>NC_084902.1:9849121-10449121 GCF_949316345.1 Pungitius pungitius | reverse complement strand
TTTATTCTCCTTCAATGACATGGAAAACACGAGGAAGCAAAGAAAACAGGTCCCTCTTTGTTTAAATTATTATGGCTGAACTTTTAACACAATAGACAGCGAAAACAAGATTAACAATTTGGTTAAAAACAAATTCCTCAAGTCCGTCCCAGTATAAAATATGATCTGTTAAAAGGACCCTTGCTGTGATTTGCTGTTCAGCCACCAAAAGGTCCCGTTTGTTTAGACGTCAATTTGATGGTTAAGAATCAGATTTTTATGCCTACTGCCATTGGATGTTAGGAAATATATCTCCTCAGTGGTGTAGCTTTCTGAAAAGAGAGTAAAGGACAAGGAAAGCTGTGGGGAGGGTGGGAGGCGGGATTTCAGTAATGAGAGAGGTAAAAAGGGCGCTGACTGCAGCATTAACAAGCATCGTATTACACCGCATCACAGACTGACCGGGATATCCTCTATATATCTGACCCGAGCTGCCCTTTCTCCTGATAGGAGCATCGGGAAGAGGAGAGGGGCAGAATCTGTGACGGACAAATACAGTGAAGGGCGGTGGGATGAAGGGCGGTGGGACGCAAACATGAGTTTGATTAGTACAAGCGTGTGAGTGACAGAGGTTGGTGTCTGGTACTGGGGGGGTGGGGAGGGGGGGGGGGGGTAGATGAGTTAATTACTGGCAGGTGTATTTGAATTTGAATACGAAGGGAGTTGGGATATGGCAGAATTTCGCTCCCTTTCAAAGCACTGCTGGCTCTCAGCTCTGATACCAGCTTGACATATTTCTCATCCATTCATCGTTCTCTGATCCCCACCTGTTCTCCTCTTCCATTTCTCTTCATGCATATGCCTCAGAGTTTTCTACTTTTTCACTCCCTCATTTTTTTCCACGTCTTAGAAATCTGCTCGCCTCCCGCAGAGTATCATGTGACATAAACAACTTTGTGAACGTGGCTCATCTTTTAATAGTAGCTGTCCTTATTAGTCTCGCCCACTGTCTGAGCCCCCACCTCTGCGTCACCTCATGCTGCAGTACCACTGAAATATGCTTCAAGGTCCTCATTGCGACAGCAACGAGGGAAACCAAGTTTCATAAGGCACAGACAAAGATGTTAGTTGTGTCAAAGCAGTTTGATAGACAGCAACTTCTCATATGAGCCCTTTGAATTTTGAACATTATTACCAACCGAACGCCTTTCCTGTCCGTTAAACGGGGTTAGAGCATCTAGTCTAGAGGGTGAAATAGCAATAGGCAATGCTTGTTTTGCCAAATTCTTTTGGTTTAATCCACCTGTAAAGAAAGATGATCTTTAAAAAAAACACAGAAGATTCATCAAAGTCTTGTTTTCTCCTTTAGCTTTGTCACTGGTTTAGGGAAAGAAAGAAGGTGACAACGTCAAAAAAAAAAAATCTTTTACTCTCCCATTGCAAAGACAGCAGCGGGGGAAGTTCTACTGTCACTTTAAAATTTCTTTAGTACATTATAATTGTTAAAAGGAAATAATCACCATAGAGATGAACCTATGTAAATGAAAATAGCAAAGTCATGCATTGCACACAACATATGTGACAGAAATAACAACATCAGTTCCCCAAAGCTCAGTCTGACCCCGAATAGTCAAGACGGCTGTTATTATTATCAAATGTTATTCCTTGAGTCATACCTTTTTTAAATGACCCGCTGCTGATGTTTTCCATGCATGAGAGTTTACGTACCCATCTGCAGTAGCTTAGAATACGGATAGACACTTTGTTGTAGAAACTGGGAGAAATGTGGCTAATTAGACTACTATGCTCCTTTAAGGACTTTTTAAAGTTGTCATTGTTTGGTAAGAATTTGGGGTTTAAATCTAGAGCTTACTCTGTCAGTCAGTTGTTCTACAAAACACTTTCCATTCTTTGGCATCCACAACTTTCTCCCTAGGATGCTAAAAATTGGCATGAACGTCCGCTGTGTGGGAGGGGAGAAGGGAAGGTTCGTTGTCTATACATGAGGACGAAATCTGTTTGCAGGACAAAGTGTTTGTCAGGTTTTGTGTGTGAATTAATGCATGAATGAATTAATGCTGGCATGAATGTGTGATTCATGGTCTCAGCTATTGCAATGTCCTGCTGGTCTCTTTTTAAATACAAGTAATATTCAAGATTCATGATAACCCCATTAATGATAATGAAAGGGCTCATTAGAAAATACATGACAGGGAATAATGGATGCCAGATACATTTACACTTTTGCCGATGATACTGCAGTTTGTCACATTAAATCTACTGCACGTCTCAGTTTCAGTTTTCTTCCCGTTTTTTTATTTTATTTGTTGCTTCCTGCTTCAACTGCCTGTTGAACACTGAGTGACGGACCTCTCTGTGAAGTTAACGAGCTCAAACACCTTGTCGAGGGGCGACAAGGGTATTAACAATGCTCACATAGAGGCCCCGACCAACAAATGCTCAATGCAACCTGTGAAAGCTTGAGACCTAATCCAACGCTCTCGGATCTCAATCTCAAAGTGCTGCTGCCCATTACCATGCTGTTTCTACGGATCGTATCAGGGTAATCTTAGACTTGATTGCATTCTCCAGCTTGTCGCACACACACACACACATTAGTATTTACCGCAAACTGTGAGACAGCAGATTTCCATCGTCCACAAAGGATGCACAGCTACAGAGTTGGACGGAAGGTCAGCCATTGATGTTCACCACACAACTATACGAGTAATACGTACGCACAACTATCTCCCTTGTGCGGGCACTTTATCTCACACACACACACACACACACACGCACGCACGCACGCAAAAAATGCACGATCTACAACTCCCTCCTTCAGCTGTAAGACAAACAGAGGGGAGGGGACACAACGAGAGGGGGGGGGGGGGGGGGCGGTCAAGTGGCACGTGTGCAAGCTGTCGTCTGCACTGTGATATCAGTGGTAGTGTTTAAACAGCCTGACGTGCACATAGAGACGGGGTGGGAGGCCGTTTGAGCGCACACACCCACGCAAATAGAGCAAGCAAGATAGCATTTATATGTTTGGATACATGGCTGCCTGGTCGTTTGTGTGCGGTATGCGAAGGCAGGGGCAAATTCCTGGATTGTGCATGTGCATACATTTTGTTCAACGTATACTTTTATCTTCACCGTGGTGTTGCTACCTGGCTGTAGTAGCTCCGGCGTGATGTAACGCAGACGCAGCGTGTCACTGAGTCCATGGACATAAACCAGACGAGTGCCAGACCAGTCGACTCCTCTCGGGAATAACAATGGAGCAGGTGTGTGTGTGTGTGAGTAAATGTGTGTGTGGGGGGAGGGTCAGGGCAGATCAAGAAAGATTAAAAAAAAGAAAGGAAGACAAGATAGACGGACGGGGTGAAGGACAGACAGTGAGTGATAGAAAGAAGACGTTCAAAGGATATGGATGTAAAAGGTGAAAGGGAGACAGATGACACCCCAAAAGTAGAATCTGCCAAGTGAAAAGGGGCTTGAAAGAAGGCAAACACACATAGATATCCACACATTCATTTGAATCCCCTTTTGTGTCTCTTCCTCTCACACTCATGCCTAACACAACAGAAATGTAGACACGCAGGCAGAATAGAGAGAATAAGAGAATGACAAAAAAAACAAAAAAAACGGGGGAAGATAGCCAAACAAATGTGTCGACGGGGGTACGACCAGGTGGCGTCGTCTGAGAAAGACAGGGTGGAGGTATTTAGCATGTAAAACGATGGCAGCCGAGTGAGAGAGAGAGACGATTCAGACATGGAGAGACACAGTAAGTGCAGCAAGATAAGAATCATTTGAGACAATGGAAGATCCTTGACAGGAGACGGTTCATTAACAGCAGGTCTCTGATTAGAAGCTGGAGAGCTTCTAATAGCCGAATCGCTGCAAAGATTATGAAGCTCAATTGATGCTCATGGTTTGGCCTCGTGTGAATCTTTCCCAATTCCGCAGTCTGGACCTTTTGATCAAATCAGGAAATACCAAATGGAGCGGCTGCTCGTTCGAAAGAATCCGCAATCGCAATTTTTCACATCGCAGCCGGAGACGCATCAAGTGCGGGACTCCTGACTTGTCATCAGCGCGCGCGGGGGGGGTAATCTGTACCTTTCAGCCGCGTACGGCCGGTGATTCAGTTTGACACCTCAGTCAGCTGAAATCACAGAGCGCTCCGCCCGGGGAGCCAACTGTATTTACTCTGGATTACATCTTCCACTAGTGGGCATTAGTCAGGTGACAGGTCTGCAGGGGACAGAGGAAGCAGCAATCATACGTCACTGGACTGGAGCCCTGCGATTTCGCCACAAATTGTTGGGACTCCCCCAACAATTGCTCTGAGTGACGGACTGTTTGTGGGCAGTCATGAGCTCGGTGCAGAATCTCTAAAGGCTTGAGACTCAAAGTCATCTCCACTCAGGTCCTCCTGCTGTCACCTTGATCAGAGCATCCGGCCCATCTTCTTTTTTTGCTCGATAATTGAATAATGTGAATCCGGGGTATTTGGGTGCTCTTGTCATTATGCAGACACACACACACACACACACACACAAAGGCACGACTCATCTGCATTCCACAGATTGCCGCGTGCCGGGCTGAGGCCCCGACAGGGAGATGACGTCACTTCTAAAGGACAGATTAGTTGGCCGACGAAACGAAAAGGTGGGGGGGGGGGAAATGAGGACAAATGCGTAGAAAAGGGAATTTTTCGAGAATCGACACAGTGAATTGCAGGTAACCAGGTCTCCTCTCTCCTCACAGCTTTATCTCCCTCATAATCTCCTCCTTCTCGCGCACGCAGTCGGATTCCTCTGCTGTGAAATGCATCGGAGGGCCTCTGTGCTCTCGCTGTGCTATACTCTAATGACCTTGTAGATCTGCCTGCTCTGATCTGCAGAGAAGCTTTTTCAAACCCACCGAGAGTCAGACGCGGGCAGAGAATGTGAGTGAAGTATAAAATAAAAGCAGAATTACAGCGAATGAGGCGGAGAGGGTTGAGGATGTGAAACTGTGAAAGAGAGACAAGGGTGTTGAGATCAGAAGGGGCTGTGTAATCAAAACCACGGGGACTATGAAGATAGACGCACTGTGTATTGTAGCACCAGCATATAGAAAAACAGAAAAGCTAAAACTAAGGTTATCGTTTTGATCATCCACCATACATATTCATAATTTGGGTCCCCAAAAAACTTCTGTCAACATTCAGGGATTGTGATTGTCGGATTGAATCACTTTATTTTCACTGCTTGGTCTAATCCATATATAGATATATACATATTTTTATATACACATATATATGTATATGTATATATTATGGAAGCCCATTTCCGCCACAAAAAAAAAAAAAAAGAAGGGTGAGAAAGTCAAAATTATGACTTAAAAAGTCGAAATTATGACTTAAAAAGTCGAAATTATGACTTAAGAAAGTCGAAATTATGACTTAAAAAGTCGAAATTATGACTTAAGAAAGTCGAAATTATGACTTAAAAAGTCGAAATTATGACTTAAAAAGTCGAAATTATGAGATAAAAAGTCGAAATTATGACTTAAGATATGCGCATGCGCAGCTTCCAAAGGTCAAACGTTTTTCTAGCCACTGACTATGTGCAATTATTTGACAAGTACAAAAAACAGTCGTAAAGCCTCTAAGCTCCAGTAGCCGATGGCGTAAGGCATCCGTCCTGGATATGTTGTTATTTTGCTCGACATGGTTCGAATCCAGGTTGTGGCGATCTTTCATTAATATATATTTTCTTGAATTACTTTCTTAAATGTCTGTGATGCACGTCACTGT
The DNA here is from genome assembly GCF_949316345.1 of Pungitius pungitius. Lineage (NCBI taxonomy): Eukaryota > Metazoa > Chordata > Actinopteri > Perciformes > Gasterosteidae > Pungitius > Pungitius pungitius. The sequence continues at coordinate 10,443,336 of NC_084902.1, read as the reverse complement.
ATGACCGTCTGAACATAAAATCCTCTTATGTCCAAATGTTTCGGTGGTTCCAGGCTGCAGCCTCGCGAAAAAAGTATCGATACACATGTTTGGAAGTGTTCCATGATACGCCACCAAACCAGTTGTCTTGGCTCACCCTGAACCAAAAGGTTTTCTTGCCACTGACGATGTGCAACTTAATAAGACGTATTGAAATCAGCAGCCGCACCGGACAGCTCGGTTGGCCGACGGCGTAGCGCCGCTGTCTTATAAAGTGTTTCTGCTTTGCTCGACTGCATGGGTCGAATCCAGGTTGCGGCGATCTTTTAATAAATGTATGTTCTTGTATGTTCTGTATTTCTTTATACGTGGCAGTGATGTAGTGCTCACTTATACAATCGTAATCGCTGCATTGGATATGGGATGCATTTTGAACATTTTCAGCAATATGTTTGCGAATGTGTGACAGATCAGGTGACCGAGGCAGACAACATCTGCCGCTGTCGGGGCAAAACAAACACGCACGCGTAGTCAAACCAGTAGGTTCAAAAACCAGTAGCTATGTTGATGTTGCTGTAACGTCATCCCCCTTTGAGGAATACAGAAAACACATCGCTGATTACTAACAGTATTAATTTCCGTGTATGAATCAACATCACAAAGGATAGCGTATACATTGCAAAACCAGCGACGTTGTGACCGCGTCACGGAAGCTGCGCATGCGCATATCTTATCTCATAATTTCGACTTTTTAAGTCATAATTTCGACTTTTTAAGTCATAATTTCGACTTTCTTAAGTCATAATTTCGACTTTCTTAAGTCATAATTTCGACTTTTTAAGTCATAATTTCGACTTTCTTAAGTCATAATTTCGACTTTCTTAAGTCATAATTTCGACTTTTTAAGTCATAATTTCGACTTTCTTAAGTCATAATTTCGACTTTTTAAGTCATAATTTCGACTTTCTTAAGTCATAATTTCGACTTTCTTAAGTCATAATTTCGACTTTTTAAGTCATAATTTCGACTTTTTAAGTCATAATTTCGACTTTCTTAAGTCATAATTTCGACTTTTTAAGTCATAATTTCGACTTTTTAAGTCATAATTTCGACTTTCTAACCCTTCTTTTTTTTTTTTTTGTGGCGGAAATGGGCTTCCATAATATATATATATGTACATATATGAGAAAATGTCTTTCAGCATCAAACCACCGCAGGGCGTCATGTTTGTAGCCATAGAAAGCGTAGCCTTGATGTGATGAAGGTCAGCAAAGGGTGCAGAGACATTTAATAAAAAAAGAATGTTTTTGATGAGCATAATTCATTTAAAAAAAGAAGTAAAATAACTAATTTAAGCTTTTTAGGTGAAAAATAGAGGCATTCCTCTTTCACAACTGATAAAAATGTAATCAGTGACAGGTGACAAATATCACCACAACTTCCTGCCTAGGAAGTAAATGCAGTAATGGCATCATGACACTAATGCTCAGTCAAGCACAGTGCAGGTGTTCAGAATGTAAAGAGAAATCATTTGTTATACTTATGAAGCTTTTTTTGAAAAACAAACAATCCCCGCTAATGCTCCAATTTTACAATACAGGGACCTCTTTAGTTGTTTGACTGTTATTTTCTCCATGAAAGCAGCATTCACGAAAGCATCTCTCTCCGATCCATAATGTATTCAGTCCACATTCTGTCAATATTTATTCCCATTCAGAGCTTTTTGGGGGGGAAACACTGACAGAAATAGAACTGAATTATTAAACATTACTTGTTTACTTTCCCAATGGAGACTTTATTATAGAAAAATGGGACATTTTAGGCAAACCACTTTTACCACTTCACTAAACCTTTCTACAATATACAAATATCATTGATCATTTTGTGAGTGGCACATTTGGTCATGTTTTTGCCTGACGGCCCGGGTAAAGCGGGAGTTTAATGTTTTCCTGAAGGCAGCTGTAGTGTAAACACCAGTAGTGCAGTCATCACACGGGGGGAGTGCAGGGCTGCTCACGCCTGAGAGAGCCGCTGTGCGTACTGATTCATTAGTCCATGAACGTGACTGCATATCTTTAGCGTTAACTGTAGTCACACAGCATTGATTTCAGCGTGGTCTGAGAGAGAGACAGAGAGAGAGAGAGAGAGAGAGAGAGAGAGAGAGAGGCAGAGTGGTCTCCAAGAAACGGGACATTAAACTTACACTACCTATTCTTTTGTCCGCTCAGCTCCCTTTTCCACATTAAAACTGTCCCGCCTCAAGCTACCCCCACGTTAGCCGCCTTCTGCATATGGGCACACACGCTCAAGCAGACGTGTAACTCACTCACTCAAACACATCCCAGTCAACATCCAGATGGTGAATAAAGAAATTCCAAGACCGAAAAAACGGAAAAGCGAAATTCAAGACGGGACAGATCAGTCTTGCGTCTTAACAAGCACAAAAGTGCCGCGCATGCACAGAGTAAACAGCAAAGACTTACTGTGTCTCTGCAAGGACTCATCGGACTGCTGCTGAGGGGAGAGTGAAAAGTGGAAACCACATGCTTGCTTTGCGGCTCGCCTACCTTTCACGCCCTCTGTCACTACCCCCTCCTCTCCCCTTCCCCCCCCCCCCCCCTCCTTCCTCTGCTCTCCACCTCCCTTGGCTCTTATCCTCCCCTCCCCTCCCTTCACTTCCTTGCTACTTCCCTCTCCCTCTCTCCTTCCCTCTTGTCAGAGGCCTACCGTATTCAGATGCACTGGTCTCCATTTAAGGCAGCGCAGCCTAATATGTCACACGTCATTTGTGCACAGCGGGCTGCAAGTTCACCTTTCGCAGTTCACGCATGGATGGCGTGCTAAAGGAGGGAACTTAACTCAGACAAACTTCCACCGTCAACAACCACATTCCCACAATTCCACACTGCGTGCATGCGGGTATGTTAACAAATGCTGACAACCAGACCGTGAAAATGCTACCCAAGATTCAAAAGCAATTCACCTGCACCAATCCAACAACTCCGTCTCCCCCCGTTTTCCTCCTTGCAGCGGCTCCACCATCTGTATCTGCAGGCAGTAAATCTCCTACAGATGCTGCTTGTGAGACCCGTCCACCTGCAGCCCCCCAGCCCCCGCTCGGCTTATCAGTACCACTGCCGTCATAAAACACAACTGACAGGAACAGGGAGGAGGAGAACTAACTGTGAGGCAAAAAAAAATGAAATAGAACAGTAGACAAAGTCTTAAAGGGGTGGGGGAGTGGGGGGGTGCGGGGGGGGCAAAGACAGAAGTTAAATAGTTTTTGCTGTGTGATTGAAACAAAGCGACGCAGCGGGTGAGAGTGCAATGATGTCAGAAGAAAAATATATTAATATCGGTCTTGTGTTGCTGGTTTAGTGTCCGGTGTCCAGATCAATCTCCCCTTGTTTTAAGTGTGGCTTTGTGTCTTCTCCCACCTTTCTGCTGTGGCTTTCCGCTCCGCCCTGGTTTATTCCACCTGTGTGTCATCAGCCTGCTCTCCTTGTGCATTTGGTCCGTGTCACTAGGTCGTCTTACCTTGCACGGCCTGTTTCTATGTCTGTCTGTGTTTTTGGTTTGTTTTCAAATGAGAAAATACATGCACTCTCTCACCTTTTCTCTGCACCTTCTGCTTCGCTGAGTTATTATTATTCATTTTAACTTAAATAAACAGATGCTTGTAGATACCAGTGAAAAGCAGAGGACAGTGAAGGAGAGATTGGGTGTAATAATAGCTGCACTTGTGCGGCCGAGCTAGCTGGTAGCTCTTTCTCCTCCCTCCTCCACAGCTTCAGTCCACTCACAGGACAAGCGAGAGTCACAGCTCTGTTGCCATGGCGTCTAACTCAATCAAAAACTGCGTCAGGTGCATGTGTATCTACGTGAGCAGGTGTGAGTGTCTGTGTGTGTGTGTGTGTGTGTGTGTCATGTGGGTGTTACCATGTGACTCACAGCACTGACTTGTGGCTGCTATACATCACGGTGCTTTCACTGGATCGGTGTGGTTGTGTAAAGGGGGACGGTGTTGATTGAACGGCAGCCTGCAGCCTGCCCTCAAATGCACCCATGATGGATCTCTGTGCTGCTCTAAGTGTTAATGTTTAACTCCAGCTTCTATAAATATTTATCAATTCGTTCATAGAGTGAAAGCAACGCACTACAGACTCCTGTAATATGGAATTTCTGACTTACAAGTCAACAGCATGTGCCCAAAAAAGGACCTGCAGTTGTCGTCCAGGATTCTGGTGAATTGGGAATGAGACGCTCCTCCTTGATCTTCTCCAACAGCATTGTTTAAGTATTTAAAGGAAACACTACGGATTTGGTGTCTTGCTTGAAGAAGTCTTTGATTTCTCAGCTGAATTTAGACTCACTCTAAATGATGTCTTCTTCCAGTCCAATTGGTAACTGCAGAACAAATGTGATTTTCATTGAATTAAGTAAATACTAAGCAAAATAAAGTTAAACTTGCATTTACAGATGCGTTGGCTTCTTCTGGATACCAGAAACAAGCTGTATTAGCAATATATTTGGCAGGCCTGCTAAAAGTTTGAGGGAAACAAAAAAGTACTGTTGTGTACACAAACACAAAAACAGTCCTTAAATGCTTTGCAAAGCTGGGGGGTAAAGGCTGGGTCACGTGATCATTTCCGTGGGTTGGTACTCATGATAAAAATGTTTGACAATACACACAGCCATTCATAACGAGATATTTTAGTGGTGCTTTATGTAAAAAATAAGTGCTGAATATGAAATACACTTAGTCCTCACTCTGGAGTGTTTTAAGCACATATCATTTCATGTAATTGGATTATTTGTTATATATTTAATTTGTATATATATTTATAAGCAGCATCGCAATATGTAAGTGTAGCCATGACCAATTTAAAGTACTTCTGTAGTCCAATTTTGTTTGCATTATGCTGTAAATTAAATAAGTACGCTTTTTAAAAATGAAACCGCAGAGTACTTGTTCTCCCTGAGACGAAGTGAGGTGGAAGAGCAGAGTGGTATTAAATGGGAATATTTAAGTAAATAACAAGTAGGCCTACTTTAGAATCATATCTAGGTACTTGAGTAAATTTTACTTTCCACCAGCAGGCACAGTGAGGGGTGTTGGACCTGCGGATAATTGCTGCCATTGCAGATAATTTAATGCACACTAAGGTTCCTGCTTTCTGCTCTGCTGATGCCTGTGCACAAGGAAAGGAGAGAGCAAAAAAGGACTTTCCACCCAATGCAGTGTCTCTCACTCATTCTTGACGTTTCAAAACGAGACCTAACACGTGTCCCTTCTGTTCCAGATAATTAATCACATTGATGAGGAAAAACGTTCGAGGGAAAAGTACAAAGCCAAGACGAGTTAGAGTTTAATAAGAAGATGTGGATCCATATATCACCTTTGATACAGTTGCCAGGCAAAGCCGGAGCCCGGGCGCAAGAGGGGAAAGAACCTGAAGAAGGATCTTACAGAATGGAAAATCCAGCAGAGCAACCCAGTGTGAGTCTGAGAGGTTTCCACCGTTCGTATCAGACCTCTGCTCCATTGTTGAGAACCCAAAGTACAATGATGAAACAGATGATCTTTAAACCACTCATGCGTTTGTGGTACTGGTACCTTAGTTAAGCTAGAACTGATGATTTGCCCAGTTTCTGAATCTGTTCTTCTTGGTCTGAACAGCTTTGTGTTCTGGTACCAATTCTAGGGGCCCCGAGATGTGACCTCAGCGGAAAATCTGTCAGCACAGAGCTTTATAACAGACCAATAGTGCAATGTGTGAATGGCCATTGGTCAAAAAGCTCCTAAACACACTAATAAAAGAGCAATGGTAACTTTTATTTTTTGGATTAACATAAATCCTTCTACTCTTCTATTTCTTTTCCAGCTGCAACCTGAACCAAAATACTCCCTTTAAAGACTCTACCGTATATACCCAGATGACCAAAGTATAAAGACATAGCTTTGAGTCTCTTGAACTCAGACACTGAATTATTACTAAGCTGAGGCAGAGATATAGATGCTTCTGTCGGCTAGGTGTCTGCTGGATAATTCCATCATGCAACAACACAGATGAAGGGTAGCTGTTAACGAAAGTAACCATAATGAAAAAGAGGATCCTCTCCATTCTGACATGTGGCTTTGTGCAGGGAAGTGCAGATGTGCAGAGAAGCTGTGCTCTCTCAGAGCTGGATGGAGACAAACTGAATATTCAAAAGATGCTTTTGTCTGATCTGCATTAAGGCTTTTTGGCATTTCATCTTCTGAAGTGCAAAAGCACTTTGCACAGTTTGTTAGTGTTCAGCTTCCCAAATCCACAATATATACACATATTCAAAAGGATTAAGACACACAAGTAAAACCCTCTCAAAGCTCCTGTGAGACTTTGATTAAAGGTAATATAAATAAAATTGACCTGAGCTGTATTTTTATTTAAATCATAATGCAAGGTGTGTTAAAACGTTTTCCTGCGTGATTTCTACGGATGACCTTCTGAAAGTAAGGTTTAATTAAGAAAGCATTGAGTTTTACTTGCAACCAATTGCTCACTCTTGGCCCTCACTACAATCTACCACTGTGACAGTTGAAAACATGATGTCATGATAGGGTCCCATGGGTGGTGGATGGAAACTTCCTATTGCAGTACTGGGGTAATCTAAGTCTAAGAGTCGCTGCTTCAAGCTCTCGCAATCGCATATCCCAGCCTGTCTGTGTCTCTGACGCAGCAGATATGGTCACTGGCCTCAGTGGCCGTTAAACCACAATCTGACCCGTTAAGGAGTTGCCACGCTTTGAAGCACCCATCAGCTGGCACTTGTGTGTCGCTGGGCACAACATGTAGTATGTAATTCAATAAACAGGACTGGTTTATTGGTGTCTGTAGAAATTTGACCAACTACTGTGTGTTAAGTTTGAATAACAAAGATCTTTGCTAACTAAATCCAAAGCATATCAGTGATGGTCATAATTAAATGGGAATGTATAATGAACCGGTTTAACTGCTTTTACAGCTACATTGGGATAATATACATATATTTAAACGATTATGCATGAAACATGTCCTACCAAGTAATGCAACAATAACTAAACATTTAGAGATTAAACATGCAAACTTTCCATATCACTTCTGAATTCCTTATGCTCTCATTTGAATATTTTAGGAAAAACGGCATTTTCAACTAACCCGAACAGGCTGTACTGTCCCCAATGTTCATGGAAAGGTACAAACAGTCATCCGAATGAGTAAGTGTGATCCCAAAATGGAAATCCATGCAAAGACCTTTCCAGCCTATTCAAATCACCTACAGATAAACACAGTCTGCGAGCTGCAGGGGGGACAAAACTAGCACAAAACCAAACCAAACAAAGCCACACATTCAACATTTATACAAGATATTTAAAATCTATCTTTACTTTTCAACCATCCCAAACTTCTGAGTGAGAAAAACCACCAGCAACAGGCAGAGAAGTTGTCGGAATCACAACATGTCAGATATATTAATGATGCCCTGTCATCTCTTCGGAGCAACTATCCCCTCTGCTCCTATCAAGAGGCAGCAGCGGACCGACACACACAGACACAGATCGTCTTGTAAAGTCCGTCGCTGTCCCCACGGTCAGAGAAAAGCTGCCTTACCTGCCTGGTTGTCTGTGTGTTTCAGCTGCGCTCGATCCGGGTGTACGAGTGTGTGTGTGTACGCTCACACACAATCCTCCCCAACAGGAACTGATGAATCTGCACGACTTCAGCCCTGCAGCGTGCAGTGCATTATGGGGCTTCTCTCTCTCTCTCTCTCTCTCTCCGTCTCTCTCTCTCTCTCTCTCTCTCGCTCTCTCTCTCTCTCCCTCTCTCTGTGTTGGCACAGTGGTGGAGAGGGATGTCCTCGCCTCCTGTCTGGAGAGAGGAGGGTGAGCTCACACACACACACACACACACTATACAGATGAAGCCTCATGATGACGAGCACCGCGGCTCTGGTTGCCCTAGCAACAGACTCTCTCTCCCCGAAACCCTCTCGCTCGTGTAGCTCCATAGCCTGTAGCCCAATGTATTCTGAAAAAGTTAACTATGATATACATATAATGTGAAAAGAGAGAAGGAACGAATGCATCAAACACACTGGAAGCCCGGTTGTGGACGTCTGGAAGAATTCAGCCAAACGACTTTTCTCGTTTATTTGTCAGATCACAGGTCAAGTAACAGCGCTGCGTTTTCAAAGGCAGGTGCAGTTCTGTCGGCCCACAGGCCGGAAGAACAACTGACAAACATCAGGAAGAACATTACGTTTTATCATTCTTGTTAGATACAAAAGGAAAGATTTCTATTAGCCGGAAACTGGCGTCGAGGAGGAGCAGGTCCTCTCGCTGCAACACAAGATCCAATCACATCCAATGTGTGGTCTCCTAACATTAATGTAAAGATAACGAACAAAGCGTGAGTGGTGTAGGATCAGTGTCTGACTGGGTGGCACTTTCTGCTTTGCCCTCTGACCTTGCACTCCTCAACCAGGACAAGACAGTGACTCCCTAAATGAACACTATGAAAGAGCTTTTGATTATCAAATGCTTTCCACTCCTGTGTCTTTTTAGCATTTTGTGACTGGACTAATACAAAACAAAATGTAGAGATACTATCACTACCTGTTGCCCCTGCCCTCTGAGATAAAAAGATGCTATGGTGTATTGTCAGTGGGAATAGAGGTCGACACTAGAACGGAGTGTGTGTACGCACATGCATCCTCATACTTGTCTATGTCTCTGATGGCTTTGGTTCCTCCGCTTGGGGTCTTCCCTACTACCCTTTGTGCTAGTGCACGAAGACCTGCGTCCTTTCGATAACACACATTTGAGTGACATTAGCAACAAGGAAGCTGGACTAAGCCGTACAATGAACGGGAAATGTGTGTGCATGTATGCATGCAGAAAGAAAGCGAGACTCACTCTGCCCACTAGTGTAATTATTTCATTTTTCATCATTATTCACCTTCCTGGAGGTTGGTTTGAACTGTTATTTAGAGCCTGATTCAGAATGATGATAAGAGCTCAGTGGGATGAGGGGTAGTTGATTGGCAGAAAAAGTGACAGAGAAAGGGAGAGGGAAAGAGAGAGAGAGAGATGAGGGAGAAAAGGAGATGGGATCTCCTCTCAACCGTCTCCCATGGCGACGTAGTGGGTGTAAGGCCTTTTAGGACGTTTTTTTTCTGGCCCTGTAAATCAGCGACTCATAGCTGAGTCTTGTAGCAACTCTTGCACTCGTGACCCCCAACACTTCATCTTTAACCACCAAGTATTCTTTTTCTTTTTCTTGCAGCTATCATCGCTGTTTCTTCCCCTGTGTCTTCCACTCCCCCCATGCTGCTATACAATAACTGACCTTAAGGCCTTTTGATACTGACAGCAAGATGCGTGGTACTACAATGCCACTGGAGCCAGGAAGAACCCGTGGAGTTAAAAAATGCAGTTTAAAATCTCCCACTTTTCAGTCCTCTCTCCTCCCAGTAGCCATGGGAACAGGTAGGAACTGGGATTCACTGAACATTGATTGTTGAAATTCTTATGGGGATGATTTAAGCAGGGAGCTCGGCACCAAAAGGGAAAGAGAGCAGAGTAAGATGTGGACAAGGTGGCAGGCGACATTTTGTGATATGAGCCTTGTTTGTCCTTTGCGGGGTTTTTTAATTTCAGACTTGCTGTTCTCCTAAATCTGCAGAGAATGAGCCATTAAGTTCAACTGCTCCTCCAGGCACCCAATGCTCTGCTTGAAAGAAACCTGCGTTGAATGAACAAAAAGGTCTTTTTTTTGTGGCGTTTCTTTGGCCTCTGGAAGAAGCATATATCTCGAGAGGCTATCATGTGCTCCGTGTGAGGGTGCTTGAGTTTAGGGACAGTGAATAACCTGCATCGATTTGAAAGCCACCTTGATTAGTGTGTGCTTTGGGACTAATGGCAACAGCAGGTGTCCACAAGTGTGCCACTGTTCATTAGAGACATTAAAGACATTAAAACCAACCACTACACACACACACAGCTCACCACTCATTGGAACTATTTGTCAAGAACATGGCAGCTCCCCTAAAGCGCAATGACCATTGATTTGGGTTTCGCATGATGGTGGTGGTCCAGCTGCTGTGGTAATTATTACTACCCTAAGACTTCTCTTACATTGGTTTGGGTTTGGATTTTACACCGGTACTGTAGGCTCCTGCCTTGTTCTGATACGGTTCATTAATTGTGGTCCTGTCCTACATGAAATATATACATAGTACACTCTATATTACATGAGGGGAAATCCTGAGGCATAAAAAAACCCCTCCTGCTCTACGTAATGGGAGTCTGTGGGATGAAAGGTGTCGGCAAATCAGAAAGCCATCCCAAAACCTCTATTTGCTTCGGTTAAATATGTGCAGCCGAATAAACTCACCGTCCTCTGACTGTCAGTTTGACAACCCGTTTAGCACCGCTGCTCCCGACTCCCCCAAATTGTGTGTTGGATAGAAGAAAATTCCTTGTTGACCCCACTCAAAGAAAGCCATACAATTTGGCTGCAACGTTGTTGTGGTTACTTTTGTGTGTATACTGTATGCTTTCTGCAAAGCCACAGTGCGATGTATAGACTAAACATGTGTTTTTTGAGTGCAGCCACGAACCCAACATTGCAAAAAGAGCTTGTGCTGCCTATCGATTGTGAGGAATGAGGAAGACCTAATTCTCTTTGAAAACCTCAAAACCCCACAAAGATAAATAGTGATATGAGAAAGCCAAATCACTTTGCATATTAATCTACAGGTCAGGCTGTGTACGTGGGAGAGATGTTGACATCTCTGATGACATTACTCTTGGGTTTCGCTGAAATGCCTGACCCAGCCTAAAGGAGAGTATACCGATAAATAATACACACGCACATGCACATGCAGAGAGAAGCCTACAGACAAAATCATGCATAGACATGAAACAGGGTGGGAGTTAACAGTTCTCAGCAGATTGCCCTCGGTGACTTATAGTTGGTAAATATTCATAACAGGAATGCCGCTGAAAAACGTGTAATTGTGTGTTAAGGCTCGATAAGGATTATCAGAGAGGCCTGGGGAAAGCAAAGTTATGACAAAGAAAGAGAAAAATTGTTTTTTTATATTGTTTCTAGTAGTTTAAACATTTACAGAACAAAACTGCTTTGATGGAAGAGATGCACACACTTTTTAATTGCCAAGAACGGTATCCTACTAACGCATCAAAAAACAACTAAACACTATATTTTATATTTTATTATACTTTTATTTTATTCTATTTTTATCTCATTTGCACTATGTTGTCTTTATTGTACTGTCTTCATGCACCTTCCGCCAAGACAATTTCCATGTATGTACAACATACTATGGCAATAAACGTTTCCTGATTCCTGAACGTTTCCTTTTATATGGAGACGAATGGCCAAATCCAGCTGCATAAACAAACTTAGAGAAGATTCCGTAACACAGCAATCACTAACAGAGGAGTAGATTCCTTGTACACCTGACCCATGTCTGCTGCTTGCTCTTGTACCAAAAGTTTGACTCGTAAAATCAAACTGTTACTTTTGTTGCGGTGAGAAAAACCCCCAAAACACCACCTGCAGCAGCCCCGGGGCAATATGAAATTGAGACCTTCTGTTTGATTGAACAAACAAATGCCTCATGAATTAATAGTGCTTGTGGTGAATGTCAGCCCACGACTCACACTCTACGTATTCAAATGGCCATATTTCTTGCCAGATGATGTTGTTTAATGATTTAGAACACTTTTTTATTTTCATCTTATAATTCAAAGTCTGAGCGTCCTCCCCTAAAGGCACACACACACACACACACACACTTTTTCAGCAGCTCGTTGTATGTGTACATATACATAGATGCACAATCTACACAGCAGATCAACCCAGAAGGCAGACGGGATGAATCCCATTGGGCAGAGCAGAGTCTTTCCACCACACACACTGCATTACTGTGCCTGTCTTACCATGGGATATTTTACAGGAGGGATGTAAAAAGAATCCTTAAGCTCAGAAAATACAAGGTGCTGACCTTCTGAAACTCGGTTGTGCTGTCAGGCTGTGCTGCATCGCTTTTCTTATCCTACATGACGACGCTCCTCATTTTCCCATTGATCTCCAGCAAACGTACCCGCTGTACAGTCTTTCTTTGCTACCCAATACCAAGACCTCCTCTAAGCTCTCTAATATCAACACTGACTAAGGGAGGACCAAGCTGTCGCACACGTGGAAATACAAAAGCAAAATGTAGCAAGCCGTATGCGCTTCAACAATACTGTTCTTAGCAGTTCCCTCTAAATTCATCAGCTGCTGCCTAAAAAATGTCCTTTATCCTTTGGTCTTCGTGAAAAAACACCTATCAAGAAAACTATCTCTCCTTTGACCAAAAATAAGTATGCGGTGGCCATATTAGTACACTAATTAACTCAAATCCCAGATGTATCTTAAGGGCCAAAACTCTTTGCATTAGTACTAGTGATTTGGAAGTGTGCAATGCTCTGTCGGAACATCCCCTTTTTTTGATCTCTCCTGTATGTTTAATGTATAAACATCCAAATCTCTCTGACACACACATATACCCCTCAGCGCAGTCCCTTTTCACGTTTCACACCCTTTTCCCCTTTCCTTTAAAGACAGTAATCCAAAGCTGCAGCTCTAATAGCATTAGCGGGGCATATCCAATCCCCTTAGTTCCCCGACAGGGAGCACGGAGCTCAGACCTACGCTGAGACAGAGACTCTCGGGGACTACGCTACCCATACTGCCTTGGGAAATCTCTGCAAGTTGCTCAGCTCATTATTGATTAAAGTAAATGAAAACAAAGCCTTCTTTTTTGCCTGTTTTGCACAGGGGTACTGTGAGGAAAGCTGTGATTCATCGTGTGACTTGAAGAGAAAATGAGAAATGCTGAAATCATGAGCTAAAGCTGCTTGGTGGAGGCAGTGGGATTTGAATATTCAATATCAACCAGTAAATTATTCCTCCTCAGTGCTGATAATAACGTGATCCCCGCATTAATTTCTTATTAATACAACATTTGTGCTGCATGATATGTGTATATTATGTTGGTATATACTGTCGGTATACAGTATAATCCAGTAACTTAAATAACCTTTATTTCCTTACCCTAGTGCTTTGCCAAACATCTGTGGATTGATGAATTTCTGACACACATCATTTCCTTCTTTCTCCATGGTTGTATATGCAGGACCAGACCAATAATAAACACATGCATCTGTTTTGGATGGATAAATAACATGAACGAGTAATTAAACAGATTTATTTCAGATTGGTATTCCCAACAGCATCCATGTGTGTTTGGCGTTTTGCTGCATTGTGCCTGAACTATTCATTTGCACACATCATTTGCATGTAAATATATTTGCTTGTGCACGTTGAATGTTTCTCCAAAACTGAAGAGAATTAAAATAGATGGATAGCTAGGTAGATAGTGAGGTCATCTGCTAAAAGTCCATTAACTGCATTAGCTTTAACAGCAGCCTTGTAATGGTGAGCAAAACCAAGCCAACCAACAGAGGTCCTTCTCCCCCCCCCGCCACCCTGTCGTCCAAATCGCTTCTTAACTCCATTGACGTCTCTCAACCGTTAACCTTTGCTCACAGTTAGTCATCGATTTAAAAAAAACGGCTGCGGTCTGCCACAGCATTATCTGAAATTAATCATTCTGCTATGCAGGGTACATTTCTTTTTTCTCTGCTCCTTTGTGTGGAAAAAAAGGGATGAAAAGTAAATGGTAGCCACAAGGAAGGCAAGAAGAAGCTGCATCGGAATGAAGGGTAAAAGACGGAGAACGGCAGCGCAGTGGTCTTAAGCCAGGCCTAAGAATGAGCTCTGACCTCACGAGTCTAAACGAAGACCGTCTGAGCGAACTCAACTCACAGCTCTTGGCCTAATGATGTTTGCTCCAGACTGTTGATGCCACGACCAACGCTGGACTGCCTTTTTTTGGTCATGCGCTTTGCCGCGTGCGACGACCCTCTTTACCGCTTGCATGCGTAGAATGTTGAGCTTGGCTCAGGCCGCCGCGCGGGATGACATCACCCAGACTGCAGCAGACATCAGTTTAAGACTTGTTTACAGTGCTCAAACCACCGGCATGCCTCCATCCCCTCTCGAATAAACAAAGAATGTGGCTGCACACGTGTATGTGTGTGCAGCGTTTACAAAGAACAGATAAAAGAATATAACCCAGAGCAGGAGGGCTGCGGTCTTTGAGGGCGAGGTTAAATACTGGAAGGGCTTGAAGCAACATGAGGGCGAGGATGTTCCAGGGAGGTCTTTGTAAAGGCTATTACAGCCTTTGGGCGGCAAGGTGTAGTGTGCACACAGAGGTGAGGAGGCTCAGGAATGTAGTAAAGCTGTGTGTAGAGTCAGCAGGCCGAGGAAAAAGATTAGGTGTTGGAGCTCCGCCAAAGCAGTGATCGAAAAGAAAATTGAAGAAAAGAAAGAAATTGGGGGAATGAGAAGAATGGGATCCATAAAGAGAAATCTCAGTCCCTGTGTTTATTGAGGAGAATTTTACACTCTCCATAAAATGCAGTCTCAGGTTTAATGAAATCTGGGAAGCTCTCTTTAGAATTGAATCACAGCCCTCCTCGCCCTACTGCAGCATTTCTAATATTTCCATCTCCCGAGTGCATTCATCATCATCATCATCATCATACCCTTCATCCTCTTTGTTTCAGGAGCAACACGTCACTCTGGTTCCTGAGCACGATTCAGCTTTAGTTGTGAATGTGTGTGTTTCCCCATATGAACTTATACATTAAATACATGTCCCCATGCCTGTGAGTGAATTAATGAAGCCTACAAAACTCTGTTAATGGGACTTTATCATATCCAAACATTAAACCAATGGGTCTCAACCGTTATGTCATTGATCAAAAATAGTTTTTTTTAAAGTTTTAGGTTTGGTGAAATGGGGGCTGTGGGCTACACAAGTATCTGTTGAATAAATTAAGTCAGAAAGGAGGTTAAATAAAATCATCATAGTGGCGACAGCATATGCAATCCTATATCTAGGCTCAACGTTGAGCTAAATGCCATCACTGCCACAATTGATACAACTTACCTTGTCAACCATCTTGGTTTATGCCAATTAGCAGTGATCAGAGTACAGCAGAGGCCCAATGAGCTGTAGATCAGAGATCAGTTCTACACATGAAAATAAAAGTGATGGACAATCATTCACGGGGCACTGGATAAAAAGTGAATTATTCAGGTTTTAATAATATTTTTGTGGGCATTTTGGGGGGAACATACTTCAAAAGTGATGGATGATCATTCATATTTTAACTTCACGGGGCACTAGATAACAAGTTAATTATTCATGTTTTAATAATATTTTTGGGGGCATTTTGGGGCATACTATATTTCCAGGCAATCAGTCTACTAGCTTTTGTTATATATTATTTAAGGCCAAAAATGTAGGTTTTAATTAGGAGAAAAGTGAGAGGAACAATATAGTTTTTGGCAATCCTTTAGTTGTTGAGATATAGAGAGGTGTATCCACATTTTCATCCATAGAGCCATGCCGCTGTGTGGACAAATCATTTAAAGCAAAGGCAATAAGGGGGTGGGACTCTTTTTGTATGAATGACCAGTGTTTATGATTACAAAGCAAATGAGAAGCTGCAGCAAGAGAGGAGAGAGCAGAGAATGTATGCAGGTTCATATCAGATCTCCATATTAAATCCAATTCACATCCATCCCTTGTTGACCACAAACTCATGCGGCCTCACAGCGAAATATAATTCAAGGACAGTGAGTCAGCCTTCCAGTATGCGTACTGCTGAAACCTGAGTCGCCATGAGGAGAGCAGAGAGCTGTGATGTCACAGGGGAGACCTCCAGCCCATCTACCTGCTGCGAGAGGCGACGCCAGAGGACTGGAAACAAAAGATGGGAGAAACAGCTTTGCTCGTTTCTACACTCTGGGTTTTCCTTGTTTGTTGTTTTCTTTGTGTGTGTGTGTGTGTGTGTGTGTGTGTGTGTGTGTGTGTGTGTGTGTGCGTGCAGCAGAGCACGAAGTTGAGACATTAGTATCATGCCACGCAGGAGAAGTGAGTGAGGAGAAGATGGCAAGGGGGAAGAAAGAAGAAGCAAATGTAAAGAAATGAGGGTGAGGTACCATTGAAACAGGTGCGGGCAGCCCTCTAGCAACAAAAACTCATAAAGATGGATGCATTATACCTTTGATTTGACTTTTATCAGCATTAATAGCAATGCACTCTCTCCATATGCGAAAACAACAGTTCAACTCTCAGTGGTTCTATTGCTGTGAGCACCTCAAAACACCATCACCCTCTAATTCCTCTCTTTATTTTTCTATAAATGGAGCAGACTCAAACAAACTCCTGTGGGTTTAGGGGAACTGATGACCACATAGCTGGCAAAGTCTATCCTGTCCTTTGGTGCCAATACATACAAACCAGAAAGAACACCCCACAGGGAAAATTCCTCATCCCCCACATCCGACACAGTGATATGGTCTAGAACTATCTTTGAAATACGGTTATTTACGTCTCATTATGTCACCCCTGATAACTCTACTTTCTGACAAATCTTTGGTTATCATACTAGTTATTATCCTGCTTAATTTACAGTGAAAAACCGTAGAATGATGAATTTGTTGTTCCAAACTCTCTTCTCCGGGGTTAGGAGACAGGTTTCAGGGATCTCCCAGCCCCCCTGACACCTTGTGACACCAATTAGGAGGTTGTGGATATGACAAGCCATTGGTCCAAATGCTGTAACTGACAAAAACAAATAGGTCTGCTAAAACAGAGGGATGGCAGGGAACAAAACGGAGGCAAGCCCAGAAGATAAAACGATAAAGATGAGGAGAGAGGAAAAACCCTTGATGGTAGAAGGGAGTAAATGAAAAGAAGTGAACGACGCGGAACGAGTAGGTAACGTCAGCGGTGCAACGGGAGGTTTTCTGTCGTCAGCCCACGCTTTACTGACAACTGACAGAGCTGCCGATTCAGGCCGAACAGAAAAGGAGTGACAAGAGAGCTGATGTGCTGCGAAGAGTGCTTGGACATCTGAGGTATCTGAGGAAGCGTTTTGCCCCCTTGCTGCTCTAAGAAACAGCGTTTTCAAATCACCACGGAGGTTAACAAGACGCTCACTGTCTCTACGAACCTCACCAAATGTGTTTTACATCATATGACCTGTTTTACGGCTCCTAGCGCCCCACAGCAGGGCTATGATGTCACCAAGTCCAAGACATGGAACAGGAAGCCTATTATATTCTTTGCGGTTGCGGCAATGTTCTCATATGTGAAACCCGGGGATGCCGACAATAAAACAAAAGAACACTTTATACAGGCCCTCAAGTGTGTCTGTGTGTGTGTGTGTGTGTGTTTGCATTTTCTCTGGAGAAAAAAAAAGGGGCCAATCACACACAGATGTTGCCGTTCAGAGAGCACCCCAGTGCGTCGCACTACTGCAGGTTTAATGCAGGAAAACAACTACACAAAAAAATCTATCCGGCTACCGTTTGGAAAAAGGAAAAGAGTGTTTTGGCTTCCTTCCCTGCGTGGAAAAGTAAACGGACACTAGCCATGCTTTGTATGCAGAGCGACGGCTTGGACAGATATTTTGTACGAGCACGCGAATGTTAAGCGTCTGGATGTAGTCACGGCACGCCATTAGTCGCTTGACTGACCCTGAGAGCTGGCTATCACACGCTGAAGTGAAAACATGGCAGGGTTGCATATTAGACCTTGCTGAGGTTAGGAAGTCGTTACTCTGCAACGTGTCCAGTGACCAGCGAAGAGATTAGCTGACGGTTAGCTGACCTGCCGCTGGTTTTGAATTGATGTGCCCCAGTGGACAGCGAAAGCAATCATATCAGTAACGCTGAGAAAACCTGACCCAGCGTGCACCAGCAGCGAGTGGGAAACAAGCCTCTGGAGCTGCCGTGATGATGGAAATGAGAAAGATCCACAGAAACGCAAAAAGACGTGTAAGAGGCACCGGGTTCACACACCGAGGAGGGATTGAATGTCCCCAAAACAGAGGACTGGCTATTACATACATTCCCGTCAAAATTTGTCATCACCTTGTCAGTTTGACAAGCAAACATTTGATACAATTAATAGCTGTCAATATCGATTTAAGAAGTATGCCATGAAATGTAGTCTGACACTTGCTTCCTTCGTGAGAGTTGGGTTTGATTTTGTGTTTCCTGCACTCACGGGACCATGCGGCTTGGTTTTAATAGTTTGTCTGACAACAATAAAACAGCATGAACCTAACTAGATCTCCCACTGGAGTAAAAGTCTCAATTGGCCAAAAAAGCCAAAAGATCCCAAAATGCGATAAAGTGATATCTAGCTGTGTGTTTTTATCACCGTGTTTCACTGGCAAGGATTGTCTTGTGACTTTTTAAGATATATTTAAACCAGTTTTGCAAAACCGGAAAAAGATGTGACCCCCCCAAAAAAAGATGTGGGTAAAGGCCCTCAATCTGCCACTCAAACAAATGTGGTTAAATAATAGAAAAAAAGGAAATTGACTTGAGCTCTAAGAAATTCGACGTTTGGAAGACAGATTGTAAGACAAGGTCGAAACATCATCAGCAATCATGAAGGGAAAGGGGAGACCATGTGCCCCCCCCCCCTCTCTCTACCAGCCTAGATCCAATTAACTCACTGTCAAAGTGAACCATGTTGATAATTAGTGCTCGTACTGGTGTTGAAGCTGTAAGTGTGTCACCTTGTGGAACTGGGACACTTTGAGCTACAGGGAACATTCCCTCACAGCAGGGGACACGTCCACTCACATGTGTTAAGTCAACGGTCTAGTTGTCTGATAAAAATACCCAATTACTGTTGTAGATGGGTTTTTTTACTGCTTTTTCATTTTTTTATGTCACACACACACACACACACACCTATAAAGGGATGAGTAAACTGTGACACAGTGTTTGACACAGCTCCACCCTCTACTAACTAGTTTATCCCAGTTTAAATTCTGTTTCCTTTTACTATTAGAGACTTTTTTCATTATTTCCCATTTATAAGGCTCACACATTAGTTCAGTTAATCTAACTTTTAAGGTGTTTAGCTGCAGAACTTCCCCTTTAATTTTCCGTCTCACTGAAGGTAGGACACTGCAGAGTTGGGTCCCAAATCTACGTTTCAGGCTAATACTGCTCTCTGCTGGATTATATTTGCATCACATAATGACGGTATGGTACAAGTGCTCTTTGAAATACGTTTGGTTTTAATAGGCAGGCAAGGTTATTTGTAAAGTACATTTCAAGAACAAGGCAATTCAAAGTGCTTCCTATAAAACCAAAATAGTAAAAATTAAAAAAAAAAAATGAAATTCAAAACACAATTACGGGCATGATTGAAACATTACAAAACATACATTAAAATAATACACAACCTTAAAATAGAATACAGGTTATGAAATAAAAAGAGTCTGCCTCATCCTTGAATCTGGTTGAATTAAAAGCAGCAGAGAACAGAAAGATCTTCAGTGTTTATTGGAGGCAGATGAGAGTCTCAGCAGACCTGTAGATTTTTGGAAGTTTGTTCCAGATATGTGGACAGGAAGCCGGGGTAGAGACCTCAGGACCCGAGTGATGTGATCCACTTCTTTAGTAGTGAGTAGTTTGGACTCGAGCTGCAGCGTTGTGAAGCAGCTGAACCATTAACTACACTTGGATTTCCGTAGTTTTTAACATCAGTGATTGAAGCTGAGCATTAACTTTCAGTCGCTCGTCCTCTGCCCCAAAAAACAATTCATCCGTTTTATAATTGATTTACGGTTAGCATTTCATTCCCTTTCTGATGGATCTGACTTTTATGAGGATTGTAATTGCTATATTTCTATGGGCTCCCTTTAGACCACTCTCACGACTCCACACACACAAACAGATGGCAGGCGGCTGTTGTGTTTATTTCATAATGCCGTTCAAATTTAAATTCACCGGTGCGCGTGGGAGCTCGTTTAGTGCAGTGGCTCCCAACTTCCTGTTGGACAAAAATTCATAGCTTACAGTCTTTGTTTTTTGCTATATTTTTTTATTTAAATGGTATGACTTAAACATAGAAAGAGATCCCTTTGGTTGAACTGGTCATACGCAGTTGAAGCTGGTGATGAAGTTACACTAGTTTACTGTACTCAGTACTACATTATAGCTTAATTCTTAAGAATTCTTCAAACGCATACATACATGTACACACACACACATGCACGCCGTATGACCCTTTAGTTTTAAGTCAGTCCACCTGCTGTGGTCACAAGTGGGTGTAATAGGGTTGATGTATTAGCCAGAATCCCGACCTCCTCTGCAGGGCCAGATATTATTGAAGGTTATATGAATCCAATTAAATCTATGAGAGAAACATTCTTTGGTTACTGGCAGGATCAAATCCTCAGTGCCTGTTCAGCCGCGAGGCTCTGTATGTTTTTTTAGTCTCTCTTTTCTATTTTCAACTGCCTATAAGTGTGTGCACAGTTATAAGATGTATTTAACACAGTATTATTAAAAAAAAGGAGCACTCTGACCGTTAAGGCTGAAGTCCACAGACTATAGGCACACTGATACGTTCAAACCTGGGAAACCTTCATAAACCTCCCGTTAACGTGCACCAACTGGCCATAAAGAAAACAGCCAGCGATGAGAAGTGGTCAGGTGTGTCTGATGTAATTGTGTGGGGTGCCACCAGAGGGCAAGATTGTAATTAAAAACACTTCATTATTGTACATGAGATGAGATTATTTGTCTCACTCAAGCAAAGGCGTGTTTCCTTCCCTTTACAAGACAGGAAAAAATGTGCTGCACTTTGCCGGGAACAACGTGAGACAAGAAGAGGCAAATTTCATTCACATATGGCAAAGTCACTACAGAAAACAAAGACATTACGTGTCCAACATTAGGCCAGAAAAGGTATATCAAACAATAAAGTGTAAAATTACAGATCTCAACTCAACCTTGACCCACGTCCCAGGTAAACCCGCCAGTCTGAGCCAATAAACCCTGCTGTCCTGTGGTGCCTGAGGACGGAGCCAGGAGAGGACGGCCTGGTGGTCAGAGAACGTTCCGTGGCCAGAAGAATTTGATCATATCGCACTTAATGATTCGCGGATGATCACACATCCTTCAGAAATCAGACAAACCAAAGGATAGGCCAACCCGGGTCAGTATTAAAAGATAGACTGGGCCTCCACCAGAACAAATCCCAGCACTAAAAAAGCACAGGAATGCTGAAAGATTACCCTTGATCCCAGCATACCACAACCTAGCAGACCACTGTCATTCCAGGCGGTGGTTTGTGCGTCGATTCTTTCATACCCAGCTTACCGCCTCTGCAGGGCAAGATGAAAACAATACAAATCTTCAGTGACTCTGTCTCACATGCCTTGCAGCAGTAGATCATGTGCTTTGCTGTGGCTGGCCAACACTCTAAGCTTTGTTGCCAAAATATACCGTCTGCTCCCTATCAAAAGAAACATCATCAAGATGTATCACCCAACCAGGGGAAAGGCGCCCGACATTACAAATCGAATAAGTCATGGTTTTGGTGAACTGATTGTCTTCTAATGCAAAGTGAATGAAGCAGATGTTGTTGTGCATTATTAACATGTATCATTTTACAGAGAGGAGCGTAGTGCTGCATGTTTTTTTTGCTGTGCTGGGATCTGTACCACGCGGTGGGGCACTGAAAACCTCTCCTTAAGGGTTATACTCACCCGAGGTATTAAAAACCAGCTTCACGTCTATTTCGCACCTTTCCGTCTGAGTCACTTTGGTGTTGAGGGGCGCAGTGTCATCTGAGACGATTCGGTTCGCATGAAAGCGAAAGTAACAACGTTACTGCTTTTTTTAAGAAACATAAGGCTACATAAGATCTCATACACTTGCAACACAGTCGTGTAGAGTATGGCTGTTCTGTCTGTGCAATTTTGAACTTCTTTTTTCCTTTTATCCCTTATTTCTTTTTATTCTATATCCCTCGAGCCCACAGCCTTCTATTTTACACTGTAGCATTAAATGTGTGTTTAATTGTCTTGTTTTTCATTGTCTTACTGTCCAATGTCATGCACAGACCGCCATGTAGAATTGCTTGTATGTCTAAGATATTTTGGCAATAAATGGTCCTGATTCCTGATTTGTTTTGTTGATGTTAATAATTCGATTGAAGTCAATCATTTAGGTTTCCGACCAGTTTTGATAACAACCAAATCTTGGTCTTACCGTGTGCATAACAGAAGACAAACTTTTGAAAACGTCTCAGTCAGGAGGGGGGACCAGGTTTGATTGACATCTCCAGGAGATGCACTGCTACAATGTTGAGAGTTGAATGAAAGTAGTTAGATAGCCACATGCTGAATCACCATTTACGCAGATGGCTCGTTAGTAATGGGAAGTAGTATATCTGATGTGAGTTCAAGGCCTTCTGGGAAGTTGATATACTGGAACTAGTTACTGAAATGTGTTTTTCACATTGTTGTTTTTAGACTCTGGCCTGGCTCTGTTTCTCTGAACTTGAATATCCCCCAACCCTTTTCTTCGCTTCTCTTTACTTAGACCTTTAAAGTACATGTTTATGAAAACTGATGGTCATAACGTACTTTATAATAAATGCTTTGAATGGCAAATTGTTTTTTTTAAAGCAATCGTATTGCATTGAACTAGAAAAGAAAAAGTGCCCTTGTTTTCAAAGAAGCGGTACATTTGAAGATTTCTTTTTAAACCATTGGAAAAGAACCATGATGCAATTAAAGCACTCAGAACACACAGAAATACAGTAACCGTTGTAAAAGTTGGTGTGTCTTGGCTCAAAAGGTCTGTCAGCCCTGAATTGAACAAATCCATATATAGAGTGAATTCCTATGAAAAAATGCACTGATCTGAAACTAATCTAACATTAGACGTTAGTCATTAAGTGCAAAAACGAAATAGGAAACTAATGTGTTTGCATCGACTGAAATAAATAAGAGAACTTGCAAGGGCTCAATCCCGGAAATGGTTTGTGAATTTGCGACATATCCAGTCATTACAGAGTATCTACTTTGTATATTTAAAGGAGACTCTGCAAGGGGCATTCCATATCTGAAAACCAACTGGACAGCTAACATAGAGAGGAAATAGTCTCACCTCTCCTTGCCAAAACTTTCTTGCCATTTTCTATTTTATGTTTGGACGTATTCTTCACTCTTGGAAAATTGTAAGTATAACTTGATCATTTTCTAAATGATTGTTCCATCCACATGTCTAAAGATGACATTTGAAGATAAATAACACATGCGCATTCAGAATAGGCATCAGTGTATTTCCTCAGTGCATTTAACAATATGTGATTTAGGTATTGTTGTACTCAGTTGCAGTGCTTCCATTACTGTGGTGCAGCTGATCTAACTGCTGTTTAACTGACACATGGATGGTTGGCTGATCGGCAATTGAATCATCTGATAGATGAAGGCGGCTTAGTATGGATATTGTCAAGGACTTTGGAGGAGAAATCCTACGTTACTAGACGTTGCTGTGCGACTGCTTTTCGTTTCCGATCTTGGTTAGCAACTAAAAATTAAATTTAGTCTGACATTACTGTTGAAGCAGTTGATAACAGGATTAATTTCAAAAGATAAAATGTTAAACTAATACACGAGCATGCACGCATGCATTGTTTATTTGGTATTTCGAAGAGCACATATTCAAGCCAATCATATCCACTTCAATAAATACTCCATCTGGCGTGCCAGGTAACACAGACAGAACAAGGCTGGCCAGTTAAATAGTAACTTATCAAGTCTTCTACGAGGTATTGTTTGGTAAGCATCATCTTTCCAAATTTAACATGCAAATACAACTTACATTGCCCGTGTGTTTTGTCAGTCTGTCACATAAAAGGCACAAGTACCCTGAGAAGCCAGTGTTGACTGTTTCCAGTGTACAGACAGTGGCTCAACCTGCTTTTTCCTCTCTACGCACGTTAGCAGCAGCTCCTAGAACTACAGCATGGTGAGTCTTATACCAACACCAACCGTAATGTTGCATTCAGCTCTGCATTTAGAATGTGTTCATATTGAATCTGTTGTCAAAACGTGTACTTACATGGATTGATTGTTCATAGGAGTTAGTTCCTATCCTTGCTCACCAGTTGTTTGTCTGATCTTCCCTCCCTTCCCTCACACTTCCCTCCCCCCGTCCTTTTGTGACATTGTCTCTAATTTCTCCTTCTTCTGTTCTTTCCTGCCACCCCCTCCCGTCTTCTCTCCAGGTGCTGAATTGCACAGGCATTGTTGACGTGCTGAAGAGGTACTACCTGTCGCCGTCTTATGGCATCCAGTTTTCCATCGGTTTCCCTGGAAACCTTTTGGTTATACTTGGCTACATATTTTGTTTGCCGAAGTGGCAGAGCTGCAATATTTACCTCTTCAGCCTGGCCGTCTCCGACCTCTTTTTCCTCTGCACGCTGCCCCGCCTCTCGTACCTCTATGCAAATGACCAATCAGAGACCAGTGCCTACGCTTGTGTGATCAACCGCTATATCCTGCACGTCAACCTTTACTCGTCCATCCTGTTCATGGTTTGGCTCAGCATGGACCGCTTCCTGCTCATAAGACACCCAGCACAGAACCACTGGCTGCTGAGGCCACGGACAGCCCTGATGGTCACTGGGCTGAGCTGGCTAGCAGTCAACGTGGAGGTTGCTCCAATGATATCCCTGATGATCCACGACCTTCAGGGCCGAAACTGGAGCCGCTGCATGGACTTTGCCAGCCTTAAAGGAGATGTCGATGCGTTGGGCTACAGCCTGGCGCTAACCTTCACCGGTTACCTTCTCCCCCTGCTTGGACTTTGCGTTTTTTCCTACAAAATTGCACATCTGCTACGCAACCAGGAACGAGCAATGCAGCGCAGGACGCAGTCGTTCAAGCGGCCCCTCAGGGTTGTTTTATGGGCCGCCGTCATGTTCCTGGTTATCTACACTCCCTACCATGTGCTGAGGAATGTCAGAATAGCATCTCAACAGGCCTGGGCAGGGTTTCAGCCGTGCACAAGGAAGTATATCGAGGCCATGTACATCGTGACCCGACCGATGGCCTTCTTGCACAGCGTCATCAACCCTGTGTTCTACTTCCTGATGGGAGACAAGTTCAGAGAGCTTCTTCTCACTAAGATGAGAACGCTGGTCAGGAAGAGGAAGCAGCAGAGGGAGCCGGCCTGAATGAATTTAACGCAAGCTTCCTACATATGAGACGCTTGTCAATATCGTATGTCCATGCTCCAATGGATCCAATTTTTCAATTAAATAAATACATGACCTGCCCAGAAACAATTGCTATTTTAAGCAAGTACGACAGTACAGTGTGTGCTGTATGTGCAGATTGGGTTTGTATTTTTTTTTAAAAGAAGCATTACTGGTTATTGTTAGAAAAATACTCGACACCGGTGTAAAATCATTGAACAGAAACAAAGTATCCTTTATCGAACCGTTGGGGAAATGATTCTCTGCAATTAACCGATCGCACCCAGTGGGAGCAGTGTGCTGCCGGAAGAGGCGCCCGGGGAGCAGTTAGGGGTTGGGTTTCTCACTCAGAGACACTTGGAGACATGGAGCATCCTCTCTACTCCATGCGCCATTGTCGCCCCCAAGAAATTGGTGGCAGAGGACATTTATTAAATGCTTGCAAGCATGAAGCAGAGTTGAAATACATACGTACATGTCATGCTTCCTCCTCGGTGGGGGGCTGGATCAGCTCCCACTGGTCACCTCCACAACAGAGAGAGAGACGGCATTGTCCTTCATGATTCATAAAAACTTCACTTTTCCTTGGGAAAATATCCATATCCGGCTTCACAAATTACCCTAAACATCTGTTTATCAACGGAAAACCATGTAGCGGTTCAAGAGGTCACAGACCTTCTGGCCACTCACACTGAACCCTGTTTTATTTTTTCCCAACAGTTATGTTTGTATTCAGACATTTTTGGTCATTTCTACTTACATTTTGGAATGTTTGTGCAATTAAATCCGCATTCTTTCTTTTCTTTTTAAATGCAATAAAACATTACTCAATTAACAATAATTGGAAGCTGTTGTTATTATTATTATTTTTATGGTAGAAATATTTATATATGATAATTACATTTTTTGGTGGATTAATCGTGAGTATATCGGTGAACTCCAGACTTTTGGCACTCTATATACCTTCTTGCATATTTCAGATGTGACATTGTACAACGGAAACATTGAAAAGGAAGGGTTTGGATGTTCTGAATTCAGTATCCTATTACTATGGATCTTGTGTATTGTTTGTTTATATTTGTATAAGAATCAATGTGTTAGCTGCATAGATGCTTACTTTTCAGTTCTTATACAACCACAAACCCTAAAATCCACCACCATCATTACAACTGCCCTCGTCTTTTAAATTCAGTTTTGAAACACTAACTGAAATACAAGTCTCATTAGAATCAGAGGAATGATGAGCACTTTATGTAGAACTGTTTTTATTTTATTCCCTCATCAATAACTCTATAAATAAATAAATCTAAGAAGAACTCCCACTACTGTTAAAACGTTTTGTGTGTCAAATGTTAAAATGAGACCAGCCTTTTTGTCATTTATTTCGCAGAAAGATTGTTCTAATGAATTCCATTAGTGTTCTTATATCTTTGTCTTAAGCATGATTCATGCTGACGTCTGAGCTCTTATGAAAGGCTCCTTTGAACAGTCAGTGACCTCTGGAACTTATCAAGGCCCTGAATCCCCATCAAACTTGGTAGGGCTTTCATGTCTAATCACACAACAATTGATCCCTCATTTTATTTACATCAGCATCTCTCCTGGAATGAGCAAAAGCAACAGTGAAATATTGTTTCAGAATATAAGCCGCAGGATTTGTACTAAAAAATAAGTTGACGAGAAAAATCAGCAGAAAAGTTAATCTGAGGATATTACATGACCTAAAGCTCTGTATTATATTTTGGAAGATGCATTTGAGGGTTGAGGGTGACCCAATGAAGGCCAATGATTTA
Source organism: Pungitius pungitius (assembly GCF_949316345.1). Lineage (NCBI taxonomy): Eukaryota > Metazoa > Chordata > Actinopteri > Perciformes > Gasterosteidae > Pungitius > Pungitius pungitius. Next base: position 10,416,304 of record NC_084902.1, on the reverse strand, counting down.
AAGGTCCTCATGCATGTCTTTAGGTAGGTTGTCAGCTTTCAGTTTCAGAGCATTTAATCTAAGCAGCAATATTGTTATGGTTAGAAATGTATGTTAACAAGGAAAGCTATATGTCAGCATTAATGAGGAAAATAAATCAGCCTTGACTGGCTTTAGCGTCTAATCTTACTTGGTTTGACCTTTGAAAACGACCTGACTTTTTAAATCTCATGCTAGAACATTGTTGCACATAAAGAAGAGAAAATCGTGCACACAATGAACGTAGTTAGCAGCACAGTGCATGCTTACTCACATTCCTGCATGTGAACCGAGTACTATTTGAGTACTTTCTACAATGTATGTTGCTATAATCCAAGCAAAACCACTATGCATTCTAAAGAGTTTCAAGGAATCATCTGCCATAATCCATTTCACGTTACTGCTATTAGCCCTCGTGTCCCAGTACAGAGGGATATGACCAGCATAGTGTAGCACACAAAGAGTCCACTCTAACCCTCGGAGGCGTGGGCTGTTAGAACTGTCCCGCTGAATGAGGTTGACCTTTTTGAATCATCCTTTTGCAAACAAATGATTTTTTGTTTTCTCGCAGTCATGCATCATGCTTTTTGCTAAAGTTCTTTTTCCAACCCTCTTGGATGAAACACGGGTAGGTGTCTTTAGTGGTGGATTCTGGGATTTATCCGTATGTTTGCAAATCAACTCTATACTCCCACCTCAGTTACGTGAATAGCCAACTGATGCAACCTGCTTTCCCTAAGTTTATCTGAGTCAGTCCAAACTGAACATATATATGAGCATATTATCCTCTTTACTCACGTACTATGTGTAGTGTGACAGTATCGGTCAACGTCATGTAGGAGGACAAGACCTTTCTTCATCTCTTTTTCCTCTATTCTTGTACAGCATGTGCTCTTTTCTACAGACTACATGTGATCCCCCCCCCCCCCACAAACACACACACACACACACACAAGCACAAGCAATCAGTAGAAGGTTAAATCAATTTATTGACAGACAAAATTATTTATTAAGAGGAAGTCAAAAACAAAAACACGTATTTTCAGTTGAGAGTGTAGCAGTGATTCTGCAAATAAAGCAAAGCCCTTCTGATAACCGACCTCATTCTAGAGTTACATACTTCATAGATCCTGTGTACTCTTGGCTGAACAATGATTACAGCGAATTTCAGGTGGTGCGTATCAGCTGTGACTCTATTTGAGCAGTGAAGTTGAAAGTGATAATTGAAACAACATTCAGTCAAAGGATTCTTTTTTTGGTAACCTTTGCCTCAGTGTCTTTCTTTAAATAGCTATCACATGGGCTGAGAAGTCACAGGTTGATTTCACCCGCAGGCGGAAAGATAAATGAGATAAAAGCGTGGGGACAAGTGAATGCTTACGAGCCACCTCATATGACTGTTGGCAACCACATATCCTCTCAATGTTGTTGGAGCAGAGATTCAGTGATTACCAAAAACTAAATCAACTGAAGTTAAAACTACACAAACAGAAACAGGCATAAGATCTTAGTACCAGTTAAATGTTACACATTTATTCATGCAGCTGGCACTTGGTCTTAGTCTGGCAACTTACTGTAACAAAGCAGCCTTTTTGGGATTGTCTATACTAATTAAACAAAGGCATTCATATATTAGGAGCTATAGCAGCATATTTATGATTTATTTAAAGAACAAGCATCACTACGGAGCTGAATGACTATTCTATCTGGACCAGTGGTTAGGGTTTGGCTTTCTGATAAAATACGACGAGCAAACAACAATCTACTCAGAGTGTTGTTTTTCCCCCAAGCTTGAAGCTATAGACGGCAGCCGCAGATGATCCAATAAATACAGCAATAGCTTCACTCAATGAAGTCAACTTTTTGCTTTGCATAGGCAGTTTGCAAGAGAGAAAAACGACATAAGCGAGATGTGAGCAATGTTATCGGGAGCATCGAGCAAACCCACAACTTTCTGGTTAACAACTGCCTCATTTTCACACACCTACGCTTGTGACAATGGCATTACCTGTCTGAGATTATATACAAATGTTACATTTAATCACAAAATGCATGTTTTGCTTAGTTTAGAAGATTCTGTCTTGTTTTCAATATAACTGCACTACAAATTCAGTGTGTCTGTGTGATAGAGGTGTCCGAGCAGAAATAATATTTCAGAATGTTCAGATCTTTCAATGATCTCTTTCAATTTGAATCGAATACCCCCTGATGCAGAAGGTCAACCTTACTACATGCAAAGCTGTTTATTTGCTCTGAAATGAAATCATACGAAAACAATAAACACACACCTACAATCCTATACACGTTATTTTACTAAAATTGGGAGCTCACTTGCAAATTGAGACATTCTATACATATTTAACCAAAAACAAACAGTGGTGTTTACATCTAAATTGAAATAAAATGAAAACTATATGAGGTTCAAAATGAAAGATTACAATCTTCCCTGGTGCTTTATGAACTTTTAACTGAAGAGCATTGAATGACGGATTTAATTGATCACTGATATGAGTCACTTATTCTGCACTAATGTTTCTTCATCTTTTTGAATTATGTGCAGTTCATCGTATTCCATACTGTTGTACATCATATTTTTTAATTAAACAGTGTAGGTCCCTGAATACTTTTACAATAGTTCAGCAGTAATCCAGAGAATGAGGATTTAATTGATTAATATAATATTTTGAAGTGTTCCATATTTTTTACAAAATTGGTTGGTATCCAAAATGTCATTTTCTCTTTAATTTTGTGGTTTTATAAATATCTGCATTGTATAAACAAAACCGATGCCGATGACATAACTCTTTAATCTAAATATTTTATCAAACCAACAAGCACCTCCTTGTGTACCACATTTGTACATTGACATTTTAAGGGCTTGTTATTTTCTTCTCAGAAAACAGTGTTGCTAAATTCAAACATAAAACTTGTTGCCAATCCTTGATGCAATGTTAGAAACCATTACATTTTTGGAAACATAACAAAACAATCTCAGTTGCACTCAATGTTAACTTTGGCTTTATCGTGTTTTGCTTGTGTGAAAATCCTTTCCTCTTTTTCCAAGACTCGGGGATTCATAAAGCCCCAAATAGCTCTAATTTCTATTGTGGCACATGTTGCTAATTGATGGTATTAATAATCACACAATAGTTATATTAGATCTGTGAGAAGCTCCTGTGATGGAAAACAAGTAGAAGTAACACCACAAAAGGCCAGTTTGATAAAAAAGAAATATATAACTACGATATTCCCCCGTCCGCTCTTTCTGGGTAGTATAATGTGTGCTGGACAACTAATAAAATACTCTACTACTATAAAGCACAATACTTGAGTAATGGTGGGTTATGTTCTATTCACATCACCTCATCTCTACAAATTCATGTGTCCTACTGGTATTGAATGTGGTCCATGAGTGGAAAAACAGATGTAGTTGATTATTTCTCAATATATTTACAGTAAATTGGCATGACCAGAGAAAAAACGAAGTTGTACACCAGATGAGAAACAAAAGTCACTTTCACTAAACACTGGTGCAATGTGTGGAGAAGTTGGAATGAATATTGATAGTCAAAGTTTTTTTTTTACAAGTTTTTCTCCAGCCAATTTATATAGTTGTTTGTCATGCGACGGGCGATCAGGAAGTCAGTCGGCCACACGGTGAACATCAACCCTCCGTGGAATCCTGTGTCATAGTGTTCATGCGTCACTTCGACGCCGGCGGACCGGAGCCGTGTCACGTACATGATCCCGTCGTCTCGGAGAACATCATACTCACATGTCAGGACGTAGGCCTTTGGCAGCGAGCGCAACGCAGAGTCCGGCACCAGCAGGGGCGAAGCCCTCGGGTCCGCGAGGGATCGAGATGGTCCGTCCGTCCAAACTCCCGCTCCTTCGGCTCCCCCAGCGACAGCAGGAGCCGTGTAGTTGTATTTTTTGTGATAGGTCTCTGGCAGGAAGGCGCTCCAGTCGACGAACTTCAGCAGGCTGGATGACTCGGCGTTGTTGTGAGTGTTGGCCATCATGGCTCTGAAAAGAGCCTTGTCGCTGGTGAAGTACTCGCTCCAGAAACGCACCATGAGGGTGCGGGGCAGAATGGGCATATCCTGATTTTGCTGATAGGAAGGCGTGTTAAGATCCAGGGCCTGCAGTACCGGGTAGATGAGGGCTTGGGCCTTCAACCTGACCTGCTCTCCAGGCTCTTTTTGTAACTGGGAAGAGAGACAGTAAAATATTGCTATCTACAAGTCAGGGTGGTTTACAGGAACAATTGCATTACCCCAATGCTTCTGGGGAAATAAACGTCTATACAGACCTACGCAAGCTTGTTGATCAGACCTTTCGTCGAGAAGTTTTTGTTTTCTTTCAGAACTCATGGGTACAATTCAGCGTAGTTCTACCAAGTGAACTTTTATGTGCCCTATGTATTCTATTTTATAGTGTCTGCAATACAAGTAATGCTTTAAGCTGAACTGAGTTGTACTGGTTCATAAACAAAGCCTGGTCTTTTTCCACTGTGTGTGAAACTGTACTACAGCTGGAGGACAGTTTAAGATAATTCACAATGACTTAAATCACTTTTCTGAAAGCAAATTCCAAAGAGTTTCAGACCGCTTTTCTTTCTTTCATGTGCCACCACGGTTCTTGTAATGAAACTCCAGCCCGTGTAAATAAGTTTCTTGATAATAATTTACTTGGTTTTTATTTGTCACTAGTTCCCTGAACTAGTTGAAGTGATGAAGAGTGGACTGAACACTATGTTGTGACATTCATACAATACAAATAATGTTGTGTACCAGGGTTCATTTCGTCAACAAAAACTATGACGTAAAATGTTTGTTTTCTCTTTTTCTCATGACTAACACGAGACTAAGACTAAATCTATTCTAAATGTCGTTAACGAGACGAGACGAAAATGTTGGTGGTTGACAAAGTCACAATACTTTTTTCCGTAGCGGCGAGCGAAAAGTGGTCGGTGGCAGGTTGGATGGTCGGTGGTCTGAAACGGGTCATTTGACCAATGTTTGGATAACCGACGGACTACTACCAACCCCCCCGTCCGGCCAAAGTGTCGCCCGACCACTAGCCGTCACTGGAAAATGGGTTCTTGTTTTATTTGCTTCAGTAATTTAGCATGCACGGTCTAACATATGTCCCTCTATTGTTGTAGCCACCTTTCTACCCTATGAATGGCAGGCCCAATGATCTGTCGGCACCGGCAGGTCGCTAAATCTCAAGGCACCTTCCTATCATATTATAGGAACATGGCGAAATTCAGAGGCATGGCAATGATAAAATGCTAAAACCCTGGGCCTGAGAAGGGATGAAGAAAAGACTTTCATATGGCTATTAAATGTGACTAAAATGTTCTAGACTAAAACTAAGAAGGATGAAAATGACTAAACACGACTAAAACTAATGCATTTTCTTATTAGTGAAGATAAATCATAGAAATCAGCTCAACATGAAGTACCTTCTGAATAGTCTAAACAAAGTTATACTCGATCATATGAGTCCCAGCAAAAACCCCAAATCACAACACTGTTTTTATGAACTGCCTAATTAACATTTCCTCATGCCACCTCTTTATACAATTCTTTCTGGATCCAGAAATATAGAGCTGCCACAAAAAAAAAAAAAAAAATTCAGTACCTGCTGCGAGACAGCGGCTGCCAGGTTCCCTCCAGCACTGTCCCCGGACACAGCAACGCGCCCCGGGTCCACAGAGTACTTGGCCAGCACCCCCTTCTGGAGGAAGTGTTTGACCACACGGTACACGTCCTCATATGGGACAGGGAAGTGGTGAGCTGGGGCCAGTCTGTACCTGGAGAAGCAGAAGCGTGCAGATTAGAGCAGAAGCATAAACAAACATGAGCTTTGAATGTGCACTGACAACATGTAGAGCCATGGAATACAAACTCTGAGTCACATTGTGGGGCGATAACCAGATCATCTGATTACAGGCAAATTGTTTTTGTATTACCAGTGCTGTATGTTGGCATATTCCCAAGCAGTTAGTCCATGTTTTGGAGAAGTCCATTGAAATAAAGCAGATTTCTTTATTCATTCGAATGGTACTTCTAGCACAGGTGCAAAATTAAATATCATTAAACACGGTCATATGCACCGCTAAAAGTACCCACCAACTTTAAGTGTTGCAATAACTGCAAACTCGACTAATAAAAATTCACCGATGGGAGTTTGGTTGAGGCAGAAAAGTCACAACCCTCACACGCCCATCGACAAAAAAAAATATCACTCGATGACTGCGTGCAGGACTCTCAACCTGTTGACTTTTAAAGCTAAAAATGAATATCGAATCAGAGGATAGAGAGAGTTACAGTAGTAGGCAGGCAGACTTCGAGTCGGACGGAAACAATTTGTGTAGCTGAGACAGAGAGAGGCCCGGGCGAGACCCAAATGAAATCCTGTTAGCTTCACTCTGCTGCGTCCTCCCTTCCATCTCGCCTGTGACTAATGAGGGAGGACAGGCTCATACGCCTACAGAGAAATGGGCTTCTTAGAGAAAGAGTTTGGGGAACAGTATGAAATATGAATTATACAAATGAAACAGCACTATTTTACAGTAGCTGCATATAGCTTGCCATCAAATATGAATCACTTACTCCACGGACAGAACCACTGCGTCAAGCTCGGTGACGATTTTTCGGGCCAGGAGATCGTATGGACTCATCCCTGCGTGACGACACAGAGTTGTGAAGCAACACAAAACCATCATAGTCATTGATATATATTTCACTGCATTAACAGTGACGAACCTGCCTCCTGGCAAGATGTGCGTCACTGTAATAGTTAACAGCTTGCAACAACAGCATGAGATGTGTCAAACGTTGGTGTCTTTACGTTATGGATTAGAGAGGAGAACCTCCCTCCGAGGTTCCCACCGCTCCAACAGACGGCGCGTTATTTCCTCAGGAAAGTTGGAAAGCATTGTGCCTTTTGTACTTTGTTGAAAATATCAAACCAGAAACCTAGCTGTGAGTGAGTATAGTGAGTTTAAAGCGGTACAGCCATGTGTCATATCAACATCAGACGACGTCTTCCATGAAATAGTAGGATTACCACGTGATGAACACGGGATCATATATTACTCATTCACCCATCCACGCATCCATCCATCTTCCCTCCTGTCATTCATTCTGCGTGATGGAGGAGCAGACGGGCCTTCCTATGGACTTACGGGCACTACCCAGACACCAGCCTCCACCGTGCAGGTATATGACAGCTCTCATGAGCTCAGCGTCACCACCTTTCTGCTTCGGCTGGTACAGCACCACCTCCACTCCATCAAACGTCTCCTCTGTCACCTTGACATGTTCATCAGACACAGGCACTACCCTTTCAGCCAGGGTGATGAAGTACATGACATCCATGTAGTCTTTCAGTCCCAGCAATTCACAGAGGTCCGCCTGGAAAGTGAAGCACAGAGACAGCATTACATGCAAAGACCGACGCATTACAGAGCGGATCCGTGTCCGTTAGCGCTACGTCTGATACTCTGCAGTTTGAACTAAGTAAACACTCGCCTCATAATCCGGGCTCATAATATTTAAAGCACAAAGGGTAGAGATGCTAAACTATATGGCCGTATTTAAGAGGAAGAGAGGGAGAGTATAGGCATGTGAATGTTGCGTGGTAAAATGTTAAGATTCCTAAAGATGAAAAGTGAAAAGTGGAAACTCCATGATAGTTATAAAACAGCTTGATTCATACTCCAATACGTCTGATGGGGCAGGCATAAGGCTAATCAGCTGATTCTCTGCTTTTGTCAACACAACACACCCACAAAGACCTCCGCTGAAAGCTTGTGAGGCGCAAACATCTGTGCTCTCTCTTTTTTTGTTTCTGTGAAAATAAAAGAGTTTTATTTCTGGTGAAAACCTAAAATAGCATTTGTCGACAACGTACTATGCTTAATCTGATTACAACATGATATTGAATATCTAATCAATGATTTGACCTCTGTTGCTGTAATGTCATCTCAAAAAACTATCAATTTCCACTTTCGCTGAGTTAAATCTTTTAACCGACTCATTATTGTCTATTCCAGCATTAAAATACAAAGATGTTTGGACCTTAAATGCAAGTTTCTGTTATCAGGAAAAAAAACAGCAGAAAAATTGGGGAAGATTCCCAATGATTCACAACAATACTGATTTTGATGCATTGCAGTGCTCCATAATACAGCAGCGATAACCCTTGTGGGAATCAGGAATATAGTTTGTGGATGCTCTGTGTGCCAAACATGAGAAAATGACTCTGCACTATTTGGAAGGCAGTGCTCTGGATATAAAGCTGCTATTATAAGATAATGCGTGATGCTTTTGTGGCCGTGGGATCTAAACGTTGTGATTAGGGGGCGTCAACGGGGAACATTCTTGTCCTTACCAGTCGGAGTTTCTATAGATTGGTGAAACTTTTTTTTAGGACAGAGGATATAGGATAGGATCAAATAGAACTTACTAAATGAAATACCAGTTTCAACAGAGGCAGCCCCCAGCTTCTCTCAGTGTGAAGTATTTCTCCGCACATAATCAAACTACCACAACATCTCTTGAATGGCCCGGAATGTGATGCTTTGGAGAGAGCGGAATGTGTGTCACAACAAAGCCACTAGCTCATGATAGCACAGTAAACCACAGGTGTCTACCGGTCATACACAGGGGGGAGTTTGCTTATTAGGGTCTATTATTAGAGCAGGTGAGCAGGACTATACAACACATGGATTAGCATCTGACATAATCTGCTGTAACAAGCATTTATATACACGTCAGCTAAATACAATACACGTTTAACCTGTCACCTTACTTAACACAAAAGACAACCTTGTTTGTGGTTTGACATGACTAAATGACCGAATCATGAAATAAGAAATGCGTTTATATTTCTTTCCATTTGGGATGTATGTCCGTAGTAATTAGCAGTAGACTACCAGTCGACCTAATGCAAAAATAAACCTTGTTTTATAAAATAGCCAGAACAGTTTTGTATTGTTTCCTTACCAGGTGGCTGAGACTTCTGAAGAAAGAGTTGGTCAGCATGAGTTTCCATCGCTCCTCTATCTCCTCGGGAACAGGCTCATAGATATAATAAGCGGTGAAAGAGCAGAGAGCGACGATTAAAACGATGCTTCCCAACCTCATTTTACAACGCGCGTGACGGCAGGGTGCAAAAAACACGAGCAGGAGGCTGGTGGTGAGCGCGCTCGTCCGTCGCTGTGTTGCGCGGTGCCAGCTTACGCTCGGAATTTCATTTGTAGGGATCCGGAGCAGCTAGATGTGACAGCACGTGTTCGGTGTCATTGGATGGATATCGACGTGCATGCTCGGAGCTTTCTTTTTTTTTAATTCTTTTTTTTTTAAATTTGCTGCTCCGTCATTCAGGTCCGTCCTTGTGGAGCCAGTAAAATTAAAATTAACTGTTTCTTTTTTTTTTTTTTGAGACACAGGGGGGGGTGGAGCGCGCGCCCGGTTGCACTCACGAGGCAAAACCGTCCCGCCTTGACCGCGCGCCGCAGATTCCTCAGGTGCCCTCTTACCGTGTAGTAAAAGGTGCAACTTCATTGTCACCGTTTGAAAACTTTATTTCACTCCTTTACGTTTCGTCATAACATACGCTTTTATCGGTAAACTTAAGGGGGGGGCGGCACTGCTGATTTACTGCAGGTGTTGGCTGTGCGCTCCATGGGATATCCGTCGTAAGCGGGGGGTAAAATGTATACAGTGGGAAAATGGCTACATCCACGACTTCTCCTTGTTACGAGAGAAACGCATTCGTCGGTGGGTGGGGCCGCGGGAGCAACAAAGTGTCCGTGGTGCAGGCAGCGAAACAGATATGCGGCGGACAGGCAGCCCCGAGCTAATTATATTACCGGTGGCACAGTCAGATGAGATGTCTCGTTCCCTGCCAGGACTCGGTGCCCGAGCAATGTGACACTCTCGTGCACGCACCCCGCGTGGAGGACTCGGCAAGAGGAACTGACTTAGTGCTCACGGTGTTTTGACAGAAACCACACTATTTATGAGGTTTTGCTACACCTTTATTCATGACATTCATGATGACGTGACATTTCTTGACAGGTCCAGGCCAGCAGAATGACTTGGGTGGATTACACCAGTATTTACAAACAGGGCCGGGTCTAGACAGGCATGTATGAGGGGGCATTGTGCTCCTTTTACACCTTTTACCATGTCCCTGAGTGGGATTTAGTTTGAGGGGGCCAGGCCCCCTCTTGCCCCTGCCTAGACCCGGCCCACATCCGTTTCCACAGTTAGCATGAAGAAAGCTTCTTTGAAAAAACTAGTATTTTATGTGTTTATTACAGCTGAGATTAACTCTGACGCAAAATACGAAACCATCACTCTTTAGTCTTTTCACACTGTCAAAAAGGAACAACTCCAGGAGTAGGGAGATCTAAAACTCAACTCTAAGGTTAATTAAGGTTTATTGAGAATTAAGGCATAGATCAAAAAAAGCCTTGGTCGTCGTGGCTAAGTGCCACTTCACATTCTCTCGTTTTGAATAGAGGTTTTTTTTTTACATTAGTTGCATCTTCTAAGACACCCGAACCACATGCCACAACGTGACTTTGCTTTGACCTCCGATCATTTCAAACTTTCTCTCAGTCAAACTGGAATTAGTAATCGTGTTTCGGGAGCAGGCAAGCGTCTCCTTCCATCAGCCATCAAACTCCATTGAGATTCAATCTGCAGGAGCCCGGGAGAGACGGATCACTGCTGAGCAGTAGAATAGTAAATCTCCTCCCTGAATACGAAATTACACTTCAGACACTCGGTGACTCTCACTGGATTTCCCTCCGTTCTTATTTTGCCTCCAACCGCCGGCCTCTGCTCGGCTTCTGAGGGGAGACCACCTCGGTCGCTTGGTAAATCTTTCATGGAGCTACTTGGGTCCTCTCGGTGGGGAGCGCCGTGTCAGAGGGTGCGTGGGTGAGGAGGTTGTCTTCATCTCGGTAGAGCCGTGCTGTGCCAGGAGGCCCGCCTGGCGCCCTGCTGCGTGTGTGGGTAGCTCAGGCAGATGTAAAAAAAAAATGTCTGATGACTCAAACAAGGAGTTTTGAGCACCGTCTGAATGTGTTATAGAGCGAGCACTTGGCCTTGTTTCACTCGACGGATCCACAGAGGCCCCTCAAATTCGCCGCCTTTATTCTGAGTTCAGGCTGATGTTAGAGCAGGAATTTGGTTTTTTTATTCCATAATTAAGAAATAGGTTTGGGTAAATTGCCAACTTCAGCCAAAGGTTAACAATCTTGAGCAGTTGTGCAAACAATCTCATGAGTTCAACGTTTCCAAATAGATTAGGATTATTCCTTCTCTGGCTCACTTTTCATGAAAAACTAAACCACAGATTTCCATCCAAAACCTACAGAGGCTGACTTTCTTCCTCTCCTCAACAGGCAAAGATAGATATTGAACATTTGTATTCATGTCCATTTGTAAACAGCTTTTTACGAGATTTTTTACGAGTATCACATCTAGAAAAAAAATACCAAAAGCATATAAATTCAAGTCAGTTTACCCTTGAGGACCAAACACTATGGTCAACAACACCCTGTGTCCTTCACCATCACTTATGATAAGGACAAACTATCCATGAGAACTACAAAAACCTTTTCAGTTATGTCTTCTGTGACGGAGCGGCCGTCACTGGCTGCATGTGCACACACACACACACACACACACATGACAAGCAGGTATAGTGATTGCCTGCAATCACTGCCAGAGGTTGTCAATTAGCCTGATGGGAGGGGCTTAGGGTTTTTAAGGGGACTTCCTCATGGCAGGAAGTTCAGTGGGGGTTTTTTGTGTTGGAAGGTGGCTGTGGTGGGTTATGTGAAAAGGCCATTGAGAGAGCGAGATGGTGACTTTGATTTATTTCTTTTGTTTGTTTGTATTTTGACCGAGTTTCCTTAGCCTGTAATATTGTGTTCACTGGTTGGCACTTTCCACGAAGTGGAATAAAAATGCACCAACTTACAATCCCTACGACTACGCCATCATTTTTGTGAGATTCAGCAAAGACTGAGAGTGAACCCCTTCACATATGGTGTCAGAAGTGGGATGGATAGTCGGAAAAGGGCAGGTCGACTTCCCAGACCACGCAGAGCTGGTCTGCGCTCTCAGCCAGTGGCATTTCGGGAAGAGGAAGAGTTGGCGTCAGAGGCAGACAAACAGGCTGCATGGGAGACCGCAAATTCAACGTCTTCCTCAGCGGAGGAAGAGGAACGACAGCGGCCCACACCTGGCTCATCCAGCGGCTCAGGGGGAGACCTGGTGTCCATAATGAAGGACTTTCTGACGGCACAGCAGGTAAGAGAAGAGGGCCTCTTGGAGGAACTACGTAGCCTCCGGGTGTCTCTGCAGCCAGCAGCTCAACCCCTGCTAAACCCGCAACTTCCAGCTACATCCCCAAGCACGATGACAGCAAGCAGTCCCAGAATGTACCTGCCTACGCCGGCCACTCATCGCCATGGCAGGGACCGGTCAGCATTGCCATCGCCACCTAATTCAGGCTCAGAGGGCAGGCCTAATCCACCAAGACAGGACTGGAGGCCCTATTCAGAGCCTAAAATTCCCCCATATCAAATGGGCGAGGATATTGAGAACTATTTGTTACGCTTTGAACGCATAGCCAAGACATGGAGATGGCCAGCGGCTGAGTGGGCATGCAGACTTATTCCACTGCTTTCTGGGAGGGCATTGGAAGCCTATACAGCAATGGACGAGGAACAAGCTCACTCCTACACAGCTCTGAAAGCAGCATTGCTTATCAAATTTGACATTTCCCCTGAAACATACCGGCAGCAGTTTCGTTCTGGCTCAGTGCCAATGGGAGAAACTCCCACAGAAACCTATCATCGCCTCAAGGGACTCTACCGCCGGTGGATTCGACCAGAACAACGCTCCAAGGAGGAGATCGGTGAGAGTCTTATCCTGGAGCAGCTTCTTCGCGTCCTTCCTCCAGAGGTCAGAACCTGGGTTAGGGAACATGAGCCTACGGAAGGATTGACAGCTGCCAGGTTGGCCCTCCAGTACCAGAATGCGCGCAGGGGTGGACCCGGTTTTCGTCCGACAAGCAGTGGACGTCAACCTGGTTTCCAGCCTCCACACCCCAGAATGACAGCAGGAAGAGGCAGCCAGGAAACTCCAGGTGCAACCAATCCTGCTACGGGGCAATACGCTACTGGTAAGAACTTGATTTGTTTCTATTGCCAGCAGCCGGGGCACAAAGCTTCTGTATGTCCACTACGTAAAGCAAAGGTCACAGGCTCCTGTTATGCACCCAGGAATGAGGCAGACACTGCTGAGAACAAGGAAATGAGGATAAAAATGTACAAAACCTTAACGGTAAATGGCCAGCAGGTGACAGCACTATTAGATACTGGCAGCTTCACTTCCCTGGCAAAGAAATGTCTCATACCCGTTGGTAACCTGGACTTTAGAAACAAAACTGACATCATCTGTGTACATGGCGATAACCATGCCTACCCTAAAGCAGAAGTGACTGTGGTGATCGATGATCAATCGTACCTGTTGACTGTTGGGGTAGTAGAACATCTGCCTGTAGATGTTCTGCTGGGAACAGATTTCCCTGCACTCATGGACTTACTGAACAGAGAATGGTCTAAAGGGGGGGATACTGCTAATGAATGTATTTCCTGTCCTGTGATTACTCGAGCCCAGGCCAAAACTGGTACTCAACCACTCCCTGACTTCGATGATAGTTTGTGTGAGGGTGGCACCAGTGGGCCTAGAAAATCAAGGCGCCAGCGTCGCTTTGAAAAGCAGCTAATGCTAACTGGACATGATAACAAGGGTTTGACTACAGCTAAAGAGTGGGAAGTGCCTGGAAATATTGCTGATTTACAAAAACAAGATGAAACCCTGAAATCTCTGTTTACTAAAGTGGTAGATAAAGAAAACTTGAATGATGTGTGGAAGGAATGTTTTGTTGTTGAAGATGGGGTGTTGTATACAATGCATGATGGTCATAAACGTCTGGTGGTTCCAGCTAGTGGTAGACAGTTGATCATGTACTTAGCCCATACAGTCCCCTGGGCTGGCCACCTTGGCCGACACAAAACTTACATGCGGGTTAGTTCACGGTTTTATTGGCCGCGCATGTACACAGACATCCAAACATATTGCGCTACATGCCCCACATGTCAGAAAACCTGTGCTCCTCGTAAGGCTGACCGAGCCCTCTTGATGCCACTACCCATCATCTCCACACCGTTCCGGAGGATTGCCATGGATATTGTTGGTCCTTTGGTGAAGAGTAGCCAGGGCCACCAGTACATATTGGTCGTGTGCGACTACGCTACCCGCTTCCCTGAGGCTTTCCCACTTCGCACCATCACGGCCCCAGCAGTTTTGCATGCCTTAACGCAGCTTTTTTCCAGAGTGGGGATCCCGGATGAGATTCTCACCGACCAGGGAACCAACTTTACCTCCAGGCTGATGCAGCTTTTCCACCAGCAGCTAGGCATCACCACACTCAAGACCACCCCATATCATCCTCAGACAGATGGGCTCGTCGAGAGGTTCAACCAGACTCTGAAGAGAATGCTTCAGAAGTTTGTGGATGACACTGGTAAAGACTGGCACCGTTGGTTACCCTTCCTGCTTTTTGCCTACAGAGAGGTTCCGCAGGCCTCTACAGGGTTCTCCCCTTTTGAGTTGCTGTACGGCTGGGATGTGCAGGGCCCCTTGGATTTACTTCGAAAAAGTTGGGAACCTACCACTACCTCTGGAGATAGAGGAGTGGTGCACTTCGTGCTGGAAATGAGGGACCGGCTGGCCAGATACAAAGAAGAGGCGGAAATTAATCTGCAAATGGCCCAGAAAGAACAGAAGACGTGGTACGACCAGCAAGCACGGCGGCGGGATGTCCAACCTGGTCAGAAGGTGCTCTTACTACTGCCATCATCCAGTAGTAAGTTGCTGACCAAATGGCAAGGCCCATACACAGTCATCCGCAAGATGGGGCCCGTCACCTACGAAGTTCTTCAGCCAGACAAAAAGAAGAAAAAACAGACTTACCATGTGAACCTTTTAAAGGAATGGAGGGAGCCATCCATCCAGCCCGCAAAAACCTCGCTCTTTGTGAAGGAGGTGGACATGGAAGAGGAGGAAGATCTTGGAGTGGAGGCTTTAAGCGGGGCTGCTACACCAGGACTTGGCCACCTTACCCCTGAACAAATGGCGAGAGTTCTCCGCGTCTTCCAGGAGGTGCCCGCACTGTTCACTGCACGTCCGGGCAAAACGACCATTATGGAGCATGTCATTCGGCTGAAGGATGGGCGACCAATGCGCCAACGGCCCTACCGCATCCCACAGCAACTGGTAGGAAAACTGCGAGAAGAGGTCGAGGCTATGTTGAAGTTGGGAGTGGTGGAGCCATCAACTTCAGAGTGGTGTAGTCCAGTGGTTATCGTGTGCAAGAAAGACGGTTCCCTACGCATCTGCATCGACTTCCGGAAGCTTAACTCCATCTCAGAGTTTGATGCATATCCAATGCCCAGGATTGACGAGCTACTGGAGAAAATTGGGTCGGCCGCGTATATAACGACTCTGGATCTGTGCAAGGGATACTGGCAAGTGCCTCTGGAGCCCGCAAGCAGACCCTACACAGCATTCCGCACACCGGCTGGACTGTTTCACTTTACCGTGATGCCATTTGGACTGCATGGTGCTCCAGCCACCTTCCAAAGACTTATGGATAAGGTCCTCCTAGGCTGCGAAGACTGTAGTGCATCTTACCTGGACGACGTGGTAATTTTCAGCAGCACCTGGGAGGAACACATCAAACACCTTAGGGAAGTCTTGGGAAAGATCAAGGATGCAGGACTAACGCTAAATGTTGCCAAGTGTGAGTGGGCCAGACAGGAGACACGGTACCTAGGCTACCAGCTAGGAAGAGGAGAGGTGAGGCCACAGGTAGACAAGGTAGAGGCTATCCTTAGCTGCCCTAAACCTCGAACCAAGAAGGAGGTACGAGCATTCCTTGGATTGGCTGGGTGGTACCGGCGGTTTGTGCCACAGTTTGCCACCATCGCTGCCCCACTTACGGCACTGACAAAGAAGGAGCAGAGAAATCCTATCGTCTGGACGGAAGAATGTGAGGAGGCCTTCAGAAGGTTAAAGGCTGTGCTATGTTCCCCACCAGTGCTTAAGAGTCCGGACTTCAGCAAACGTTTCCTGGTGCAGGTGGATGCATCAGCAGTAGGCCTTGGTGCAGTCCTCACGCAGGGAGACCAAGGGGAGGAGCAACCGGTTCTGTACATAAGCCGCAAGTTGCTCGGCCGGGAGACCAGGTACTCAGTAGTAGAGAAGGAAGGTCTGGCCATCAAATGGGCTCTGGAGAGTCTGCGGTACTACCTATTGGGCAGAGAGTTTGACCTTGAAACAGACCACCGGGCTCTAACCTGGATAAACTCCATGAAGGACCACAACAGCCGTCTCACCCGGTGGTATCTATCTCTGCAACCCTTCAAGTTTGTCATCCGACACCGATCGGGTAGAAACAACTTGGCGGCAGACTACCTATCACGGTTGCCGTACATCGCCAACCTCAGGGAGGAGAGGGATGGTGTGACGGAGCGGCCGTCACTGGCTGCATGTGCACACACACACACACACACACACATGACAAGCAGGTATAGTGATTGCCTGCAATCACTGCCAGAGGTTGTCAATTAGCCTGATGGGAGGGGCTTAGGGTTTTTAAGGGGACTTCCTCATGGCAGGAAGTTCAGTGGGGGTTTTTTGTGTTGGAAGGTGGCTGTGGTGGGTTATGTGAAAAGGCCATTGAGAGAGCGAGATGGTGACTTTGATTTATTTCTTTTGTTTGTTTGTATTTTGACCGAGTTTCCTTAGCCTGTAATATTGTGTTCACTGGTTGGCACTTTCCACGAAGTGGAATAAAAATGCACCAACTTACAATCCCTACGACTACGCCATCATTTTTGTGAGATTCAGCAAAGACTGAGAGTGAACCCCTTCACATCTTCAAAAACGTCAAATACTGCAATGGCAAACAAAGACATTTTTGTGTTAAATTGTTAATGCCACTTTTCATACAATTTCTATCAATGATAATCCCACTAGAAATCGAAACCGTGTGTTATTTTTCCATGTCATTGCATAGGAGAAAATTAAACAGAATATTAATTAATATTATTCTCGAATATAGGAGAAAAATTGACAACATACGGATGCAAGGCAAAACGTTTTTCCAACTCAAAGTAACACTTTATATAAACGTTGCATCAAGTAGACATTAAAGTGCGGCAACACACACACATTGATTGCCAAAACTAAAGAAAGCATTTCCAAATCCTGTTTTGAATATAGAGAAGCCACTCTTTTATTTTACATGTTGAAAACACGCAGCTGTATGAGTGAGATACAAAGTAGACCGTACTTAATAAAAATACTGTTATGACAGATAAAATACTCTCATGTTTGTTTCATTAAACTATTACCAGTTGTTCCAGGGAGGATACCAAATTATTATCTGTGTTGAACAAGAAATGCAGAGGAGTCTATTACACCAAGTCGGGCCAAATTCTCTGAATATCTCGTCCTCTGACTTGTGCCAAATCATTTCAACTACAGTGAGAAGATGGAATGGAAAACGTTTTCCTTTCCATGTCATGGTCGATCCATTAATGTTTCTGTTTAATCCTGTGTGGCTAAACTGGATAAACCAACTGGCTTTGGTTTTGTACTGCAGGCCAGAAGCAGAGCCACAACCTGTCTCTTTGTAATTATGAGCCTGGCAGGTGGCCTTCTGTTGTTTGTCTGTCCCTTTGTCACCGGTCCAACGGAAATAGTGCGCATGCTGCATCTCAGTTTATTGCTTGTTTTTAATTACTTTAGTTATTCTGTCATGGTAACTTTGTGTGTGTTAATATGAGAGAACGTGATTGACTACTGAATTAACACAGATATCTATTTACCATATTTAGATACATAATGAATGAAGTAGTAAAATTTAAAATGCAATAAACGAAAGGTCACAGCTAGAATCTGGAAGGTTTATAGTTAATGTGATTGTTAACAGAAGGTTTATGATTGCTGGAGATTACATAAAGTAATTGGGGAGTTTAGTGAATTACCACTAAACTGTTTTTTTTCTCCATTTCATCTCAATCAGTAACTATTATGGCCTCATTAAATTGTTTCTTTTCTTGGAGACTAAGCTCCATCGCCAACAGTGACATTTTATTTAATATAAAAGATTCAGATGTTGAAGCCTCACTGCCAAATCACTGACATTTTTTTTTCGAAACACTATGGAAGTAGCATATGAGCTCAAATGTATTCAGGATGCAAACAAGAAACATTCTTCATTCTATTTTATTGTAAACAAATATAGTGGAAAGAATGAAACCAGCAATATATTTACTCTACAAAAAGCCTCAATATCTGTCCAAAAACTAAAAGCAGCATTGCACTGTGTGAGTTTGGTATACTTTGTCTCTCTTTCTTACAAAAAACACAAACAAATACACTATAGAACTAAAATAAATATAGACGCCAGCTGTATCTTTAAAAATATCAACAGATCACCAAACCAAAATGACTTTTATTTGACATTCTATTCAAATGAATCAGTTCAAGTAGTGTATTAGTAATGGAAATGACTGTATGAAATACTATAACAAGCTGTACTTCAACACTTCCTAAGAACTACATCAACCCATTGATTCAATGCAGATAACAGACAAAATACATGAAGATTGGTTTGGCATTAGAGCTTGAAGGGATAAAAGTGAATTAAGCAATAATGATATTAATGAAGGACATATTTGACCTTTAATTTAACTTTCTCCATTAAGGAAAAATATTGTGTGTAAGAGCCTGACCATGTTTGGACTTTCTTTCACGTGTCAGCAAACTTTAGTTGTCATCATGTTCTTCACCAGAATTTCTCAGCGTGACCACGAACCCATACATTCAGGTTTATTATGTTCACACAGTCATGATCATGGGACTGGGTGGAGGAGAACGCAGTGGATAAGCTCTTTATCAGAAGTTGCCTATGAATTACTTTAGTCATAAGGAATGTTGGCCCCTCACCTCATTCCACATGAATTTGTTCGGTTATCACCTGACACAAGGATGGCAGAAGGCATTCACATTTAAGACTTACCTCAAGAAGCTAACAATGTTAATGGTGGATATGTGAACCAAATGACTCAGTAGTAACTAAATATCACATATTTCAGTCTCATGTAGGCTCACCCTGACATTGTGCAACAGGAGTCCCACACACAGCTTTCTTCATTTGTACTCAGAGTACAAAATGCTGACAACCAACACAAGTGTTGTCTTTCCTCAAAGTGGAACCCGTTGTATAGTAAAAAACGTGTATGTAAAAAACTTTTAAAATATTGTAGAGGTATAAGAACCATAAAATGGTGATACTCAAACACAAGTACTGCAAGACTGTACTTAACGGTACTTACTAAATGTTCTAAATTACACTCCACCATTGATTTTGCCTGAATGGGTTACATTTACCTCCATCATGTGTTAGTAGTGCATTTTTAAAATGTTATATAAGGACCAAACAATTTAAGACTATAATAATCTGTTCAAAATTCTCAATAGAAATTAAAAAAAAAACTTTTCTAATTGTTTGCTTGAATGTGTTTGGTTTTACATAAATAGATACAGACATTGAAAAATTGATTTCAATTCCATAAAATATTTTTGGGAAAGAACTTCAACACATTGTCACAATTCACAGAGAGAAATATTATTAAAACATATATTAGGCTACAACCTGCTGCAAACTGCAACTGCAATGCTGCATACTTTAAAGTGAAAGTCATGTGAAGTAAAGAACAATGACTTCAGATACGATTAAATCGCTCCACGTGGCGCTGTTGAACTCAACATTCCAGCAGATGGCGCTATGACCTAAATCACATGATACAAGACCTCAATACATTTACTTGATAAAATACTGTATTGCAGTTGTCAATTCAAAATTATTAACTTCAAAATTGAGTTTTACAACAATAACCATGCATTTTCTAAGTGATTATTCAGTTTTCAAAATTATCCACTGGGAGCTTAAAAAAATAAAAAATAAAATTATAAATATAATATTAAAAAATAATAAAATGTCAGGCTCAATAAGATTCTTCTTTCACAATCGAATTCAGACTTGAGCATCAGACTTCAACGTTTGTAGCTTTCCTTTGTTAAAAGAACCTACTAGTAGTGGTTTGATGGACGGGAAAGAGTACAGGCATCTCCATTTAAATCACGCACACATACAATATATAAAATATGGGGGATTGGCCCCAAATGAAAAACAGCTAGGCAAGGGACACAAAGGTTAACATTAATGACTACACTGTGCCAAAAGGCCTGTATTTGCCCCTCTTTGAATATTCACTTTAATGTTGCTCACTACTCCCTGGACTTGTGCAGTCTGGTTCTCTGAGGTTTCCTAATCCCTCGTCTTTGCTTAACAGGTTCTGAATTGCCGTACAGGCCAAATTAAGAATGTTTAGTGTAGCCCTCACCATCACCATCATACACTTTAACAAAAAGAGCGTAAATAGAAACAGTATCCACAACATGTTTGAATTGGTTTTTAAATCTTTATTTCCATAGAGCTGGGTCACTTAAGGTAAGACGTAGGAGGGATCTCCAATGACTCGAGACAAAACATGAGGCAACGTGCAAAAAGGTTTTATAGACACCGTTGAGACTCTCCTGATGAGACCTCTGTTTGCTGGCTGCACTCATACGGTTTTTCTTTTCCTTCTTTTGTTTTCTGTGTGCCGTCTAATCATGTCTTGCACTAGGTCAAGTACCGTATAAAAGGTCAGTTTCCATGATCCAAAATACCTGAGTTGTTTTCTTTGCCTCCCTCATGCAAGGGTCAAAATGTGTAATCAAAAACAAATAGAACAACATGAGCAAAGAGAGAAATACAGTAAGATCATTGAGAATCACAGACTGACTTTTCTTCTCCTCGTCTTAGACTTCTGTGACTTCTGAAGTTTTTTTCAGATGGATGACAGAGGGACTTGTAAAGAACTCAGATTTGTTCCACTGACTCACTGAAATCTTGGCCTGCTCTGAGGACGGAGACAAACTGGAAGACCCATCGGCTATGGATGAGATGAATGAGCCCCAGGTTTCATTCTGAGAGCCTTTTGGCATCATTTGAGACACTGAGATCTTTACAGCATCAAAGACTGTGGGAGAATGATTTGATTACCAGGTGGCTCATACAGAGAACACATTTAAGCAGTATACACAGGCACTTTTGCAAGGAGTCTACTAAAATATACAGTATGCATCTATTTTTCTTGCACATGTAACTGCATCATTATTACAGACCTGTCTGTATCTGCACTGCAGAGTTCCATTTCCTGCAACCCATTCAGTGTTTAGTGCTACAAGAGATCCATGTTGTTACAGTGCTGAGTCATGCGGACGGCATAAAACCAACAGATAAGTATTACTTTATTAACCAGGTTTCAATATGAATGAGTTATGCCAACAAGTACTTACTTACATGATCAGCGGTCGTCATCGTTATTTCTCGTAGGGTCGAATGAAACATCACTATTTAAATATTGCCACCACAAGGAATCGTGTGACTGAATTTCCTCCTTTCCTTTCGTGAAGGACGGTGCACTGGTTCCTGTACGTTGAAGGAGCTCAGTAAGGAAGCATTGAAGCTCCTTTGCTTTGCATTAGAGAATTCAATCAGCTGTTATTGCAGTGGCCACTTTCACTGATGGGTCATTTCACTCAGTACGGAACCTTCCTAAGCAAACTTGACCGTTGTAATCCAGCCCGTATCTTACCAATAGCAATCTTGTTATTCCTTTCTCAAGGAAATGATTATCGTAATGTGATTGTTCCAAAATACTTTATCAACTGAATGTGCATCTTGTTACTTTATTTATATACTTATAACAAGGTCTTTGTCGGTCTTATTCCCGTTTTTGTCATTCTGACATAATCATGATCTGTATTTCATGCAACCAAGAGAGATCCGTTTGTCATCCTCCTCCAAAAAATGAACTACACATGTGTTCAATGTGGAGATTTTATGTATGTGCAGATGAAAGAGAATGGATATGCAGCACTTCCTGCAGGAGCATGATATGCTCTAATGGCTCTAATGGAATGTACTGTTTTCATTGGAGCCATTAGGGCCCAAAGGACCACTAGGCAAGGAAATCAATTCGTATAAAGAAAGGCAGCAGGAGTCTTTTTTATTTTCACTGGGTCACCCAGATCAGAAGCATATGTTGTCATGTTTTCTTCGTGTTCATTCACTGAGGCCTATGGCTGCAACCTCTGGAACTACTAAGCATGAAAGGAAGCTGGAGCACAGCGGTGGGCTCAGTGATTCTGACGCACAGAAGCACTGTGCTTCTGTGCGTCAGAATTATTCAGCTCTATAAAAAAGAAGTGCTGATACACAACCAGATAATTGCACTGGAAAACATCTTCGAATTATTTTATCGATTTTAGCGCAATTTCTGGCTTATTGCCTCAAGTTTATTAAAATTATATTATTAGACAATGTTAGAAAATAGAATGCAAATTTGACCTTGGAAACATCTTTGTGAAATGTGTAATAATAGTTTTGCAAAGTTGTATCACTGTCATTTCAGAGTGTGTGTTTGGGTTGTCTTGGCCAAAATATGTGGTGTTGTTGTTTCCGTGGTAACCCAAACGCTGCAATCAAATGGATAAACAAAGCAGTAAACAAATGAGTTAACAACTCTCTTGAATGACTGTTTTCCTGGCATGTTTATACATTCCAAGAGTGAGGTCAGACACAAACATCTATATCCACTTTCACAGGTCCAGAACAACAGCACCAAAAATGAATAAAGGTGTGACAGACCAGGGTAAAACTAGTAAAGCCAGTTCAATGTAAAATTTGAAAGAGGTATTTTTTCTTCTGCTGTAAAAAAAAATAACTGGTGAGTCAGTTGATCAGAAACCGACTCACAAGTTCCAGGCAGTAAAGAAAGGATGCGTGAATAAAGACGGTGGGGGGAAAAGGACAAGGGAGAAACAAATGGTTACTACAGAAGTATGAGCCTAAAGAATGAGCCTAGCGCTGCGTCACTGTGGCCTGCTGGGTTTTGCTAAATGTGAACCGTAATGTGTTGGTTGAGCATGTTAAGCCGGCGCATTATTTATGAGCTTGGTCTAAAAGAGGCGAACACAGATCAGCGTGCATGCACCAAAAATACATACAAAGCAGTGGGTGCATGGCCGTGACTTCATATGTCCAACCATATTCATTAAGTATTACTACTAACAGTGTATTGGAGTAGCGAAAGGATTTCTCATAGTGAGGTCACAGTTCAAATTTCAAGATTCAGGTCCTCTTTAGAAATAATTTGTTTAGCCAGTGAGCTGTCGACATTTATGCATTCGGCTCGAACAACAAACACAGGTGTTACACTTTGCAGGTCTATAGGCAGACTTTTGAGTGGAAGGCAAATTGATAGTTTAACAAGGCATACAGGGGAAAAGTATTGTTTACAACTTTCTGTGTTGTTAACAACAGCATGCAGAATTATTGTCCATCCTGACTGATAAATACACACACATATACATGCAAACTGTGATTAGCGCTATGAATGCTATACTGCGGATCTAAGCTGCAGACTCAGAGCCAGATTAAGGAAGGGTTGGGTGAGGAACATTTGAAAACGTGATAAAGTTCCGCACAGTTAGGCGAAGCACTATTTTGACGCTGCAAGAATGTTAATTCCCTTTTTCCATCCACACTGAGTAGCAAAACCCAGTTTAATTCTGCAAAACAGAAAACTAAAGGTGATGATAACTGAAGCCAGAGTAAAATAAGTTTCAAGGCCATAGGGCAAATAAATTACTTTTGTAGTTTTCATTGCAATCTTTGGTAACCTCTGTTCTTTTGTACCCTCAAATATAACCGGCCCCTCAAACAGTTAAGCTAAAACGTCTAGCTAGAAAAAAACAGTAGTCCTCACCATTGCAATCCAAACCACAGAATTGGAACGTTGGAATAACTTCCTGCCAGATTTGACAAAAAATATATTTTCAGGTAAATAATTCAATCGTCTTGCAACATGTAACTGCATAATAGTACTTCCATGCAAACATTAATATGCATGGAAATTGCAAACAAAAGGCAATAAATCATGCATGATTTAGCAACTAGGACATGTTTTTCAATCTACGGCAGGAAGCACAACTGCAGGAAGGTCTACGAGAACATTTGAAAACCTGGTTTGCGGTTGTTCCGTAAGGAAGAACTGATGCATATCTAATTGTAGTTGTGGAACCAATTTAAGCAAACTAGTGGGGCATTAAATAGATCCATTCACACGCCAACGGAAAGCCTTCCCACAGATAATCACACATGTTTTGATCAAAGCATCGAAAGGCAGGCAGGGAAAGCTCTCCAACATGAGGTCAATGTAGTAAAGATTATTTCAACTACTGGTATGTTTGTTTTTTTAAATCTCTGAGGGTGACAACCGAAAATTACCTCAACATCTCTGACAGGGTCAGAAGTATTGCGAGCTTCTGGATCCTGCGTGTCTCACAATAGCCTTGGCATGACCTTAAATGGCAACGGGTCAACAGACTCATAGCAAACAGCTGTTAACGTGTTTGACTAATGTCACACTTTTTATAAGTACTGTTCGGTCTGTGGAACCTGAGTCAGAGTGTGGGAAGTGTAGTGAAGTAACAGAACTGAATTCCAGGAAGTAGATAGCATTAACACTCACACAGAAAACACAAAGAGACTCACACAAAGACTATATCTGCTTTTATTCCAAACGTATACACATCAGGCTCCTTTTTGGATGATGCAGCGTCATCAAAAGGCACTGCATAGGACTTCCTACTGCCAATTTGGCATATGGCTACAACGGTAAGCAATAAACAAATTGTCCATGCTGGTGTGGATTTTTTCATGAAATCAGAAATGACATCATCGATGAAATAGTTACCTTGCAAAGACATGCTGTAAATTTGTTAGGAATTGGCCAAATAAACTCTAATTCCAGATGAAATGGTGGATCGATAGTGAAACCTGGAATGGTCGAACAGTTTAGAAACTCATTTTTTGATTTTCTCCTGCATTGTTCAAACAAGGATATTAACAGTAAAGAAAAAAAGCTGCTTTATATCCCAATCCCTTTGCAAACTACCACACATGGGTTTACGAAACAAATCTTCATACCCCCTACATGGTATTGTAAGGGGTATGACGGTATGTTGTAATGTAAACGGCTTACATTGCATTTTTAACCCATGGTTTTTACATTTTTGCCCAGGGAGCAATTGGGGGTTGGTCAGAGACACTTCCACACGGCACATGGAGCAGCCAGGGCTTCAAGCCTTCGACCTTGCTGTTCCCAGCACACCCTCTTTACTCCATGCACCACCATCGCCTCATGTTATGTATATGCATTGTGACTTTGATGCCTTCTTCTTTGATTTGACTTCTCAATTGAAACCGTTAGATATGAAATCTCGGTTTGTTTACCACACTGTGAAATATGCTCCTGCCCTGAAACTGATATTTAAATTAAACTAATGACATGTTAGTTTAAAGTCCAAAAAGTATTTTTATCTTTAGCCATGCTTTTCCATAAAGAAAAAGTGTGATAGGTACATGTGTCAAAACAAAAGTATTGATACATGTGAAGGAAAGAAACAAAAGAACATTTGATATCCTGATTTATTAGGAGAGAATTCCACATGTGAGGATGAACACGTCAAGGATGTTGGAAGAAGGTCTCATGTAAAGCGATATTTTTCCCAAACCACACTATTCCTGTGATTCACCTCCCACAGAGGTGGGCCCCCAGTCATAACCGAGTGTGAGGAGCTGAGGCCAATGCTGTATGTGTCTACAGATTCCTCTGAGCCTACCAGCTAGCTGTGACTTTTAACAGCCGCCCTGTTCCTCCAGGCTCCCTTTGGACAACACTGAGAGTCAGTTCATCATGTCAAACTATCAAACAGCATGCTGCCATATCAAAGAAAATTAAAAAAAACACACCCACATTTTACCACCAGAAACTTTAAGGTATAGCTTCAAGAATACCACAGCTGCCTTTGTACTGTAGTCCATCATCTGGAGTAAATTAAAGCCATGGCAAGAAAAAACGATGGACCAGATTCAACATTGTGATCAACATTGTGAGCAGAATGACAAACAAACAATTTATTTTGTACAAGCCACATATGCACATGCAAACACACACACACACACACCAATTCTTGCCAACTTGACATCGCTAAGAAGAGGTTTATCTCCTCAGTTTTAATGAAGACTTGTATCCAGACACCAATGAACTCTACCATAGGCCGTCCTTAGAAAATATTCTGCTCAATTCGCAGAACAAATCCATTTTGATTGGTATTTAGAATGAAGCATTACATCCTGCATCATTTAAATACGTGTTGCTTGCATTAAGGTGATCTTGTCGAGGAGAATATAGAACACCAGTGTTCATGAAAGCTGCTACCTGCATCGAGTGTGTGAAATCTGACAACATTTTTGTCCAAATGTGTTGGTGTGTCATCCAGATGTTGAACAAGCCTGTAACCCCCCAAAAAAAAGGATGAAAGGGGAACCTGTAAACCAAATTCTAAACAGGTTATTAGTCCACCAGCATGTGTGTGTGTGTGTGTGTGTGTGTGTGTGTGTGTGTGTGTGTGTGTGTCTGCGTCTGTGGATGTATGCATAGGTGTCCAAATGTGTCCAAATGTTTGTCGAGTTTTGGTTTGGATGCAGGATGTGGTGAACCAGCAGCTTTGTGAGAACGAATGTAGTATTTTGAAGCTAAAACACACATTGTGTGATTTATAGACAGTTTGAGCGTTTCCATGAAGTAACTATCATAACTCCACATACCAGCAGCATGAAAATGAAAAGGGTTCGGCTTCGGAAATGTGGATTCAGGGACTCAGAGGGACTGGAAGGATTGGACACAAGGCAATGGTGGTTAAGTTGAGCTTTTGCTTTTTTGCCTTTTATCAACACACAAAAAAGGGATTCAAATGGTCCATTTTGGGGGAAAGGTAAAATCTGTTACATGTGTCTTTGACCATGACTGAATGTTGCTTTCATCCTACACAAATAGTTGACGGCAAACACCACCTTGTAGCACTTATATCATCATCTATTATTATGACGAAGAGATAGCATCAAGAATATATTATTTTCTTCTAAGATCTGCTTCTGTGCAAAACTATTTGGTGACCTTTTAAAACTAAAACTTTACCATATAGGAATCAAATGTAATAAAAAAAATAACCTTTTTAAAAGACGTTCAAATAGATGAGTGGTATTTCTATCAGACCACCTCATGGTTGCAGTTACTCTATGAGTACATTAGAGCAGATCACAGGGGGGCGGAGGAGACCCAAGTGTGCGCTCAACTGCAGACGCTCACACAGTTGACTCCCGCACCTCTGCGCATCAGACACACTGGACTGTTCTAAAGGAATCCAAGTGAACCGCTCTTGACACTGAATGTGGACTTTCTACAATTCTCTACAAATTTTGGCACCCTTACAAGTGCGGTGGTTGTCTACAGATGTTCAAGAGCAATGACGCAACCTGTAGGTATATGTTTTTTCTCCCTTGCATTATGAGCACCATACGCTACTTATTGCTTACTATATAGAGAGCATTTCACATCTTTGTATTACATTTATAAAGCATTGTTTAATTAAGGCTAAACTTAAACGTGTGCTCTGTAGAAACCGATTGATTGAATCTGAATGGTTATTTCTTTACAAACATTACGCTTTGAATGAAGACTTTGCACGTTTGTCGCCTTCATTAAATTTTCCTTCCATCTATCTTTCTATTATTAATAAGTTAATAAGTTAATGCTGCGCGTCTCTCTCCCAGGGGGGTTTTCATTAAGGGTTCAGAACCAAATCGAAACTTAAACCCCCGTGTCCGTGCAGCCGAAGCCCCATCCGCGTGCACGATGAGCGCGTGCGGCCAGCGGAGTGGGCTGCTGAAGGCTCTGTTGTTCTTGGCCGCCGTGCTGCGGACGAGCGGCGACTGCCCCAAATCCTGCGTCTGTAACGGTCCCACCGAAGTGCATTGCACCTTCAGATACCTGACCGCCGTCCCCGACCACATCCAGCCAGCGGTGGAACGAATTAACCTCGGGTGAGCTTTCGCCCCCCCCCCCCCCCCCCCTACCCTCCCCCACACCCATCTACTTTGGATAAATTGTAAAATGTAATTTACCATTGATTTAAAACAGTGACTGTAAAAGCAGAGACAACATTGAGAGTAAGCTCTTGTCACATACTCAGTTCAAAGTAACAAAGCTGTCTTCCATCACTGGTGAATTAGTCGGCTGTCCAAATTGACATAACATTTATAATTGCAGCAACAATAGGTAGCATTTCTAGAATGTGGTTGACATAATTGATTGTGTGGCAGCACAGCATCTCTCATTGATAATGAGAGCACATGTGTAATCTGGGAGAGTAACTGAAAATACCTGTGTGGGTATACAGGTAATGCTTTAAATCAAATCATTTTTTAATTAGTATGTGGTACATTTTTGTAGTTGATATCTATTTTTTGTTTCTCTGCTTTTAGGTACAACAGTATAAATGTCTTGAGAGAAAATGATCTTTCAGGACTGGATAACTTAGAGTTGTTGATGCTGCATAGCAACACCATCCACACTATTTACGACAACGCCTTCCAAGACCTCAAGTCATTACAGGTAATACCATGTGTTTATCCTTCTTTTATATACGTCAGCCTTGCTTGTAATGTTGGAATATAGAAGTTTGCTGTGCTGGAATATCAAAAGTACACAATAGTTCAGCTCAATACTTTTACACGCATAACACAACAATATCAACATATTCTTCATATAACTTCAACCGATGGACACAAATGAGACCGTATAACAGCATGAGCATCAAAAGCTGAAAACTAATATAACTAATATTCAAATTTGGAGCAACATGAAGTTCTGTTATATAACGTCTTTTATATAAAGAGTTCTGTCCAATAACTGTTTGCTTAAACTTTTCCAAACTAATAAACATTTTGAGGTTATTTTCTTGGTCAACATTTCCTTGTATAAATAATTTGCTAGGTGTAAGAATCCACATATCCAAACACCACGGCTTTTCAAAACCATCTACAACTTCTCATAATTTTCTCATAGGTCCTGAAGTTGTCCTTTAATAAAGTAAAGGAAATCAAGAAAGAGACATTCAAAGGCCTGGACAGTCTGCTTAGACTGCACATAGACCATAACCAGATCGAGTTCATCAGCCCGGAGGCTTTCTACGGCCTAACCCAACTACAGCTGGTCCACCTAGAGGGTAACCACCTCCAGCAGCTCCACCCTGACACATTCATCACACTGAGACACAGTCAGGTATTCAAGGGGTCCTCCGTGAGAAGCATCCACCTGTCGGAAAACCTTCTCACCGCTCTGCCCGAAGATATCTTCTCAGGCTGCAGCCAGTTGGAGAACCTCTTCCTGCATGGCAACCCATGGACATGTGATTGTCGTATGAAGTGGTTCTCCGTGTGGGCACAGAGGAACGCAGGTGAGGACTTTCTTATTCCAAAAAGTTGTGTCTACCCACATGCAAATACACTAGGTGAAGCTGCATATTTTAGCAGCTTTAAAAAGACACATCTGGTAAGTGGTTTGTAGCTGAAATAGTACACGATTGTGCTTAAAGTAAAAAAACGTCTTGTCCTGTGAGGTAATAGTGCTTGGACTTGTATCCAAAGCCACAAAGGCACATTCAAGGAGCAAAACGATAAACTATTCACATCACTAGAAGCAGGGGTCTTACCATCCTGCAGGCTACAATAATGACACAGAGGGACATCAGTTATATCCGCCATTCATGACTTATGTAAAAGTAAACAAAAGTACAGTTCTGGATGACGGTAATTCTTTCTCCATCAATGATAAGTTTTGGTTTGGCTTGCCCATAATGTGGAAACTGTAAATGCTCTTTTCTTACATGCAACCAACTAAATGCGACACCACTTGATTTAAATGTTTCCAGGTGTGCTGAAATGCAAGCGAGACCGGAGATATCCGAGAGGCCAGCTGTGTCCTTTTTGTGAAAGTCCTACCCCTTACCACAAGAAACCTCTATTTCTTCTCACCGCGGATGCCTTCACTTGTATCAAACCCCAGATCCATCCTCATCTAAAGCAGAGAAACATCACCTTGGATGAGGGGGACTTTACTCCAGTTTCACCCAAGGACTTCATGGCTCCATTGGGATCCATACAAATTAACCTGACTGACCATTTTCACAATGAAGCTAGCCTATCCTGCACTGTCCACAGGCCCACTACTTTTGAAAACCAATCACAAACACTGGAGGAGGAGGCGGGAAACAATGTCACAGTGCTTACCGCTGACATAAAGACATACCTGGTGTGTAACATTGAATATGAGCACATACAGCAGCTGTGGCAGATACTGGCCACTTACAGTGACTCTCCCATGACACTTGAGAGAGGCTTAATGCTGGCTAGAAGCCCAGAAATGGTGTACAGGTATAGACAGAAGAAACGGAAAGAAGGAGAGGAAGGAATTCACACAAACATTCAGGCTGAGATGAAATCCTCCCCTGAATGGTTGATGCAGGAAGAAGTCAGCTTCCAGCTTGACCGCACCACTACCACTTTCTCTACTTTGCACATTAAGTACCAGTCTGCAGTCAACCTACGCGTTGAAAATACATCACCTAAGAGGGGCCGCTATTCCTGGACCATGATCAAGCGAGATAATCAAACGAAGACTGAGCACACTGTACTTACAGGTGGGGATAAGAGAGTTATGATTCATTGCTGATTTTACATTTATGTCAGTCTACATGTACCAATGATTAAACCCTTACCCGATGCATACAAATCTACTGACAATAATTATTGTAATTAATCACTTATTTAACTTTCCAAATAGGTGGTGTGCTGCAATTGGACTGTCAAATCCTGGGTGAGCCAAAGCCTTTGTTGGAGTGGATTTTACCAGATGGAAGTAAGGTTAGAGCCCCTTACTCAAGTGAGGACAGGAGGCTAATAATCACAACTGAAGGGAAGCTCACCTTACGGGGTGCAGATGTTTCAGAAACTGGTCTCTACCGGTGCATCGCCACAAACTACCTGGACGCTGATATCCTTGCCTTTCGGGTGACAGTCCTGTCACCTGATGTGGAAGAAGCTGGGGTCAACGGCGTCCAACTCTCTCAGCCGCTGGGGGGAAATCTGTTTTTTGACTGTAGCTCCACTGGAAGCCCTGGGGCCTCAACCCAGTGGGTATTCCCCGACCACTCAGTACTGGAAAAGTCTCAAGGGAACAGGAAAGTTTTTGAGAATGGGACCTTGCTGATTCAGGGCCTCACAGCAAGGGACAGGGGATTTTATATGTGTTTGGTTTCCAATTACCTGGGAGTTGACCTGCTTGTGTCTAAGGTGACAGTGACTGGAGAAACATCAAAGGGGACCGTTTTGGACAGTGAGGGATCAGGGATAGAAATGGAGGATAAGTTTGACCCTGGCTTGAGTGAAAGCACAATGACCCTCAATGAGATCCACTCTTCCAGTCCCTCTGACAGAACGAGTCAGGAATCTAAGACCATTGCCTCAGATCGACCATACCCTAAAGTCAGGTCAAGGGGTAGAGAAGGTGTTGGAGGTAGACTTGGACAGAGAAGTCGGGGGCTAATCACCAAAAGACGCATGTGGAATAGAAGGGTGTTTGATAAAGCATCCAGAAAAGTAGACCCAGTGCACTTTTCTGAATTCATTAAAAAAGTTCAAGATGGATCAAGAATAAAGACTAACAAAGTGGAAGAGGGGCTAAAATATGAAGACTCAAACACCGGTCATTCTGGTGATGGTGAAATTGGCTCCGGTGAAGATCATCAAGAAGATCATCAAAACATTTTGCCTATAATAGTCAGACCAACAATAGACAATCCACAAAAAGGTAGACTACGGGGACAGGATAACAATAACAGGCAGTCTGAAACAATAACAACCACACAGATAGATCGTGGTACTAACACTGCATCGATGGGGGTACATCAAACTGTTGGCTTGGAAACCAAATTCAGTAATAATATAAAATTAAATAAAGTCACAGAAAACACAAATAGACCTACCACAGAGTCATATATGAAGTCAGATTCTACACCCATCATGCCCACATTCACACATCATCCAACAGAAAGGAAGGACAATCAAAGTGATGCAGTAACAGCATACCATACAATTTCACCCAATACAGGCCTCTCTAGTTTTGATGAGACAATTGATTCGTATGCCCTGGAAAGAACCACCAAGCCGGGCTCAAACAGACGCCCAGTCACTCTCCAACTTACATTACAAGAAACGCAGCTCCAATTCTCAGGGGAACAACCTGGAGAGCCAGAGACGTCCACTGGGGTGGCACTATCATTTCACACGGACCCCTTCGTCACTCCAATGAGTGATAGCCCAAGCCCAGGGGCACTGGTTGTTCACACATCCACAGACCCAGAAAGCCAGACGACATTCACCGCCTTCACCACCACAGAGAGACAACACAATGAGATAACCTTCCACACTACCCAAACAATCAAATCCCCACGTCTACCTGCAGGATCGACCATCATCTCCCAGCAGCAGATCCATATTATACCACGAAAAAACGGAAGAGGAGGGGGGCGCAGGAAAACCTTCCATGGCCGCAGGAGAATCATTAAACCCAACAGGATCACTGACATACAGTCTATCATCGCTAAACTTAAAAATCCCTCATCGAAGAAGGAAGGGAATGCCACGATGCCTTATAGAATTGAACTGACCACAGGTAAGCCAGTTTGTTTTTTCAAAAATAGAGATATTGTCATTTTGGTTGAATGCTTCATTAGTGTGTACTTCTTCAGTGTGTGCTTTTTCTTCATCTGTTCTTACTCTTCATTTTGTTCTGTTTTCTTCAACTAGACTGTGAATGGGATGAAGCCAAAAAGAAGAAAGCTACCAATGGTCTGCTTCCGACAACACCAACAGTTTCCTCAAGTTCACCTTTACACATAACAGGCAGAACAGCCCCCACGCAAAATACTGCAGCTTCTACCACAACACATATCAATTCAAATGACCCCTTCATCCATACAGAGTCATGGCAAGAGGTTTCCAGTGGCTACATAACCTATGCTGAATCTGAGTTGTATCCTCCAATTGATCCACTTTTGACAACAAATGAAGAACCATCGATCACCACACCCACGACTACAACTGTCTCTATGGTTAATGGGAGAATTCCATGGAACAGGCCGGTTGGTGGCAGAGAGAAAAAAAAAATACTTGGCAGGCTGAGGGAGCCCTCAATCACCCAAAAAATCTCAACTACAGCTGAGACAACAACACTGACCCCAACCTCCACCCCAGCAGCTATGCCTCCCACCACTGAAAGCTCACTTCCTGAGCCTGAGACTCTGTCTCCATCCAGACACAGAGGAAACAAAGAGGGTTCATTAGATGATGAATTTTTCTCTGAAGATTTTGAGTTCACAACATTGCCACCTAGCTTTCACCATTTAAGTACAAGTAGCCCATCCTTCTACTCCAAGTCTGCTATAACACAACCAAAATCACAAACTCTACCTTCCCCAACTACTGTCAAACCACCCTCAGCTGAAAATCCAGATGCAATATTGCCATCTGGGTCTGGAGGACTACCTGACAATTTGTTTGTAACCAGACAGAGGCCTGAGGGGAGGAGAGGACGTCAAGGACTTAGAAGGAGGCCCTTTAGGGGCAGGAGACCCTTCAAAAAACCTGGAATTACTAAATCACGTCCTTCTACCACAACTGAGGCTTCTACCACAGCTATGGAATCTACAATGGTGTCAACCACACTATCACAAAGGACTGTTTCACTCTACCAGCCCCTTTACACACCATCCAGGCAAGAACGCAGAAATCCTTTTGTTGTTTCCACTGATCAAACGTCAAAGGAGGACAGTCACCTATATGACGAATTTGAGTGGAGTACATCTAGTGACTTACAAGCCTATACCACAACCAAGATACCTTTGATCTCATCAACCACATACAACCCCACCACCACATTCATACCAATCACGACAAAAAGGCTTTACACAACAACTCGGACCAAAGTCCACAGCAACGTCAAACCGCTAAAACAGAGGAACAGTGATCAAACCACTGGTGGGCCAATTGATACTGTGAACATTGTCACAGCGGTGCAGGGATACACCGACACCCCTGTCCCATACAACAACATAGGCACACACAATGCTATCTCAAGTGTCTATATTCATGTGGCTGGCAATGAAGTTACAAGTGACAATATTGCTAGCTTCGAACCCACTACAAAGGTCGAGACAAGTAGACCAAAGATACTTGGGGGCAATGCCGCCAGCTTCACCGTGTTATCCAATTCAGATGCTTTCCTGCCGTGTGAAGCTGTTGGAAACCCCCAGCCAGCCATAACCTGGAAGCGTTTCCCCTCAACCACAGGTACAATACAAATGTCATTCATTTTCATCATTTAGAGAAAGAAAACAGAAACAAAGCCATAGTCAGGCAAAAAATATTTAATTTAAAAAATGAAGGGATTAAATTAAATTCCAGGGAGGCAACTGTTATATGTTGTCACATTGTGTTAGCATTGTTGTTTTCTTGCAACTTGTTTTGTTCATTAGGTTTTTATTTGATATATTTAACAGCATAAATGGTGCTCTTCTTCAGGTCTGTCCGCAGGGTGTCCCACATCGACCGCTGCTGTATTGTCTGATTAAATTAATGCAAACATTGGCCAAACCCCTGACCCGGGACTAATATATCTTGGCTTTAATATCAGGCTCAAAATTTAGGACAATGCAAGTTGATACAATCTGGCCAAAATGAAACTGACCACGGTGCCTGCCCTTACAGTGTCTGCAACGTGGGTGCGCTGTACTAAGCAGTGTTTGTATTTTGTAACTGTTATCTGTTAGCCAAAACACCCTCCAACAAAATAACATGTCTGCCAGGTTTTTTACTCCACTGTCTCTGGTAATGGCTGAGAAGAAACTCAAAAATGTTTGTGCACAGCATGGACACATGGAAAATGTGTTATAAGTACTGGTCGGGGAAAATTAAGGATGGTGAGTCAGGGGTCAGCGGGTAGTCAATGACTGGATAATACAGGCAATAAAAGATATTTTGAGAAAGTGCGAGTCACCACAACCTTGAGAGGTCATTAAGTGTGCAGCCATAACTGCTATGCAGTTTACTACAGCGGAATGTAAGGTTAGCTGTAAACAGAGACAGAGGTGCACACTCATTCATTGGCTCACACAGATACGCACACATATGCATGTCATAATCCTCCTGGCAGATACCAACAAAAATAGCAAAATTAATAAAAGAAACAACATAATGTAAAATACATATCTAAATAGCATAGTGGATATTAGAAAGAAAGTTTTTTGGGTCATTTAAGTTGTATTTGTTGCTTTATATTAACTGTTTTTTTCTGTGTCCCTTAGGTACTGCTGTTACCGTTAAGGGAAGGTTGGGGAAGTTTGAGGTGATGACCAATGGTACCCTGTTTATCCACAATGCCAACATTAAGGACCGTGGGCAGTACCTCTGTCTGGCTGAGAATGATCATGGATCAGATAAACTTATTGTCACCCTCTCTGTGGTGGCCTACCCCACACGCATCCTGGAGCCCAAAATGCGTGAAGTAAAGTTTCATGCAGGAAACAAAGTGGAGATGACATGTAAAGCAGAGGGTCGGCCAACACCCATGGTATCCTGGATCCTGGCCAATCGAACCCAGGTCAGGGGTCAAAACACAGATACTGGAAGGGTTTCAGTATCTGCTGATGGGACTCTGGTCATTGAACGGGTGTCTGTTCATGACAGAGGTCATTACAAATGCATTGCCAGTAATACTGCTGGATCCGATACTGCTACAGTCCGACTGCAGGTGGTTGCAGCTCCCCCAGGTATTGTGGAGGAAAAACGACAGCAGGTCAAAGTAGGTGTCAGCCAAAACCTGTGGCTACCCTGCACTGGGCAAGGTAGTCCTCAGCCTACTATTCATTGGGTCCTCCTTGATGGATCAATGATACAATTTAAAAGACCTGCCAGCAACACAAGGATCGCAGTATATGGGAACGGAACCCTCCACATTAAGGATGTGACTCCAGAAGACAGTGGCAAATATGAATGTATTGCCACCAGTTCGACTGGCTCAGAGAGAATGGTTGTGACTCTGTCAGTCGAGAGGCAAGAGTCGGCACCTCAAATAACGGAAATGTCTCATCGCATAACATCGTTGTACTTTGAGGACCAGCTAAGACTAAACTGTTCAGCTACAGGAGACCCTAAGCCCACGATCATATGGAGGCTGCCCTCTAAAGCTGTCGTGGACCAGTCACACAGGTAAAAATGCCTCAAAATAATGCAGAAATGCAGACCTGGCGACAGAAATAAATCTCCAGACGGGCATTTGATAAGTGTGAGCTTGCCCAATGTAAACATAAGACATGGATGTAATGTCAGATGAGCAGTAAAATCTTATGTAATATATTATCGGCTTATTCTTCTGTCTGGGAGAATACGACTAGATGAATTATTTTGATAAACAAGATTTATTTTTATGCAGAAATATGAACATTTTCTTTTAATATGGATATGTATGTTATCTTTGACAGCAAAAACTCTTGCCATCAGGAAATTATATTTGTCCATGTTGTGCACTAAATCAATTGGTGCTTTCTTGTTTTATTTGTTCTGTCCTCTCCAATATTCTGTCTTGTATCTTTGCAGGATGGGCAGCAGAATTCAGGTGCTGGATAACGGCACTCTTATTGTTAGCATTATGAGTGATAAAGATGCTGGCGACTATCTCTGTGTGGCACGAAACAAAATTGGTGATGATTTCCAACTCATGAAGGTCAGTGTGTCAATGAAGCCAGCCAAGATAGAGCCGAAGCTCTATGGAAAGAAGCAGATACCCTACGGCAAAGACTTTAAAGTGGACTGTAAAGCATCAGGAGCACCAAAGCCAGAGATTTCCTGGGGATTACCAGACGGAACAGTGGTCAACAGTGCTCTTCAGTCTGATGGCAGCAGTGGGGGAGGACGAGCACGGAGCTATACACTTTTTGACAATGGAACTCTCCACATAAACCAAGTATGTAATGGAATGTGATAATGGACCATAAATATTTTCAAATGTTTTACGTGACTGTGTTATGTTTCTCTAGGTTGGTATATCAGAGGAAGGAGACTACACCTGCTATGCTGAGAACCAGGTTGGCAAGGATGAGATGCATTTTCACATCACTGTGGTGACAGCTGCCGCTAGGATCCGTCCAACCAGCCAGACATATGCGAGGGTCAAGCCTGGAGGGAATGTCCGCTTTGACTGTGAAGCACTTGGGGAGCCCAAACCAAAGGTCCTGTGGATGCTGCCCACAAATGATGTCATTGCAGCATCAAATGAACGGTACCTGATGCACGTCAATGGCTCCCTGGATATTAGGGACGTGAAGCTTATAGATGCTGGGGAGTATGTTTGTATGGCTCGAAACCCTGCTGGAGAAAACAGAAAAGTCTATAAGCTTGATATAGAAGGGAATCCACCAGTGATCAATGGATACCGGCAAAACAGGACTGTAATCAAAGATGTAGCTGCTAAATATTCCAGGAAAGTTATAGACTGTAAGGCTGAGGGCAATCCAACACCCAGTATCACTTGGATTATGCCTGATAACATATTTCTGACGGCACCGTACTTTGGCAGCAGGATTAATGTCCACCATAACGGGACGCTTGAGATTCGTAACGTACGGCCGACCGATACAGCTGAGTTCATCTGCATGGCAAGGAACGATGGAGGAGAGGCAGTAATGGTTGTGCAGCTGGAGGTAAGCAGTATGCTCAGGAGGCCGATCTTTAAAAACCCCTTCAACGAACGTATTGTTTCTCGCATAGGAAAAACCACCGTTCTGAACTGCTCTGCTGATGGATACCCAATGCCAGAGGTCACTTGGACCTTGCCTAATAGAACACGGATTACTGGTGGCCACCACCTAGTTATAAATGGATCTTTAGTCATATATAACTCCGGTAAGGAGGATGCTGGGAAGTACCGCTGTGGTGCCAAGAATTTCATGGGTTATATAGAGAAGCTAATCATTTTAGATATTGGTCAGATGCCTTACATCCTGACAAGGCCTAGGGGCATTATTCGCAGTGTTTCTGGAGAACCTCTTTTCCTTCACTGTTTATCTGATGGGAGTCCTACACCCAAAATCCACTGGACTTTGCCAGGTGGCCACACTCTGACTCGGCCTCAAGTCCTTGGACGCTACCAGTTACTGGAGAATGGTACTTTGGTTGTTCAAGAAACAACTCTCCACGACCGAGGGAACTACGTTTGCAGGGCTCTGAGCGATGCCGGAGAGGCCTTGCTCACTGTCCCTGTTGTTATTATTGCTTACCCTCCACGGATCACATTAGGACCACCTCCCAGTGTAAGGGTACTGACAGGGACACCTATCCGGCTCAACTGTGCCGCCATTGGGATACCCAAGCCTCAGATCACCTGGGAGTTGCCCGATCATTCAGTTCTGTCTGCAGCAGAACCGGGCCGGCCTATGGGTAGTGAACTGCTCCACCCTCAAGGCACTCTTATCATCCAGAGGCCCAAAGCATCAGACTCTGGCACATACAAGTGCCAGGCCAAGAACAACCTGGGTACGGACTCAAAAATTACCTATGTATATGTATTGTGAGGAAAAGCAAAGACTGAGAAAAGAAGGTGTCATATCCTGATATATAAACATTAACAGACACTCAGTTACTTATGTTTATGAGGTACTGTACATGTTTTTTCACGTATGGGTTTGTGAGGATCCCAGCTTGTGGAATATTTTTTTCCAAAGTGACAAACATGACAACATGTGGATTTGATAAAAACAGAGTACAAGAAGAAAATGAAAAGAGAAACCTTTCTTGAGGGAGAACTCAGTCTGCGGCTGAAAGTTGTTATTGTAACTTTTCAACTGGGAGTCTGGAAAATGTACAAGTGGTTCTCATTTGGGGTTGTTCTCATAGGAGCAAAAGCGCCATTGCATAGCAGGAAACCTAATGTAATTTCTCTGACCAGGTGTTGCTTGCCACAGTATACTATTGCAGTAGGTACAGAGGAAGATAATCAAGTGTGTAATGGATTAAAACACAGAAAGAAAAGGCTCCCAAGATGCTTCCAATTCTGTTTCATTAGCCAGAGGTTGTTACAAA
Source organism: Pungitius pungitius (assembly GCF_949316345.1). NCBI lineage: Eukaryota > Metazoa > Chordata > Actinopteri > Perciformes > Gasterosteidae > Pungitius > Pungitius pungitius. The sequence goes on along the minus strand of NC_084902.1, from coordinate 10,376,896 downwards.
GACATGAGGCAAAATAGATAGCAGTTCAGTCAATTTCACAGTAGAAGAAAATGTATTTGACAAAAATTATACAAGACTTGTTTCACACTGGATAGATATCTAAATGGACAGTACTTTTGACCACAACTGCTGCATTTGTTAAACTTTCTTTAAATTACAGTTTAAAGCTATTTGCAGTGCAGTTCATTGGTCAGAATCACACTATAAATGCATTGTGTTATACCCCAGAATATAGAGTAATGTTATACATTATGTTAATCTTTATTAATACAGAAAATGTATATCTATTTGTAGTATCTACTTGATCAAAGTATGGGAGGAAAAATAAAAAGACATTGTTCATGACTTTTTAGTTTTGTTCTGTTACTATTTGATACAACAAAATATTCTAAATTAGAAAAGCATCACACACATATAAAAGCATCACTGTTAAAACCCACCACAACTGGCTTTTATATTGCTGTTGAAATAAAGCCCACTGGGGTTATCCCGTTGTACCTCCTTCTACAGGAGGTCTGACTGCAGGTGATATCTTCCAGACAAAGTTTTAACTCTCCCGCTGCTAAAATATCTATTTGTGACCCACAGGGGAGCCTTTGAATTTTGTTTGTGATTGAGTGCTGACCTTACTAACCTGCAATTAAACAGAGGGGTAGATTGTGCAACAATTGTATATGTTGAGATGCAATTTGGTTTCCAAAGTCATATTTTTATAAAAGATACAAATATTTTTCATTCAACAAAACAACTTTAACTATTGATGTTCAATGAAATTCAGAAAATCTAAGGTGGTTTTATACAGGTGCAACAATGTCTCACTTATTGAGACAAATAACAACTCTACAAGCAACAATTGTGAATCACCCCCATTATAATGCACATCAATTTTTTTGTCCCATGAAATGAATTGTATGTTTATAATGAATTACACTGTATGGGATTGAAATTAATTTTCTGAACATTTGTTGTATATTTGGCAAGGGGCTAAAGTATAAGAAGTTTCTCACATCAAAGTCTTTAAAGTGGCTTCCGTTAAGTTAATAACTACTACTAACTATTAGCTGGAGACACATTAAAGAGTGTTTAAGTTCCAATAAATCAAGCCAGTCAACAGCCATGTGTTATGACCCAGACAGTTAAGGCAAAAGAGGGAATTGTCCTCCATAAACTTTGGAAGGCATGTTACTTGCTAAAGGACTTAAGGGGAAACTCCATTCATATGTGAGATGGGCAACAAATTACACAGTTGAAACTAACTTAGTGTTGTCCTTGAAAATACCGTTTCTTTTTATTTGTGGCCCTTCAATGTGAAACACGGGATATCGTTTGCACCATGTGCCTTCTGTGGATCAAGTGTATTTGTCAGTTATGGTTTTTATTTAAACCGTCAGCTAACTTGGAAATTTATGAGGATTTATGTCAATTTTATCTCTATCAGGTCAAATAGTCTGTACCTCAGAAAAAATACATCTTAACATGGAGACCTGCACAACCATAACCATTTCACTAGATTAATAAACAAACCCTGTTTTTTTCCATTTATGTCCCTTACTTTATTGTCTAGATTGAGCTAGTGACTTAGTAGGCTACCTAATAATCGACTGCCAACAGAGTCTTTACTTCAAGATTGTCTCTGAATAATGTCCAAACTACAGGGAATATTTAACAACAAATGCTTTGTGCAGCTAGTTATTCCAGGCATGTTTCCACTCAGCCGCAAGGCTCCCTATCCGAACTCTGGGGACCAATGGGAAACCAAATCTGTTTAGTCAATCAATAGGTCAGTATTTCTACTCTCAGCTGCTGAAACACAAGTCTCCTGAATATTTCCCTTTATAGGTTTTCATGTTATTTTTACTTTTTTAATCTCATGCATATACTTTGTTCAACAATGCCTCTTATATTTCAGAAAGTTTTAGCTGCCAGTATGATTCTGGATTGTTCAAGACAAGACTCATGTTGATATTTAGAAAGGTAAAATATAAAATATTGGGAAATAATCATTATGTTCAGAAACGTCTCTTGAATTGTTTAACATTTGCCATATTAGTTTTAAAAATGAAAAATATATCAGTGTTCCACCAGTTATTGCAAATTTATGGACAAAATTGATGAGTACATGGGTACACAAAAAAGGTCAGTAAAAGAGAAAAGTGTATATTGTTTTAATAATTCATACCTATAAAGCTAAATCTGTGTGTCATATATGAGTAATGACAAACGGTTAAAAAAAAACTGTTAACGAAGCATAAAGTCTGCAGAGTCCGTAGACAGAGGCTACCAAGTAAGGGTGAGACATATTTTTGTCCCTGGTATGAATTCCATACTTAAACTAGAATGCGAGCAGCCTGAACATGGAACCTGAGATCTCACGGGAGGCCTGCTGGGACCCAACCAACAGCGGTCTGAGACAGTGCTTCTCTGTTAGCCCAGAGAGTCTGTCGTATTTCTTTGATGCTGCAACAAGGAAAGTCCTTAAGAGAATAAAATGGATAACTCTGTATATTTTTTTTCGCTGCTGTGCAAACCTAAAGGTGCAAGTATTTTAAATCATCCACTTGGCCGTGTGGATGCACACATGTGCACACACACTCATGAAGTTGATCAGCAAATCTCACAGTACCTGCAGCGATCCTGGAATTTCACACCCATATTGCAGAATGCACACATCCACCCTTGAGCCACAAGAAGGACAGATTCCTATTTGCACCTCTCTCTCTGCATAAGATTTGTCAAGCTGTGATTGTGGGTCCAGGTTCCTCAGACCAGTCCTTCTCTGGAAAGGACTCTATATTGCTGGTGGGAGCATATAAGTTGGCCATTAGTTAGGAATAGAAATTAAGCAGGTATCAGTTGTCGTCTTTTTCCCGCGATTGAGAGCAATAGTGTATTGGCTTTATGTATGAAATGTCTCAATGCCTTTCTTTTCCTCAGATAGTGCCAAAAAGTGTTAAAAGGGAGCCTCTAAGCTCTCAACCCAGGTATTAGAGTCACGTTTTTCCAATAACAATCCAAACCATTTAGTATAAGTTGATGCTGCATCTACCAAATGTAAAGGGCTCTTATGAATAAAATAAGAAATCAGATCTAACATGGCCCACGTGCGCATTAGAAGGCTTCTCTCCATCCTGGGGGGCAGTGGAAGTGTGTCAGCGGGGGTGCTCCGATCTGATCGGCTGCAGATGTGATCTTTGGGTCTCCAAAGAATAACCAGGTGGACTGGTGGAGCCCAATGGCATTTACCCAACCTTACTCACCTCACTTACACAAACACCAAACTAAAAACATCAAAGCGCTAATGATTGGGTCCCAAAGGGGGGTAAAGCTTTTTAACAAGCCAGCTCACCCAATTGGATGCATTAACAATGTGGCTCTGTTACTTTACAGCAGGGGTGAATGTTCCTGTCTGACAGGAAAGCTTTTTCAGAAAACCTTTCAGATTCAGTGATTAATTGAAATGGATTAATGAAGATGTATTTCCCATCAGAAGGGTCCTTGAGAAAAAGGCCTTTATGGCTAAACAAACATTTATGGGCATTACCTTGCTGGGAATCACATTATCTATAGAACATTTACTTTTCTGTGCCCCCTTTTGCCCTAAAGAGGTTTTTTTCTCTTGTACTGGTTTTATTTTTTTTTAATACTGTTGTTTCATGGAGACAAAGACTGAGTTGAAGAGCTGTTATGAAAGACAGTCAAGAGTTCACAAAAAGCTTTTCTTTACTCAGCCAATTCTACTGTCAGCACTTCTGCTGTGCTTCTGAAAAAATAATTTCATCACAGAAGTCAAACCAAAGCATAATTTAGATGAAATCTGGAGAAGCTGTAACATCTCTGAAGAAACACTAAACACCTACAAATAAAAAAGGAGAGAGCAGGAGCCTGTCAACAAAAGCTTTCTCATCCGTAACTTGTATTTATTATATGTATTTGTTTGCTTTAAATTACATTATACTTACCATATGTTCATACATTTACACTTGATTTTTCAAATATCTAGACTTAAGATTGCGACTGGAGATAAAATTACCCACTTAAATTACTAACTATAAACTCTGTTGTGTTATCCTGACAGGCAACCAATAGATGGCATCAGCAGCTCTTATCATGGTAACTATTGTGCAATAAATAGATACCATGTAAAATGAAAAATATTAAATAATATTTAGATTCATATCTAAGATTAATATACACCAAAAACAAACGTACTTGCGTCAGTCACTCTGTTAAACTTGAAAACAGATTTACAGGTTTGGTCTTTGGTCTCACACCACATAAAGTCAACTTACATGACATCATTTAGACCACCTGCTGAAGGTTGTATGCTCTACATAAATGTGTGCCACCTAGCAACCTCCTATCATATCATACCACGATGATATCATTGGAAAAACAAACCCTCACCATTGCTTTAAATGTACTCGTTGCTAATGATCTCATAGTTTTTACTTGGATCTGGATTGTTCCTCTAGAGTTTCTATTCTTTGAATTTTGCATATTTCTTTCGGGTGAGTTTAGAATATATTTGTTTCAAGCAACACGGGTGCTTCCCAGCATGTAACAAATTCAGTTTTCAGGGTATTTCCCTCAGTTGCAAGTTTTATTTTAATTTTCCAGTTTGATGTACAGAAAACTGTAGGCAGGGCCAATACTACAGCAACAATGCCTATGGTTTGCACTGTTTACAGCTGTCCCAACCGATCAAATTGGGGGAAACTACTATTACAACTATTGAGTGCAAGAATAGTTGAGAATCAAAACACAGACCATGGTGGGATTATTGCCTCTGTGATATAATCACCAGGTCGTTTTTTTTGTCAGTGTATTTGTCAATGTTGTTTTGGGGAGGAAGCAAGTTAGCTATCCACGAGACTTGCTAGACTTGCTAGTGATGCTAGCTAGCTGCTAGCTGCTAAGACGGCCGTCAAAGCTTCTTTGGCTCTAAGGCTGTGGACCCAACTGCACACAAAATAGTAAAAAAAAAGCCTCTAGACTCTTGCACACCTTCATCTGGCAAGCAGGGTTGTAGGAGGTCTGGAGCCCGAGGTATGCTGATTGGTCAAAATTGGTCAAATCAGTCAATTTTATGGGAAAATGTCTCTTTCATTTTGTTGGGATCACATCCAATATGTTTTCTGGCAATACCTGCTGCCTGCAAGTTCAGCCAGCCCTTTCACGTATTAACTTGCCAGTTTAAACTTGTTTTTTTCCGACCATCTGAATTTTTACAAAATAATTGTTGAGTGGAGCTACTGCTTTCTGCGCTGCCCCTTGGCCTTTCTGCTGCCTTCTATGTTCACACAGGTCTCTGCTGAGCACACAGAGTCGTCCTGTCAAATATGCCTGGTATCCCAGACCGGCCAGCCTCTCAAAGGTGTCTGTTATCCTTCTTTTTTCTAATTTCAATGCAACAGTTCTGCATCACACAGCAAGCCAAGGGAGTGTGAGAAAAATATCAACACACTGGAAAGGGATTTAAAAGGTAATGCTGACCTGTGCAAGACTTCTCACTCTAGATTTACTGCAGTTGCAGATGGATTATTTCTTTATTAATTAATTATTATCTTATTGCATCCACTGTGTAGTAGTTCTCAAGTTTGTCTGTGACTAACATTTCATGCACAGAAATTACAATGATGGTTATCAAACTGTTAAAGATTTACTTGCAACGTAACAGATTTTTCTGTCACTTTGAAAGAAAAGAATTTCTAATAGAAATATCCTCATGTTATGAAGTTCGGACTGTGAATTTGTTTACAACAGTGGCATCGTTATTCATCCAACAGATACAGATTTGCAAAAATCTAAAATTGTGTTTTTATCGAATTTAAATCCAATGTTTGTCTAATGCTGATAGAATGCTATATTTTGGTCTCCTCCAAATCACTTACCTGCTACATGCTGCACCATGTTCACCAATGAATTGCTGTCCGTCTGACATTTGGAGTGGTGCACCTAGCCTAGAAAGGGTTTACTGTATCTGCATAATATTTTTAGTTGCCTAACCCAGAACAGCACACCAGCTGCAGAAGCCGAAGAAACCCAACACTGTCAAAACAAAGTGTGACCCGCGCATTTCACCTACGAACCTCAAAGCTAATTTGAGAGTCTACCAATGGAAATGTGTACATGTGCACATTCATGCATGAAGACAAAGAGACAAGTGAAGTGATGAACGAAATCACAAGGACCAGCCTAAATATAAATACTTGTATTTAACTATCTGCCTTCCGTCTTGCTCTCAGATTGACAACACGATCAAGCATCAACCCTATTGAAAGTCAGGGGTCACATTTCCGCCGTATCAACAGGGCTTTTGAGGCAACCGCTGTTATTTGGCCTCAAACACCAACTTGTCCATGTCCATTACGTGTTCTTAAACCTCATTGCTGTGAGAAGAGGCCCTCCGAAAGCCAGTTGACGGCAGGGCATTTTCGCTACTTAAAGCAATACCTCAAGCACAGAGAGGATGTTAAGTTCATCACCAATGGATTAGAAGTCAGTAGCTGTCTCAAAGCAGATTTGCCTTCTCAAATTGATAGAAAGTAAGAGTTAATGACTTGAATGGTGACGGAAGTATAGAGAACATCTACAAAGAAGAAAAAGCAACAGAGTGGGTGTCAGGGAGGCTTAAATAGGTTTAGATATATTCAATAGAAAGTCTTGTGTTATGTTCCTATTGTTCCTTTACCTTATTCCCTTCTCCTTGTCTAAGGGGGCTGACAAGAATAACCGTGTGTGTGTGTGTGTGGACATCTTTTGTTCTTTCTGCATGTGTGTTTGCACTTTTGCATTCACACAGTATTTTATTATTCGTAAACCATTCATGAAAATTAAAATTAAAAGAAAGGATAACTTTAGACATAACACCTCTCAGTCAAATGTCCCCGCTTACCAGTCATGTTCCGGTTTACATCAGTCCAAGATGTCATCATTGTTTATGTATTAATTTGCATATGAATTATTGAGCTACGAACAAAAACGTGCTGTTTTGTGACTACCAAATTTGAATCAGTTAATTTTTTAACTGATTCAAATTTGAATCAGTTGTCTTTAGAACAATGCACAAATGATGTGCAGAAAACAGCTGCAGAACACATGACTGCATGTAAGTATGAAGTATTGGGAAATCAACCTCACCTACAGTGTACACGATCTGATCTATAAGTTTGACAACAAGAGCATGCAAGTGTAGAGACTAGTCAGGTCTATAGGAAGTGAATGCTGATGACTTCAACACTCTTGCTCCAGACACAGGAAGTTGCACCAATGCCATGATAGTTGCTGTCGCTCACAAGAACGAAAGGCAGAAGGCCTCAGGGTCATGTGATGAGCAGTGATGTAGAGAACAGCGGAAATCTATCCATTTAAACAATGAACACTACGAAATGACTGAATCCAGAAGAAAGTGCAACTAAAGGAGTGTTTAATGTTAAATGTCATAGAACCACATGCATTGCATCATAATGCCTTATGATCAGCACATACAGACGCATTTTAAAATCATGAAAAATATTTCATAACTGCTGGTCCCCATTTGTTTAAGGATCTTGTGTTATAATATTCACAGCTGTAATACATTATAATATATTTGTAAAGCAGTATAATGACAGTATAATAGATATATCTGAGTTTAATAAGATATATTAAAATATTATTTACACAATCACAATCACAACTAGAAAATGCATTTCCTGCTGAAAATGCGTTGGAATGCAAGCTGAAAATAATTTCAAAAAGTTGCTATTCTAAACATTGCGGAAAGACTAGAAACAGCTGAAATACATTTAAAAATGGCTGAAAATACAGAAATGAGAGAAGCTTCTATGAATTTGAAAACACAGAAATAATAAAAGCTGAAATAATCGAAATAGGAAAAGCTGAGAATTAAAAAATACATTTTTTTAGTAACATACGGTTTAGTACTATAGTTTTAATTGTGGTACTAGCAGCAGTAGAAGAAGTATGTACTAGTTTCACTAGTATTTGAAAGCAATTGTGGTGTACCCATTGTTGAGGTACAGATAATCATTGAGGCTTTTATTTTGAAATAATGGTACTAGTGGTACTAGCAGCAGTAGAAGAAGTAAGTTCTAGTTTTACTAGTATTTGAAAGCAATTGTGGTGTACCTATTGTTGAGGTACAGATAATCATTGAGGCTTTTATTTTGAAATAATGGAATTGGGTGGGGGTGGTTTGGGAGACAGAATGTTTGTTATTCAAAGCAAATGGACTTGGTAAAATAGATTTGTACAGCGCTCTTCTAGTCTTCTGACCACTCAAAGCGCCTTAACACTACATAACATCATTCACCCATTCACACACCAATGACAGGACCTACCATACACAGTGGCAGCTGCCCAACCAGTAACTAACATTCACACACACTGTAGTCACAGCTAGAGGAACAATGCTGGGAATAAGTGTCTTGCCCAAGGACACATTGACATGCAGGTTAGCCGGGCCTGGGATCAGACCGCCAACCCTCTGATTGGAGGACGTCCGCGCTCCCCACTCACCCACAGTCGCCCTAAGCTGATAAAACTAAAGTTATTCATTGATGGGCCTCATCAAAGATTACAGTAAGAATTCCCTCCATTGTGGTTGAAATACTAGTAGTACTAGTAATATTAGTAGTAGTAAAAGTCATTTAAGTAATAATACCAGTTGAAATACTAGAAGTACTTGAAATATTAGTAGTGGTTGTAGTACTATTTGAAAGAGCAATACGTATTCAACAAAACAGCTGAATCCTAAACTTCATGTTTAAATAACATAATCATTGCAGCTTTTATTTTGAAATGATGGTATTGGGTGAGTGGGTGGGGGGGTGGGGGGGTTGAGAGACAGTATATATTATTTAATAGGCCTCATCAAACATTACAGTAAGAATTCCCTCCATTGGGTTGAAATACTAGTAGTACTAGTAATATTAGTAGTAGTAAAAGTCATTTAGTAATAATACCAGTTGAAATACTAGAAGTACTACTAGAAGTACTAGAAATATTAGTAGTGGTTGTAGTACTAATTGAAAGCGCAATAAGTATTCAACGAAACAGCTGAATCCTAAGCCTCATGGCTAAATTACAGATAATCATTGCAGCTTTTATTTTGAAATGATGGTATTGGGTGAGTGGGTGGGGGGGTTGAGAGACAGAATATATTAGAAGGCCTCATCAAACATTACAGTAAGAACTCCCTCCATGGGGGTTTGAAATGAAGAGAGAAGGAGGAGAGAAGGAGGTCATGTCAGGCTGCACTAATCAGCTAATTAGGATCAGCTGTGAGTCACAGAAAGAGCCCCAGCTCGTTGGCGCGGCAACGGAGCAGCTGCACTTAGCTCACAGACAGCTACTGAGAACGCACACCTCAAACAAATGCTTCCTGGAGCAAAACTATTTGGAGTAGCCAAAAAATAATGACATTTTGAGAGACACAAGACTCTACCGAACGTTTGAGTCTAGTTTTTATGTCTTTATGTGTTTTAAAACTGCTCTACTAGAAGTTTACAAAACATGGACCCTCTCTTGTCTTCCGACTTTGTCCTCACTCTAGCGCCCACTCTAAATTCGAAAAGGACCCCAAAACTAATGAAACATAATTAGTGATTATGAAAAAAGTATAATAGATATCAACAAGCTGTTTTTTATGAAATTGTTAAGACTTGTGTCAACATTTTAAAGTTTAAATGGTGTCTCTAGCTGAAAGATTGGAAAAGCTGAAAAAGTTGAAAGTTGAAGAAGTTTTGAGAGGATTTGAAAATTTAATCCATTGGAAACCATGTTAAAAAGGTTGATGTTTTTAATTTATATTAATTCAATTATAAGAGCTAAAAAGCTGAAAAGTCATAGCACACCTCTCCTGAAGGAGCTGAACATTTTATTATTTGAATGGTCTTAATAGCTGAAAGTGTGAAGGAGTTGAAACGTGCGGTTGAAGAAATAGTAGAAGAATAAGTTGATTAAAGAAAAGAAGAACAATACTTGGAATGCTTCAAGCATTCCAACTAATTAGAAGAACAATACTTGGAATGCATGAAGCATTCCAACTTATAAGTTGATTAAAGTAAAGAAGAACAATACTTGGAATGCTTCAAGCATTCCAACTAATTAGAAGAACAATACTTGGAATGCTTGAAGCATTCCAACTAACTAAGGGAGTAGTTTTTAGTTTCCAGATGAGTCAGTTTCATGTTGAATACAGCTTACTGTGATATTTTTGGGGAATAATTGAGCATACGTTGCATTTTCTCTTAACGTACACTAGTCTCTTGAGTACTGCTCTCTAGTCCCCAGAGTGAACAAAGATTTAGATGCAATGCAGCATTTGCCTAAATCTTCCACCTGGAAAAACAAGCTTTTTATTGTTATCCATTTTTTGAGGTGTATATTTATGTAGTGTATCAAAAGTCTCCTGCTTTCCTGTGTCTGTCACTTGATGCTGCTATAACAGGGTTTGCTTCCTCTAAAGCAATGAAAATGTTTTAATGACTCACTTTGCGACTAATCCATTTTGTATCATCATAACCCAGTCCTTTGGTTTAAACTCAACTTGTCACATTATAAATAATAAGAAAAGTCGGGTTTTGCATTTAGATCCTTTTGAGTACAATCTAACACAAGGCCAACAAAACAAATGGACATTATTTAGACACCAAAAATAAAGGCAAATTGCAGAAGTGGGGATTACAAAAGAATGAGTGTAAAAATAGAAGAAGTGAATGAGAGGAAACACATTTGCTCGGTTCACATTTTGGAAGAACAATGCTCCATGACATTTTAATGCTCTCAAGAAAATAATTGTCACTATCTTGGAAGCAATATTAACCAAGAAGAGGCCTTCAAATGTCCATGTGTAAATCTGTTCATGATTCTACACTTTACTATGTTATTTGGCTTCAAGGGGAAAAACCCTTGAAGCCAAATAACATAGTAAAGTTTTGTGCATATTAAAATGCATCTTGAAAGTTGAGTTTCGCCTTTTAAGGTGACAGAAAGTAAAAAGGAGAAGGAAAAGAGAAAGTCTTCCTCTTACTAATGTATCAGTGACCTACACACACACACACACACACTTGTTTGAAATAACTGTCTGTTTGGGTCAGGGCTTGTGTATCACATATAAAAGAAAGAGGGACTGAAAAAAACCGCACTGGGATTTTGATCGGACTTCACTGGCATACCAGCACAATTAACAGGTCAGCCATACTTAATTTGACTTTGTTATGTTAATGTGGGATGACTTATGTATTCAGCACATGTTGACATGAACTCTTTACATAAATACATGAAATACAGATGTAGTGTAAATGTAATCAATCAGCATAAATACTGCTTTGTAACGTTGTATTGTTGAGTGTTGTGTCACGCCTCAACACTAATTAAACATAATTCTAATGAATGACTCTCTTTTTCATGAGCATCACAGACTTAACTTCAGGGCTCAAACGGGCTGCTTTCAATAATTCTGACATCTAACTTTATTTTGTAATTTTTAGACAACATGGAGGGAAATGCATCATATCCCGTGTTCCCTGGTAATCACAGCCACACCAACAACACATGTTCCCGCGACAACGTTGTGAAGACGGTGGTTTTTCCCGTACTCTACTCCTGTCTCTTCCTGGTGGGGCTTTTACTCAACGCCGTGGCTGCGTGGGTGTTTTTTCGCATCCCATCGAAGTCTCACTTCATAATATACCTGAAGAATATCGTGGTTGCAGATGTCATCATGACCTTCACGTTTCCTTTCAAGGTAGGATTTCACTAGTAGAATTATCTTATAAGGTACATTTTAACTTTAAATTGTATGTAAGTCATAACTAATGGCTTTATCAATGTGTATTTAATAATTCTAATAAATTAACAGCTGAAAGAAACTTGACAGATGTAATATACATAATTTTGGTTGCTTCATTGTGAAAAGTGTTAAGTCCTTCATGAAAAGGCATCATTACACATCATGTCCAGGAAGTCTATGGATTTTAATAACTCAGTATTAATCTTATTTAACCTGTTACTCAACTCTATCAGCCATTAGTAGAACTATTCTAAGTAATGTATTTGAAGTAGGTTTTTTTTTTTTTATCTATCAATTGTGGGTTTGCAAATGTTGACAATCAATAATTAAGTGTCTTGTGATGATATACAACAGTAGGAGAGATTTATCTTTCCTTGGCATCATAATTATTGGCTTTTCACTGAGCAATAAAGTATTACCAGACAAATAACTAGTTAAATATACTTTGACGTCTTTAGTTTGTTAAATTAAAGCCGTCTTTTTGTTTCAGTTCAGTTCTTTTTGTGTTTTGGCAGGTTTTATCCGGCTCCAACCTTACTTCCACTGGGCTGCGCATATTCGTCTGTCGGGTCTCCTCGGTTCTCTTCTACCTCACTATGTACATCAGCATCATCTTCTTTGGCCTCATCAGCATAGATCGCTGCAGAAAGACCCTCAAACCCTTCAGGGGGACCAATGCGGCCCGCTTAGCCCGTCGCAAACTCCTTTCGGGAGCCATATGGACCCTTCTGCTGGTTCTTTGTCTGCCCCATCTGATCCTGACACGTAAGACCCCGAAGTCATCGTATTTCAAGTGCAGCGACCTGAAGACAGAGGCCGGGCTGTACTGGCACGAGATAATGAATCACGTCTGTCAAGTTATTTTCTGGGGCAACCTGGTGACTGTGATAACATGCTACACTCTAATCACCAAAGCGCTGTACAGGTCCTACTCCCGCGCCAAGGCCCACAGCAGCGGAGGGGCCGAATGTGGCGCATCAACTCGAAGACCCCAGCAAGCCAATAGAAAGATGAGTGCAAACGTGTTCCTGGTTCTGGCTGTGTTCTTCGTGTGCTTCGTGCCGTTTCACTTTGCCCGTGTGCCGTACACCTTGAGCCAGACCCAACGAGGTCTCTTTGACTGCAGGCTCAAACTCTTCTTTTTTCAGCTGAAGGAAAGTACACTTTTCCTCTCATCCTTAAACTCTCTTCTGGACCCTCTCATCTACTTCTTCCTGTGTAAGTCCTTCAGGACCACTCTGTTCAAGACCCTGCAGCTGCCTCCTGGTTCCTGCAGCAGGCTGACAGGGGGAGGGTCGGACACGGATACGGGCAGCACCGCTCTGAGAGACTCTGTCCGTGCGTGAAACCACTGCTGCACATGATGACGACTTTTGTGTACACACTCTGTGATGATGGCAATAATACTAACCCAAGGGGAAAATAATGTACTTTGTCAAAGCCGAAGCACTGACTACAGCAGTTCTTTCTGTTCTCTGTTTCTCTTCATAACAACATCAAGTTCCTCTCCTGTTTTCAACATCTTGAAAAGACATCCTACTCACATCTGCAAAACATGTGTGATTTATTCTAGTTCTTGTGCGTACAATGAGCTTGACCCATTTAAGTAAGTGAGTATTTCTGAGGAATCTGGAGGGATTTTGTTTTTGTACCTTTTGTTGCAACCGCTCAGTTCTCACTTACCCCTTTTACAGAAATGCATGAGTATGCATATTTAAGAAAATAAAGAGGAAGTCATGCATTTATTATCTGTTGTGTGGGTGATTTGTCCCATGTGTGGTTGGTACTTTTTACAAAGACAAATATCATAAAGACAAAAAAACCTATGTTTATCCTGAAAACCCATTGCTATTTGAATCCTTTGGCCAGAGTAGCTTACACAATTTGTTGAAATATCTTGTGAAAGTGTTAATCTTGCTCACTTCCCTGTGACACATTAACATCACTGGTGAGTTCATTGATATTATGTTTTGTTTCACAACTTTATAGTAACTTTGATATGGTTTGATGAACTGTATTGTTTTTGGCAAAAACCTTAAAATGAAGCGGTTTTGTTGGATTTTTTAAATAATTAAAGAAATAAAATGAACATCACATGAAATGCCGATCTCCTGTAATACATTTTTACAATTGAAAAGCTTAAATTCATCATTTCCTAATATTAACGTAATAGGAAAGGATCTATGTATTCACGTTTTATTATTTTGCCACAGTTACACTATGTAGGACTTAACTTTTAATCAAGTTTCTACTATTGTTTTTTGCATTGTGAAAAAATCCTATTGTCCTAACTTCCTTTAGTCAGTGTCAAAAGTGGAAGTGACAGGTTTTGCATCCAGAATGCATTTAAATCCTCCGGTTGGCCATTCAAATCATGCAGTCATAGTATAGATGTAACTTTTAAACTATAATGACAAATGCAAATCAGATCCAACTGGGCAAGAAGGATGTTTTTAGAGCACTAATAGTCTCCAGTGACAAGTTGCATGCCACAAAACTCCATCTTCTGGTCTAAAATATTGACCTTTTACTTTCAAATTTATTGAGAGAGAACGCAAAGCATTGGACGTGGGCCTGCTCTGGGCCTACAGAACTGCTTTCTATTCCTATGTGTAAACAAGTTCAAGATTAGAAGGACAAAACATGTTCAATTTCTCTTTCTCTTTTGATTTCGCTTGTTCTAGCCGCGTGGACAAAGATGGTGCCATCATGTGCCTTTACCTCTTTTTGTTCCCCATTGCGTTACTGCTAAATGGGATTAAATGGTCCGCATGAGTGTCTTTGCTTCTCAGGTCCACCTCGACCTTCATAGTTTATTTCAAAAATCCAGTGGCAGCATAGTGGCTGGGTTTTTGCTACATCTGCATTACCATTAAAGTCCTGCGGTCCCTCAGAACTCAGGGAGCAACAGCAGCGACGGACAGAAGAAGACCAAGCTGCGAGTCTTTCCGCCATCCACATAATGCATGTCCCATAATTACGAAATGAAATGTTAGACATTGATGTCTAAAATCAATTGTGGGCCAAGATGATCCTTAAACGTGCCCTGAGGATCTCCAGTACTAATACCTGTCCTGGCCCTTTTCTTTACATCTACCTGTGCAGCGAGTACACAGACAAACTGGTTGATGTGATGAAAGCCAAATTAGTCTGTGTATTTTCTGGCAAAAATGAGGATGTTTGTGACAAATTAAGCTGTTTTTCAATCCAATGATTGCAAGAGAACGTTTTTAGCACAACAGAAAGATTTTTATCTTTAGGTTCTGTGTTGTACTGCCCTTTAGTGGCCTAATGAGGATTAGCATCTTTAAAACAGGGTAGAACCATTTATGATGTACAAAGATACAACAAACAAATAAATTATTATATTCTATGAACAGGGGCTATTTGAACACACAAATTAAATGTTGAATTAAACTGGAAAGAGCTGTGTGTCTTTTATGCAAAGTATATTGACAAGTACATTCTTTCTGTCAAGTTTTCACAACATATATAGAAGCATATTTTCTCATTCCTGTGTGTTTTTAACTGTACATTTAGATGATACAATAATATGGGATTGAACATGTTTGAATTAGTTTGACTGAAAAGGAATTGAATTACATCCCCCATTGAATGCATCTTATTGTTTAAATGGAGGAGAAGCGCTGCCTGTGGGAATCTTTTTTTTACGCCACAGCAGCTGAGGCCACCCTTTGTTCCAATGATGCCACTGCACCTTTTTCTACAGAATCACCACTGTAATTGTTGCAGAAAGCAGCAAACCATCAAGCAAGTGACTAGTTAACCAAGCAATCAAAAAACAAAAGAATTAAGAAATGAGAGCGCACAAAACTGAGAAAATCACTTGCTTGCGTATTTTTTTTAAATCAAAGACAAATCATCTGCACTCATGTGTATTACAAACAAACAAATAAGACAAGTACAATGATGTGTACTTAATCTTCCAAACGATGCTCAGGTTCAAAGGCATGTCAATGCCAGGGAAATTTGCTGAGCTAATGAGCCAGAGGATGGGGAATAATGATAAACACGTAGAGTCATATAGAGATCGTAAAAAGAAATAAGAAACAAACATACATGCTTGCAGCTCCATCTTGAAGTTGATACAGAGATGATGAACGTCTGAGGTTTATAAGTGGGCTAAAAGAAGGATGGGGGTCCCTGAATCCAAAACCTTCTCCATATCCAATCTGCTCTGTCCTGTTTACACTGCAGGGGTGTAGTTGCTTTTGTATACAGATCTGAAGGTTTTAATATTTTTGCATAACTCCTGAAAGATTATCGGTTCTATCACAACCAAAGAGATGATTGGTTTTCTAGGAAAATTCAACAGTGTTTCTTAAACACCTCCCATCGGCGTATATTGTCACACAAGTCCACGTCTCAGCTTTGTGTTCGAGAAGAGTCAAGCCGTCAACTGTAAGTAATCCTAAGCATGTATTGACCTTACTAGTTCATAATCTGGCATTTGTCAATGATAGATTAATCTCTAATGTCAAAGATAGTATTGTCTTTCAGAACAAAAAAAATAACTAATGTATCATCATATAATTAAAATCATGCATGCTTAAAAATGCATGTCTATTCACACTAAGTAATTCATTTGCTTCTTTGGTTGGAAAATAAAGGACACGGATGGATATGTACATGTGTTATGTAAAGTAATGCAGAAAAAAAACATGCTTCAAATGTATTTATATTGATCTTCTTTTTACGGTAGAAAACAACTCCTTCCATTGCTTTGTTTAGCCTCCTGGTATAAGCACATATAATGGATGACGGATGTATGGATCCTCTGGTTGACAGTAACCAGCAGGGTAAGTGGAGAAAGTGAAAAAAACTAGTAATCCCACAGATTCACTGTTGAATTATTTCATTGTTTCATTGACATTGTTAACATACTTAGCGGCCAAATGATACCACGCACATTCAGCGTGACAGTTAGTCACAGCATGATAATAAAGTATAAAAGTCTCATGGGGATGTTGAATCTTAACCAAATGAACCATCTCTCCTCAGGTGCAGGGACGCCAGCCAATCAAACGTCTCCCAAAGACTTGGACATTGACAGGGTTGTTTTACCTGCTCTCTACTTTTTAATGCTCCCCGTGGCTTTCCTTCTGAACGGGGTTTCCGGCTGGGTTTCCCTGCACATCAAAGCCTCTTCCAACTTTGTGGTGTACCTAAAAAATCTAGTGGCCGCTGACGTTATAATGACCATTATCATCCCGTTCATGGCTGTGAAATACTTGCCAGGTGCATCCAACAGAATATACATACTGTCATGTTATCTCAGTCCCATTTTCTACAGTATACGGTACACATGCATTGCTCTGCTGGGCTTAATCAGTCTGGACCGCTTCTTCAAGATCGTGAAGCCCCAGAGCAAGTTGTTTGGTCAGAATCTGACTTTGAGCAAACTGATATCCGGCTTGGTCTGGGTGATAATGCTCGTAGGCTTCGCTTTACCAAATATGATTTTGAGTAACAACTCACTAGGCAATATAACAGAGATCAATACCTGTATGTTGCTGAAAGGATCAGCTGGACGTACAGTCCATGAGAACATTGTGATTTGCATGAATTTTTTCTTTTGGTTGGTCAGCCTGGTCATTGTGGTCTGCTACGTTTGCATTGCAAACAAGGTCATCCAGTCTTTTCGGAAATCTGGCAGCAACAACAACCAGGGAAAGCAGAAGATCAAGCTACGCGTTTTCCTAGTTGTCATGGTGTTTTTTGGGTCTTTCGGACCCTACCACATTGTAAGGATCCCATACACGTTTCAACAAGTCAACTCTTTTTCCTATTCTAGCTGCTCTTTTTTAAGCAGCAAGTTAGCAAAGGACCTCAGCCACTGGCTCGCCAGCTCAAACATCTGCTTGGACCCGCTTCTCTACGTCTTTCTGTGTCGGGAGTTCAAGGAGAAACTCAACGACATGTTCAAGAAGATTTTGTAGACTAATGTCAGATTATTGTTGTAATGTTTTTTGTTTGTGCTCCATCATAGAATCTGTCCCAACATGACGTTGTGTTGCTGTAACTAGCTTGAAAACCATGAACAGGAAATACAACAAGGATGGAGGAGATGAACAACATAAGACAAGAGGGTGCTGGTCTTTTGTTGTTATTTGTCTACAAAAATAGTCTTTCTGCTAGTTCACAATGAATAGAGTTCTTGGGGGGAGACAGTAAATAAGTCTATGCACCTCCTATGCAGGACACATTATGTTATGCCTCTCACGCTGAATTAATATAATGTTTGTTGGTCATGTTTTTATTCTAATATTCTACTCAAGTCCAATGGGTCCATCGGCCAGCCTTCCATTTGCAGAATTCTAATCCAAGGAAAATATGGAAATCTGTTGTTGATACATATTAAAACAAGTCTGTTTAATACAATTGTTATAAACAATATAAAAATAAACACTAAATAAAAGTATTGTCTCTTATTGTAAGATTAACACATTTTTTGTTGAGCAAACTTAGCGAGCTCTCTGTGGGTCTAGGGCTAATGACGTTTATCTTGTGCGTGCATTTGTGGTAAATGAGTTCTTGTGAGCCAGGAAACCACATTGCATATGACGTGAGAAAAATATGAATAGATACATATCTTTATTCATTTTTTGTGGGGTTTGTGGAGTTGCAGCTGGCTCTGTGACAGTGACAAAAAACAGGTTGGTGGAGTTAACGGGTGGCCGGATGGTGGGTGGAGAGGAGGGTCTCTTGATGTTTGTCGAGAAATAAAGCCACAGCTTTGGTGTTCGTCTGTCAGCTGCTTCTGGGACTGACGCAGGGTAGCGGCGGCAGGGGGACTGGCACGGAGCACATCAAGCCTCTCAGCAGACAATTGGAACAGGAAGCCAGGAAGGAAAGGGTCTTTCAGCAAGGAAGGAAGACTGGCAAACTCATTGGGACTGTGACAGGACAGCCACACAGTAGCTCCAGGGACCACCCATTGTAAGAGTATCACACATACACACTTAAAGGCACGGAGAGAGAAGGACGGACAGACGGAAACCTCTTTGAGTAAGAAGTACTTCTTAAAGACTTTTTTGGGGGGGGGGGGTGGGGGGGGTGGATAGATTTAGTTCCTGTCGATAAGAAGGGAAGGAGAATATTTCACTTCTTTCTTTTGTCTTTGTCTAATTCAATTTTTCTTCAAAGGCAGTAACAGTCACAGACGATAAGGACACAATAAGAAGGTAAGACTGATTCATTTACATTTACATATATATATTTTCAATAGATAGCCACTCTAAGCTGGGCACAATTATATAATTTGTTAGCATTAATGAACATTAGCCTGTGCTTTCAAACATTCAAACAGTCTATTGTATATATCTCAGTTGCCATAGCACCTGGTCCAGGTCTCAGTGTTATTCTAAGCCGTTAAAGTTTTCAATGCAAAGACAACACACTAGGCAGAAATTGTCACGATCGCAGCTGGAGCTGGTTGCAGTGAGGACTCAGGCGCAGAGTTTCTCGATCCAAAGTGCTCTTTATTCTCAAACTTAAGACGTGCTCCAACGACGAGGGACATATAGACAATGACGCGACAAAGGACAACAGGCACACAGGGCTTAAATACACAAGGGAGGTGCAGGTGATTGGACACAGGTGGAGACAATCACGCAATCACAAGACAAGGCAGGAAGTGAAGTTAACCCAGGACCACAAGAGACATGAAACTTCAAACTAAAACAGGAAGCGAGGCCAAACCGTGACAGATATACCGTCGGACAGGAAGCAAATGCAGAATGAACAAATGCAAGAGTTAGTGGATGCCTTCATCAACGTAAAACTGAATTAAAAAACTGAGGGGCGGTTTAGGACTTAAGTATTGAGTTACACATACAGTACATACTCTGTGGACCTATGCACATGCAAAAATAAAATAGTATACATACATACGTACATACGACCTTCGATGGCCACAGAAACGTTGTGAAATAACTTCTCGTATGAAAAAATGACATCCCGTATTTTACAACTGTAAGAAATTATAAAAAAAGGCCAAAAACAGGCCAAAAGGGCAGATTTTCAACCATTAATTACAGCGCCCCCTATTCTTCAAAAATTATGAAAATATTAGGGTGTGTTCACTGTTCACACATGCTATAATTTTGGTGAGGGCAGGCCAAGTTATTTGGAAGTTAAAAATCTGCCAGATTAAGCCACACCCCTTGTGAAGTTAATTATCCCATATCTCATCCAAACAATGAGTTATCAGCACCATTTTTTTATATCAAGGGCACATTGACCCAATAATGATCCACCAACGGTTAAGTGACAATCAAACTAAGCGTTTAGGAGAAATTGCCAATAATGTGTTTTTCACTATAATCAAAATGGCGGTAAATCTAGTTAGCTGTATTTGCATACCATGATTGACTTTTTTGTAGAGCATGTCGAAGAGGACCTGTGTGCCAACTTTCAAAGTTGATCGGACATCGGGGGCGGAAACTGGCCTAGTGTGGTCTTTGTGAGAATAATAATATTAATTCCTTATAAACAATAGGTTCCTCTACGACTAGTCGTAGCGAGGACCCTAATGAGGGAAGGTTTAAATGGAAAAGCGCCAATCTTACGTCCTTCCGTAATATGCTTTTGTACATTGGTCATGTCTGTTGTGGTGCTCGACCCAAGAGCAGAACACAGCAGAAAAGGTTCAACAGTCTGTATTTATAGAGAACCAGGGGTTGCAATGTTGTAAATAAGCTGGCGGAATGGTCAGCAGGCTGAATGCAGAAGGCAGGTTGCAGGGAATCCAGAGTGACAGAGAACCTGAGGGAGACAGGAGATTGTTACAGGGCGCGTTTTAGTCGTTGCATTAGTTCCAGGTTTGTAAACTGATGATCTGGTGGGTACTGAGTATAAAGCCTGGAGCTTGATAAATGAAAAGCCTTCCAGCTGTGCCGGTCAATGTAACAAAATGTAATTTTAGGACTTTTCACACAAGAAGTTAGTTGTTTAAGCAACAGTTCTGCTGTGGGTTCAGCGAAGGCTGAGTGTCGACAAACCGACCGCAGAAACTTCTCTTCAGAAAAAGTATATATATGTAATCATGTGTGTTTCTCATACGTACTCCTAAGTGTTTCAGACCAGTATGTATAATGTTATATATATGTGCGTGCATTTACAGAGTATGTATGTGTAAGTGTCTCAAGAGTGTGTGTAAAAGCACATCAATAAAGTTTCATTAGTACGTGTCATGTCTCAGTAGTGAGTTCGGAGAGTGTCTCAATTAACGGACCCACATAAAGATCATTATGAATAATGTCAGAAAAGCACATTCTCCCCACATATTACGCTGTACCTGTTCGATCTATTCTTCATGTCTATATACAGGACTGTCTCAGAAAATTAGAATATTGTGATAAAGTTCTTTATTTTCTGTAATGCAATTAAAAAAACAAAAATGTCATGCATTCTGGATTCATTACAAATCAACTGAAATATTGCAAGCCTTTTATTCTTTTACTATTGCTGATTATGGCTTACAGCTTAAGAAAACTCAAATATCCCATCTCTAAATATTAGAATATTTCCTCAGACCAAGTAAAAAAAAAGATTTATAACAGGAAAACAAAATCAAACATTTGAAAATGTCCATTAATGCACTCAGTACTTGGTTAGGAATCCTTTTGCACGGATTACTGCATCAATGCGGCGTGGCATGGTTGAGGTTTTATGGATGCCCAGGATGCTTCAATAGCGGCCTTTAGCTCATTTGCATCGTTGGGTCTGGTGTCTTTCAGCTTCTTCTTCACAATACCCCACAAATTCTCTATGGGGTTCAGGTCAGGGGAATTGGCAGGCCAATCGCGGACAGTAATGCCATGGTCAGTACACCAGTTACTGGTGGTTTTGGCACTGTGGGCAGGTGCCATATCATGCTGGAAAATGAAATCCTCATCTCCATAGAGCTTTTCAGCAGACGGAAGCATGTAGTGCTCTAAAATACACAGCTGGTACACAGCTGCATTTACTCTGGACTTGATGAAACACAGTGGACCAACACCAGCAGCTGACATGGCTCCCCAAACCATCACTGACTGTGGGAACTTCACACTGGATTTCAAGCAACTTGGCTTTTGCTCCTCTCCAGACTCTGGCGCCTTGACTTCCAAATGAAATACAACACTTGCTTTCGTCTGAAAAGAGGACTTTGGACCACTCTGCAACTGTCGGGTGCTTCCTTTCCATAGCCCAAGTCAGACGCTTCTTCCGTTGTCTTGAGTTCAGAAGTGGCTTGACCATGGGAATACGGCTATTGTAGCCCATTTCCCGGACACGTCTGTGAACAGTGGCTTTTGATACCTGGACTCCAGCTTCAGTCCACTGTCTTTGAAGCTCCCCCAAATTCTGGAAGCGACTCTTCTTCACAATGCTCTTAAGGCTGCGGTCATCTCTCTTGGTTGTGCAGCGTTTCCTGCCACATGTCCCCCTTCCAACAGACTTTTTGTGGATGTGCTTTGAAACTGCACTCTGTGAACAGCTTGCTCTTTGAGAAATTTCTTTTTGTGTCTTACCCTCCTGATGGAGTTCTTTTAATTGCATCACAGAAAATAAAGAACTTTATCACAATATTCTAATTTTCTGAGACAGTCCTGTATATATATCACTGTGTTTCTAATGAGTCAAACTAAATTCAATTGTAACCCTCTCTTCCTAACAACCCCCGCCCCCTCTACTCCCGCCCAAAACAGGTCCATGGAAGATCCGAAGATGAACCACAGCCACTCAAACACTTCTCTCAAGTGTGTTCGGGACACCAGTGTGACCGCTCTGGTTTTCCCCTGTTTATACAGCCTCCTCTTTATAGTCGCCCTGATACTGAATTCCCTTGCTGCCTGGATCTTCTTCAGCATCCCCAGCTCCTCGACATTTGTGGTCTTTCTAAAGAATGTGGTAAGACATGGGGGGGGGTGCTGATTTTTACATTAAGTTGTCAGTGCACAGCAAAAAAAAAATGTCCTTCATTAACAGGTGGTGGCTGACCTTCTAATGACCCTGACCCTACCTGTGAGGGTCTTAAGTGATGCAGACGTGGGCTCCTGGCAATTACGTGCCTTTTACTGCAAATACACTGCTGTTTTATTCTACATCACCATGTACATCAGCATCCTCCTGCTGGGGCTCATCAGCCTGGACCGCTACCTGAAGATAGTAAAGCCCTTTGGGAAGTGTTTCCTCCAGCAGGTTCGTGTTGGCCAGGTGTTGAGTGCAGCTGTCTGGGCAGTCATGTTAGCTTTGGCCTTACCGAACGTTATTCTGAGTAACCAGCCGCCACGGGTCTCTGGCGAGAGACTGAAGTGCACCTCCATGAAGGGCGAAGCCGGCATGCTTTGGCATGAAGGTTTCAACTATTTCTGTCAGGTACCTATCCGATAGAGGACTTGTTTGACATTGTGGCATATCTGCTCTGTAAAAGAAAATGCATGACATACGTTGACCTTGTAGCTGTTTTGTTGACTTGTGCTTACAGGTGGTTTTCTGGGGCACGCTGGCCTTGATGGTGGTTTGCTACACGTTCATCAGCAAGAAGGTTTATGAGTCATACAAGGCCTCGAAGAGCCGATCTCAAGCGGTCAGTCGCAGAACCAAAGCAAAGGTATATGTGGTAGTGGGGGTGTTTTTCATCTGCTTCGCCCCGTTTCACTTTGTTCGCGTCCCCTACACACTCACTCAGACTCGCAGCACGGCGGGTCCCTGCCAGACGCAGAACGCTCTCTACATCGCTAAAGAAACCACCCAGTGGCTGTTGTCCACTAACGTGTGTCTCGACCCCCTTATCTACGTGTTCCTGTGTAAGGTGTTTAGGAAAAGACTGACAGCTGCAATCTGCCGTAAGCAACTCCCCGTCAGTACAATGGAGTCCACCGCGGCGACACTGACTCTAAAGGAGATGTCACAGATCCGTCTAAGTAACAGGATGTCATGTGATGGGTTGGCGCAGTAACACACGGGACAATGTCCAATGGGGAATCAATCTCTTTCAGTCAAGGCATGACGAGACAGCGCCTGGAAGGCTTATTTTGCTTGTAAATAGCATGTATCGCAATGACAGTAGTTGTAGAAATTCATAAATAATACAAGGATGTTTAATAGATAATGCGAGAGAAAAGAGTCAGACCATTTGATACAGGGGCCGACTAACCATGACCGTCTGACCCATGTTTGCTAAGTCATCCAACATGTTTTCTTAATTGTACAGACTGATATTTTCTACTTCCTTCGCTTTTCTAATCTCATTCAAACTGCACTTTCCCTTCCCAGAACTTTGGCAAAAAGGAAAACATGTTCACAGTGCATGTTGTTCAATGATTACACACAAAATGTGACCAGGGACTGAGTGATAACAAAATGAGGCCAGCAGACTGCTGAAAGCTACAGTGTCTGACCAATACCAATACGATTAATGTTTTTAAATGTTATCGTATTTAACTTTCATGCTGGAGGGTTTTGAAAAATAAATTAGTCTAAAACATGTGGTGCAATAGCTTTCATGATTATCAAAAACAAAGAAAACATCTTTGCTAAGATAATTTATTATTAAAGGCAGCAAATTAAGAAAAGAACTAGTAGATGATACAGATAATGCAGCAGAAGAAATAAAAATATATTTTAAATTACATTTTTAAATGGAGGCAGTTTGTGCTTACCCTGCTTATTGTAAGCACTGAATACAGATGATTATGTTTTTCGGAGAGTACCTTTATTTAGTGGCTGACTGACAGGAACTGCATGCAGACACACATTGCTGCAGATGTGGTTGATCAAACCACAGATAGAGCAGAATCTTTCCAAAGGTCATGATAGCATTACTGCAGTATTATTTTCAAAAATTGAACAAGGCGATGGAAGAATATATAGAACCGGAATAAATTAACTTTTGCCAATACGCCCAGACGACATGAACTGGCTCCGCGGGATAAATGTCACTCCCCACCTGATTTACAATTGTGTCTCCATGCAGGTCTGATTAATGTAATAATGAAATATGATCTTCACCCACTCAAACCGCTGTCCGCTACGACCAAAGCTGATACTTTGGCAGGAAATTAACGAGCTACAGAGCGGTCGCAGAGGCGAGTAAAGACCGTTTGTCTCCCTCAGATTAAATCCTCCGACAGATGACCCCCCCCCCAATAGTGAATTATGGAAATGTCTAAATGACATTCATGGAAATTAAGTAAACCCTGATAATGTTGCCTTCCAGTGTGCACAAAGCAAGTTTGGAAGAGAAAAGACCAAGACAAATAGGAGGCAAGTAGGTGGATCATTAAAGTTTAGACTTGTTGAACAAAAAAGGTCTACTATTCTAAACTTCCAGTGATGGATAATAATAAAATTTAAGAGGCTTGACTTACTTTACTAAAACACTTTAATGTGTGGAGTGTGTATTTTGGATAATTGCAGACATATTTATCTCAAATTCAAAAACAGAGATAGGATTCAAGAACATGCAAGACTTTCACATTTAGGCGAAGAGGAATTGATAAACAGCCATGTCCTTAAAATATTTAACAATTGATTTTAATCAAATCACACAAAACTAAAATTGATGAAAGAATGATGTGTTCCTTTGCACTTGGTTAAAGCAAACTTAACTTTGTCAAACTGTCCGATTTGAACGTTTCCAGGCTTTTTCCTTGCAAGATGGCAGGTCATTTTATATCATTTAAATATTGATAAATTACCATTTGTTTCTCAAAACAATGACAAGATTAAAAATGTTTGATTAATACATCTGTGTTCCGGATAGGCTTGGCTTCCACTTATTTCATGTGTAAATATGTTGCATCTTAAACGCTTTATGATTCTGGCCTACATACCCATATGACTTCTACTTTGTCTATATGTATTTGTCTACTATAGTACAGTACAGTACAGTATTGCTGGCGGAGGGGGAAAAAAGCAGACGAATGTGTCCTTAAGGATGCAGGACTTCGACACACAGCCATTGTCTAACATAAAACCGGTCCGTGAGGCAAAATGAGTTTGGCACCACTTTAACTGAAGTCACCTGGCTTTAAATGGTGAACATGTCAATGGAACAGCACTTTGCTGCAGCATATCACATCACCATGAGACCGTCAAAAATTATGCTTTAGATGAAGTGTATTTAATGAATTCTTGTTTCTTGCACTTCTGAGATTGTATCCCTATGGTTGAAATGCACTTATTGTAAGTCAGCCAAATGACATGTAATGTAATGTATTTGTTTCATAGTTTTTACTCTCCGATGTGGATGTCTTACAACCTCTTTCATCAAGTCATTTCAAATGATGTTTTTACAGTTTATATTTTTATGAATAAATCTGTAAATATCGTGTGACCTCATGTGTTTTTTCATCTTTAAAGTTTAAAATGTCTAACATTACATGAACCCCACACATTGGCCGTCCTCCTTGTTTACCTTTTTTTACGTCTGCGTGCTTTCACTGGTTACCCCGTTCTTTACGTCACCTTGCAATAAATTGGGTAAAGTGGGTAATTCCCTCTGGTTGCGGGGGGTAGCAGCATGACGTAATTCACGTTATAAGCAAGAGCAGTTTGTTCTAGTCTTTTGTGAATTTATAAACACGACATCGGTTACCAACGTCGCGTAACTTAAGCAATTTCATAAATTAAGATGTTATATATATTATATAATAACATTGATATCGGTAGATATTCGAGTGAGTTATATTACTCAACGTTACATTTAAAAGTGGACACTCCCCCGATCACCTGCCTGCGTCCTGGATAAATGTCGGCCCGCACTGCATGCTGGGATATGCTGTCCGGCAAAGGATAGATCCGATGAATGTGTCCTCCAAATCGGTTCCTGGAGGGCTGCGTCCCTCGATTGCGTTCGGAGGAGCCGACGTAATGGGACTGGCGAGTCGCAGCGGAAGTGACGTATGCGCTCGACGAATGCGTCCTTAAGGATGCAGCCTAGCGACTTTGAGACACTCGCGCAGACAGACAGCGCTCTGTCCGGGGACACGAGCTACAAAGCTAACAGCACGTGACCCCCCCTCCGCCGGGTCATGTGATCGACACACATCCTGCACAAAACCGTCGTCAACTTTTCACCCAGCATATCCCAAACAAACGAACATGGCGGATTACGAAGAGAGGCAGAGCCTGCTGGGGGACGACGACTCGGGCTCGTCCGCGGGCGGACGAACGGCCGGAGGACCCGGCGGTCCGATGCGGGCCATCTGCGACCCGAAGCACTTCTGTCACCGGGTGGTTGTCCTGGTGTTTATGTGCTTCCTGGGTTTCGGTGAGCGCTAATGTTCTCTGTGTGACTTACGTTTGGTAAAATGCATTCGGCTTAAAGCAACGTTGTTTGTGTCGCCACTCATTGTATTTAACTTGTTTCAGGGAGCTACTTCTGCTACGACAACCCGGCTGCTCTTCAATCTGAAGTCCTTCAGGTAAGTTATTCCTCTGTAAGGTTGTACACCACAGCGTCTCTCCCTAAATGCGACATAACTTCGCACGACTTCAGAGGTGAATCTGCTGAAGGACTCAACCAGAACAGTCCAGTGAACCTGCTGGTTTTAATGCATCCGGACACAGCGTGGAAATGAAGACTTTGTGTTCCCTAGGACCTGAACCTGAACACGTCAAAGTTCATGCAGCTGTATGCCTGGTACTCTTGGCCCAATGTGGTGCTCTGCTTCTTTGGAGGATTCCTCCTTGACAGGGTTTTCGGCATCAGGTACGAAAACTAATGAGGCCCATTTATTTTAAAATCTATTCTTTTCACCATCAGGGAAAGTGAGAGTATTGGCTTTTGTTCTTTTCATCATTTATTTACTTTTTGTTTTTTGTAGGCTGGGGACCATCATCTTTTCCCTCTTTGTGTGTCTGGGACAGGTAGATACTTTTTCATTTAATTGTTAAAAAGCAATAACAACTGGATCATTTTCTTTATTTGTGTTTAAACTTGTCTTCTCTGCGCAGATAATATTTGCTACAGGCGCTTTGGTGAATCGTTTCTGGCTGATGGAAGCTGGACGGTTCATATTTGGGTGAGCAAATCCCCTTTGCATTTGTGTAGAAACGTATTCACCTTCACGTACCAGGGACTAGTTTTCCAGTATAAGAAAATCTCTCCGCTATCAGATCTGAACCTGCAATAGACGCCTAAATGAAACCCCTCACAAAGAAAATGTTCTCTCGTTCTGGTCAGTATTGGAGGAGAATCCTTGGCCGTGGCTCAAAACACCTACGCGGTCAACTGGTTCAAAGGAAAAGAGCTCAATCTGGTGTTTGGCCTTCAGCTGAGCATGGCTCGCCTGGTAAGGACACTAACAATTGTGCATTACTGCCTTTTTCTTCTTCTTTCTTTTTTTTCATTTACTGTAGCTGTGGTAAGTGAGCCCTGCAAGTCCACGTCACTGTCGCCCTGAGTTCACTCACCCGCCTCTCTCTCTCGTCTCAAGGGCAGCACAGTAAACATGAACATCATGGGTTGGGTGTACAGCAAAATTGCCGACCTCGTGGGCTCGCCTGGGTACACGGCGCTCGGAGGGTCGCTCATGCTGGGTGAGTGTAGTTACTCTGGTTACTGTTACATGGGCTTCATCTCCGGCTCTGCTAGGGATACGATATCCTGTCTTTGTAACTAATGATCTCAGATAACACGGTCGGCAGAGACGAGAGAGAGAAGTGGTATGGAGAACGAAAAAGTGCTGCCGGCTGCAGCAGATGAGTCACATGAGTTTGGAGAAGTATAGTTTTCTCTCGGGTGACCTCCTTTCTAAAGCTAGAAGTGCTGCCTTTTTGCAGCCAGACATGTGCTTTCCTTTGTGTCTCACCGGGAATGCGACGTCTGAGATTAGAACGATCAATAGAATCCAATCAGCAGTCGTCAGACAGGCTTCTGTCAACTCTTTAGATAATCTAATCACCAAGTATAATTAGTGTCCCGACTTTTTCTCCTCCAAAATGTATTCATATCTTTCTAATTTCGTTGTTTCTCTCCCTTAGCTGCGGTCACCTGCCTGTTTTCACTCGTGTGTGCCTTGGTGTTGGGATTCCTCGACCGGAGAGCGGAGAGAATCCTCCACACGGAAAAAGACAAAACGGGTAATCTATTCCAAGATTGTGTCCTTCTTATCTCTTGTTTTTCCTCTTTTGGCTACGTCGGTCAATAACTAAAGAATGCTTCAATCAGCGTGGACCACGACATACTCTAAGGCCAGGTTTTGTTTTTGTTGTCGCGTATCTAGAGACTGAGGAAGCTCGATTCTGTCGCGCTGACGCGGGAATCGATACAACAACCGATTTCCTCTTTGTTTGTTCCTATCCGTAAAATGTTCTTGTTTCGTAAGTGGCCGTTTCAAGGATCAGAGGAAGTCTTGCAAGTAGTCAAAAGCCTAAAATATATCAATGCCAGGGAACATTATCTAAATGATTGAGTAAAGCGGGTCGTAGCGTGAGGTTGTTATGTATCATTTTGCCTCAATGATGGCTTGTGTTTTTTCAGATGAGCCGCTCTTCTTCTTTTGTATAAATGTAAACATTGTTCCTAAGCTGACCTGCGCCTGTGTTAATCTTGCACATTAGGTGAGGTGATCAAGTTGACGGACGTAAAAGACTTCCCCTTCCACCTGTGGCTCATCTTCATCATATGCGTGTGCTACTATGTGGCTGTTTTCCCCTTTATTGGACTTGGACAGTGAGTATTGAGACACACACACACACACACCTTGTGGTCGTCACACATCGTTACACCACTAAAATAACCCACCCAGAATATCGTTCCTTCTGTCAGTGCCTCCAGTTTTTCTGCACACATTAATACTATATACTTTTAATGCAGGATGATGTGTCAGTACAGTGTTGTTGATGAAAGATTGGCATTTCAAATTAGTTTATGTAAAATATTTTATTATAAATTGATCCAATGTTTTTTCAGTTTTTACCTGCACCACACACCTCCAGCAGGATAGAGACTGTTTTAGCTGTGGATTACCACGCTTCTAGTGCTCTAGTGAGTATACGGTAGCAGGACAGCGTACTGGGGATCAACTCTGGTTTTTATTTGTCAGCGCTGCTCAGAGTTACAGAGAACCTTCGTTAAATCCGCACGACGCCTGCGCGCGGCGAAAAAACACTTGTCTTGCTACCTTACAGTGCTGCGTTGTCATAGTACCACAGAGGGAGGGAGAGGGAGTCAGAAGTGGACCGAGGTCTGACAAATGGGTCTGCAGTGAAAAGAAACCAATTGAAGCGATCACAACCTGCGTTTCCTTTCTCCGAGCGCCACTCTCAAATCACTTGGCAACTGTCGATGTTTTCCCACTGAGGGGCCGTGCTTACAGGGCCTCGTTATGCAAATTGGGCAGAAAACCACGAACCGAAGACCAAGAGTTACCTGCTTCAGGAGTCGCCCTGATTCCTCAACATAAAGCCTGAGCTGCACTCAGTATTGTGACCTTGTGTTTTCTTACAGGGTGTTCTTCATTGAAAAATTCAACTTCGCCCCAGCTGAAGCCAGAGCTGTCAACAGGTAACTTGGAGTCCATTAAGAACGATCTACCTCAAGGCACGAGCCCCGTCGTAGTCTGCTGTTGCTGATTGTATCTCGTGTTTCCTTTTTTGTGGGCGGCATTTTTCTAATTCTAATAGATGACGTGTCGGATTACTTTTTCAATGTAGGCTGAAAGTCATTAACCACCTGTGTGACATTTAGATTAGTCTATTCTGGGCCTTTAGGAAATGACCACTCTTCTTTCTTTTCCAGTATTGTTTACATCATCTCCGCCCCGGCGTCTCCACTCCTGGGCTTCATGGTTGATAAGACGGGGAGGAATGTGATTTGGGTGATGATTGCCGTGATCACCACACTTGCCGCTCACTTGATGCTGGCCTTCACCTTCTGGAACCCATGGATCGCCATGGTAATGCCCCTTTTCACAATATTTCAATGACATTGTTTAGTACATTTAGAGACAGTTGTGGGATGAGGGAATGGTAATGTTGATCATCTCACTGGCGCCGTTGATGGTTAATAGAGTGGTTAGAAGTTCATGAAAAATAAAATAACAGGATCGTAGTGGATTTTGGTTCATTGTTGACACCTGGTTGTTTTTTTCTTCAAAGTGTACTTGTAGCATTTGTAGGTAGAAATTAAAACAGCATTTTCTATTTTATGTAAATCAAACAAAAAAAAAATACATTAAAATCTGGCTTGATAGCAGTGGGAATTAGAAAATGTAAGTGAAAACATTATTTCGCTTTATTTAAGGAATTCCGACAGAACTGTGAACTGTTTTGTGACAATGCCGTCTTATGTGTTTTTCCTTATTTTCCAGTCCCTGCTGGGTGTCTCCTACTCCCTTCTGGCCTGTGCCCTTTGGCCCATGGTGGCCTTTGTGGTACCTGAGCATCAGCTGGGGACTGCCTACGGCTTGTATGTAACCGCCATGACCATTGCATCCCCGACTCTCCTGCATTCAGTCGGAAACGTTTATCACTGATTAATAGTTGTTATTGACGCTGCACTTGATCTCCTGCCTTCGTCCGCCAGCATGCAGTCGATCCAGAACCTGGGACTGGCACTCATTGCCATGGCAGCAGGAACCATCCTAGACAACAAGGGATACCTGGTTTTGGAAGTCTTTTTCTGTGTCTGCATCTGCCGTCAGTATTTTCTTTTGTGTTTGAGATAAAAGCCATTTCCAGCTCCTCTTAAGCACCTTTGAGTGATAATGTCTGTGCTTTTCCACATTGCCTCCCCTTATTTTTTTGCAGTTGCATTGATTGCAGTGGTGATGCTCTACTTTGTGGATTACCTCAGAGGTGAGAAGACTGAACTCGGCCTCACTTCTCTCTGATTTTCTGTTTCCCTGCTTTTTTTTTTTTTCTTCATTTTACTTTGTCACTCTCCAGCAAAGTCCTGTCCGTACCGACCCTCCTACTCGCTTCTTAATCTCTCCCTCTCTCTCGCTCCAGGAGGAGATTTGAACCTGTCAGCCGCAGCCAGAGCCAAGCTCCACAAAGAAGCCACTTCAGACGCCGAGTGAGTAGCATTGACCCCCCCCCCCCCCCCCGCAACTTCCATCGCTGCATTTCCATCCACTCACTCAACAATTAGACCTGCATCTCAGAAGCGTAATGAACAACCCACTTGTATGAGCAAGTGGTACGGGCATTTTTTGGAAGAACACTTGAGCACTAATTGACTCTAAATGTGTCCTGCTGCAGTCAATTTAGTGAAAATGGTAGACTTTCTATTCTAATCTGTATTTCCAGCAATTATTCAACAGATTGAACGACATAGGTCTGGTTACATTCCAGGTGTTACACTTCAATCGCGTGACACAAACGCACAGTTGCAGAATCCTGTTTCTTCCTAACATATTACAAACGACGGTAATGTGGTGTAAAACTGAAGTTATTTTTTGAGCTGCTTTGAAAGGAGTTCTTTCACATGATGGAGGAAACCCAGGCTATACCCGAAAGAGCAAGTGGGTGCATTCATGTAGATCGCATGTCAATAACACCACCTGCGGTTGACTTTATTTAGTGACCGGCAAACCAAAACACATGCTCGGGGGATATGACTACTTTCTGTTCTCCTTATTTGTGTGAGAGCAGGCAGCATGAGAGCAGGAAGTGGTGTCACCTCTTTCTCTGTCCCTCGATCCATTTACCGGTGTCTGTACAGTTCGTATGTTGTATATTATGTGTTGTGAAAACACAGACTGACACTTTCTTGTCCATTCTGTCACTGATATTTTCCAGATGAGGATTATAAAGGAAAACAAAAAGGCCATCCAGGAGCTGTCAATCAACTTCCACTTGGTGGGACTGCACTACTGACTCAGTACTCTCACCTGTGGCTCTTCCCATCAGATCGGACTGTCTGGCCCTGACTATTACATAACTACCCATGTCCTAATAGCTTGTTCTGTCCTTATCGGGACGCTGACAAATGACACATATCAGCATGGACCCTTGGAAGCATGGAAGTTCTTTACTGACCTTTTTATATTTGCTTCATTTCATCCAATATTCAACCTCCACAATTTCTATTCCACTTCGGCCGTGTCGGTCCGAGTCCCGTCAGTTACTGAAGAGTTTTACTTCCAAAGTGTTTGGATCAAAAAAAGATGCAGCTCATGTCCTGTAGAAAGGTGCCTAGTTATGAAAAAATAGAGCTTGATTTTATGACCTGCTAATTCAACCCACCATATCAATTCAATTGTTTCAAATGTAAATAGGTTAATTTTTTTGATGTTTTTATTAGTTTGGTTTTGCAAATTGTTTCCAGAAGAGCTCAGTCACTTGCCTTATTGCAGGGAACTCTGCAGTTAGTGTACATAGCGGTTGTCAGCAGTCACAATTGCACAGCAAAAACCACCTTACTGGGCTTTTCTTAGTTATTTCTTATTCAATTTGAATCTTAAAGAGCGTAGCTCTTTATTTTCCAATTCCTTTATCTGCTCTTGAATGGGCGCATAAAGATGTATGTATTTTTTTGCATCATCAGTGGTACATTACCACAAAAAAAATCAAAAGACTTTGTAATGGATTTTTTAATGATATTGGTATTTGTATAAATGTGGCCTTTTTTATCAGTTCCACATATATGTGGTGTTTTCGACTGTCTTTTGCTCAACACCTCCTGAAAATCAATATTTCTGACTTTCTAAAG
This sequence comes from Pungitius pungitius, assembly GCF_949316345.1. Taxonomy (NCBI): domain Eukaryota; kingdom Metazoa; phylum Chordata; class Actinopteri; order Perciformes; family Gasterosteidae; genus Pungitius; species Pungitius pungitius. The sequence goes on along the minus strand of NC_084902.1, from coordinate 10,343,429 downwards.
TTTGACTTCCCACTTTTTTGCGGGTATGTGACACCACCGTTTGTTGGTCGGTTACAGGTGCAAAAGAGCAAACTTTCTGTGAATACCCGAAAGTGATGCGGTGCATTTATTCCGAGACAGAATGGATTTTAAAAGTCTGAGGGAGTAGAACTCTGCTTTTCATTGAAGTGTTGAGTTACTCTTTGAAGGGCCAGCACGTCTATGAAGATGTGTGGGAATGCACATTGAACGACCACACTGTCATACAGCCAGATATCATGCTGCACTCCTCCCTGATCACTCTTTTGCACTGCAGCGATGTGACGGCAGGACAGTATTTCCTTAACTGACAATGTTTATGTTAAACTACCAACTGTTATTGAGCTGTCTACAATACATGACATGGTTGAGAAATTACAGCAGAACTGTTGCACTGTTTCTTTGTAAAACCAATTGACTTTTGATGGCAGATTATTAATGGAACTCTGACGTTTAATTAAACATTCATGTCTGAAAGCTTGTGGAATCTCTTACTACCTTATTCTGCAGTATGTTTTTCCTTCCAACACTTTACAACAGGCTGACTGATTCATCCTCTGGTTATTTGTAATATTGTATCTCTGTCGCCTGTAGAGATGATAAAAATGGAGACCTTGTTATTCCTGCAAGATTGAAAGGCAATACAGCAAAGTGAGTGAAGGTGACCTTGATCGACTAACACACACGTCTGCTTTTGGCTTACGCAACCGGGACCTGTCAAGGCTGGATCCACAGGTATGCACTCGGATAGACACGCTGCTTCTTATTGACCACGATTCAAGCAGGAATCCATTCTTTCAGCCTCTGATCTTCACACTGGCAACACATTTTTTGTTTTTAAAGAAAGCCATCAGGGTTGGTTAAAGCTACACTTGACTAAAAACAAGTATAAACATTCCACTTCAACAGAAGTCTTATTCCCCCATCTGTCTTGTCCTCTCAGCTTCCAGACAACTGCTCGACCCATCTGTCCTCACTTTCCCACAGGCGTGTCTGACTGAAATGATGCCCTTTATTCAGCTGTCCACTTTTCTGTATTGTTACCGCCATGGCTGTTAGATTTGGACCCATTATTTTTCTGCCAGGTCTTTTTCTAGAAACCACACCACATATGTACTTAGGTTTTTATATATGTATATAAATTCAGTATAATATCAGAAAATAATCCGTATGATATATATTGTATATTTGTCAATCGTCTCTGCAATAACATCCTTGCTCTTGATCTACCTGTCGATGGCCCAATCGCAATCTCCCCCCTTAACCCTGAACCCTCAAGGACATTACTGACGTCACCTGGTAAGTGGTTGAGTCTGCTGGCTGGTGGTGTAAATATGTGTACATATGAATGGGACAGTCACGTGTGCGGACGTCAAAAATATAATATACAATTGAGGGTATTTATTTTATTAGCCAAAACATCAGGTTTAATTGCTTGCAAGAAGAAGAAAAAGTTAGTGACTTGGCTGTTGAATGTTTTTATTCACATATTCTTAGAAATAAAATGATACAAATGATTATCAAACACGGCATACAGCACATTGTTATTGCCACCTTCTGACCCATGATAACATCTTTGATGCAAGAACTCTACCCTCCTGGCCGGTGTTTGTCCCCCTCATGCACCACACACACGATGGGCTGCACCCGTGTCGTCTTCCACACCCACGTCCGAAGCTTTTGACGTTGCCGGTCACTGCCCAGAAGGTAGAAGAGAGGATTGGCGCAGCAGTTAAAACTGACCAGCGGCTTCCACACCTTGAAGGCTATCATGGACACGTTGAGAAGATGACAGTTTCCGGGCAGGTAGACCCTGACAAACAAGTAGACGGTCCGCGCGATGTGATAAGGCACGAAACACGCAACGAACACGAGGAACACGGCCAGCACCTTGTGAATGGACTTGCTGCGCATTCGGGCCGTCCTCGCGTGCGAAGAGCACCTCCAGTAGAGCACCGTCACCATGGAGCAGTAACAGGTGATGACAACCAGGAATGGGATCAGAAAACCAACGAGGGCTAAAAACAGCCCATAGGGGAAGTATACTTTAAATTGCCCCGGGTTGGTCATTTCAAAGCACACCGTCCTGTTGTTAATCACGCCCGTGTGCGCAAACGCCAGAGTTGGTAAAAGCTCCGCCGTGGCCAGCACCCAAACCGAGCCCGACGCCAACCGGGCCAGCGTCCCGCACCTGAGACGCACAGCGGCTACGGGGAAGCACACCCCGAGGAACCGGTGCACGCTGACGCACGCGAGGAACCCCATGCTACAGTGCAGGTTGACGAAGAACAAAAACCTCACGCCTCTGCAGAGGATGTCGCCGAAGGGCCACAGCTCGCCCATGGCGTCGCTGACGACGAGCGGGGGCAACGTGAGCACGTAGAGGAGATCCGCCACGGCGAGGTTGGTCGTGTAGATGAGCGTGCCGCTCCGGTGACGCGTCGGAGCGCACACGCACCGCAGCAGGGCGCCGTTTAAAGTCAGGCCCAGCAGAAACACGAGGCTGTAGGACACCGGCAGGAGGATCCGCTGGTAGTAGTTGGTCACTGGACAGACTCCGTCCTCCATTCAAAAGTTTGATTATTCACTCGAGGATTAACCGACGCCACGTACCCGTTCCACAACCCGGGGCTCAGTGTAAAGAGGACGTGTGCTCATTTCTCAAATACTAAACTCGGGTGTTTGTTCAATTCCTGCGTCCCTCCTGTTCCCAGCCCCAGCATGTGTGATGTAACCCATTATAGCGCCCTATCTACGGCATGAGCAAATAGATACGGCCCACCGCGAGGCATCTCACGAGCCTGCAATAATAGGCTGTAGATACACTGTAGTGCGCGCGTGCCCTTCCCCGGAGACGAGGCGTGCACAACACTTAATGTTGTGATCGGACCCGATAGCCAAGTTTAAAGGACACCATACACGCACACCCGCATGGGGCACGCGTGCACATCGGCGCTGTATAAAACCGCGTGCAACACACTGCGCGTCCCGTTGGCTGCGAGAATTTTCCAAGTGTGGTCTCTCTCTCTCTCTCTCTCTCTCTCCCTCTCCCCGGCTGCTCCTGGCTCAAAGTGTTCACTTCATCTCTGTCTCACCGCGACACGCGAGAGCGAGGGGCACAGATAGAGAGCTCGTCATGCTGAGGAACGGCGCATACAGGTCAGTGGTCACGTCCATCCTCTGATCCGTGTCATTTTCACGTGCATGGCCACGGTGTTTATTATTAGAACGAACGACAATCTCCGGTACGCGCTGCTTCAAGATGCACCGGGCGGGAGGGGGGAGGGGGGGGGATCAAATCCTCAACAACGGTACTTCTCTGCAGATGAGCACAGGTTGCTCACGCGCTCGAAGGGCTGCCTCGTGTCCGCTGGGAGTTTGTGTTGTCTCTTAACTTGAGCGGTGTCCTTCCAGGAGCATGTACCAGGGAGAGGAGGCGAGGCTGCGCAGCGGGGGTCTGGCTGTGGCTCGGGAGAGGAAACACCTTGCTCTTTGCATTAATAACCAGGTAACTCTCGCTCTTTCTTACTTTACCTTGTTCGTGCTATTGATGGCGTGAAGGGCATCCGCTCATGGACGACGGTGTCTTCTCTCCGGGCGAAGGAGCTTTTCGGGCAAAGATGCCATTTCACTTTTCTGATATTTTTTTCCTAGGAGCAGCGTATGCTTACTGCTTCAGAAGCCAGGTCTCCAGGGGGGGGGTGAAAATGAGGCAATTCACTGTACAAACATTACATCCAGTGAGAACCCTGATGCATTGCGAGACGGCATCACTTAGGAAACTATTCCACATGAATCAATAACGGATACAGATCAGCGCCACACACAAGGGAACCCAAATCCCCCCTCGCTGTCATGTGTTATTCATTATTGCTTTGAATCCCGCTCCGCTTATTGAACCATTCACATGGCACGATTGACCAAATTCAATTTAGTTTGGGGAATTTGCTTTTTCATGTTGGCTCATGGCCTCTTTTGCATGGCAGCAGCTGAAAAGGTGGCATTACAGCTACATACCTCCCAGATTCCACAAGCAGGGAATATTCAGGGGGCAAATGACTGAGAATGCATCCGTTGCTCCTCGAGACGAGACCGCAGCTCATGTAAGGGAATAATTTAGAACTTTAAACAGTTTGCTACAAATTAGCTTCAGTTTTTTTCTTCTTCCGTTTTTGCGCATAGAAGTGAACAGAATCCCTGTACACTATCTCTATGCATTTGGGGCGAGTGCATAGGTGCACAAGTTCACCTGGTTGTATTGAGCCTGAATACTTGATGCCAGTGATGTAGTGTTGCGCATTATCGGCGGCTGAGGATATTGAGCGCATGAGCTCTGAAAGCACTGTTCCATCACGGCTTTCGACTTACTCTGCAATATATTCTGACGGTGCCACCTCTCAACACACTGTCTCTCTCTCTCTCTCTCTGTCTCTCGTCCATTGACATCGCCACTGGAACTTTCTCATTTTGACTCCAGATTTGTTCCAGTCCATTCCCTCTGCATCACTTGACTGTTGAATCTCATTATTGCTCCTTGCCAAATTGATTCAGCATTAAGTCCATGAGACGCCATGTCGGTTGATATGAGAAGAAGCTTGATGATGAGCTAACCAGTAATTGGCGTGTGAAACATGAATGAGGAGAGAAATAACGGTTATGGGATGTGGAGGCTGCTCCACGCGCTGTGTTGCTGTGAGTGAATCAGATTCATTGCGGAGGCGTGAATCCTCGAGGAAAAACATTAATCCATCCAGCTATTGCTCCATAATCAATGGGGGAGCCGAATTTACGGCCACAAGGCCGTGTTGTTAACCATTTATTCAAACAGCATGCCATGGAAGGTCACGTTTAATGGGATTAGACATGAAATATACAGTCCAGGTGAGGTTGTTGACTCCTGGAATTTTGAAATCATTAATCAGCGCCACGCATGAAGCCTGTTGTTCTTCCTAATTCAGTCAACATGCGGTAAACAATGTATCATGAACTTGTGTTCGTATCCAACAGGAGCAGAAATCCAGTGCACGCAGGTGCCATCCAGTCCATGTGTCATTCGACCGGGCAGGACTACAGTCCCCCCCCCCCCAGCCACTAACCGTGGGAGTCACATGCAGCGTTCTAGAGAGAGAGATGTACATAGTGGGAGTACGGTGCAAGGGAAGGGTGTCATATTTCAGAAGTGCATTATTGTCTCCCCCCCCCCCCCCCCCCCCCGGTGGGACACAGCTCTGCTGAGTGCTGTTTGGGCCAGCTCACTCAAATGCTCCGCGATTGAGCTGTAATAACCCGTGCCGGAGCAAGACGAGGCCCGGCCGCACACTGTCAGATGTATCTCGTCTCTCCGCGGTCATGTGATGGAGAAACATACATCCTTTGTTTGTGTGTGTGTGTTTCAATGCTTTAGAAGAAAGATTAAATGCCCTTTTTTTTTAAAATGCACTATAACTCTTCCTTTCATTGACAAAGATGCCTGCGTGGATACACACACGTGTCACCTACACACGTGTCACCTACACACGCTACTACATCCCATCACCACATCTTGGGAGGCGGGTTCGGTCCAAATGAGGGAGCGTAGTTGATCACAGAAAGAAGCTTCCTCCACTAAGGTGTGCACGCGGGCGTGTGTTTACGCTCTCACTTTCTCACCATAGGTCAGCGAGCAGAGCTCTTCTTTGGTTAATCCTACCGGGGGAAAGCGCTCCATTTTACATTTTGATAGACTATAGAGTCATTTTCTCCCTCTGGCGCCTCCTTCATCTCTTCTCGTCACACCCCAGCGATGTTCTACGCTTCTCGGGATGTCTTTCTCTTTCTCTTCATGGCCCCAATTTAGAAAAAAACATATGGCCTCCTCTTTCTTGTTATTGATGACCCCTCGCTCGCCTCATTTTACATCCCAGATATCCTCTTGCCAAACTCTAAATGCCTGACATTTTTCCCTGCAATCAACACTTGGCTCAACACATGTCCGGTTCAAGACTCATATAGAATAATCTATGAGCCTTATTGATCAATCAGTATTCCAAAACCTGCAGAAATCCTCATTCTTAAAGCAGGAAAACCAAAGATTTGATTCCGTTCCCCATTTCCATATCATCGAATACTTTACCGTTCTATGCTGTTGGTTCGACTAAACAAGCACTTTAAAGATGTTACATTAAACTCTGAGCACTGTGCAACGTCTAGTTCTTTAAACATAAAACTGCTTTCTTTTCTCTAAAATGCTATCATTTGGAATCTTTGTCTATTTTTTTGTCTGTTTTTCTGTCTCGATCTCTACTTAAAATATGATTGAGAGATTTGAGCTAAATGACATAAATGCATCCATTTCTCCCTTTTCGTTACCCGGTTGCCATAACACTAAGAGAAAATATCATTTAAAATGATGTTTATCACCTCCATCTCTCAGCAGGTTCTTTTTGTACTGAGTGGAAGGAGTAAATGTTGACTTCCATATTATATCCTTGCACTTACGGCGCATATAAATTAATTTCCGTTGTTACGATTACCAAGCATCTCCGCTCCAGCGGCTCTTCTCCTGATTGCACTTTCACCGGGACGGTCGGCCAGTCCAGATACGGCCACACGGCCAAACGTCTGATGCAGATGTTTAAGCGCCTCAGCACACTGCAATCCAACCCTCTGAGATCGGATTGATGTTTGTCTGTGTGTTTTTGTGTGTTCTCTCAGTGCACTGAGGTGTGTGTGTGTGTGTGTTGTGTTCATGTGTGTGGGATGTTCGTGGGAGTGACCACAATATCTGAAGGGCACAAAGAGCCAACCATCTCTCACACACTCGTGTGTGTGTGTGTGTGTGTACAGAGGCGGTGTAAGTGTGGACATCCAACTATGCCTGCCATCGATCCCCATGATAGAACTAGGACTCTGATAAATTATGATTTTAATAACTCACCAATTATGGAGCAGCATACTTTCTGCTATGTGTTTTTCTTCCCCTTTCTGTTTTCTTTCCATTTATCATTTCTCCGAGACCTTCTGCGCATTACGCTCTACCCTCATCTTTCCCAGCCTTTCAGTCTATTGATCTATTTTGCTATTGGACATAATGTGATTAAGCTGTTAACATATCCAGCAGAAAATTATTCTGTTAATATCCTTGTTTTTTGTGCAATTGCCTAATGCGGATTGTCATGCACCGTATATGTGCAATGACTGCTTTTCTACAGTCACCAGCTGCACCTGCATTCTTCCCTTCGTGTCTGTATTGCTCAAATCCAACTTTAGTCTTTGTCATCCGGTCCAGAGACCCGGTTGAAACCCGAGAGAAATGCCGGTTGGTTGTGGTTTGCGCTGTCAAGTTTACAAGGATAGAACTCGTGTAAAGAGTTAAAGTAGTATTCCCCTTTGACACGTATAGGAAATAAGGGTTCTGCCTTTAACTCTGAGATTGATAGTCGATTTATAAATGTATTATAACAACGTCTGCGCAATGGTTAATGAATTAGAGACTTGCATCAAAACGCAGTAAAAATGACCCATCCATGCACCCTGCTGCTAACATACAGATATATTGATTCCCAGGAGAGCTGCCTGGTTGCTTAGGGAGTGCATCCATCCATCTCGTGCCATTGAACTGTATGGCAGTGGCCCCAGAGCCGCATGACATCGACCTCAGCCACCCCCCCCACCCCCCCCCTCCGTCTCCCCACCACCTCCGTCCTGGCATGCAGCCGATGGCACCTGCAAGACACACACAGGCATCAGCAATAGAATGAACACACACACACACACATACTTGTCTATGCTGATTATTAGTGCCTACGTGTACAGACAAGCTGCCACTTTCAAGGTTACCTAACAGAAAGGAATCATATATAGAAGCAGATTCCTCTGCTTAGGTACAGTTACGTCTGTTTCCCAAACAAAATGCTCCGGGTTATTTATTGTCTGTTATGGAAGCACATGTTGCATCTGTGTCGCGGAAATGAAAAACACTGTTGAAATATTGGTGTTTTTCACTACAGGAAGAAGTGAAGAGATATCACCGCTACTGTAATCACAGTCACGGGGCAGCAGTTCCCAAGGTGGAGAGGTAAGACGTTACACAATAGTGTCCCTACTTTTCCCTCTGCATTCAATCTACAATGAGCGTGGTGCCTTGTGTTGCAAACCTCTTGTTCTAATGTACTTGGCCAAAGCAAATACATTTACTACATCCCAGTTTACATTTAGTGTATTCATTCAAAGGGCTATTTTATTTCATTTATGTTTAGCCCTATATTTCAGAATTTAAATATTATTTAATTTTTTTCCCTTTTTCAAAAATACACACTTAATGAGCATTGTTGGAGGAAACTTGACGTGGTTGAACTACTGTGCTAATTATGCATATCATGCATATCATGCAATGCACTGATTCCTTAATGACAAAGCCCCACTCAACCCTACCATCAAGCCACCAGAAGAAGTTACTAATTAGGTTGCGACCTCCAGAACAATATGAAATATCAACAAATAGAAATGGCGCTTGCGTAAATCCACCTTTGCTGTTTTTGTTGTCGCATGTCTGTTCATCCGTCTGATCACCATAGAAGCCACCCTCGTAAGAGTGAGGAAGCAGATGACAATAGCCCCCGTCGTCGTGAGCAACAACTGGAAATGAAGGCTATTGTGTGAGTATCGCCTGTGACCAATCTGTGCCTCAGAATATATTTATCTTTATATATATCTGTTTCTTTTTTTTTTTTAGTATCACCCATATTACCTGTGGGTGAATTGTCTTAATCACGTGGCAGAGATAAATTAATGTGTGGAAGGGGTCAGAGTGCACCGAACCCCATATAGAATGCCACCCTGCACATTTTTATTTAAACACGGGCCCGCCATTTTTTACGCCTCAGGCTTTCACGTCCTCGAAAGTCGAGAATAGAGAAGAGAAAGTTTCTGTGAAGAATCAACATGATTGGGGTGTAGAAAGGTGAGGCTGATAGCAAAGGACTCCCAGGATCAACTTAACACAGAGGCCACAGGAGCTGCAAAAACAGCAAAGGGAGAATAAAAGTTCAGAAAAGTGGGATTGAATAAGAAGGGGGCAAAGGTATTGGTTTTAGAGCTGGGAGTTATGGCTTAATTCAATTTGTTCCATTTGGCTCAGCTGTCTCTCTGCTCCACTGGAGGTGAATGTGTTTCTCCATCGGGTAATTGATCCCACACTCCATCCTGGGCCGGGATGTGTGGGGTGACTGCAGGGATAAAAGCAAGTGGAAAGAGAAGGGGAGAGAGATGGAGAGAGTGATCTCACGGACGGTACAAATGCCGGGGAGAGGTCAGAAAAGTGTGTGAGGCTTGAAGGGAAAAAAAAGAAACATTGGGGAAAGGGAAATAAATGAATGAAAATATGTTGCCAATGGCCGGGAAATGAATGTAAGAAAAGAAGGTTTTGAAGGAAATAACTAAAAAGAGAGAGAAATCTGAAATGGTGCATACTGACACCATTTTATTTTTTTTCATCCAATTTTGAGAAGTGTTTTTTTAACAATATTAACAGCCACAGCCAGAAGGAACATAACTTCCTGGCCTCCCAAAAGGCCTCCTCCCACATGGGCGCCAATAATGATGTCATATGTAGATGTCGCTGATTCATATCGTTTCATAAATGTTCCCAGCATCCAGCGGGCCTGGCGCGCGAGCACGTCCCGCACAGGGAGCCGCCAGGGACAAGGCCAGAACCGGGACGGCCATCGCCCCGGTGAGACGGCGCCCCCTGACAGCCAGCGGGACCCCCCCGGGATGACCACCAACATGTCTCCGGTAAGGACGTCCCACAGCGTGAATGAGGCAGGTGGCGACACATCTAGACCTCTTGTGAGTCATCAGCTGTGATCTGCTGTTCGTGCAGAGAACCCAAAACGAATGGCTGAGTGGATGCAACAAAGGAGAGCGCTAAGAAGGGACTGAGGGGGGGGGAGTGGTGTTTACCTCCAGTGTCATCTGGGGACCGCAGGGGTCGTATTGGTGGAGGTGGATTGGATGCCAGCTGGCACTCTGCCCAGATCTCTAATTAGTCGTTAATTAGGTACATTTTCAAAGCTTGGTGATTGATTAATGAAGTGCCTCTGCCCTTGCCCCCCCCCCACCGGCTTCCCAAACCACCTCCTCACCTCTTTCTTCTCCAGAGGGACCACGGGGTTTGGTGAGGAGGGGGGGGGGGATTAAACAGTGCTCACAGAGCATGACAGTCAAACAAATGCCAGAGAAGAAGAAAAGAGAAAAAATAACTATATGAGCATTGAGAAGAGAAGGGGAGAGACAGAAACGGAAAAAATGGGAGGAGGGGAGGGGGGGGGGGCAGCGATGAGGAGATGAATGCGGAGATGCGAGGAAGGCGATTTCCGAATCGCCTCGAGTTCTAAGTGGCAGACAAGGACACACAGACACAAACCAACAGGCACGGTCCCTCTCCGCTGGTTTCTCCGTCTGTGTTGGCTCGCGCGGCGTAGTATTCTCACAAAGCGCTCTCCTGCCCACGCTCTCTGCAGAGACTCGGCACGGAAAACTATGATGTCATGTCTGCACACTCAGTAGTGTGTGTGTGTGTGTGTGTGTGTGTGTAGGAGGTGCACTTTCTCGCACTCCCAGCGGCCAGAGGAAAGCGAGATTCCCTTTGCAAACAGATGGGCTGGCGTCCTGGTGAGACGCCGCTCGTGTACGTGCGAGCAGCGCGCGCGCACGCTTTGTTTTCAGCTTGTTTGTTCTGCTTGAAAGACTTTTGTTGTTCATTAGCACAGAATAACAGCAGTAAATGTCTCACTAATTAGAAAGTTACTGTAACTTAAAAGACGAGATGACAATGAACCCCTCCGCCTCTCCTCCATTTCTCCCCTCTCCACTTCCCTTTGTTTCAACGTGGTCTTTATTGGAAAAATAATAAATCTGCCACACATCCGATCCCTTGGTGGAATATAGTGTGGCCTCTATAGTCCCCTCCCACCACACCTTTGTAGGATTAAAGGGGATTTATTCCCCAAAACAGAATATCATATTAAAAAAAAAATTGCTTTGTTTCTCCCAGCCGAAGACGTTTTACTCTTTTTACACTTCATTCATTGCTATGGAAACTTTACATCCCTAATCAAATTTGACATGCAAAAAAAACCTATAATAAACATATCAAATACGATGCACAGTCATAGACTAAAACTTAAAAAAAAAAAAATAGTTTTAAGGGATCTATTATGAAAAATTTGGAGTTATTGTCCTAGACAACCCAGTCATTATTTTATGGGCTGTCTCAATCAGAAAACACATGGTTCAACCAGCATTCCAGATTTGTCTTCCCTTTCTTTGTAAAAAAAAAAAAAAAGTAAAATGTTAGATACCGTGTGATGTACTGCAATTCATTCTTACGTATATAGTGAGACTTGTTTGTAAGAGTGGGTCGGTTGTAGAGTTGCTAACCTTGTGCAGAGATCTAATTAAAGTCAATGTGTATGTATATATATATATATAATATATATATATATATATCAGCATATATTCAGCATACAATTTATTAAGATCTTTCATAACAAATATTCTTGTGTACAGTATTTGGTCAATCATAGTCCCTAGAAAGCATCTCAACAGCCCTACAGCAACAATCCTCTCAGTTTTTTGTTCTTTCCCTCTGCGCTCTGTTCTCATTCACACTGTCTCACTCTCCTGTGGCTGTGTTGCTCTCTGAAGGACAGACATTCAGCAGTGTGAGGCCTGGGCGCCGTGTTTTGTGTGTGTGTGTGTGTGTATACATGTGGGCTCATGGGAGGACCTTGGTACTGGCCCATAGTAGAGGTAGGGATCAAACTTGCTTCATGCATATTACATGGAAGTTATATTGAACAGTTTTGTGTGTGTGTGTGTGTGTTTTCCTCTCCATATGCTCACATTCAGAAAACATCCTCAATTCACACTCCGTCTCACATAACACCATATGGAATTCCACTGATTATATCAATGTCATGGTGTCTTTTACATCTTTCTACATGTATTAACCATTTATTGCATTCGTCCAGCAATGCCTGCTGTAACCCTAGACCCAAATGAATTATTAATACACTGAGGGGCCATGTCCTGGAACTCCTGCTCTGGTCAATGCACGGCCCGCTGATGGTAAATCAATAGATCTGACTGGTCTGAGCACATTGCTGGCTGACCTGTGGGGCTGCTGTGTAGACGTGTGTTGGGTTGTTTTGATATGCAGAAAAACAATACGATACTCTGTTTGAGCATGTCATATGATCCCCACTGAAAGGTGATTACGTGATATGTGGCTGTGAAATTGTTAACCTGCTGTGCAAATTGGCTTTCCTGCCGAAAATTTGATGAGCAGATTTCACACCACTTTAAGTTAGCTTGTTTAATGCCATACGCTGAGGGCACTACTCACGGTAAGGTAAGCCATGTTTCAAACTTACCTGAAGTCTGAACTTAACATTCTGCACATTGACTTGCGTTACGTGCTGACTCTGTGGTTTGAGTGGATCCCTGTGATTCACAGTGTGGGATCCCTTTGGGACGGCTCGCTGAGTTTTATTCTGAGACACAAACCAGGGATCACAGCCGAATGTACTGCGATGAGAATGAAAATGAGATACTTCAGTGCCGTGTCTGATGCTGATGCTGCTGCCGGTCTGCATGATCATTAATTCAATAATGTCAGTGATGAATAGTTAGGAGACCAGAAGGGCTGTCGGTAGAAGAGATTTTAAAAAATGGTGTGAAATATGGACATAAACACATTAGATCGTCTATGCTTGGTCGGCGCTTGTGCAAGTGTGTGTGTGTGTGTGTGTGTGTCCGTGGTTTGCTAACAGTGTGTGTTGACATTGATCTGTTCCCATCGGTGTGACATGTTTGCAAGTTTTCCTCCTCCTCTTCTGTGGGCCGGGCAGAGGGAAAGTGTCAGTGTAAGCATTCCTGCCGCCTGCGTGGGAGATCGTTCTCTCATCTCTCACCGCCAAGAATCCCACAAAGCGCAGTGACGGCTTCATCCGCGCCTCCACATCTACCCCACGTAATCCCTTTTTCCTATCCTCGTTCCACGTCGTCCCCCGCCTTCCCTCCCACTACCTCCTTGATGTCTCACGTTTACACATCCACACACACACACACACACACACACCAGACCCCCTGCTTCAGCAGACCGATGCTAACAGATTACTGGTTTTATTGCTGTCAGTTGGTGTCTGGTTTGAAATTAATTTATATACCTCTGGCTGCCCTGCAGTTGAAATCGATTGGGCTTAACTCATTTAACAGCAATGACATTTGCCTATTAGCTTATTTACTGTCAAGGCAGGCTCGGGCTCGGGCTCGGGCGGCTCCTTAGGAGACAGTAACTCTTGCATTTGTACACGTAGGGAGGCAACATTTAAACTCCAGTACACACAGAGACGTGGTCTTAAATCAGCTGTACAAGATTAAATTAGAAAAAGCCAAATTGCTCTTGTTTTTATTGATTTATCTATTATATTTGGGGAAGATGACACCCTGTTTTATAATGGGATCCAGTGTAAGTTTGCTTCTGTTTTTCATTAATGCCAACTCAACTATTTGATATTGTGTTAATGTGATATAATGCAATGAATACAATTACACACTATGAATAGCAACAGCGATCGTGTGGGGCAGGGCTGAGCAAATCATCGAAAGCCTTTTTTGTCTATTAAAGAAAAATTTCCCAACTAAAGCTTTTTTTTTTTGCATCATTCACTTACTCACAGATTATTATTTGCATATAACCAAACACTCATTTTGTTTAAAAACTGAATTTTCATGCCAGTTCGTCTTTGAGTCTTATTTGTCATGCAGGGGCATATTCTGAGACATAAACCAGGGATCAAAGCTAAAGTAATGTGATGAGAATGATCATGAATAGAAAAGGCATAAAAAAGCAGCGGCCTCGTGGCAGAGAGCAGGTCGTCCTTCAATCCCGGGACGGACGGTTTGATCCCCGGTAGTCTCTGGTAGTCTATGCCTGTGTCCTTGGTCGATCTAACACAAAGTTCCTCCCTTAGATGTGACTGCGGCTTGTGAATTTCCTATGGCTGGTAGTTAATTGGAACGGGTAGGTGGCACCTTGTACGGCAGAAAAATGCTCATATGGTAATTTCACACAAACGTTCTGATCGGATAAAAAGATGAAATGATAATCATTTTGATGGGATTTTTTTCTGGCGGAGGCATACAACCTAGAGGCGTGAAATAGAAAAAAAATATCCAATTCTCCTAATAATTTGCTTGTATGCATCCAGGAAAAAGTTGGCGAGACTCGGTGGTTCGCGTTGTTCAGTGACCCTGCGTCATGTTTGTATGAATGTTGTAACTCCGACTGCGGCACCATGAATCTCCCCGGCGGACAGAATCCGTCAAACAGGAACAAGATGCGATAAACGAAACACACGGGCCCGTCAATTGCAAGATTTTTAGGCCCCCGCGAACGGTAACGTTAACCCGAGACTTAACAGCTTGACTTTTTTGCTTACACAGACAAACACGCCACACAGACACCCACACGTTGACCCTCTTGTGCATTCTTTCATATGGAGGTCTTAGCTGAACTTAAGTTTTGCTTTAAATCCGAAAAAAAAAATGCTGAATGAGCGTATTGACTGCGTTGTACGTGTGAGTCATCGACAGCTTCAGTGATATTTACGGTATGTGTCCCGTTAGCGGAACGGACATTATTTTGATGAAACATTTTTCGGTAATTATCAACGCGTGAGAATGAACACAGACGTAATGCACGTACCTCAGCATGCACGCAATCCGACACGCTGAAAGTGTGCCTCAAAACTGCCATTGATTTAGTGAAAGCCCGTTGGGAAGATATCTTAGAGATGTATCATGTCCATGTGGTAGAGAGGGAAAAGAGGAGAGAGACGGTGTGTGGTGAAGGTGGAGAGGGAGCGATGGATGCTCAGAAAAGCTGAAATGAGGAGGTGAGAGAATATGAGGAAGATGTAGTGGATTTTAGAACGACTTTGAGGATAACATCTCTAAATTAGAGCCTCCGTGAGGCTTCATTTGTGCGATTGTGATGTGGAGTGTGTCAAAGTGTGTCGTTCTTCCTCCATCGGCGTCTACACCAGATTAGGTTAGTGTTGACCGTTGCATCTGTGGGCCTGCAGAGAAACACACACACACGCCCACATGCCGTGCACACAAATATAAAACGCACCAACGGTCCTCAGTGTCACATGAAGAGCATCTTATGACCCCTTCACACAGAAATCAATGAACGCTGCTGCACAAATAGAGAAGAGTTGACATGTTGAAAAGGGAGGAGGGCGAGGTGGATGCTTGTCGAGGTTCTGGGGGGAAGATGAAGAGAAAAGGGAATGCGCATTTGAGCTCAACTTAGTCTTCTCAGTTCAGGGCATTCACTGGATTTACAGGACCCTGAATGACGTGATTTAATATTTACAGCAGCCTGTACAATGAAAGCCATTGTTTACAGACGTGGTGTTGGGATTTGATTGGATGCCGTTGTTCGCCGCAGTCTCCCTCTTAGCTGCTAACTGCTCATTTATCCGGAAATCGGGCCATTCAGCTGACATTACTTGAACTGAACCGGAGTACAACACGCTCACACATGGGCGCACAGACATGGATTTGACTTATATGCCAGCACACAGACTATAACGAAACATAAATCTGCGTGGAGTGTCTCTGAGCCATCTGCAGCAGTAATAACAATCTGGTACCTGAGGCAATATGCTCCGCTGTTCTATTACAGCACACTTCTCTCTGCACACACACCTTCCCCCCCCCCCCCTCCCCCCTCCCCCCACTTCTCTTTCTGCAGAATTTTTTCTTCACCGTCTCTTTTCAGTCTCCCGCCTCCCGCATAGGGCTCGTCCCCCTCTTTAGCCCATGCACATTGGGCTCGGTCCTCATGGCCGGTGAGTCTTCCATAATGAGATCCCTGGAGGAGAGAGGAGCATGGAGGAGCAGAGGAGGGCGGCAGCGGGGGAGGACAAGAGTTGAGGGGAGATCTCCTCTCTGACCCGCTCAGATGAAACCTCTGGAATAGTCCACACTGCCCCTTCGCCCCCTCTGCAGCCGTCCACCATCACTGTCAATCAGATCAGAGCCATTGTAATCCTCATTCTGACACTATCCCCAGCTGTGTGCACAGTACGGTACACTTGGTGCTGAGGAAGAGCAGGATCTGACGGGGAGATCCAGAGACATAAATTAGTAGCAATCCGTCGAGGAGGAGGAGAAGGAAGAGAAGGAAGCTGTGTTGTAGGATGGAACCCCGCAGGGTGTGCATTATGTAGAAGGAGGGTAGGGAAAGCAAAAGAGGGAGAGAGAGTGAAGTCCAGGCTGTGAGTTACGTGATGTCTTACCTTGGTGGTGCAGAGGGTCCATAAGGTGGTTCTTCTTCTTCTTCTTCTTCTGCTTCTTCTTCTTCTTCATCTTCATCTTCATCTACAACGACGACACCCGGCTCGCTACCCGCAGAGTCCCTGGACTGTCTCTTCTACCACCGTTGCTTAAAGGATTTCCAGCGACAGAGCTCATTTTAAGTTCATACGCCCTCCTATTTTTTGAACAATAATCTCTCTTCCGCTGTTTCACTCATCCACAGATTACTTATTTCCATCGACCACAAGGAGGCTAAGTAGAAAGGAGTGAAGAGCCGGTCAATGGCTGTTTAACTAGAGGCACCTCCCTGATATCATAAAGCCCGGGCTGTGACAGCTAGCTGCTGATTGTCTCATTAGTCTGTGGCCTAGCGGAGAGCCGAGCTTCTCATCACCGCTCTAACAGCGCAGTAACAGCTTAAGCTGGAGCACTTTGATTAATGAAATGTTTTCTGGCCATTTAAGTAGTAGTTGTTTTTGCCAATGTGACGGTGATTGTTTATCTAGCTTTTCCGTCTGTCTTCCACGCCGATGTCGTCCCGACTTTTCCTCTGTTTCGCTCTCTTTTTGCCTGTGCCTGAGACCCACCTAAGGCCTTGAAAGAAATGATGCCAAATAGGCATTCAAATGAGTATTTTGGGGGCCAGTGTGCTTCTGGGTCCCCTGCTGTAACGAGCCATGTGTCTTTTCTCTTGGTAAGGAGCTGCTCAATGGGCTGTCCTTCTTTTGGCTTTATTTCCAGATAAAGACACAGCAGTGGTTGGAGCAGTCTCAGAAATATTGGATTCCGTCAGCGCTTTTGATAATAGTTTGGTTAAATAGCGTGACACAAGTATTGTTTTTTGGCTCAGTTGATTCTCAATATTTTCCAGCCTGAGAGCTCATATGCCAAACTGACCCATTGACATTATGCCCGCTTCTGCAAATCTAACCTTTAACCACTCAGCCATGTTGAATGTGCATGTGTGTGTTTGTGTTGTTATATTGGATATGTGTGTTAAGCATGCCAGTGGAGGCTCTTGATGTCAGGTGGGTGGATTTCTCAAAGGCACATTTGATCTCTGCCCAACCTTTATCGTGTCTTTTTGATCTACGGGTCAGGGTTGAAAGGAGGAGGTGTTGTCCTCTGGTTTGATGCACATGAAGAGCAGGAGTTCTTCACCACAAAGATTCGATCATAACACAATAAAGGAGTGAAAAGATGCAATGAAGATTGCTTTGGCCCTAAATGCACAAAACTCCTGTAGTGCGGTCCAGTGAACATTTTAGGGTGCTCTAGTGTGTCGGGGAGTCTTCCCTGCCAAGATCCTTTTGCTTTGAAGTCTTTCCCCATAATAGATTATCAAATTTTTGAAGTTAATGGGAAAACCTGTATTTGCATATGCACTTCCATTAACTATGAAAGTACTGTACAAGCATGTGTGTATCCATGTCTAGTTGCCTCTGTGGCAAGAAGGTCTTAATTCAAATGCCATCCTAGAGCTCTTTAACCTGTCAATCATAATCCTAAGCAAATTGTAAAATAAATCAGCCGAACAGGTGAGAACTGTCACTCTCCGCTCCGAGTTACGCAACCTCAACTCAGCACTAGTTGGTCCAAAGCACACTATGTATTTTGTGCCAAATGTTTTCTATATAAATAAATCCCTGCTTTAAAGCTATGGCTTATCTCACTTTGCATAATGGCTATGGTTGTGAATTTAAATTAAAACTTTAATTCTTGATAATCCATTTATTATCCTATAATCCATGCTCTATGTTACTGTTTTGTGACCGTTTTTTAAAAATGACATTGTTAAATGCCTGTGCAAGCTTCAAGCAGACCCAGCAGCATTGCATTCCCATTTGTTTGCTTGTTCATTTTATTTACACATTACAAATAGTAAAAATGCCTCGGGAAATTAAGAGGTAAGAATTACACGGGTGCTTTATGAGCAAAACAGCCAGTAGGATTATACCTTTCAACCACTATTGATTATTATTCAGCCGGACCTGAGTCATCCCCAAAGCCCCACCTCTTATATTTGTCATTTTTTCTTCTTTTGAGATTCAAATAAATTCTCCCACCAGCTTCATCATCTCTCTCCTCTGTATAATAATGAATAAAATGGGGTGTGAGCTTGACAAGCGGACCAGTGCACCATCTGAATGCACGCCAACCCTCTCAGTCGGTAATGAGCTCAGTGACCGATAGCATGAGGCTGTGAATAAAAGAAGCTTGCATAGCGTTTGCTTTGGGTCAGTGTGAAGAGCTCAGATATTTGAATGTAACTAAGAGTGCACCTTCACATTTAGAAGAGCCGGTTGAAGTTGTTCAGGTATCTCATCAGTATGCCCCTCGGGTGCCTCTGACAGGGAGGGGACCCTGAGGCAAACCAGGAATATGCTGGCAGTATCATATAGTGTGTCTTCCACCTGGCTTTGGGGAGGTTCTGGTAAACCTCAAGGTGAGCCGAGGGGAAGCGGCTACGTGGAGGGGCATCTGTGATACTTTGCGTAGCCTAAACTCCCCTCCGTGACCCACATAAGCAGCAGAAAATGGATGGAGAGAGAGGAAGCAGTGTCACCTTATCCTGACAACTTGGGATTGCTGACGTCCCTCACATTTCACACCACATCGGGTGTGGTGACGTTCACCGCATGTCTTAGGATAGATTACACGGATCTTGGAGCAAATATTGTGTTCATGAAGCAATTTCAAAAGGACCCATCGGTAACGGCAAACACTGTGGGTCTGTAGCCACTGTGGGCGGTTAATGACTACCCTGAGTTACTGCTCTCTCTCTGTGAACATAATGTTATGTGAGGGAGGTTTACGATGCTGTTTACAGTAAAACATTTACTTTAGAGAATTATATCATGCATCAGCACCCAATGTTCCGCCCCCCTTAAGTTCTTTGGAAGATGCTATTTCCTGCCACAGAGTGAATGAAAAGGCTGAATTTGAACCAAAGGAAAAATAGCAAGACAGTGTGAAGGTGCTTTTTTGGGTGGAACACTGCTTATCTTTCTTTTACGTTTCAAAAGGAAACCACTTATATTGGACATGTGTCACTAGACTATCAATCCAACAATATCTAAATATGAATTCAAAATGAATGTCTTCAAATTACCTTTAATTGGGAATATTGTGTTCAATATTTAACTATATGTGTAAACATACATGTTATGTCAAAATGACCTTCAAATAAAAAAAAATAACCTTCAGTCCTGGACTTTTCCCATGAAAGCACTTCCATGTTAGCAAGTGTAAATAGGCTGATTTTTTTGTCTCTAGAATACCTACAATCCAAATTCCTTTTTCTGTCTGATCAACAATTCAGATATCAAGAAATATAAAAGAAAAAAAAATAGAAGTTAATTGTCACATCTGAGAATTTACATCCAGCTATTGTTTGGCCCTATGACCTGGTACTATTCCTAAATCAATCCAAAAGTTTGTCTATTCATTTTCTGTAAATCAACAGTTTGATTGATTTTCTCCTTTGCAGAATATAAAGTAAACATCTTTTTAAAACGGCGTCGTGTTCTAGGCGCTCCAGTGACACGCTCACTGCACCTCATCTCACACCCTGAGTGCGAGCTCTGATACGTTGAGATTCAAAGTTGGATGCTAAAGTGAGCAGCGGTAAGTAGGCAAATGTATTCAGGACGCATACAGAGAGAGACGGAGACCGACATCGGCTTACCACTTCTTTTGTTGTTTAAGCACAAAAACTGGTTTTATGCATTTAATGAGAAGTAAGCTCAGAGTCAAGTTGGAGTGATAATGAGGGGATGAAAAGCTTATGTGAAGAATCGGGGGTTTGAATCTTTAAAATAGTAATATGCAGGCTTTCAGGTAGAAAAATGAACCATAGAATCATTTGTCCAATGTCTGGGTCCTTTTTAAAAGAGGCGACATTGAGGGAATGAAGCCCTTTATTCATAAATACTGTAGGGGACCACCGCTACAGCACAGCAGCTAATTACTAACCCCTGTGGGCATTCTGGGGATCACATTTTTCCTGTGGTTCGAGTTTTATTTACTCCGCATTGAAGACATATCTAGAAGCTAAAAATGTCTCCTCATAAATTGATCTCCTTTAATCGATGCGGTGGTTAATCAAAGTGTAGGAATGCCGTTTAAATGTCACAACGGCAGAGGGAGAATTAATGCATTGGTTTATGTGCTCAGTCTTGTTTACATCCAATCTTACACTCTCTCTATATTTGTACATCTCGTCCTCTTTCTCTCACACCGTGTGTTGACTGTTAATTGGCTTGTCTGTCGCCCCAAAATAATTATTTTCTCTCTGTGTGAGGCATATCAATATGCTTCACATTTAAATATATATATTTACATGTTCCTGGTTCCCTGCCAGTAAAAAAAAAATGTA
This sequence comes from Pungitius pungitius, assembly GCF_949316345.1. Lineage (NCBI taxonomy): Eukaryota > Metazoa > Chordata > Actinopteri > Perciformes > Gasterosteidae > Pungitius > Pungitius pungitius. The sequence continues at coordinate 10,322,659 of NC_084902.1, read as the reverse complement.
TGTGCCAAAAGAGATATTTGGGACAAAACTGCTCATGAAGAATTTAAGGTATTTTTTAAGAAACGGTAACCTAGCATATCCTCAGGTTTGATAAAAATCAGATATTTTCTCAATATGTGAAGTCATCCTTGTTCCTATTTAATACTCTTTTTTTCATGCCCTACATTATTTTCTTTATCTATCTCTCACTCTTTCCTCCTTTATTTTTTTCTTTCTCTTTTTCACCTCTACATTAAGTAGGAGACATTATTAAAGCATTTCAGGGGCCTGGTGCACATTTCACAGTGGCGCTGCTGGACAGGGTCAGATCGTGTGAATATGGAGCGCAGACATTTACACAGACAGCTACCGCTCAGGGAGTACAAGTAGCAGATCTGTGATTCCACGTGTTGAAATGTGTGTGTGTGGGTAGTCTCCTAAAATATTCAATGTCACACTTTCATCACCTCTGTTATTGACGATTTGTCTGACACAAAGAGAACAAACTCGCGTACACCAAAGCAGATGCCTCACAAGGTCTCACCTCCAAAAATAAGACCGATACACAGAAGTAAGACCTAAGGTAGAAAGAGGCAATGGAAATGTGAGCTAATTATCGGTGCTGCAGAGCTGTTTCATTGCATCAGTTGGAACAGTTTTGACAAAACGATTATTAACTTTCTTGCTTGAGAGTTAGATGAGAACATTCTAACACAATCTGTACAACAGCACCTCTGATGCTCACTAATTATCACGTCACACAATGTTGTTTTTAATCCGTACAAAGAAAAAGTTATCATTTTACGTATCGGTAATTGTACGTGCTAAGCTAAAGTAGTAGCATTACATTCATCTAACTATTCCCTGCTTGAACTCTTGACAAGAGACAGCCGATAAATAACATGTAAGAAAGTAGTCACCATCGCCGCCAGCGGAGAGCAGAATCAAAATGTAGAATAACACAACACAGGTCTGTCATTTTATTATTCTCAGCGTTCACGTCCAGGCGAGCACACTCGAGCTAGATGGAGATAACTCACCAGCTTGTTTGAAGGTGCTCTGCTGCACCAGTGACTGGTGGTGGCTGTAGTACTATGTGGATCCGTAGTGGTTATATTTAGCTCCTTATCTCCCAGACGACTCTCTCGGCACACGGTCGCCCAGGCACAGCAGCCTATTCTGGAGAGAAGGGTAGAAAGTGGGAACAGCTAATGCCACTCTGGCCAAGACAGAACCCGGTCCTTAATAATAAGCTTTTGTTTGGACGAACCTTTTTTGTGCTGTGTTTCTTGGCCATGAGTGTACAATAATGGTCTCCTTTTTGCCGCAGTTGTCAGTTTTATTTTCCTTGAGCCTCGCAGAGATATAGATTTTTTCAATTCTTATGAGCTTTTCCCCTCACCTGTGTTGTCTCTTTACTTTCTGTCATTCTCTCCCAGAGCTGTTTCCTTCAGTAATCCGTCTGGCAGAATGAGAGTCGGAAAACGGCGTGTGTGTGTGTGTCTGCGTTTTTTTTTGTGTGTGTTGATGTTCCTTTCTGATCCCTCGGAGTGTTTGAAGCTGCATTACATCAGATTCTCTACACTGTCTCGGAAGCCCTGCTGTCATTGTGTATAGTGTGTGTGTGTGTGTGTGTGTGTGTGTGTGAGCAGGATGGGCTGAGGCGCTGATTTTCGCATGCATCCTGTATAAACAGGAGAAATGCACAAAGGAAGTCGTACTTGTGTATACTCAAAAGGATTGCACTCTGGCAATCCATGTGAGAAAATCCAAGCATGTAAGCGTGTGCGATGCACACCTTTACACAGTACGTGTGGAGATGACATCAGTATATTGTGCTGCTGACACACTGGGACTTTCTCTTCTGCATTATAGATAAGGAAGCTGTGAACAGCTTGTTTGCTTTCTAAATTAAGTTTATCCCTCCCCTTTTTTCCCTTTCTACCTCTCTCTCTCTCTCTCTCTCTCCCCCGCTTCCTCCCTCCCTGGCACTCTCTGAGAGCTATTGCATTTAGGCTTTTTAGACCTCAAGATGAGCCAAAGATTGTGCATGTTTGTGTGCGTTTGCCTTTTTATTTTAATTTCCTTATTTTTTGCACACCTGGGTCCATAAGTGGCTTTCCAGTGGTATTTGGTGTGAGCAGCTCTCATCTTTAATGCATGCTGCCCTGTGTGTGTGTGTGTGTGGAAACAACACTCTAAGCTAGATGCTTTTCTTGCTGGTTGTCTTCCATCTATGCAGCTATGCACACACTCACACACGTTTGCACACGGCTCCTCTAGAGGAAACTACACTGCAAACCTGTTACACTTTGGATCTCTTGGACTTTGAGGCCCCCGAAAATAGGATAAATACGTTCCAAATTGACAATACATTCATTACACCTAGGAATTGTGCAAAATCTTTGGCGAAAGGACTCCATCCTAAACCAGGATAATCAAGGGGCCATGATGCCGAATTCTGCTCTGGCAGAATCCCCCTGAAGTCCAGACACTGGTGGTGGTGAAGAAGGGAGTTGCTGAAAACCCATGATGACTAAGTGTGACTGATAGCCGGCTGCAGTTTGACAGCAACAATATGATCGGTCTAGAGACGCGGTGATCTGGTTGGTCGGTTGTTTAAACGTGGACGCCGCAAATGACTGAGGTATACATAGATGGTGTGAAGGGAGTCTTCTTTTCTGAACTACCGCTTAAGCGCCATTTCAGGATACGATTTATGCCGAGTCACGCTTGTCTCACGCTACCTCAACAACAAACCCAAGGTCCATCATGGGTCAATCCTTTGAAAAAGTCCAAGTACAGGACGCCGAAAAATTCCTTCAGAAACCGAGATGTGACATTATGTCCATTGCCAGGATTCTCCCACCGTTATTGTTTCTCAGGCTCTATTTCCACAGATCACATGACCTCAACCAAATATAAACCAAACAGAGGTATGGGACTGGTTAAAAGAAGAGTGTTTGCGTCTTGTCAAAAATAATGATCAATGACATTGTGTAATTTTCTTTTTGTACTTCTGATTTGGTTTATTTCAGATTATAACACAGGTAGATGAAATTCAGCGCTCCGATTGGTTGAGAGCGAGTCACGGGGGGGGTGCATTATTGTGCAATAATATACAGTTGCTGTTCAACTGTTCTTTTCTTGTTTTAAGTAAAATAAGGGCTGCTAAAATAACATTTATTTGATTGGTCCAGCACCATGACGTGATGTGACACACCTTCCACCTCTACTGTGCAACACGCAAGAAGCCACTGTGAATAATGAAATATTGATTGAACCGTCTTATCTCTTGTATGGACCGTTGCATATGGAGTATAAACAGTGTACTCTTTGAACAGTCTCTGGTGTTCTACTAAAAGGGGAATTAGTGTCGGTAGATTGGTTTTGGCGCTTTCAGCTATCAGCCGTTCTGTCTTATTGACTGTCGTCTTTGTCCTTTCTGTGAAACTCTATCCGACCCTCGCCGAGGTCAGGATGGAGGGATCAGACGTTTTACCACCTTTTGTGCAACCTTTGGTCTGGCTGGACATCACTATCCTTTCAATTGCTCGCTGGTTTCATTTTCTCTCTGATTTTGACAGAGTTCTCGTTCGGAGGCCATTGATTCACCGAGAGACAAAGAGGAAGTGCACGGGAGACGACAGGGTTGCTTCCCTTTTTGCTGGTGCTAGTCACGCTCACACACACACACACACATATCTACTTTGCCTTTCTAAGAAACCCTCCTGCTACAGAGAATGCATGCCTGACACACACAAACAAACACACATGAGAGCAGTGCGTCTCTTGTTTGGCAACACAAGGCCTCTGGGCTCGTCTCTTTCTTGTGCTGATGTTGATCTCTGGCCTTGAAGGCTCACCTGATCGCCCCCATTCACACACACAACCACACACTCAGAGGCCTAACATGGTCAATGGGATCAACAAAACATTATTAGGTTGTGTGATGTCTCTCTTTTGGAAGACTGTCGCCTATGCTGGACAGCCTGTTCCCAGGCCAGGCACGCGGCCTATACTGAATGTCAGGGAGAAATGGCCAATGGGTCTCCCATCCATCTCCCTCCCTTCACTCTCATTCCCTCGTTCATGTCTGCTGCCAGCATGGCACCCGGGGGGGGGGATAAGGTGGGGTGCGAGCCAGGGTCAGACACTCTCCTCTCCTTCTCTGTTCCCTCTCCAACATCCTCTCCACCCTGTCCAGTGGGACAGAGGGGTCACGGACTGACATTTATCTCCACGGAAATAGAGGATGCTGTCAGACTGGAAATCGGCTTTGTGTGTGTGTGTGCGTGTGCGCGTGTGTGTGGACAAAGATGCACTTCAGCGCTGCACAGAATAATATTTGCCGCTCTTCCACTAATGGTCAACGAAAATGTCCAGATTGTATACACTGACCTGCTACTAAAAACCTGTATTTCCAGAAAGCACTAGAGGTGAGTCAGAAAGACGTTGCAGCTGGATATAAACCTTTCTCATGATGACCGTGATATTTCTTTGTGAGCTCGGAAACGCTACGTGTGCTGTGAGGTTGTCTTTTTTTATGTCTCAATGAATTTAAATCCGTTTTTGTCTTGTTTTTTTTACACGGACGAAGCAACCGCTTTACAGTCACTTTTGCGGGTAAGAAAAATATAATATTATATATATATAATATGAATTTAATTATACATCGTTATGGTCCGGCTACTGGTTTTATTGTTTGGAACCGATGTGGGGCCAAAAACTCACATTTCACAAATGCAAATGTTCGATTTCACACGTTCTTCACCTTAAAAAGGATAGAGCGAAACAGTTTATTTCCTTTGGGTGCATCTGACAATAGTAGGTTGAGGAGGAGGATTCATCAAAATACTTTTAGGGGTGTTTGACTATTTTTTCTTTTCATGTATATTTCCCAAATGGGCACTGAACTGTCTTCTTTATTTTATTGTTAAGTATTTTAATTGGATGTACTCCTCAGCACCACTCGAGACCTTGCAAGGTTTTCCTTTAGGCCTACTTCTCAACTTCTATCACAGCGAATGCATCTTAAAAGCATTGAATACAGAGGACACTGTTTCTATATGCACTGTACTTATATGAGTGTGGCAGGGTTTGTCCATGCTGTGATGGTAAGTTTCACTTATACTGTAGACATCACTTTAAACTGTTGCAGCACACCGTCTCCACCCTTTTTCTCTGGGCTTTTATTCTGGACTGATTGAGATTCTGTTCCTGCTCTGCTCGCATTGCTTTTATCAGTGGACCTTTATCTCCACTCCTCACAACCTCCATCATCCCACCTCCACCCAGCAGTCAGATATCACAACTTGCCCCTGAGCGCCGCAAGCTGCCTCGGTGGCCAGCTGCCCTCTCTGCCCCCCCCCCCCCCCCCCCCCCCATAGACCGCTGCTACCTCCACCTCAGTCATCAAATCGGTCATTTCCTTTTTGGAGATGAGTTGAATGGACAGGGTTATGGGACACAACCTGTAGTATTATTGTGACAATCATTCCTGTCCTCGTGTGCAGGCAGGTGTGAACATACAAGAGAGTTGAAAGGGCGAAGGATGCTGTGAACGCTTTGTTTCCACTAGAGATAGCGGTGGGACGGGTTTATCAGTGGGTAGTTCTGCAGGCAGCTCATGCCTTTGGGGCCTTTAATTAGATCCGGCCATTTCCTCACTTGCCTTCCTTATCCCTCCCTTTGCATTTCTTCATCTCTTATCTCGCTCACACTCGATCGCAATATGTTGCGCGCACACGCACACACACACACACACGCACACCATTTGCAGCGGTTGCCTGTTAGGGATGACCCCTATGGCGCGTTAGGTGTGTGGTTAGTGTGAGTATGTGCACACACATTCCAACGCCCGTAACCTGTAAATATGTCAGCTGCATAAGGGTGGCCAATTTAAAGGCTGCCACTCGGTTAAAAAGACTGACATGTAAATCAGGTCACATCCACAAGGACGTGTGCCTGCGTGGACATGTGTGTGCGTGTGTGTGTGCGCGTGTGTGTGTTTGAATATCTGCTGACATAGGCTGTGTGCCCTCCAGCAGTTCTCTTTGCTTACCCAACTCTTATTAAAGCAGTAAATATGACCATGCCATAAATGTATCTTCATGATTTAATTCCTCTCTCTCTCTCTCTCTCTCTCTCTCTCTCTCTAAGTCTCTTTACTCTCACGCTTTCTATTTATGTGTGTGGGTATGCGTGTTCATAATTAGAGCATTAATGTTGCCTTCTAATTACACAAAGCCAAGATTTGCTAAGGGGCACCGTTTGATGCATTTAGTTTCAGTTTGCTTCTGGCTCCTTTGAAATATGCCCACTTGCCCATTCATCATCAATCTAGTTTAGAGTTTGTGAAAAATTGGAGCCTGTGTGAGATTTTATGAGTGTGTGTAATTGGTGGTTTTATGTAGATGTTCTTGGGCTATTAAAGAGCCAAACACGCTCCAGGTGTTGCTATGAACTCTGCTCTTTCCTTAAAGGGCCTCTGAAAAGCTGCACCACATTGTGCTACAAAAGCATCGGCCCTCCGAAGATAAGGCAGCGCACTAATGAAGGAACGCGCCGCATAATCGAGTGCACGGCATTCCGAAAGTAGAAACTACGGGTGATAAAACAAATGGCAGGTTTATTGCCAAGATGAGTTATTCAGCACGTTTTATTTGTTTGAGATGTGTCTGCGTAAGTAAAACCCACCTCAAACGATCCTTTTTCCATATGAGACAAAGACAACTTTGGAGTAAAACTTTAAATTTATGGAATAATTGAATTTATTTCATTTTCTGTGTCATGCAATATTCCGCACATCCCACATGGGGTTATGAAATACAGCTGTACATGGAACATCTGTAATACTCAATGACAGCTTTCTGTGATAGAGTATTACATCACTTGCATCTTTACTACCCTAATACATTCATGACTGCACAAATAGCGGTCGGAATAGCTTAACCGTTTTACCAAATTCAGATCAATGTAATCCATGAAAGGAGGACTTCTTAACCCATTAAATGAGTGGCACTTCTGTAGGGAGCCATCTAAACCTGGTCATCCTGCCTTGGGCTGCCTTCAACTTATGTCACATAAAGAAAATAGCCGATGTCATAGCTATAAGAAGAATGAGCCAAAGGTAGTTTACCACCCCAAAAAACGTTGTCCTTGACGGGTCAAAGGTGAGGGTCACTGTGACCTTTAACTCCATCCTATTGTGATACCGGGGAAACATCTGGAGTGCATTTTGCATGTGCATGTGGCACCAAGGTTTGACTGATTTGATTTTGGTGGCCCATGTTTAAGTTTACTGTGACTTCACAAGTAGCCATAAGCTGATTATGCAAATCTCCCACAAATTTAGCTTTAACGTGATGAAGTGATGACATTTTGTGCAGACGTCGATGTAACTGCACTGATTGGCGGAGACATGTGACCGCACAGTAGAAAATCTAGTTTTTTATGTTATATAGCCTTTTCATTAAGAAAATGGCCATTATTCTCTTTTAATGATACAGTTTTAAGGTTGTCCAAGCAAGAATGTGGGAAACAAATCCTATTTTTATCCTATTTCTTTATAAAAATCCACTTTGTTCTCGACAAGTATTTACTTCAACATTTATGAGCCCATTAAAGTCCCATCAGCTCCTGAACAACATCATTCTTGTATTTTAACAGACATTGTGACACTTTTTATTAGTGGTTATGGTGCAAGGAATGGGCCTGGTAAAAGGGAGATAAGATGAGTGTGCTAGGAGAGAAGAGGGGGGGGGGGATTAAAGGGGACAACAGGAGATGGGAGTGTCACAAAGGGTTTGAATTTAGATGTTCATATCTTTACTGATCTGACGTTATAGTCATCATAGTTGCATTTAAGTTGTGGTGAATTTCGTGGAACACCTGAACACATCCTCTTACTTCTGTCTCGTATCATAAATAAGAACTCGTAAGGGTGTCCTTTGGCGAATAACCGTGAAAGGGGGGTTTCCCCGACTTGTGTAGTATATATTAAGAATATAAAGAATCAGATGGAATTGCAAAAAGGAAAGAGCACTATGCCGTCTCTTTTAACTCCCCAACCCCCGTCCTACTTTTCCTTTAGTAGTTCCTTTAGTTACGATTGAGGGAGACAGTGAAAGACAGCATTACTAAGAGTGTGAAAGGATGGGTGGAAGAAAGCCCAACACCTCAAGGCTCCAGACCGAACATGGTTTTCATCATCCAGCTGATGGAAGGAACAGATTTTTGTAATTGTTCTGTTGAATATGATTATATACGGGAGGAATGAGAATGTCCCAGCTTCATACAAGAGACACAAGGTTAGAACGACTTTCTGCAGAGGTTGCCTTTTAGAATTAACTTAAACCACGTCTGTTTGTCCTTTTCGAAATTGTTGAACGTCCCCCATTCACTTCCTCGTTTCGGATATTGCTTTTTCATCCCATCCGTCTTCCTTTTCTTCTTTTCTGCTCATGCTCGTGACTCTTCATATCCCTTTCTCCTCTCTCCTTGTCCTTCAGTTACCTTCCTTCCATTGCTGGTGGTAGATTGAGAACAATTTGGAATCTGGAGTCAATGCAAAATGTAACTCTTGTGGCCATAGTATTTTTCACGGAAAAATTCTGATCGACTGTGGCGTGTTTGTCATTTCTGTCTCCCTGCATGCCGCCCAGAGTGTGTGTTTGTGTGTGTGTGTGTTTGTCTGCATACCTGGCAGGGCCGCAGTGTGTGCCAGCTGAGGCCTGTCACCTCTTCCCACAGCGAGTCAAAAGGCTTTTCACTGCCCGCTGCTTTTCCTTTCCGTGCTCCTCAGGCTGCAGGAGCATCCAGGAGGGGCAGCGGGAACATATTTAAACCTCAACCCTGTGGTGAACGTGTGTGTGTGTGTGTGTGTGTATGTGTGTGTGTGTGTGTTTCCTTTTTTTTAGGCACACCCTACGTGTAGCAGCATGATTTTTTACCAGCAGCGTGTATTCACAAGCCGAGACGTCGCTGACCAACACTCCCGTCACAAGTTACCCCCCCCACACACACACCCCATGCTCCCCTTTCCCCCTGTTGCTGCTTTAACAGGATTAGAGATGCCACCATGGCCTCTCCCCTGTGTTTGTGTGGCTGTCTGCTTCGCAGTGAGAATGACAGAGTGATTGGGCAAAGAAAGCCAGAGCAATATCTATGATTACTTTCAGTGCAGATTTTTTTTTTTATTAAGGTGATGGCAGCAAAAGTTATACTTGGACCACCTTAGTCCATCTCTAGATTACGGAGTATGCAATTTATGCTTCCTGGCTTTCCTATAAAACCTCATTGCACTCTCTCAGCCCCCACCTCATTAACTCCAGCATCAAGCTGCATGACTAATAGACTAATATCACACCGATAACAATCCTGTTTGTGGTGTTAATTGTGTGAACCAATTTTCATCCATATTAGCTCATCTGTCCAGAACTGATAAGAAGCAGGAAAATATTTGGCAGTGACTGGCCTAGAATTAGTTATTAGATCAACAAATATCACATCTCATGGTTGGGCCTCTACTTTATTGCGTGTCGGTCCGTCCTCCTGAAGGAATCTCAGTGGCTTTCCCTCAAGTTTCTTCCATTTATTCTCATTTAAAAGTTTTTTTTGGGGGTGTGGGGGGGGGGCTTTTTCCTGCTCTGAAGCAGGGGTTGTGAAGGGCAGAGGCTGCTGTATCCTGCGCAGATTGTCGAACCCCTCTGAAGCAGATCTGTGGCAGTGGACTGAATGAATGTGACTCGACGTGACACGACGCTGCGAGGGGATTGCAGAAATATGTTTGGTGTAGATGTGATGTGTTGGGCAGCTGGCACAATGGGTCAGATATATTCCATTGTCAGTTTTTGGAAGAATGGGAATTTAAACTCTTTGCCAACCACTTATTGGTGGATAAATAGTCCTCCAACTTCATTGATTACCCATTGTTTGTGCATTACAGCACCTTCAAAGTTTGAGTACCCGTCTCTCTGGAATTGATAGCTTGCTGAGGTCAGGATGGAGGGATCAGACGTTTTACCACCTTTTGTGCAACCTTTGGTCTGGCTGGACATCACTATCCTTTTAATTGCTCGCTGGTTTCATTTTCTCTCTGATTTTGACAGAGTTCTCGTTTGGAGGCCATTGAAGGCCGAAAGTATACATATATATATATATATATATATATATAATGCTTGATAGAATACTCATATATATATATATATATATATATATATATGAGTATTCTATCAAGCATTGTGGTATCTTCTGTTACACACGTACAAAGGTTATCGCCCATAGGATGGAGACATGTGACCACTTGAACGGTAAGCATTAAAATCAAATTGTGGCTATTGTGTATTTACAACAGCCAAGAGCGGCTGTAAATCCCTCTCTCACTGTCTCTCTGTCACACACAAACAAACACACACACACACACACACATGCTGCCCAATCCTTCATTAAGATAAGCAGAGCTTATCAGTGAGGAGCACGGGCTCATACATGGCAGCCAAGTAACCTGCCTGGTGCCTAAGAGGAGATAATGACATTCAAAGAGCACACATGCAACATACAGAGTTGCATGCCCTTCACCGTGGAAACAATGAAGCCAACATACAATGTAGTCACACATATATTATAAATAATGACGCACCAACACAAATAATAAATCTCCATTCCAAATTCATATTCCTGTTAAGGATTTAGCCAAATTAGGGCAGGAAGGATTCCAAGAATTGCCTTTATTGGCTTATTGGCTTTGGCCCTTTTGCGTAACGAAATATTGCATCGCTGACATTTGCCAGCACTTACACCAGCACATAAAGACTGTATTGTACGTGCTACTGAGCCACTTCCACATAGCAGGAGGCATTGGTAAAGTGTTTAGTAATCACAACGAAGAGAGGTTGAGAAGGTGAAATGAGTTGAGCTGAGTTCAGAATTACGGGGCCATTTCAAGCTTTAGCAATGAATCTCCTTCTCTGAAAGTCACAGCACTGTTTCAGCCCTGAGCAATAAATCGCAGGGATTCTGTGTGTGCGGTACTTCTGCCCATAAACCAGCATAAATCTTAATGGCCCAGTCAGCACTTCTAATTATTAAAGGGATAATTCAGAGACGTCTGTATTGAACCTGTAGCACCTTACATCCTTCTGTCAGCTCCAAGGCTAAAAACTGAAGGGAATCATGCTTATGGCTCCTATTTGAAGAAGCAGGTCTTCTCAAGTTGTGCTGCACAAATCAACCATACATCATGACCTCGTGCCAACATGGCGGTAGCTTATGAAGCGGATGTGAGATCATAAAAACAGATGTAGTACATCGTAGCATATAAATTCCTACTGACTCCCTTGGAGCGGGCACTCTAAAGATGATGTACCACTTCAACGTGTTTTTATTCTCTCCCAACATGTCGCGTTTTAACATATTTCGTATTAGATATTAACCGACACAGGCTGATGTATTGTGCAGATCAGCCTTGAAACGAAAAGATTCGAGAGCCACACAGAAGTGATGACCCCTGTGTCAGACAAATCAACACATTTGACATGTATTATTCAGTCATGGTAAATTCGCAGTGATTGGGTATGAAGTGTGAACACACATTCACTTTATCTCACATTGAGCTCCTTTGGCTCAATGGTCTCACAGAGGGTTGTCATCCAAAAATGTCAGAAACACACTTTGAAGACTGGGTCTAAAACATGGCATGGTTTCTGCTGGAGCTGTTACTGCATGTATGTGAGCATGTGTAATTATTCCGCTCCACCTGTGAGCTGTGGGATGGAAAGATAGCGTACTGGGAGCGAGATGTTTGCGTTGAGGCCTGTTGAACATCCTCTTTCCCGCGACCACCTCATGCCGTCTCTCTCTCTCTGTTCTATTTGGTTTCCTTTTCGTCCCTCCTCTCCCCCTCCACCACTCTGCCTCTGTTCTCTCTGAACCCCTCTGTTCCTTAGAGCCAACTCGATGTCCATCTTTAACTTTTATTTTCAAGCATGATCTTTCTGCAATCCATTGCATTGTCTCCTAACAGTAGCTTTTTGTGTCATTTTGCCCCCTCTTTGCATCGTCTGCACTTTATATTCTCTCCTCACCTCTCTTTGTAGCTTCACTTCTCTCCTTTCTTTACATGTTTTTCTGTATACAGTTCCCTCTACTCCTCATTCCTTTGGTGAATACAGCCTTTTGTCCCCATTCTTTCTCCTTTCCATCACTGTTTTGTATGTGGTTTTGTGCCTTTTCGCGGATCCAAACTTCTCCTTGATATGTACCCAGTTATATGGCCTCTATCAAATTTAAAACAGTACAATTATAGCTTAATACCCCTAAATACAGGCCCACCTTCCTTGTTGTAGAAGGTCGTTGGGGCCGTATGTGTGGAAGCAAATAATGGCCCGAAAAATTGGAATCTTATGAGCAAGCGGCCTGAGAGAAAGACCTACGGGCACCTCTCCCAGACTAAATTGCCTCTCTTTGTTTTACCGCCCACCCCTCCCAGTCCGTGTGTGGTGGCCTTGCGGCTCTGCTTTCATCTTCTTCTGCCCTGAACATCCGTCCGTCACCAGCAACCCGACCTGCCACCTGTCCTCACGGTTTTCCCCTCAGCAGGTCCTTCATCTTTCCTCCCATCTCTGGCCCCTTCCTCCCAGTCTGTACAAACTCCCCTGTCTTATTTAGCAATGCTGCATCTCTCACTCACACTCACCTCAAGTGGACGAGAAAGGCAAACATTTGGGGGAGGCGGAAGCTTTGCCCTTCCCACTTTGTTAAAAGATAAACGCTAAGAACAAATGCAGGATTTTGCACGATTAATAGGATTGGGAAATTGTGAATTTTTTATACAAACTTCCTCTTGAAATGAGGTTAATGAGATGTGAAGTATGAGAAAGGTGCAAAAAAAAGCTATCCGTCAGGGGTGATGGAGGGAAACTGGAGCAGAGTTGTTTGGGGGGGGGGGGGGGGAAGAGTGATGGGTGAAAATGTGAAGAAAAAGAAATGAGGGCAGGACAGGCGGACAGGTGGGAAGACAGAGAGGTCTGCTGATGGGCAGAGGGTGGTCTGGGAAGAAACCGAGAGGCCAGAGAGACAAAGGGAGAGGGGGGGAGTAATGGGGCGTAGATTAGTTTTAAGGAGATTAGATTTCAGATGGAGCAGATGAGACGGAGAGCAAGAGAGGGCGAGTGATGGCGCGGGGAAGTCACCGCTTTAAGGTGTGTGGGGGGGAGAGGGGGAATGTGAGTGTTTGAAGAAACCTTGAATGCCCACAGGGTTTGTTGCAGCCCCTGTTTGATTGACAAGGCTGTTTGCTGACTGCAATGTCCAGAGTGCAGGATGTTGGAAGCACTGATCAATTTAATGTGACCCTTGGAGAAAACACGTGGCATGCTCCATAAAACCACTGCCCGGGTTATTAGTGACCCCTCACTCCCCGCTCGCACACATGACCTCGACAAAAACAAAGGTATAGTACTAATTAGAACAGAATGGGCTTTCTTCTGTATCTGTGTCCTTATTTATCAGATTAATTTGTGGTGTATGTGCGTCTGGGGTAATGCTGTAGTAGCTTGTAGTTGGGAGAAACTTGACCTGTTAATGGGGCACCACAGCACAGGAGAGCATTAAAAGCCAGAATAAATGAGAGCCACGTGGGTGCAGGCAAGGTGGATGGAGATATGAAGCTGTAGAAAGAGAGGGTCAGTAGTCACGCAGCGGGGGGCTTTTAAACATATTTACTCGCTGTAGTGGCCTGACAGGATAAGCCAATGCAGGATCCAGTCGGGTTGCAGCTTTTGATTTTGAGTATAATAAATGTATCAGCTATTACTTCTTCTCCCACAGCTCATTGCCGTCAGGAATGTTTTAGCTTTTCCTGAGAAGGGAGAAAAGTGTAATACACATTTATGAGCCCGGTGAGAGGGTGCATTCATTTGAAATGTTGCCATTGGTTAAAATGAGGGTCCTTAAACAAAACCTGACAGACAGAGGGAATGCTGTTTTTGTCTTGGACTTCTTCAGCTTTGTTTTTAGCTTCATCTTGAACACTGCAACTCCACGTCAGGGTGTCTGGGTCTTCATTAGGTTGTTGCTATAGTTACTGATCTGAGAGAAAAGGCCGACTGGTGTGAATCAGCAGGGGGCAGTTCGACCGAGAGGTTTAAATGGGAGTCAGGTTAGGACCTGCTGGAGGGCCCCATGTGGCACCCGGGATCAACCATTGAGACATTCACATTCATTTTGCAAACAAATACAGACAACATTAACCTGTGCAAGATTTTAAAAAAAGAAAAGAGTAATGTTCACGTGAAACAAGTTCTCTGCTGATAAGTAGTAAAAAAAAGCACATCAGCAGTTTGAACACTATGTGCATCGTGTGTGTCCTTACATGTTCTGTATGACTGCATGTAGAGGCGGGGGAAGAAAGGGAAAGCTTTATTCTGCTGATTTCCTTTTTTTCTGTGATTGAATTATTCATTCGGAGCAAAACTCTTCCATCTCTTTTTTTCCGCCCGACTCCTCCTCCTCGGTCTCCCCGGCTCTTTCAGTTTGACTAAACACAACCCTATTTCATTTCGACCCCTCCTCAGTGTGTCCGTATCCTTTCCTCTCTATCGTCTTCTCTCTCTCTCTGTCACTTCCCCCCCCCCCCCCCCCCCCCCACGTCCCCTATCTCACCCTTTCAGTCACCTTTTTTTTAAAATAATTTTCTCTGTACCCACTGTTCCCTGTAATTGTTTTCTCTCCCTTTCTTTACTTTGTATTTTCAGCATTCTTTGCTCTGTTAACTCCATTTCATTTATTCCCTTCCACTTTTCCTTTCTTTGTCTCACCCCTGACTCTTGTCTTTCTGCACTGGCTCAAACTCTCTCCCCCTCACTCCCTGACTCATGGTTTTCTTCGATTCGCATTGCTCCCGGGTGGCTCGGCTCCACAGTGTGTCATGTGTCACCTCGCCGAATGGCAGACAATGAAAAAAACGAAATGCCTGGAGAAACCTGACCGTGCCGCCGCATGTGAGAGGGGACGTGAAGGAGCAATAAGGAGAGGAAGAAGATGAGGGTGAAAAAGAGACTGGGCCAGACAAAGTGACTGTTTGTATTGGAGGCGCATAGACAAGTTAGGACATCAATATGTATGTAGTTAATCGGAGGGACAGGTGTAGGGTGAATAACTGCTCATTTCCTGCGCTCCCCGCTGACACATGCACGTAAGGGTAATGTTGCTTTCGATATCAGAAATACAAGTTAAATACATCAATTAGGTGGTAGGTCTATGAAGGACATTGTGCTTCTTTAAACCATTTTGTGCTCTAGCAGTGGTAAAATGTAACAAAGTATATTTAGGCCAAAGTATTATTTTAAATTAGGAGGTGCTCCTACTGAATTTTCCATTCTATTGTTTGGTTCTACTCCGGTACATTTCACAAGGAAATATTGTACTATAATCTTTGCTTATTGAGATTCTTGGTATGTAATCCAAATTGAAATGGAATATAAACAATGATTTATTATTAAGAAGCTGCAACCTAAGATAAAAAATAAAATAATTAATAAATCATTAATTGCACCCAAAAGTCGCAACACAGTATACTGAACATGTTAATTATGAAATGTGTGCATCCCCTCAGCTTGTCCATACTAATTGCTGTAATATATGCCAGTGCATTGTCAAACCCAATTTTCTCATTACCACAGCACTGATGTGGGGAAGGAGCAGGTGCTCTAATGGTTGCTGTTTCATTCCCTGTTCCCTTTCTTCACTGCTGTTAGCTAAACAACAGCTGGCAGTTATAGTCCTTGAACAGTCCCGTCATCTCAAGGTATTCATGGCATGCACAGGGAGCCATGAATATAAAATGCATGTATTATTTACAGTGACTGTGATCTAGTCCAGCATGTGATTGGAACCTCATGCCTGTCTCTCTACAGTAAAGCACCGCTGGCGGGCCCACTCCTTTTTCATTTGCTGGAGAAATATAGTCTCTGTGCTGCTGGACCAGGGTCCTAACTCTTTTTTTTCCCCCACTGCTTTGCTTGTGGGCAGGTGTACATTATACTAATGCATGCTACACACACACACACACACACACACACACACACACATATGCACTCAGAGTGCACGCAGCAGTCAGCAATCCTCCAGCTGTCCGTCTTTGAACTCTCAAAAGCAAGCAGGCACTCAAGGTCTCTTTTTTTCTTACACACGCACACCGACGCACGCACACACACACACACAGACTGCACCCTACACAGGGAGGGCTAGGACCTGGTGTGACTTAGAGTGTGTGTGTGTGTGTGTGTGATTCCAGACAGTCGTGTTTTTGACTGCTGATTGGTTCTAGGTAACCACAGGTGAGCTAAACTCAGTGTGCAGTTAAAGAGACTGAAATGGGGAAGAAAAAAAAACAATGAGACAGTAATATATTCATTGTGTTCTGCAGAAAAAGTGCCCACCTCCCACACATGTACTCCTTCACATTAACACACGCACACACACACACACACAAACACACACTGACCTTCAGTGGATACGTTGGTAGACAGGTGGTGGTGCCACTACCTGTTGCTAAGTAATTACCAAGTCCATTACCCCTGCAACATGGCCATAATGTGTATCTATAATAGAAAAACTCAATATTCACACAGTGGATTGGACGGGGGGTCAAATACAGTAGATATGAAGTGTGAAAATACCCATGATTTAGTTGATTATAGTTAAAATCAGATTTTTTGAACACGCACACGAGAGGTGGGAGCAATTTTCTGGCAGTAACTAAATGTGCATCAATGCCACTAATGTCCAAGTTCATCTTAATCTGTTCCTCAATGCTATGTCTGCTGCCTGCGATATGATGTATCCTTCTAGGCCTTTCATTTGTCCACAGTGGGATCTTAAAATGTACTTTCTATAATGTTTAAAGAGTGTTCCACGTGTTTTTGTCAGAGCAAGAGACTTAACCGAGTGAGATTTATTTTCACGTGCTTGCATCCAATTCCACAGCGTTACTCCATTGTGTGCTCGCGCGTGCGCCCATTCTTGACGCATCCAGCCTGATATATGAGCGGCTAAATGCTGCAGCGTGTGTTGGCTGTAAATAACCCGGCAAGCTATTAGAGGAGGTGGGACAACTGTAGCTTCGAAAAAAGCACTGCGGGCTCAGGCGCACAAGAACTACCTCGGTCAGGCTCACAGGTACATAGACAGATGGAACAGAAGGACAGACTCTCCCCCCCCCCCCCCCCCCCCCCTCTGTTTTCCCTCAGCCAGGAGGAGAGTGGATGTGGTTTCAGAGCCATTTGGAGTTACACCCTCCCGTAACAGTCACGGTTATGCGGAAACCCACTTTTGCTTGCTAATGCAGAAATGGTTGGTACTCTGATGCAATTACCTGTCCCTCTTGCGCTATAAAAAATAAGAAAAAAGAAATAACAATGTTGAGGGGGAAAGGCGGCGCTTAGCTCTGCTGTCACGTTCATTACAGCTTTCTTGATGAGCAGCAAAATCTTAGATGACCTTCAGATGGACAAAACCACACATTGATGTTGGCATGTGCACAAAGGATACAATGAGTGTTACTTTTGTTATAACTTCCAACCTTCAAGCACTTTCTTTTATTCAGAGTTTTCAGGGTTTTACAATTTTCCTTTTATTTTACTCGCACAAAAATAGACTCAGTGCAACAACTTTTGAGTATTGGCTTTGCCGCTTTTGTTAGTTCAAGATTACAACATGGTCTAGAAAATCATTCAAACACATTCAAGCTACATGGAAGAAAAAAAGAAATGTCCTTAAAAATCTTGTGTTGTCTTGCAAATTATTGCAACATTCTTCTATTTTCATTTTGCTTTAGGCTGTTTATAAGAACCCTGCAAAATCAATATCATTTCCATCTGAAGGAGGGAAGTTGTGTTTGTATTAATGTTAAAATGGTAGTTTGTGGAGTGTAGTTTGTCGTCACACATGACATTACATAACAGTGTTTTCCTCCTATAACTTGACTCAAGAGAAGGACTGGAAACAGGGATAACCGCTAGCCTGGCTCTGTAATCTGCCTCCCAGGACCAAATAATTAAGAAATTAGATCTCCTTTGAATGCTACTCTATTCTCAATGGATTATTCCACAAAACGTTCTCAAAACATGTTTTAGTTTTGATGTAGCTCTGACATCAGCATATTTCCGCTTTCTTAAAATAATGAAATCAAATATGTGGATGTGAGCGTGAATGGTTGTTTGTCTCTGTGTCAGCCCTGTGATTGGCTGGCAGGGTGCACCCCCGTCTCTCTGCATCAGATCCTTATGAAAGGGTTCAAACCCCTCTCTCTCTCTCTCTGTCTCTCTCTCTCTCTCTCTCTTTCTCGTAGTGGGAAGGGGATTTATGGTGTATGGGTAGTGAGCTCTAAATGGGATGTTTTATTCAGCGGTGGCAGGAAGTCACTCCCTTATACCGCATCTCCACAACCTTTCATTAAAACACATGACGAAAGCACACATACACACATGCGCATGAGAGGATAACAAAGGATTTACCCTCTTACATCCAGAAACAGGAGTCGACGGATAGAATGATGGGCATTTTTGCAACTGCATGCAACTGGCAAAACACAGAAGGAGGAATGATGACAACTTCTGTAGCAACTGGAGTTGTGTGTGAGCGTGTTTTCAAAGTCAAGGTGACCCCGGTGGGCCGTGTTTCTCTCCCTTTTTGTCAGCTCACCTGCTGACAGCTTCGCACATAACGCACACATTCTTCTCTCTGTCTTCGTGCCTGTCTGTCTATTCGTTTGTGCATCCAAATGTGACGGTTCAAGCGAGTTGAATTGCAAGCTTGTGTGTGTGTGTGTGTGTGTGTGTGTGTGTGTGTGTGTGTGTGTGTGTGTGTGTGTGTGTGTGTGTGTGTGTGTGTGTGTGTGTGTCTGTTGAGCTCCTGGCAATGAGAATAACAGTGCGAATATTCATTAGCTGTTTACCAGTGACAGTTACCCATGTAACTGTCACTCAGGGTCTCAGGGTGGGGGTTTGGTGAGTACTACTCGCACACACATCCTTAATTGGGTTTTCCTTTCTCCCGTTCTACCTGGTTCACTCAAGTTTGTTACATATTAATGCGCCGTGTTTGCTTGAGGGTGGGGGAACTACTGATTTATGTATTGCATCTGTCCCTAAGAGTCATTATGTAAGCAGAATAGACTCCAGCTTGTCGCCAAAGTGTGTTTATGACCTGAAGTTGATGCTTTCGTGGCGGAGCTTCCAACGTCTGCTTTAATTCTCGTCCCGCAGGAAAGACAGGTGCGCTAAACTTGACTTATCCCTCAAGTCCCCAACGAATACACTAATTGAACCTGTGTGTATATGTGTGTGTGTGTGTGTGTGTGTGTGTGTGTGTGTGTGTGTGTGTGTGTGTGTGTGTACTCCTGTGTGACTGTGTCAATGCACTCGCACCACACGGACGCACACATATATCCCCAGAACTAATTTAAACTTTATTCTCCCTCTGCGATCCGGAGAGCTCAGGCAAGTCTTGCAATAGCTCAGCGTGGAGTCGTAAACCCGGCAGGTGAAATGGGGCTGTGAGAGCACACAAGTCTCCCCGAGCGCCGCCCGAATATTCACAGATACAGTTCATTTTCCCCCGGATTGGCTCTGGGTGATGGCCACTCGCTAGAAGAAGAGACGGGAAAATAAAAAATGAGGGGACCCTTGCTGGGGAGGAAATATGTGTCTGTGGTTAACATTCAAATTCCTCAGTCCCACATTGAGGCTGAGAGTAAGAAAATGGTTCAAAAGAAATTGACAATTTTTCTCATTTGTATCCCAATGTACAGTCCCATCATGGTGTATTTTTCAGAGGTCTGCCTCTACCCCGAAGGGCTGAATAACACCGCATGACACATGCTTGAAGGACCTGTATGGAGTCAGGGTTAAAAAAAACAGAAAAGGATTTCACAGTTTTCTAAAATAATGGGGAGAGGAGGACACGGTAAAGAAAGAAAGTGAACAAGGTATATCTGAGGGGAAAGCTGCGGTATGACTAGATAATTGGATGTTTGGGAAATAAATGATCAGGATCTTTGTCTCCCTCTCTGAACTCTAGGGTCGACCCGTGTTGCAGGAGAAATATTTCCTCCAGTTTTGAGCTCTCTTTGCTCGGATGTCTTTGTGCGTCTCCCTCTCTGTTTTCCATATGTCCTCCATGACTTTCTCCCTTCGCTGAACGCCTGGAAAACAGCTGAAAGCATGTTGTGAATATGTCTCCTGGTAACCTGTCGGCGCACTCTCTTCAGTTTGTGCATGCCTTCTCCAGCAATGTCCCGCCCTCTGCTGTAGTGATAGATGTAGCCACAGTGTCGCCGTAGGGGTCGGGTGGCGGAGACACAATCCCACTGTTAATGCTACCAGCGGCCTACTATTCTTAGCTCAAGCAATCACTGCACCCTCATTATTACCCGGTAGGGTGGAGGCATGCGACTCATCATCTCTCATCATCTGCGCAGCCTCGGGCAATAAAGGCACACCAGACGCACGACTGCCCGGTTGCTTTCCACATATTTTATCGGATATGTTTCGGGTTCTTACAGTTGTGGAATGAATGGGGAGGGGAGAGGAGAGGTTTTTCAGAAGCGAATTTCACAGCGGTATCGATGCTGATGAAGCTCCTTAGGTCTCATACCGTGCAGCCGGAAATGTGTTTGTGTTTCAGACACCCTGACGGATAGTTATATCGTCTGCTGGGTTAATAATCTTCAGCTGTGAGGATAATTATTGTGGGATTATTGAAAAATAATTGTTATACAGATTTGTTCTGAAAGGCTGCGATTAAAAACCGAGTAAGTAGCTGATTAGCAGCCTTTAGCCAGCTGTAGATGCCAGAAAAAAAGGAAAAAAAAGAAGTAAAGTATTGTATTTTTTTCTCCTATTTTCAGTGACGTTTTTTGACTTTTGCACTGAATAAAAGATGAAAGCGATCCCCCTGGTAGACCTGTTAGTGAAATGCTTTCAACATAGAGTCTAATGTCAACATATATTGCATTTTAATGGAATTTGGTTTTATATTCAATTGTAGGAAATGAAAGTTGAAAAAAACTCAACACATAATTACACTAAAGATTTTCCATTGATGCTTAGACAAACGGACTACATACCTTCAATACAACGTGATGAATCGCACCTCTTAATTCCATTCTCAAAATAGAGAAATACTCTTACTACTACTAAAACTAATTCTATTATTAATATTGCTTTATGCAATTGGTGCAAATACGTCTACAAGGATGAGAATCATCAAAGCAAGCTCAAAAAAAGGAAATTTTGGATTGTGTTTCTTTGAAGTACTAAGTTCCAGACAAAGATAATGAGAAAGACGACCAGGAGGAACGAGAGGCCGCCCTCCCCTCTCCTGCTGTCATGCCTGTGTGTGTTGTGGGTGTGTTGGACAGGGGGAATGACTTGTTCATGGGCGGATTAATTGCTTTTATGGCCTTGTTGCTCCCTGTGAATCGCGCTGGGTGTTTAATATACACCCACGCTGCCCGCCGTTCCCGCTGCCGCTGCTTTTTAGAGCGTAGCCTATCTTCAGCTAGAGTCCAACATCGCTGCATGGCCCTGCACAGGTTGATTTGTGTGTGTGTGTGTGTGCGCGTAGGTGTGTGTGTGCCTGGGCACTTAGCCCTCGTAAAGGGGGCCCAGCACAGGTGGATGGTTCCACTCGAGGCTCACAGGGCCGGGAGGCGACCAGCAGTTAGCTGGACCGTGACTTTAATCATTTCCTGCTGAGCCGAGGAGAGGTAAGCCAGGCTCGTACCGCGTTGAGCCGCAGCCAGAGACACAGAGATTCTTCAAAAGACTTTCGGGGAAGGAGATGGCGCTTAGCTTTGAGAAACGGGGTGAGGGACAATTTAGTGAAGAGTTTGAAGGAATTAGCTCTTCGCATTGTAGCTTTGGATCAATTAAGAATCCAGCCCATCCTCCCCCCCCCCCCCCCCTCGCTGGGTCTGTGCCCTTCCCTTCTCACTTCATTGCCTCTGATTGCGCATTACTTGTCTCCCTTTTTCAAGCCCCTTGTTTTCCTTTAGCAGTCATCCCTGGTTCTCTCTCCCTTTCTCATTCTTCCTCTTCCTCCCTCTCACTCACTCACTCATTAATCAGGTCTGCAGGCTCTGACTTTCTTCCTGCTTTCTACTTCATTAAACCTGAAACAGCGACGGAGCACTGCTAATGCACAATCTCAGCTCTCACTCGCAACCGAAGCCAGGCTATAATCGTGTGTGCGCGTGCGCCTGTTTGATTGGTCGACTTTTTGTGGTCCTGAAGTTGCAGCATGTGTTTACAGACGCAGCCATCGGGTTATGATGAGCTTTATCACACCTTTATCGGCGCACGCCAACCATTTTACATTTATGGATCCATTCAATGATCACACAGGGCACAACGCAGCCAGTGAAAAACAAATGTAAGAAATGTTTTGTGCCTTTTTGCACTGAGCTGAGTCACAGCTGGGTAAAGGTCTCGCTCGGATGTCTTGGCCTGGGCTTGGGGACTAAAGCCTTGCGTTATTAACCTGAAGTATTTGAGCTTTTTTTTTAATCTGTCAGGGCACCCCAGTTCATCAAAAAAAACAGTTGCTCCTAGACCTCAAACTATGACCCCCGTATACGCTTCAGTGTCAGTCGAGTAGACATTTGGAAGTAGCATATTTCATAAAGTGAGTAAATGTAATTGACGTTGCTCCCTACTTGCACAGTGTCTCAACAGGAAGTCCGGTTTAGGCAACAGAACTAGTTTGTTAAGTTAAGGAAAAGAGTGCGGTTGACTTTAATTTCATTGACCAACGACTTGCACCACTACCAAGTGACTTACGACTCGGGGGACAAGCCAGTGATGAACGCGTCATGTGGCGAACGACTTAACTTTTAGTTTTGCAAGGGACACGTTCTGTGGTCTCCTACGGCCCTACACTTGGTGAGTGAGATTATATCGCTTCCACTACAAGCCCCCCCCCCCCCGGAATTTGTCTCCCTTAGTCTGCATTTCTTTTACTGCGCTTTCTTGCGTCTTCCACAGCTGCCTTTACAATCCTATTAGGCAAGAATGTCGATACCCCTCTTTTGACCAGAATGCCTAATAAAGGAGACTTTATAGTTGCATACATTTACCCTCGGCTCTTTTAGTATATTGCCCCCCCCTCCCCCTGCCCCCCCAGCAGCGCAGTCGTTTGTACGGTGATGTTCTGCTCGGCTGCCTGTGGAGGACAGGTAGTATGGAGTGGTGTTGTAAAAATCAGCTGCTTTACTGTGTGTTTGTTCGGGCATGTTAACGGCGAGCTTGACAGATCTGATTATGGCCCACCAGGGGAGCTGGGAATGCTAACTACTCAGAGAAGATGCCTCGGTTAAAAAGGGATGTATGTGCGTGATTTCAATCAATCAATAAAAAAGGCCTCTTATGGGTTACATTGTTGTCTCCCTATCGCTCTGCTTAAGTTTGGGTCTAACATTCACAGTTATACTGACAGTCATATATATAAATGCAATATTGAAAAGGACAGAACTTTCAAACGTGAATCAGCTGCATTATTATTTGGTTTTCGGGTTATCATTTTGGTTTTCGGGTTATTGTCCTTAAAAGTCTATGGCTTTGCTCCTGCTTGACCGACATTAATTCCTTTTATGTAGTTGTACTTTATCAAAAAGAGCATGGTTGACAGACAAATTACGTTTTTTTATTCACATATGAATAAAAAACGCATGCACACACACACACACACACACACACAGTTATATTTTTCCATGGTGGACCAGTTTCTGCTCTGGCCTGACACCATACAGAGGTTCACTCTGTTGCCTGGACAACCAGGGACGTCTGAAATATGCATGAGTGCGTGCATATGTGTAACCCCTGGTAACTCCTCCGGTCCCACACGGCTGGCATTGCCCACATGCAGCGCTTTGTCCATTAAGCTTCTCCCCCTGAATTCATTCAGCTATTGTCTTTATGTTGAGCACAGGAAACTCACAGAAACGCACGTTCGCTTGTCAATTATTCATTTTTCTATTGTACAGTGTAATGATGCCTTTCCTCCATGGCTCTGTTTTGGCTTATAAGACGATCTTTAGGTTTCGCCCTGCTCCATTTGCTCTATCTCCGTATATACAGCTCGGCTCGTCTCTGTCTCTGACGGTGTCAGTCATTAGCCTAACCCTCGCAGCAAAAAGGAGGATTCTATGTGTGTGTGGAATAGAAAGGAGAGAGTGCCAGCTTCGATTGCAGGGTCACTGAGGGCCAACATTGCCAGTGTCTGGACACAGAATCCCAAGGGAGATTGGTGGATCAACACACACACACACACATATAGGTGCCAAAAGACTCAATGTCTGGTCAGGAATGGCTACAGATAACAGCACTTGTCCTCGGTTGCTATTACACACACACACACACAACACACCAGGTGTACTGCTGGGTTCTGTGTCCGTGTGGCAGAAGAGAGGCGGTGAGGATGTGGGTGTGATGGCAGAGATGGCGCCGGCTGGCCGGCGGGGCCAGAGGACCCCAGGGATGCTTGAGTGAGTGAGGCTGCCTCCCAGCCCCTCTAGATAGATGGTGTGTGTGTGTGTGTGTGTGTGTGTGTGTGTGTGTGTGTGTGTGTGTGTGTGTGTGTGTGTGTGTGTGTGTGTGTGTGTGTGTGTGTGTGTGTGTGTGTGTGTGTGTGTGTGTGTGTGTGTGTGTGTGTGTGTGTGTGTGTGTGTGTGTTCTAAGTAGTATGGCAGATGGTGCGATGGTGTTTAAACCAGTTAGGTTACCATCCGCCAGGTCATGACAGTTTTCGGGCCAAGTGGTGACTGGAATAACTTTGAGCTCCAAGGTTGTACTGTTATTGGATTAGGAGTTCCTGGTCGTTTTCTAAACAAAGCTACACAGAAATCATCTATGCCTGTTGGCAAAATGTGTCTTTTTTTTGCCGATTGACTTTGTTTGTCGGTGTTATATTCAGGAATCAGGAACATTTATTGCCAAAATATGTTAGACATACAAGGAATTTGACTACAGCGGTTGTTGCATAACATTAGACAGTAAGACAGTGAGACAGTGGACCACAAGACAAATAATATTGTATAAGAAAAGTGGCAATTTACAAATTTACAATTTAACTCTAAAGTATACAATAGAAGGGTATGGGCTACGGGAAAAATAGAAGCTAAAATAAAAATGTAATAAAAAATAAAAGGTTAAAAGTCAAGTGCACTATTTAAATTATTATTATTTTATTATTATTATTAATAAATTGTTTTTAGTTACAGGCACTTTTACAAATGTTGGCTTGTCATCCGTCTTTTGGATTTCAGACACAAGATAAATTACATTTAATTCCCACTGTATCGACTTCTACAGTGTTTTTATTTAGTCCTTTTTCCTTATTTAATTTTAACGTGTGACTTTTTACGCAGTCGCATGTTGTTTCTACGCAAACCATAAGGCCATTTACTGGAATTATTTGGATGATTGCAGGTTAGAAAATGCATACTACATGTGTGGTTTTGCGTTCCACACGAATGTCTATGCCTTCTGGAGATTGTGTACCAGAGTTAATTGAGTTCACTTGGAAAACAAACACAGCTGGCCAATGTTCTGCAGTGTTGGAAGACGATGGATAGAGACCCAGAATCTGTTGCCAGCACTTCACATCGCGAGACTCATCAAGTATTCAAGAGGAACTTGGAATGAGAGACTGTTGAAGGAACACGAGACAAACGAGGAGAGACGAGAACAAGACACAGCGAAACAAACATGAGAATATATTATGTTTGTTGTTTGGGTGAGACGGAGAAGATAGTGGCCATACAGAGAGAAGCTGAGTTAAAAACATAGAGCCATCGATGAGGGGGGGAAAAAATTCCCGACTGTGTTTTATTGGCTCTTTAGATGTGCAGATTTGTCCGCTCTCTTTGCCTGTCGCTCCGTCCCCTGAGGTGAGTTAAGGGGACATTTAGAGGAGCGGGAGTGCTATTTAAATCATGCGTGTGAGTTTTAGAACGTGTGTCTGGATCGGTCCGAGGTGCAAGGGACAGGTTTACGGCCCACGTGCAGGAGGGGATGAAGGTCGTTTCCCGGGCAGGTCGTTTCTCTCCTCCCTGCCCCGCCGCCGTTGGTCCGGTGTGATTTCTTCTGAGCCCACAGGCCCGTTTTCTTTACCTACATATCCTTTCATCTCGCCGCCAACGAAGAACCCTCCTTTTGTAATCTCTTCCTCCTTTACTCCCTTGCCGACTCTGAATCGAATCACTTTGTGTCCCTTCGGCAAAGTGCTGTGTCTGTATCTTTCCCCTGCCCTTTGTCCCCCAACCTCCCTCCCACAGCCCCTCCCTCCCCCGTCTCCCGCGTCGTCACTCCTCCATACAATAACCCTGTATTTAGGGCCTGAGCCGACTGAAAGTCGGGCAAAGCCCTATTATGTTTCGAAGAATTATTATTATTATTTGTATTGTGTTTTGTGAGCTTTGTACCTTCTCTCACACGCTCGATGAGCCTCCCAAGTTGATGATCGGGTGAGAAACTCGACTCACTCAGCTCAAAGTGAGTTGCATGATATCGACTGAGATGCGATAAATGATCTGAAACATCATGTACACGAATCCTGATCCAAATGTAATCATCAGACAGCAGATAGAGCATGTGACCATAGTTATTAACCTGCATGGGGAAAAAAAAAACTTTAACACACTTTGATTCTTTAACGAATCAAACTGCTCATTTGAGCAGCAACAGTTCTCAAAACTTTTGCCTGTATTCAAAAATAGATTATTGATTGTCCTTGTTGTAATACTCATTACCGAAAATGTGTTGTACACCCAGGTTTTAAATCATTATAGCAACAAGACAATAAGACAGCAGTGACACCAAATGTTGGGGGGGAAAATAATTTAAAAAACAACAACTATGTAACAAAACAATATAATAACAGTTCACAAGCAGTTTAAAGGCACTGAGATCATATCACAAGTGACGAAAGGCAAGTAAAATGCAGGGAGGGCGACAGTTATTGTGCTGTAGCTGGTCCATGTTCAGCACGCTCAACAAATATACATTGTTATGTGTGGACGGAAGACAAGAGCTCGGATTCTTCGTACAGACAGAGGTCAGGACAGTCTGTAATGGTTTTGTCCTTCCCAAAGACCAGCCTGTTGTAAATATCCCTCCGAGCTTGACCCAACCCCATTTGTCCTGCTTGACAACGCTCTACGAGCCCGTTGAGCCTTTTATGGCCACGTGTACGGCCATAACTGCAAAAGAGTCAAACAATTTCTACCGCACGTGTGAGGAACATGTCAGGTGTGTGTGAGGGATTTTCTAGGATACGAGGATATTCAGACGCTTACTCTGGACCTCTGTTGGGCCCCGTATATTCCTGCCATTTGGAGCCGTGACAGGGCCAAGGCAGCAGCCGGGGGACCCTGCTGGTATCTCATCCCCACCCTGCAGGCTTGCTAACCCCTGAGACCTCCCAAACAACCCGGAGTCCACGGTGCTCCATAAAGGTCCGTCTCTATTCCTGCCCTCCTCTCCATGAAGGAGGCAGCAGCATGTCTCACAGTGTAATTGAATCATCACTTCTTCTTTTTTCCCCTACGTCATCTCCGTTGATTCAGTGCTTTCTCGCGGCTTCTTCGCGCCTCTCTTTCTTACTCTCACATTCGTTTGAGGAAACGGGTGAAGGAGAATGGATTGATGAAAGAGGTGGAGGCATAGGTGGGTTGGATAAAACGAGAGGGGTCGCGGTTTGAATTTGGAAGTCAGTACCTCTATTTCCTCTGTTTTACTGTGGGTCTAAGGTCTTAGCAGCAGTATCTCTCTCTCTCTCTCTCTCTCTCTCTCCCTGCCTCCCTATCTCTAGCTCTGCCTGACTCTACCATAAATCCCCCAACACACATATTTACACACACGCACACACCAATCAATACAAGCCTGCTTGGCACTGCCAAAGCCCAAAATGACTATAGATTTTATGACAACTCTGCCACTAAATTATGCAAACCTTTAGTTTATGTTCTGATACTTTTTTGGCATTCCTACACCTGATAGGGAGGTGCTTTACACTGAGGCAGGGATGGAGTGATAGAGGTGTAGAGAGTCGCATGCAGCCGTCAGTTTTTCACACAATCATTTCCTAATCTATACTGCTACAGATTGTGAAATCAATACCGGGTATTAACTTAAGAATGTAGTAAACGTCCTGCTGAAGTCAGGGTTTATTTGAGTGGTGAATAATGCACTCCGGGTGTCAGTGATACAATTTCTGTTTAGCACTCACACACATACTCTATGATAGATGAGTGATGCAAAGGTAAAGGAAACATGGATCCAGGACAGATTCCATCCTCACAGTGTGGTTCATGCGGTTTCGGGCCGAGTCTTGAATCCAGATAATAACAAAATAACTTGTTATAGGAGGAGGTAAAAGACACTTTTACTATAACACTACGGACTGTTATGTGGGATTTGACTGGATGTGTATTTGCAAGAGGGATGCATTGTGTGCGGACCTGGAAAAAGCCCGACTCTCAAAGCAAAAGACATTTTGGGGAATCCACACTGGGGCTATAGTTACACTTTCATGGATCCCCTTTTCATCAGAGCGAAATCGAGAGAGAGCGAGAGGGAGAAAAGAAAGAGAGAGAAGACAAACAGAAAGAGATGAAAAACAGCTTCTTGATACCATCATTGATCATTAGTCAAAGTCCTTGATTCTGTCTAATGAGCTGCGTGTTCATTAGAGTAATGAGAAAAACAACACGGCCTGTCACAGTGAAATTTGGGAAAACAGCCAAACAACACAGACCTTTTAGTTATATCTTTAATAAGATGTTTGTCTGTTTTGAAAGTAACTTTGTACTCAGCTGAAAATCCATTAAGACAATTCGATTCAAATATGTGTAAGTGCTCATCTACACTTCAAAAAGGTACTTTTTCTGCGACCCCAGGTGGCAGCTTATCCATATATTCTACACCATGAATATGAAACACCAAGTAACCATTGTAAGCTAGTGCTGGCGCTTCTCAATATCTTTTAGTGCGAGTCCCTCTGCAGGCCAATCTGCCATCTAATAGACGCAATAAATTATTCCATGCACGCTTCACCATGCAGTAGCGGTGCAATGAAAAAAGGAAATCTGACATAAGTGGGATATTTTACAGGTTTTGTAAACACACACTGGCGCACTTTGATGTAGCTGCAGTGCCCTGATGTGACCCTCTTGGCTCATCAGCAAGAACTGCTCCACTTAAACTTTGTTGCTCCCTTGTAATTGAATTAGTCTGCTCAATTATGTAGAGGCAGGCCTGTCCTCATTACACGGCACTATTAAAGCTCCAGGATGGAGCCGAGGGATGCGGAGCGGCAGACGAGCCGGGTGGAATGCAGCTAAAAAGTCATTTAAGTGAAAGTGTAAAGTTTGATCGCTCTTAATCTCCGACGCGTCCGCCACATCTGTGCAGCGACTGCATGTGCTTGTGGGCCCAAATACTTTGAAATATGCCCAACCAGCAAATTGCTGCACTAACTTCACAAGAAAGGTCCAAGTGAGCCAGAATCTGAGCGAGACATCTGAGATTCCAACTGCTTTCTTATTTCTTTCTTTGTCTCCCTTTTTGTCCCTCGTTCTGTCTCCAACTCAAACAGGAGCAGCGGAAGAGCCTCCAGAGTGGGCTGCAGAGGTGGGATCTCACACACACACACACACACACACACACACACACAGAGAGAGAATAAATACCCAGGGAGAGGATGAGCAGCCTGCTGTAAAAGTCCATCTACCTGCAGTTGGGACCAATCTATTGCTGCTTAATTACTGATAACCCACACTGACATTGGACTTGTGTCTGTTCTCTGACTGCTACGTGCAACCCTTCCCCTTCTCAGTGATCACCTGACCACGGACCTAGACAACATGGCGCCCATTGAGACCAAGGTGTTAATGTGAGTATTTCTTTTTCTCTACAGCTAAAAAAGGAGAACATCTTGAAGTATAGTTTTTGTCGCCATGAAGTCCTGGATGGTAAATTTCCTTGAAGTAAACCTTTGATGGAACCAATATGACTGGTTGATGGTTCCAGTAATCACGTTGCTCTTTGAAGTAATCACACAACTCAATTCAACTAAAACCTCATACTGCAGGTCCCTTTGATATTACAGTAGAAACTGTTTGGGATCGAGGTAGGTGAGGACGTGTAATGCCCAAGAAAAGAAAATACACCTTGTGAATCAACTAATTCTGAAGATAACAGACCGCAATCAATGTAAACTTGGTAACTACTCAGAACTGTGTCACAGCTTGAGCGATCATCCATGCATCCTATTCCACGTTGTCTTTCTATAACCACATGTAGTATCCAGCGGGCTTGGCGCCATTTCCTCCAGAGACAGGAAGTGGAGAAGAGGAGCCCCTCACCGCCGTCCCTCTCCTCCTCTGACAAGATGAGCATGTCCATCAGCATGACGACCCTGTCAGACGGGAGCACCCCGGTAAGTAACGCTTATGTCAGAGATATCCCCCATTATAATTACAAATCCAAAGGCATTCAGACGCTGTGACTGACGGTGTCTCTGGAGGCCGTGTGTGTGTGTGTGTGTGTGTGTGTGTGTGTGTGTGTGTGCGAGTGAGTGTGTGTGTGTCTTTGAACTGTTGAACCGAAAGCTTTGCAAATGTTGCGGTTTCAGGGTTTTCTAACTGTCTCAGTAAAGCTTTTCTATGCACCGTCTAATTACATGCATACATGTATACATATATTTGCGTGTGTCATATATGAGATGCTAGTGGGGTGTTAAGAGCAGTGTGCTGCTTGTGGAGAATATGCATACAGTTCAGTTCCTGTCCAGAAGGGGGCAAAATCTCTCAGATCATTTCTTCAGCATGCAGCCTCTTCTCTGGAAGCGGAGAGTAAATATACAAGGATTTGGTCTCACATTCACACACTTTCGCGCACAGCAGCATCACGCTGAGAATTGAAATCCATGGAACAGCTTATCTCATTGAGCACTTCTCCCCTTCATTTAAACCGGCCCCCGCAATAAATCCTCCTGGATTTTCTTCTTTTTTGTCTGTTTTGGTCATTATTATTCTGCACGGACGTCGCCCGCCGTCTTCTAGCTGAATAGGGAGTGCGCGTACGCTTCTCGACTAATCCCTGCGCCAGGCAGTCAACAGGCTGGTTGAATCAGCTGGGAGAGTTCTGTGTCTGGGCGCACCTCGGTGGTATACTTGTCCACACAATCGCTGCTCGAAAAAAGCTTTCACGCAGACTGTTTGATTTCGAATTCTCGTGGACAAATGAGAGGGTCAGATGGGTTACGAGTGAGGAGCATTCAGAGTGGTGTGCAAGCGGCGGCTTGAGACGTGAGCAGCTGACTGGTCAGCATTCAGGTCAAGAAGGTTATGAATGAAGTCCAAAGGCAACCGCTCCCTTTTCTACACACACACACACAGAGTAAACAGCGCTTGTGTTTGAGACCCTTTGGGATGGCCGGGAAATGCTTAGATCTTCCCTGAGATGTGTGTGTGTGTGTGTGTGTGTGTGTGTGTGTGTGTGTGTGTGTGTGTGCATGCGCCTTAGGGTCAAAGGAGATAGAGGAGGGCGCTAGAGAGGGAGGGAAGATGAAAAACAGACGTTGGCTCTCGGGTTGAATGTGCTGACGCCGTGGATCCGCTCGCCGCGGGACCACGAGGCTCAGCATCCCCTCTCAGCCACGTTCATTAATGTATGACATATTTTACCTGATCGATTGTGGCGGCCTACAAGGTATCTGCTGCATTATCTCACCTGTTCTCTCGCTCCACACACTCTCTTCTCTCTCTCTCTATTGTCCTTTCTGTAGAGCGATCCGTTTGGGTGGATTTGGAAGCTCCACCCTGTTTGAACAGTTTAGTTTCTGTCGACCCAGCGATACGTTCTGAATCCACGCCGGGCAGGGTGGGGTTTTGACATGGGTGCACACAAACACACACACACACACACACGAAAGAAGACAGGGCGATGTGCCAGCCATCCCTACAGTGATTGAATTTGTAACCTTTGTGCTGGTGACATCAGTCTTTGACAAAACCATGCCACATACAATATATCTGTGTGTGTGTGTGTGTGAGTGTGCTTGACTCCGCTTGCGTGTGTGCAGTGTGCGTTTGTGTGAGCAACCAGTCCTTGTTGTGTTTCTATAAGTGAGCTATTTTTTCCTCTTTGTGCGTGTCAGGGCTGTTATGCTCTCAGCAGTGCATGACTGAAATATTGTTGACATGCGGCTCGTTACTGTGTGACTTATCTTTCACGTTGCATCTCAGCTCACTCATTGCCATGGCAATCCTGCAAAATGGAGCAGCAATGGATATCTCTCTTCATGATCGATCCCTCTGCTCCATAGCAACACCACGGAGGGAGGCAGAAATTATAGGTTTCATTAAAGGGGAACCTAACAAAACTCTGGCTTTTATGCCAAGATATGAATCAGCTGTCTATATTTTATTGTTTCACCGCATCAACACACAGCCTGCCGGCCACCTGCAAGTCGACACACATGCGCGCGCGCACACACACACACACACACAAAAGAGAGGGAACACACACACAGACGCAGGCGCATGGAAACACAGACCACTACAGCTTTAATTTCAGACTGTCTAAGTGATAGATGTCTTTTTATAACCAGACATTAATCAATAGGGTTTGGGGGCCAGCTGAATGCGTTTCTAGCGGGATTGGCACTAAAGTGTTGGAGAAAGACCTGATCACTCAAAATGTATTTGTTGTTTTACTATTTCTTTAAACTTTAAAGGTTTTTCAACCCTGAATTTAAAGTGTCCTGTCTTTTGGAGGCTTGCATTTTGAGAATGAGAGCTGTCCGTTGCCTTGGTGCTGACCTGTGTTCTAGGATGCAGCAGCCCACTGCTGCCACTAGAGGGAGTTCCTCCATCACTTTTTTCTCTCGTTTCGTGGGAGTGATTGGACCAATTGTAGAAAGCAAACCATATGACATAGTGAACAAACAACTGCAAATTTGCAAGAGTATTATAGCCCTAGCCCTGTGTAAATGTAACAAAAGGATCGGGACTGAGTTATTTGGGGTTTAAGGCTTTTTACGTACATACATATATGTGTGTTTTTTACCACCTTATCAGCATTTAATCTTTATGGTTAAACCGTATTTAGAATCCTAGAGAGGGCTATGTGTGTGTGTGTGTGTGTGTGTGGTGCAGCTTAGCCCATCTGGCCCGCTAAGGTGCAGCGAGTCGGGGTCGAGTCGGGCAGCACCGCCTTCCCCGTCTGCCAGCTGTCATGTTTCTCCTTCTCCGCCCTCTCCATCAATGCTCTCTTAATGTTCACTTTCTCCCTTTTTTTATTTTTTCATGCCGTAGTTTATTTTTGCCACCGCCTTTCATATTTAATGTATTCTCTTTTTCTTGTCCCTTTCTTTAAGCTGCCCTCAGAACCGCTCTGCTTCTTTGCTGGTTGTGGCTCTCACTCTGTTTCAGTCTTTCTCCCTTTATCACTTGCAACCCCCCCCCCCCCCCCCCTACTGTTCTCTTGGCTTTATCGGGTCATGCAGCTGCATTACCAGCCATGGAAGCGTAGGGAAGATAAAAGAGGTTAGGCGAAGTCCGGGGGATTTCCGTACAGGGACTGTATTACTGCTTGTTGTGTACAGAGCAGGGAGATAGAGCAGCAGTATATTCTAAATATATCTAGAGACGTTCAGCTCTGTTTTTTTCTCGGTCTTATTTGAGTTATACTGAAATAACCCACGGACTTGAATTTGTTATTACACAAAGCTTTCAGCAGATTACTGATACAGCAGCCTGCACAGACTTCACCCTGTGTCAAAGCATTTAACCTTGCACATTCATTTCTACCCATCTAATCCAATGCAGGGTCCACATCGTTGCCCTTCAGGATTTTTTTTCCCCCACTGTATAAACTCAGATTGCTGGATGGAAAAAAGAAGGGAAGGTCACATATGGTACCAACCTGGTCAAAGTGTTATTACACGGAGGCCTCAGCACTGTTATTGTATTAATGACTCCCCCTCAGGCTCACCCTGTCCCCATTATGTCGTCTTTTCCGTACATTAACCCCATGGTTCACCGGTCACTGATAAGTAGACAAACAACAGCTCAGTAAGGTTGAATCACTAAACCACTTTCGTGGCACTTTTTGTTTGTTTATAGTCTTTGTTCAACATTGTTGGGATTATTTTAGATAGATGTATACACCATTTATATTAAAGAGACTGTGTGCAATCTTTAGGGTGGGGAGCTGTCAGCAGAAACACAACATGACATGAATATGCAATCTTCTTCTATAGCAAACCCCTCTGCCGGGAGAGCGGAAGCAGCCAGGGGGACACGGGACAGGAACAATGATAGCGACAAATTGCTGTGTTCTTCATTCTGTGAGGACTCCAATCAGAAGTGCTGATATAGCCATTTTACATTTGTTTCCAGTGAGATATTAATGACTGTATATTGTGACATTGTAAAACATAACAGTTGCTGCTCGAGAAACCTTTTTTCCAAAAGTCCTCGATCCCTTAAAACATGAGTTTTGATAATGTAACAGTTGTGTTAAAATCCTAAAGGGAGGGCTGAGCTGACGTTTATTCAGTGGGTTGCAATGCCAGTAAAACAGGTTTAATACTACACCACAAATCACATTCCTTGAAGCTTTCCATTTCCTTTCATATATATTCCATCGTTATTGAATCGATGTGAAGCCAAATGTTGCACTTAAAAGGCTTTTAAATATGTACAGCATGCGGCGCTCTATCCCTGTTATGGAAAAAGGGAATAAACAGACCACAGTATGAATCAGATATTCTTAAACACAAGAAAAAAATCAGTAGGAGCCTGCAGATTATTATTAATACAACAAATGTACAAGAAGTCGGAGCACCACTTTCATGAGATTCAGTATTATATTGAAATAAATGTAAGAAATCACTTCCACAATAACTTCAGATCATTTTGAGCATAGATTCCACATGAACCTTCAGTTTTCTGAACACAAGGCCGTGCCCAGCCGCCTTCTTGACATCGCGTGATGAACTACACAATTATTCCTAATCATGACATTATTTCCAGCTATCAACGCCGGTGGTCTGCTGCACACTGACAACCTTCCAAGTAATGGCATTTCCCAAAAGCCTTTCCCACTTCTCTTCCACCACGGACCGGAACATCCCTGTGATGATTTATGGTAATTATGCAAATGCAACATAAGGCTTTGGAAATTAATGCTAACCCCCTCCACTTTGTCGCTGGAGGGTGGGTGTAGTTGCAGCCAATCGTTTTACAATCCTGTTAGTGTAATACCAGGGACAAGGCAAAAAAAAAGCCTACGTCAGGCAATTCCCTTGAATTACTTTAGGTTTATTGAAGCCTCATGGAGGTGATTCACATGTTTAATCACTTGTCTTCACTCATTCGGTGCAAATTGATGGAAGAGGCAGCCTAAACATGGGTTCAGACCCTTTTCTTATTCCTGGGTAGCGATGCTGAGATTTAATTGGCGTAATCCCTCTTGTCATAATCTCCTAGAATAGATGCAGTGGAGGTAGCGGTGCACGTGTGGTGGTGCTGGATCTCCACCCTGTCTCACACAGGCTGTGTGGAGTAACAGCCGTGGCAGGCTGTGACCGAACCAGCTAAGGTACTGATTGACAGAATCATTAGTGACCCCTCACCGCTCCGTCACCACGTTATGCCGAGCGAGTCTCGATTTAGAAGCCCCAGACTTTACCTTCTCTTGTGACTTGAACCAACATGGACTTAAAACAATATTAGCAACGTATTGCGTGCACTCCAGCTCTGTGTTACTCGGTAAAAAAGCCTGCAGACATGTGAAGGACGTTTGGATGACTCTTATAACCATGTACAATGGAGACGAGAAATGTCTGATGGAGAGGCAGCGAGGTTTGACGCTTTGCTAATCACCTGCCAGCGGCATGTCGACTCCGACATGGGCCCTTTCACACCTGGGACATGTCACGTCATACACATTACGTCTGTGTGTGTGTGTGTGTGTGTGTGCAAATTAGATGGAGATGGAACTAAATGCACAATGAATCTTAATGAATCGAACCCCGGAGCTTATTCATTCATGAATGAAGTTCCTAGAAAAGCCAATGCTGTGTAACTGGATTTTGCTTTGGAATCGGTAGCGTTAATCAGATGATACCTTGCTTCGTAGTGAGGTCATGTTCCATTTGCATCATCAAGGAGAATCCACAGGGGGTCACTGTTCTGCGTTGTTTGGATAGCCCTTTTAATTTCACGACTCTTCAATTAAATATTTAAGTGTTGCAGGATTACGTCAGACTTGTGAACAAGTTGCTGGCTCGTACACGTCTCGAATATATTACTTTTTTCTTTTCTTTTTTTTTAATTTTCAGCTATAAATCACTAGAATCATGTGTAAATACATTTGTACTCCCAAAACATGCAGGAATGAAGACTGTACACAGATAACAGTGATTAATCTTGCAAACAATTTTTCTTGGTAACAGCTTAAAGTTTATGTCGTTCACAACATCCACACAAACAATATCAAATAATATTATATTATATTATAAATCACTGAAATAATGAGCGCCAATGGACCTGGTGATTGTCCTACATGAATAATCTGGACATTTTCTTTCTCCTGGTAGCTGTAAATATTAAAGACTTTACATCGTATTTTGCTAATTTACATGGCCCACCATGATTTGCTGGGTTAGATTTGACTTTGAACAATTCAGGTTCATTTATAATGATATGAAATCCTAAGCATATTTGTATTACATTTAAAAGGGCTGTATGTAGCGGTGAAGCATCAAAATGCATGTTGTTACTGTGGTTCCTTTTTTAATTCTCTCTCTCTCTGTCTCTCTCTCTCTCTCTCTCGCTCTCTCTCTCTCTCTCGCTCTCACTCCCGTTTTCTAAAACCAAGAGTGTCATTCTGTCTTCTTTGATCCCACGACCGCCACATTATCTCTTTGGTTTCTTCTTGCCAAGCAACATGGAAATAAGTGATGATTGATGTCCGATTGGGGACGGCGGCGATCTGAAGAGCAATAGATTGATACAATTCTGAATCATCTTAACTCTGGAATCTATTGATCAGGGCTTTGCGGAGGTAATCAACAACCATAGCCGCATGCTGCAAAGTGCCAGTCGAAACTGTGAAGACAATTCTATTGACACGCGGGTCATTCAGTTGATTGATTTAAGACACGTTTTGTTGATCAGAGCTGACAAGCATGAATCACGTTTCTTCAGAAAACACAATGGGTTGGGAAGAAAGTGAGGGATTATAGGCTTCAAGCCATGAGATAAAATCCACTCAATCCCATCAAAGCAATCATTTTTCCCTTTACTATATTTAGCGTTTCAGCTTGATCAGTACATTTGTGAAATAATGGCTCCAATACACATTAAATCATAAAAAATATACATTTTAGGTAAGAACCTTTAATGAAACTTGCATGCTTGCTTCAATAGTGTCGGTTCATTAAATTGACTGAGCGCTATTGGATTTATTTAAATATGTCATTAGCTATTTTGTATATAAAAGCAGTTGGTCTTTCACAAACAGGGAATATGCTACGTTGTTTATCACATTGCGCACCGCATGTTGCTAAAACTGAATACATCCAAAACCCTGCTCCATGTGTGAGAAAGTTTCTAAGCATCTCAACTGGATAAAGGTGATGTTAAAAACTTCTTCTAGCTCCTGCAAAGAAAGCACTGCCTCCTTACAAGCAGTGCTAGTGGGCCAATGTTTTATTAATAGAGCTCATGCTCTGCGCCTCACACTTTTACTTTGGTATTCACATACGCATGCAAGCATGCGTGTAGGGCACATAGGAAGTGAAGTGGTAAGGGAAAGTGTATCGCATCTCATTTATTGTTATGTGACAAGATTTTGCACATACTGCATACCTCAAGAGCCGTGAGGTGTGTGGGCGTGTGTGACACTGGGTGTGAGGGAACAGCCTGCAGCACTGTGCATATCCAGCCTCATTTCCCAGATTCCACTCCTCCTTTATCAGCAGGATCATTATCCTCTCACGTCCCTGCCCTCGATGCCTCGCTTCTTCTGGAACTCGATGTGGAACACCAAAATATCCACACACACACACATACACACACACACACATATCACTCACTCACACTCGGCCAGAATGCTTATTATTTTGCACCCTCTTTTCACGTGTGAACAAAAAAAAAAGACAATGGTTGCGTGTGCCTGGGAACGGGAAGGAGACAGGTTAACACTCGACAAGATCACGAATATCTGATGTTCTGGCTCCTAAATGGTGGAACGAGCTCTCTGATGACATCAGGACCACAGAGAGCCTTTACATCTTCAGCAACAAGCACTTACAATTGTTCTTATAATGGCTCTTATCTAAGTTGTAAATCGAATGGCACTTTCTTGTTTCTTGTTATTCTGAGTTTGCATCCTTATGGTTGAAATGCACTTATTGTAAGCCGCTTTGGATAAAAGCGTCAGCTAAATGTAATGAAATGTAAAAGTTTGGTTATTTTTTCCTGTACAGATGAAGGAAACTAATAAAACCCAGCTTAGGTAGTGCGGCTGTGTCTTACCTCCTGACACCAGAGACTCGCAGGCCACAGTTGATGCTGCATACCAGTGTCACTTGGTATGGAGATTAGACACAAAGGAGATTAAGGTTTTGACAAGGCAACGAGTTGAAAGACCACTCACTCATGCACATATATATATATATATGTCGCACTGAGCACGATGGAATCAGCGTCACATATATGTGCTCATGAAAAGACACGATTGTCTGTGTACACTAGTGGGGAAATGGAGCATTAAACATTCCCCGCTTGGAAAAGATCAGGGAAGGGAGTGAAAATGATTCACTACGGCTCTAGATTTACACTTCACATGAGTCACAAATCTGTCCAGCTTGGCACATCGTGACCTTGTTAATCTCTTATCTTTCACTCTGTCTCTGTGTCTTGTCTTATTTGCAATTATATTTGTTATAATTTTGGCGTGTTGGTGTTGGTGATGAAGTTTACCCCGCCCTTGCAGTTTCACAATTTTTTTAAATGTTTACAAGTAGTTGTAATTTTCATCTGCCATAGCAGTGCGATGAACAAGCAATCTGTTTCACATGTAGAGAGGATGGAGGTTTCGTTTCTCCTTTCACTGGTTTGGCATTTAGAGACTGGAATAATCCAGAGAAGGACTTAAATGCATTGAATAGGAGGGAGATAAAACAAGGGAAGAAAGAGCCTATTCTCCTCCCCACTTAGTGGTCTAGTCTCCAGAGAGAAATATACTGATTTGTGATAAATAAAAAGAAGGTTTAAAAAGCTTTCCTCTTTCCTTCTCTTTTTTTTCTCCCACTTCCCTTCCTCTCACTGACCTAACTCTCATGCACAAAGTCCATCTGGGTATTGATGTCTGTGTGTAGGGAATGAATATGCAGCAGATAGAGGGAGAAATCAACCATTAAAAGGAACACAGAAGCATTCCAAGGTATTATCATCACACAGCCACTCTGCAGGCAAGTCAAGATAGTAACGACGAGTAACTCCTGTGTAACTTTTCATCCACTTTTACCCAACTTTACATAATAGTTGGTGCCAATTTAACAGGTCGGTAAAATAGGCGCGAAGGGAATCGAGTCGGCTTTCCACGATTGCTTCCCACGCAAGGGGGGCAAATGAGGGGGATCGCGAGCTGTGTGGAAGTGTAGCCCAACGCTGTGCAGCCCTTATGAAACAAATCAGCCACAGTGCACATGCCTGTGCTCCAACATTACACTTTGGCCTCGTTGTTTGGCCCGATGACAAAGGATGAGGGCAAAAAGGGAACTGCAGATTGTGGATGAGGCAGCTTTGCCTTTCAAACGGTCCCCGCCAGGGATAAACTGGGGGGGGGTGGCAGGCAAAAAGGGAAACAGATGAGTTGTGAAGTGTGCAGAGAAGTAGACGGGGTGAGCAAAAGTATCATCATGAAAGCCACCTGGAAGACTGTCACAAGGGGAGACTTCAAAACACCCGGCATTCACGGGAAACCCCTCGGGGCGGCCAAGCTTTTGTTAGCATGTCAAATGTGGGGAAAACAAAATGGATCTTTAAAAGGAATATATGGTTATTGGTAAAAAAATAAAAATAAAAAATAAACAGCCTTTTTTTCATGGAATGCAGGATTTTGAAAGATATGTGCACAGGGTGACTGGCATGTAACGTGTCACCTAAGTTTCTAGTCTATGAAGTTAATGTGAACTGCGGTCTTTTACGCTCTAACAAAGTTGTGGTATTTGACACATTTGTGTGTGAATGTGTTGGCCCAAAATACATCCTAGGGTGTGCTCCTTCAGACCACCCTTAGCCGCGGCTCAGAGCGCCTCAAAAGGATCAAATGTTGTGTATAAAACCTCATTTACCCTTTCATTTTGTCCCTG
This sequence comes from Pungitius pungitius, assembly GCF_949316345.1. NCBI lineage: Eukaryota > Metazoa > Chordata > Actinopteri > Perciformes > Gasterosteidae > Pungitius > Pungitius pungitius. Next base: position 10,282,225 of record NC_084902.1, on the reverse strand, counting down.
TTAGACAGTACAGGCTTTTGTCTTTGTGTTGGAGCCTCCTCTTCTATATCTGCTCACCTCACTGCTGATTCACAACCAAGCACCCTTCCTCCTCAGCACCACAGCACCACCAGGGCAAACTGCTGCCTCTTTGTATATTTTCTCCACTGTGATCAACAAAGAAACACCCTTTCGGTACGATGCAAGTAGCAAAAGAAAAAAAGGGTGCCTGACCAACTGGCGCGAAGCGTTAATAGTAATAATAGAGTTGAGTTGAGCCTTTTGAAAACGTATCAAGTAGTCAGTTCTTTGTTTGTCTGTTTATTCAGTATTAGAGCACATGTTGCCTGAAACACAGGTGAGTGTGTGCCCCTCGCTGTGTACTGAGTGACAGCAAAAGTACCGTCCTGGACTGAAACGCCTTCGCGTTCCCATCTAGTGTCAAAAGGGAAGAACGCACGCGGGCTCCAGCGAGCAAACGGAGAACGCCTGACAGCTCTGATACGACATCACTCCCCCGCTCGCATAGGGCGCCGCAGTCTCAAAATCAATCAGTCAGGGAGTTCACAAACTCTGGGAAAACGTGAGGGAGAAACCCTACAGCACTCTTCAGTCGCTCCCTTCTCCTGTCGGGAGGACTGCGGATTTGCTTGGAAACGGGTTCACGCATTTAAGCATTTTAACAGCTTTGATAGAAAGATAGAAAGTTCAGCAGGCACTAGCCAGGAGAAGGTAACTACTGTACTTTAGGTTTCAGTAGTTTTATTAGTTGCAGTTCTGGATATGAATATCTTGCAAAATATCACCACCATTAGTTCTTTTTTGTCCTACATTTGAGTTATTTATTTATTCATTGTTTTTAACTCTTTGCACACCAGCTCTTTTGCTCTTGAACGTGGATAAATATTTCATTAGGCAGCTGTTCCCCTGCCGTAAAGACTGGCATATGGAAAAGACAAGTCACTCATGCACAGTAAATGTATTGAAATCACAAAACATTGATCACAATATATATATATATATATTTATATAAGTACTATTCTGAATTGAGAAGCAGTACCTGCATGCGTCATGCTGCACAGAAATCCTTATTCCACACAGCTATAATGGGTTTCCAACACAAATCTATCCTCAGAATCAGAATCGTCTCTATTTGACTGTGGTCACATGTTACTTGTACAGGAAATGAAGGCAGCTACCATATTTTATTCAACAGCTGCGATTAAATGACCAACGGAAAAGCAGATTCCTTGATTGAACAGAGTTGATTTGATATATTTCTGCCGTCAAGGCAATATACAGTATAATAAGTGTGTGCAGTGGGTGTCGGCCAGATATTGTGTAAGCTAAATTCTGCTCCTAATAGATCATCATTATTTTGATACAGGGTGTGACTATATAAAACATATTTTTCTAATGTTCATAATTGTTTAAACTGATTGGAGAGTTGTTGAAATGAGGACATTTTATGGTGCTGTTGATTTGTAGTGCATTTTCATTCCTGTTATTTAGCCAACATTAAACCCTTCATAAAGGTACAATATTTTGCAGAATGGTAAAGTAACACTGCTTTTGCTTCAGCTAGGTTTATCCAATAAACTGAGTGTCTACCCAAGACTTGAGATATTTGAAAAAAATATACAGGCTGAGGGGGATTTAAAAAAAAAAAAAAAATCTAATTTCAAGGTAAGCGGACACATCTTTCATCGTTGTTGTCTTTGTGAGTGTGGGGCCAGACTGGTGGAAGCTTGTGTGAATGCCGTACTTGCCGCACTTGCTCTCAAATAGAACTCACTGGACCGTGCTTCCAAATGACTGGCCTCAATGCAGCCAGTGTCATGCCAGTTACACGCTAAGATTAGCTAATTCACTTTTCGTTAAGGCAGATTCCGCTGCCCAAAAGCCCCTTTTGTTCTGCCCGGCACTCTGTTCCCTCTCTGCGTAGCGATGGAAGGCCTGGCTGCAACGCTGTGGTTCAGATCTCTGGAGATCCCGGATGAGGAGAAGATTCAAACTTGGTGGGGTGTGACTGTATGAGACATCTAGCATGTAACCATGCATGTGCCCTGCCTGCCGTGTGTATTACTGTGCATTGAGAAATGGAACAGAACCACATACCTTTCCTTACTGTTTTAAAGCGAGTGACTTTTGCCATAAAGATCCAACAGATACCGAGAAAACAAAGGCCCCTGCAGTTTAAAACTGCAATTGCAAAGGGTCTAATTCCGTGACTCGGTGTCCATCATTGCTGTTTGTGCTCATCGAGCGCTCCTTCGTAGACGCTGATGTACACGCTCGGACAGCTGCAGTCCTCTTCCTCGGTTCAATGCTGTCCATCTACGGAGACCGTGTGATGTGAGGTAGCAGCATCACTGGGCGCTTTGTTAACTCCGATGTTCATCTGACAAGCAAAGACAAAGGGTCCGCTATGGCTTCTCACACAGTAGAACGCTGTCTTGAGATTTAAAGTATGAAGCCAAGCTGTTGACTGAGATGAAAAATGAATGGGGCCAAAAGACGGCTCCAATCACATTCTGCTGGGTTCTCCGCCGAACCCATGACAACTCTGTGTAGTGGCCACAGTGCAAGTGAGTGATGGGATATGTAGTGAATGGTCTAAAAGACACCACTGGCTGCCATATCACATCATTTAACTCCAAAACTCCAGCACTAAAGCAAGACTTTCGACTTTTCCCCCCGCACCTGAAATGAGAAAATCACACCCTCTGTCCCATTTTAATACTGAAGCCATCGATGCACAAGCAGCTGCTTAATTACACGGTATCTCGTGTTCTATCTGCCCTCCCGCCTGAGCTGGGTCATCATCCAGTAGAAGATGAGTGAGATGAGCCCGTTCTAATTAAACAGGAGAGTGAGACGAAAGGAGATTACAATACCAGTGTTGGCAATAGGACCTGGGCAGAATGTCTATATTCGGCTGTCACAGGGTTTATGACCAGCTTAAATGTGGAGTCCCAGCTCAATTATATTAGATGACTGGCAGGCGATATGAAACCAACCTCATTAGAGACATCGGCTAAAACACACTTGCAAAGTTGTGTTAGTAATTAGGTTCTAACTGCAGTTTTGCAGAAAATGTGATCATTAGTTATTTTTAAATGACCAAATACACTATACTTTTTTTCAACAAGTATTAGTTTCACTGAAGTATATCACCAATTATTTTGTAGCCCAATGGGTAGCTATAGCACTTGTTAACAGAAATAGGTGTAAACTGTATTGGAAAATTCCCTCCACAGCACTTTTGACTGACTGTAAGTATTCAACAACAGCGGAATGATAATGTGGTCATTTGCGCCAAATATAGCTTAAGCTAAATGTGCATCATGATTTAAATATGTTAATAATGATGCTGCTATATCATATATGAATGCAAGCAGAAAACATTTGACTTATTGTACCTTGCTGTGTTATAACTTGTCTCTAGCTCAGATGATTTCTGCACATCCCCTCTCCAAACACTACACTAATACACATATTATACAACTAAATTAAAGTGATAAAAATCAAACACCACTGACTGTGTATTGTGTGTAAATGCTTGGATGCTGCTCACTCATGGCCCTAAAACACTAAATATCTATCATCCCTGGCATGTTGCAGAGCCCCTGACCAGCTGTAATCCCCCGAACAAATCCGTTTTTCTTCATCAGGCGTCATCCGGTGCTTATTGTAAATGTAGGTGGCTGCTGCTATGAGGCGTAGCGAGTATTATCGCTTTATTACTTTAAAGACTTTACTTTATTTATTACGTTGCTTTTCTCCCAAATCCAATGTGAGAGCTGCAGGTATCCTTTAGAGGAAACATGTGGACAGAAGGGATTTGGGTTGAGAAAAGTGCCGGAAGCCTTTGGAATGCACCTTTACTACGATTTCCTCTTTTAATTGATATCAGTGAAGCCTCATTCCTCCTTTGTATGGCTCATCCAATACAACTCGCTACCCTACACATGCTCCCATCCAAGGTAAAATACTGTAAAAAGGCTTGAGCGATCAAATGTGACCTGCAGTTTGTACCCAGTTTATACACACGTCACATGACCGAGGCCTGACTTCCAGGTTGAGGATGAGAGTCAAACTCGAGCTTTGTTCCCTGAGCCGAAGACGCAGAAGACCATCACGGCTCTGCCAAAGACAGTTTCACGGTAAACACTGGCTTTTGACTCCACAGTGCTGAAACAAACTCGGATAAGAGGATTACGGGGACTGAGGGCGACTGAACAGGACGTTTAGTGTCGGCGCCCATAAACCGTCCGATTAGCAGCTGAGGGAGACGGTCCTCAGCTCCTCTTTTTGCCTCTGTGACTTGGCGTCCTCCCAATTCTGCTTGATTGGGAAATCGAATGTCTTGGCTCTGTTTTCACACTTTTTCTGTTCAGCTTGGTACCATCTTCATCTTGTGTTATTCCGCTGCTTCCTTAATCTTCATCGTTGACGGTAACTCACCAGTGCATCGGCGTGGGAATAATATCGCAGCTCGCATTCATCATAAACTTTTCTAAACTACTATTTGGTTGGTGGTAAAACTGCAGATGCCTCTGTGTGTGTCTGTGTGTGTTTATGGAGGCTCCTCTTTTTACTGCCGTCGATTTCAAGCCAAGAAAATATATGTTCAGGTCTCCTGCCTTAATGTGCATGGAATGGCTGAGTGCTGTAAAAAAAAAAGAGTCTTAATTGCTGCACATTTGAAAGGGCGATCCCCCCCCCCACACACACACACACACACCACACATTTATACCCCCAAGAGAATAATAAAAGATAAGATAATTCGGGGAACGACACAGAGGCACAGTCACAACCTTGTCCTCCTTCTGGAGCATCAGTCATACAGCCTGGATGGGTCATGTTGTAATATTCAAAGAAACGATTTCACTTTAGTTGTGTGTCTCTTTACCATATGCGATGTAATGTGCGATGAACCGGAGGCTGCTCCTCTCTGTTCTCAGTTGCAGGCTGACTTTTAACTGCGGTTGGTCGTAAAGGCACAGAGAAAGCAGCATGAGGATTTGCCTCCAGGGAGCAAGGACACTTTAGTGCCTTGCTTGCATTTTGCTTTTTGTCACTTTTTTTTTACCTATAGAAGCACTTTCAAATAATTCCTTTAGTGCGTTTTATTTTAATCGCAGTTACACTTGAAATATTTGATTACAGATTTAGAAACATGACCTTTTGCGCGAATGCTCCATTAAAAACATGAGACAGTGCAGAAGGCTAATAGACTTCATGTTTTGGTGGTTGGGGGTTGAATTAAATTTGTAGCATTCAACAACCAAATATCCGATTAAATGTCTGTTTTACATATTAAAGAACACAAAAGCGACATGAAATTAAAAAAAATTATACTTCATAACTGAAATTCTTAGTAGTAAATAATTCCTTTGTTCATTAAAATCTACTTTATATAAAGCGGGGTGGCTCATGTCATGTGTTAGATATTCAGCAAACAGAGTAAAAGGGGTCAATGTGACCGAATGTTTGCTCCAATCTGTCAAATATTTATTAATGTAAAGCATATATATATATGAGAGAGAGAGATATGTTTGTATATATACACATATCCCACAACAAACCATTTCATTCTGCACACACACACACACACAACATGCATCTTTAAGGAAAGGTTTGCAAATCAAACCATTGTGTTGTCCTGTCTGTAATGTTCTTTGCATACACAAAATCATTACTTTCCTTCAATCAACATGTTTTACATAGGCTGCACACTACTGCCAGCCCTACACACAAACGGACTCAAACATGAATATAATGCAAAAAAAAGAAGTAATTTCTAACCTCTCGTACGCACTCAGTCAGATCCCCACAAGCCATTTTTTTGCCCAGCAGGGAGGCAAAGGTATTCATTTCCTATTCTGGTGGCATTTGTGGCTCCAATCACCGTTCCCTTGAAGTATTTCTTTGTAATTTGTACAAGATGTAAGGGATTCAGAGCAGGCCTGTGAAGTCCATCAAACAGGAAAATCACCCCTGTCCTCTGTGCCCTTCAACTCCACAGTGTCCTGTCTAAGTGTCCGATTCTAACAGCTGCCATGCAAAGTGCACTGATGTGGACGGTGCTCTTTGAATTACGTCACAGCTGTTCTTAGCCTTCACGGAGCATTACGTGAGTGCCTCTAGTTAACCAGGTCCTCTGCCCACGGTGTGTTGGTCTTGTTGACAGGCCGATACTTTAGACACGCCCTTAGTTTAATCTTCTGGCCCTTTATGTCAAGCGATGCTCCCTGTATAACAAAAACTAAAACGCTTTTATACACTGAAAAACGTCTTCTCCGCATCCAAAGAAAACCCATTTCATTTGCATTGTCATATTTCAAACAAATGAATGAAGTTTTCTTCTAGCGGGGAAAGAATTCTAATCCTTATTGCTACAGACTGACAAATAATTGCGTCAGGGAGAGGTCAACACACACACACACACACACACACACAGAAGATGAAGGCAAACACATAAACATTTAGCTTTAAACCCTAAGTGTGAACAACAGCACAAACACATAACTGAACACTAACATATTCAGGATGTTCACCAAAACATTTATTTATGTACCTATTGATTTTGATTAATCAGTTAGGGTCTGAAATGTCAGGAAATAGCTAAACTAAAATCATAAAGCGTTGAAATCACTGAGTACACAGCCAGGGTTTCTCATCCTTTTTTCACCAGACCAAGGTATGCTTGTTAAAATATGTCTTATAACAACTAAAGGGAAACAAATGAACTATAATAATAATATTAAATAATAATCTTCCTATCCTCACCGATCTCTACAAGCCACTATGAATCCAAACTGATTATATTCAAGGTCATATATTTCTTCACACACGCTTTTTGTGCCACAAGTTTGTCTTCAACATCTCTTTTTTTCAAGTTTGTCCATGTTCAGCCTCTTAGTTAACATGCTGGTATTTTCAAACAAAAGTTTAATGTGAAAAAAATCACAAAAATCCTTTTCACATTGAATGTGAAGCTAACAAATTATGTTTATGTTCCTATCTAAATTCTTTATTTTAATTGCATGTAAGTATGGATACGTGTTTTTATATATACACCATGTATACACATTTGCAAACTATACGGTGACATTTAAAATAATACGTGATTATAGGATGCTACAAGCGTTTGCGTTATAAGACCAGAGCACCAGGACACTGAAGAGCTTTCCTAAAGTAGACATGAATATTGCTATATTCTCGTAGTGTCACTCATGCAGAGTGACATGACGTCTTGGACAGACTGAACCGCTCCCAGCAGCGTCCTTTCCGTGCCATCAGCTAAAGTACAGGTGGATCAGCCTGACTCCCATCGTCACGTGGAGGGTGGCAGATATTTGTTTGTTGGCAGGGGTGCGTGTTTAGGTGTTGTTTGAGGCCCATTTGGTGGGATTACAGGGACAGCTAAGGTCACGCTATGTTGCCTTAATACACACCTGAAATGCAGCCATCAATCATTGAGCAAGGCCTATAAATACCCCCTAAGGCGATTTCTCCGGTGCGAGTGTGCGCGGCTGTATTCAAGCAAGAGAAGTAGCTCTTTAGTCTTCTCTCCTACTTCTTTTTCCTTCCTTTGTTGTAGGGAAGAAAGGGCGGCTGTCATTGAAGCTTTTACCCTAAGTGTCCCTGCCTCATCTCTCTGATGAACACTCCCTCCGACCTGATGAAAAATACTTTGATTGAGGGTGCGAGCTGCCGACAGTAATGGATTTTTCCCTTCTGTTTTCCTCATGTGTGTTTGCGTACTTGCATGCGTCTCTGCCTGTGCTCAACCATATGCTCGCATGCAGTCGGTCTGTCGGTCAGCCCCGGTGTCAGTCATTAGGATCGGATCCAAATCCCACCGAGCCGGACCTCTCATCTCCCATTTAGGCTGATGGACATCCGCTCGGGGAGGCACTGAGGGGGAGACACGTCCCTCTCTGTCTGTGCTTCTCACTCACTCCCTCTGTTCGTTTGAAGGTGCATGACTCTACGTGCCTGTTCCCACAGCTGAAGGGCACCGACTGTAGGCATTTCTTTATATTAAAATGTAGAACATATTTCGGTACTACTCTGAGTCTATTGTGGCAATATTGGCCATGGGTTTCAAAATTGAGCGGATAATAAGTTATTCCAGTTAAGCCTGATTGGTACCATCCAGTGTTATCAATGCGCAGTTTCCCTACGCCACTCAATTCTCGCTCCATGACTGTACGGCACAATATTTAATGAGCTGTGGGCGTAATTACACACGGATTAGAAGAGAGAGAATAGGTCAACTGTACGTTTTCTGGAATGCCAGCGGTAGTAAAGCAGCTTAGGTAACCAACACAATGGAACTTCATTCAAAATGTACCTGGTTTTATGCTTGACATATCACATATTAAGTAAAGGTATAATAAAAAGGGGTCATTTTAATTTCCAGCTCAAAATTGGTTTTCACAGTTGAGTGTGAATCTTCTTTTCATACTTCTTTTTTTTCGTCTGGTAGATCAGGGGGAATTGTCATTGGTTTTCTTGTACATAAGGATCGGCTTTAAAGGAATAGCTGGAGACAACTCCCATGTGTCTGTTCATATATGAAGAACGTTTAGCTTTGCAGAAAGACTGGGAATAGGGGAAAACATCTGACCTGCACAAGACATTATCCCACACAGCCTTTGGTAAAAAAAAAAAAACTAAAAAAAACGTTTTACCCATGGTAGGAATAAACAAACTAAGATAAATTGAGGTGCTGTTGGTCAGATCTCCTTTTGGAGGAGACATTCGAGGTGTATTTATGACTCTCCAGAATCAATACTAAGCAATGCAAACTGTCATGAAAGCAGCTCCATACTTCACAAGCGGACATGAGGGTGTAAATGACCTCCTGATCAAACTCTTGATTTCCCGAAACCGTTTCTTTTAAAATACTTTGGGGAAATAGGGTACAGTTTATTACCATTAAGTCCAGTCATGAGAATAATTTTAAATGGACTGTACTTAGCGCTTTTCCAGTCTTCTGACCACTCAAGTGCTTTAACAATACACTCATTCACCCATTCAGGTAAAGAGTCGTCACAGCTACAGGAACAATGTTTGGGTCGAGTGTCTTGCCCAATGACACATGGACATGCGGGGCGGCCTCGGATCGAACCGCCAATCAGTCTGACGGGGAGGACGACGGTCCTCCCCTCTCACCCACAGTTGCCCAGTCGCCCATGTAAGAACATTGCTGAATGCTGAATTTCCTGTGTCATGGGTCAACAGTCAAATCCCCCTCATTCAAATCCCGGTCACTTCAGTGTATGATCCAACACACATCAAAGATAACACACAAAAATGGCAGGCTGATCCCACGTCTGCATAATTCATAATGCTCCGCAGGCATATCAGTGTCAAGCGTATGCCAATGCTGTTTAATTACTAGACAGAACTAATCCACAGGTCATTACTCTTTATTCATTTCCATTTTGAATGTATCCATATCCACTGTTTTACTGTCCACTGTCACAGCTGCTGAGGGGCTACGGTGAGGGGCATTATGATTGAAGGGAGAAATCATTTCAAACCTGGCGTATTCCCATTGCATGAAGAAGAGCCATTAGAATGATGATGATAATATGGTAATTTGGCAAAACTTCAGGCTCCAATATATTTTATATCCAGCCGTGAGATTGCTGGCTCTTTGCCTCAATCACATACTAGATTCAGCCAAAAAATAAGCTCCTTCATGTATTTTATGCTTCTTTTTTTCCTCTTGCCTTTTGATGCCTCTGCCTGCCCGGATCTATGTTGAGAGGAGTTTTTTCTAGCTGTGTTGGTCCTCTCTATCACTACCAGCCAGTCGGAGGTGATGGGACCTTCTCAATAAATACAGAGAAATTAACGCTGTGAGCTGAAACAAAACCAGAAACTTTAAAAAGAACTGATAAAGAAACAGGGAGACAATAGAACAATGTAAGAGAGGAAAGCTTGTGCAGAAGTGAGGGGGGGGCCAGATCATTATGCTCCACCACAGTACCTTCATCGGACATCCTTTTCCTTCTTCCAATTAAACCCTCCAAAAGCAGATCTCTGCAGATGGGAGGGAGGCACTCAACTAAGACCCAGAATGTCTCCCACTGGTCCAGTTTCTCTGGATAAGCAGTGGATCAGTGCAGCTGTAGCACTGCTGCGTCTGAGAGACTGGACCTGCTTTGTCAAGTTGAGAAAGCTCCAGCTGTTCTGTTACGGAAGCGAGGACGCATCCTTTACCGGAATAAAATGAGCTCGCCTGGAGAGAACAAGAGTTTGTGGCACTTTCGGCACAAGCCAAATTGTTCTGTGATGTAATCAGGCCTCACATCACATGAAACATGGCTGCACTTTACCCGTCACCCAAACACAAACACATGCACATACATGAAGCACACACCTATTAGCCTTAGGTGCACATAGAAACACTGATTGAAATCAAGCATATGCACTTCCTCTTTACCAACATTAGTAGTGTCTGCGTAATGTTTAAGTATGCAATACAAACTTCACCAGTTTCTTAATTTAACCGTCGACCATTTTCTTGTCTTGCATCGTAATACATCTTCTCAAGGTGTGTGGGAACTGTGACCACGACTTGCTCTTTGTTGATGTAATCAACCCCACTACCCAACCATTTCTCCAAGAGGTTCCCATGAATTATTGTGTCTGCTCATCCGTTGTGTCCTAATCACTGGCTCACCACAGGATATTTAAAACTTTCCTTCTTTTCCCGAAACCTAAAAAAAAATTATTGATTTTTGGTTTTGATTAAAGGTTATATATATTAAAGGTTATATATATATATATATATATATATATATATATATATATATATATATATATATATATATATATATACAGTATATAGCAGTGATATTGCAGAAGAAGAAGAGGAAGGAGAAGAAGATTGCGATAGAAGAGTCCAGGAAAAGGCATCTAACAGTTTCTATTTCTACCTGACCTTTATTAATGAAAGCTTCTGGTGGTGTATGTGTGCAGTCTGTGTGTGTGTGTGTGTGTGTGTGTGTGTGTGTGTGTGTGTGTGTGTGTGTGTGTTCATCCATGTTCGGGAGAAACATCCAGCAGCAGAAACTGATAATATCAAACGTTGGACTGCAGGAGTGAACGCCCACGTTGTAACACAATTAGTGCAAAGTTTATGCAGTAAGTTATAGGCCTTATTGAACCACAAAACAGAATGGATCTAAAAACCAGGCGGCTGTAGTGGCTTATGAGTAATGACTTCTCAGCGAGGTAATGGGATTTATCTTTGCATACTTTTAGCTAGAGTCTACTTTTTCTTCATTGGTGAATTGATTTCCAAGGTTGAGAGACAGCACAATGATCGTACTGGGGGTTTGTTTGAACTCCTTTTTCTTTATTAACCACTGTGTAAGTGGGATGTATTGAAGGAGAGAGAGAAGATGAGGGACCATGACATCAGATGTGATAGCACAGTGCTTTGGGTCCTGTTCTTTTCCGTCCCTCTTAGCTTCATCCCATTTTAAACCTTGCTGACAGAGTATCACATTATCTCTGCAGCCATTCTTCTTCATCATTGGGTCGACTATTGATGCCTTTTACCCACATCACGCATCAGTCTGGCCAGGCAGAGACAGAAAAGGGAGGTGGATGGTCACAGATGTACTTTAAGTGACATTCCGTGGAACCAGAAGTTGCAATTTTCGGGGCTTTGCGAAAGCCAGCAAAGGATTGTCAAAGAGATACAATGCTTTACTTTGTCTGACAATCCCAGATAGACACAATACAACTGGAGCAAAAGGCTTCATACCCACATGCATTGGGGAAAAGAATCCTTTGTAGTGCACATTGGGACTGATTCCATTGGGGTGTATGTATACATTGGAATAGACCATAAGATAAACAGTGGATATAAGAAGAGCCTGTTCAACAGCGTATCTTCCCAAGAGAAGGATTCACATTATTCATGACAGAAATATCAAAGACCTGTTTGATCTCACTGCCGGCTTTTCACCCTCCGAAACAGAATCGACGTGATTTAGTGCTTTTTTTCTTCTTCTTCTTCTTCTCGATAGCTACTTGTTGGAGTTTTGATGATGAAATGCTGCAGTCTGTTCACTCCCCACATGCTCTGAATTCCTCAGCTCCTCCTCTCAGTGTTTCTTCTTTTAACTGCTTCTTCACGGTTCAAGATCTCACCTAATGCGCATGTACAGGACGAGGATGGCGAAAACAGAACAGATAAAAGGAACAATGAGTAAAAACTATGAGTAAAATACAGAGCAATTTGCTAGCCTGATTGATTCCAAATGCTTGCTATCACACCCCCATCCAATCTTTTTGTCACATTCTCCCACTGTTCTCCTGCTCTTAACCGTTCCGGCTGGTCCAAGTCACTCTCACTGTGCCTAATGTCCACCAATTAGGTCCCTGGCTCATTTTGGACTGAGCTGGTCTGATTATTTGTGATTTGTCCCATCAGAGCTAGACTCATAACCGCTGCCTAATTGGCTAGAAGACAGAACACTGGGTCTATAAGGATTCCTACTGACTGATGATGATGGCTGGTGGGGGACAGAGGAAGCCTATCTGTGGGATAATGGAGACTGAATGAATGGTGCCCTGCAGATGGCTTGTTTTTTCTATTTAGCCCACATAAGCCCCTCACTTCTAGACTTTAGTTGCCTATTAGAGAGGTGCTGAGTACATGGTGGTGTCCACTCTCCATGATTAAACTTAAACATGGCAGCCACAATTGGCTGCACGAAACTGCAGAGTCAGTATAAATCTGGACAGGATTGACAGAGAGCAACTCTGTAGACAGATAAATGAACATAAACCTTTCGTTAACATGGCGGCAGTGAAGAGGATTAAAGAGTGAAGTGGTCGTAGCTATTCTAATTCCTAGTGGACCAAACTGGGCGAGGAAACTCTCCACAGTTGCCCCTTTTTCAAGGCACTTAAAGGTTGCCTGTCTAGTTTTCTTGAACAACATGTTCCATTATACCATTCTTGGACATTTCTGGCGGAGTGCCACAGACAGGCAGGGGAAATCGGAAACTATTGACAGAGACTAATGTGTGTTCTTGTGTGTGTAATTGTGCTCTTTTCATTTTATGATGTTACTGCCAGTGCAAAGTATTTCATATACACAGACAAGCTTCCAATCTAAATGCTTGTTTCATTTATTGTCTTTCTGCAATTTTGTCTCCCATTTCTCCTGTGCACAGTGGCTACTTCTACTAAGTTCCTCTGCATTCAGCAGAAGTGTGTATCGAGTGACCCATTTGCTTTTTCATGCATGCGTCTTCATAAGCTGAATGAAGCATGCAGTTCATCATATAGCTTCTTCATAACCCACACCAGCACCTTGAACTCCCAGTGGAGCTGCTGGCTAACAGTGCAGTTGTTTTGGTTGTGAATATATGTGATTGTACGCTTGTGATGTGCAATGCTGGAGAGAAGATAAGTGCTCAGCCAGCTTCTCATGGGTGAATACAGGTTTTAATTCAGGATGGACAACTCAAACAAAAAAAAACAGCAGAATGCCAAGAAATAAACAGTGCGTATGATAAGACCTAATGCATCCACCTCGGAATAACTGTCTCTCAGTCAACGGACAAGTGGAAGGAGGTGAAGAGTGGAGTTAGAGCCGAAATGGTGTGGGAATGAAAGACGGGTGAAAGATAAAAGTAGCCAATGCATTAGAAAGGCCGAGCAACGGTGGAGAACAAGGGGTCATAGCTGCTCCAGCTTGTATAAAGTCGCACTGTATCAGTTCATTTCACACCTCGCTTCCGAGTCCGCTCTCGCCACTTAGGCGTCTTCGTCAGACAAGCCGTGTTTTATTAAGGAACATGGCCATATTCTCCTGGGCACCCTCCCATGTACTGTAACCATAACAACCAGGGAGTGATCCTTTTTTATGGTATTCCACCCTTTTGCACAGGTCTTTGTCTAGTTCTGCTCCCTGATACTTCAGTCCTTCTTTCAGCTAAAGCCCTAGGAGGTACTCTTATTTTATAAAACATTGCTGCAGAAATTAGTCCCAAAAGTATTAGAGCGACTTGTACCCTGATAAATGATGTCAGTAAATTCCCATGTCAAACCGGTATGTTAAAAAAACCTAATATGCCACACAGGGTGAGCTAATACATTTTTTATTTTATAATAAAACAGCAAATAGGTTGTGCTTTTGGCATCTCTCCCCTACATGGTAGCTTTGATTAAGAATGAAAGTTTTTTCCTGCACTTTTCACCCTCTTTGTGCTGACCTTTATCCTCTCTTTATCCTTCATATTTTGGAGTTGGGCTCCCATGTACTACAGTGAAGGATGTGAAAACGCCTCAGGTCCCCTCTGATACACAAGGTGATGTTGTACCAGCTTATTTGTTTTAACGGACGTGAAAGAGCGGCATCATGGTTTGAAGTTCAGAGATTATCTCGTTCTGTCCAACACGTAGGTGTCAAGAGTGCGGCAACACAGAAGAGATGAGTCCTATATGCAAAGGGTGGCCAATGTCTTCAATGCACCTTCACTATGGGACACTAAATGGGTAAGAGGGAGAGCCTGGAATACGAAGAAGAATAGAAATAGATAAGAGACATACACTCACCGGCCACTTTATTAGGTACCCCATGCTAGTAACGGGTTGGACCCCCTTTTGCCTTCAGAACTGCCTCAATTCTTCGTGGCATAGATTCAACAAGGTGCTGGAAGCATTCCTCAGGGAGTTTGGTCCATATTGACATGATGGCATCACACAGTTGCCGCAGATTTGTCGGCTGCACATCCATGATGCGAATCTCCCGTTCCACCACATCCCAAAGATGCTCTTTTGGATTGAGATCTGGTGATTGTGGAGGCCATTTGAGTACAGCGAACTCATTGTCATGTTCAAGAAACCAGTCTGAGATGATTCCAGCTTTATGACATGGCGCTTTATCCTGCTGAAAGTAGCCATCAGAAGTTGGGTACATTGTGGTCATAAAGGGATGGACATGGTCAGCAACAATACTCAGGTAGGCTGTGGCGTTGCAACGATGCTCAATTGGTACCAAGGGGCCCAAAGAGTGCCAAGAAAATATTCCCCACACCATGACACCACCACCACCAGCCTGAACGGTTGATACAAGGCAGGATGGATCCATGCTTTCATGTTGTAGACGCCAAATTCTGACCCTACCATCCGAATGTCGCAGCAGAAATCGAGACTCATCAGACCAGGCAACGTTTTTCCAATCTTCTATTGTCCAATTTCGATGAGCTTGTGCAAATTGTAGCCTCAGTTTCCTGTTCTTAGCTGAAAGGAGTGGCACCCGGTGTGGTCTTCTGCTGCTGTAGCCCATCTGCCTCAAAGTTGGACGTACTGTGCGTTCAGAGATGCTCTTATGCCCACCTTGGTTGTAACGGGTGGTTATTTGAGTCACTGTTGCCCTTCTATCAGCTCGAACCAGTCTGGCCATTCTCCTCTGACCTCTGGCATCAACAAGGCATTTCCGCCCACAGAACTGCCGCTCACTGGATGTTTTTTCTTTTTCGGACCATTCTCTGTAAACCCTAGAGATGGTTGTGCGTGAAAATCCCAGTAGATTAGCAGTTTCTGAAATACTCAGACCAGCCCTTCTGGCACCAACAATCATGCCACGTTCAAAGTCACTCAAATCACCTTTCTTCCCCATACTGATGCTCGGTTTGAACTGCAGGAGATTGTCTTGACAATGTCTACATGCCTAAATGCACTGAGTTGCCGCCATGTGATTGGCTGCTTAGAAATTAAGTGTTAACGAGCAGTTGGACAGGTGTACCTAATAAAGTGGCCGGTGAGTGTATAGCCAACCAAAGAAAAGGCACTGCGAGACAGACATAGATTAAAGGAGGGGTGTACTAGTCATATCAAAGCCACTCTTGAGGACCATAAAAAGCCAAAAGGTCAGCTCGTCGGCTTGAGAGACACATTCCTCTGTTTCTAACCATCCTCTGTATCACGTCCTTTCCATGAAGCGAGGGGAAATTGGTTTAGGATGGATACACCTGTCCTGTCCTCGGGACAAGCTTGAGGGGAGCAATGGAGACATTAGAAGGAGAATGTAGCAGGGTGCATAATGAAAAGGGGTTGAACCCATATTGACAAACAGTTATATATATTTTCTTCCTCTGTTTTTGTTTCTTCTCCTTTTCCCTTCCCTCCCCCCTTTCTCAGTGTGCCTCTCTGTCCAATGGTGATGTCATTGATGCAGGGATAAATATGTGGCTTTAAAGACCGGCTTACTGCTGAGGGACAGTCCGCAGTGCAGATGAGGCAGATGAGGCACACTGGAGGGAGGCTTAGCAGAATGAAACAGTGTAGAGATAGACAGACGGACAGAGCAACAAAGTTTTAACCACACTCCGCTCTAATGGCGCATACACGGCTGTGGCGCGAGACAGACAAGTAGAGGGAGGGTGACTGGCAGAGAGAGGGAATGGCGTCCTGTCACTTCATGTTTTAAATATGGCTCACTGCTCAGTCACAAATCAATGGGCTAAGCCATGGTGAAATCAGATCCTGTGGTACGGATTTAAATGATGATCTTCAACATTTCCATGCGCACGCGCACACAAACACACACACACACACACACACACACAGCTGCCTGCACAGCCGCGCCCTCCATGTGCACGGAGGCATTCATAGACTTCAGTAACAAAAAAGGGAAAAAGCTGGCTGGGTTTGGACGTGTGCTGATGTCTTGCAGTAGAGGTGATTTATAGCCCGCCAGCTCATCCCGAGATGAATCCTCCCATGAATCATTGCACCTGCAGTGGAAACGGCAGACAGGGATGTGTCACCGCCTGCTCCTTTTGTTTGGACCTATGTGACTTTGTTTAGGTTTTTGGTTTTTTTTCCCCCACTCTGCTTTTCTCTTACAATTACAAAAGGTACATTTTCATGTCATGTAGCTGACCCACGGCAGGCTGCTGGATGATGAAGATGCGGAGTGAATAAAGAAAGAGAGGCTCTGTAGATGTCCTCCACCGACAATTGTTCTACACATCTTCAAAAACACGTCTGTCAATAGTGCTGTGAAAAACACATTATTTGCATCACTCCGTGTCTATGTGTGAGCAAGCTTGTTGGTTCATAAGAGGGAGGACATTGTTTTTGAGTGTATGCAGTGGGGCAATATCCATAAGTAAATATATGATTTGATTTTTATTTCAACACATTATTTTTATACTCACCCAACGCAGATAACAGCATAAAAACAACAGAAGAAGTTGGTCATGAATACTTCAAGGATGACTCATCCCTCTCCTCTCCTCTCTCGCATCACTCTCCGTCTGTTGGGTCCATTTTATACTTTACACATCTGCATTGCCACAAGTGTCAATTTGTGTAAAATCTCCTCTTTTTTGCATGACCACGTTAGTTCAAACATCTGTGTACACACCCATGTGTCTAGGTACCCAATGTAAGTATATCCATATGCATGGTAATGTATAGGTACTTTACCTTTACTATAGGTACTATAGAATCAAGATAAGGACCATAAGAATCTATTTACTCTGTGTATGCACGGATGGAGCGGTGCACGCATTTGTGTTTATGGACAATATGTTTTGGTCCTATCAGCCAAATATGAGTTTAAACATGGCGTGCTTTTAGACCATACCCATTTGCTGTGTGGTCCTCTGCTGTGTCCTACATACTTGAGTTGCATTAGTTTAAGAACAGACCACAGGCCTGCACACATATTTGTTTAGAAAAACGCAGACACAGCTCCACTTGAACACTTGTCAGAGTTTGTGGGCAGTGGGAGGCTGAGGAATTTGCTAAAGGATTTACTGCCTCTCTGTCTTTAATCATGACGCTAATTAAAGTTTACTGGCTAATTGTGGCTGAGATAGTGTTTCTGTATGCTGCCGACTTCTCCGGGCTAATTACAGAGCTAATGGCCTATTGCTGTGCACTGCTGTGGACACAACTCTAATGCATGAACAGTAAAGTGATGGATTACGGTCCCTGTTCATCAGCCTCGGTCCCGCCGGAGCTTCTCAGGACGGTGAGGCTTTTGCTCCAGCTCAGCAATGAAACTGGAGCACTCAAATTCATATTGTCACTCTGCCTCAGTGGTCAATAATTGTCATTTCCTGCCAGGTTATGACACCTGTAGTCGCATGATCAGTTACTCCACAGGCCCACATGGGTGTCTACGTGACAGTGTCCTTTCATGCATGGACACCCTTCTCCACTCGGGTGATAACAGTGACAGCTGGTGTCCCGAGGCTATGCAATATTTGCATTCATAACAATGATTAACGGGGTTACTTTGGCACGGTGGGTCTCTGATCACGCGGCTGGATGTCAGGGAGCCGCTGGAAGGCTGTCAGAGTGGTGCCGGAGTGCCGCACTCTACTTAAACTTCTGTCAGTGCAAATCCCAGCAGATCAAGTCAGGCTCAGCTCTTCCAACGAAGATTGTTTCTGTGTGACTTTGGTTTGACAATGGTTGGTATCACCTCGTCTACTGAGTGTCAGATCTCTACGGCTGGGGTTTTTGTGTGTGCGCAGCATCTCGCAGTATATTTGCCCGCAGTTTTGTTTGAGAGGCCATCTGCCCATTAGAAACAGCGCAAAAGAGTTGGACCTGCCAGGGGCATGAAGTACAAACACAGCAACCTTCTTTGTCATCTTCATGCAGTGTGAAGCTCGGGGGGAAGGCTCAAGGCTCTCACTAGCCTTTCCTGAAAAAAAGCAAATCCTTTAGTCCAACACACACAGTCTGATATTTCAAAGAACTGATGTGGTGCATGTGGAACTCATGCAAAACTCTGAGGTTATTCGGTTTGCTCCCCTACAAAAGCACAGGGACAGCCCTCTCAGAAGGCAAACCCATTATAAGCACGTCTTTCTTCGAATGATCCTTGGTGTGCCTGCTCCTGGGTGTCAGCGGGCCCCGTGTCCTTTGCCTTTGTAATCGGATCTCTGTGATGTCTTGACTGTTACTCAGACGCAACCAAAGCCCTTTGTAGGCAACGAATGGTAAACACAAGGGTAAAGAGAAAGGAGAGAGTGCGAGACCTATTTGAATTAGGGATTCCTTTTTCTTCGCTGTATGCTTTGAAGCTCGGGAGAAGCCTGGTGATCGGATCAAGGACGCTGTAAGAAATGGGATAACCGATGGGAGGGGAGTGGTGGGAATGAGATTTTCCTCTCTCAGAGATTCCCTCACTTGTGCACACTGACAGCGACACTAAGCTCATCATCATGATACTACGGCCTTTGTACGTCTATGCTTATGTGTGTGTGTGTGTGTGTGTGTGTGTCGAGCTATCCTGACATTGGTGAACATTAGACCCACCCACACGCTGAGGCACGCATTTGCTTTCAGAGAATAGCAAATCATGTTTGAGTCCTCATGCGCCGTATTAGATCCTTGATTGAATTAGATCAGCATGTTTATGTCCTTAAGAGGATTTCTCCACATGCATTTTGAGTGAGACTGGAATCAGTACTGTTAGTATCATTGCTGCGATTCAGGGAAGAGGATTATTATTGCGGATCACAAGAAACTATTTAAGGGAGCCTCTTTGCATACGTTGCTGCAGAAATTATGAATCGGCAACAACAAAAAAGTACATACAAAATATTGGAATCAGCATCTTCTCCATCTCTTTTCCTTTTCTTTCTTGCAGTTCCATCCCAGTTACCCTCTAAATGCTGAAGCCAATTTCTTCCTATGTGTGTCCACTTGAATATCCATTGTTAACTTACCGCAGTGCCCTGCCTCGCCCCGCTGTCCGACGTATTGATCAGGAGAACCTAGCGCTCTCTGCGTTGTATAGTTCCCTGGAGCCCAGAGAGCGCAGACGTGTGGGCTGAGTTGAATAGTTTGTCCCGACCTTGAGTAGATAGTACACACGCTGCAGATGAGATGAGTGCGTTTTACCTGTGCAAATAAGCTTGCACAAGCCACCTTTGATTAAAACTGGTGTTTCTGTTTTTATTCCTCTTCCCTTCGGACCCGGCCCTTATCTTTTACCATCTTTCATTTTCCGGTTAGACAGCGAGAGCGGAAGCGAGTTTATCTCCAGTGGTGAGTGTATATCTGCCTCCTGTCTCTCTGTGTGCCTTGAACTGTGCTTTGGAGTAATTACCTGGAGCAGCAGAGAAACGAGAGGGAACACCTGACCTTTAAGTCTTTATCAGCCCCCCCACCCAACCCGTCTCCCAGGGGACGACACAAACACACATCCTCACATTATACAAAAAATGCAATACAGATCTGTCTGGCTTCCAATTTAGATGAATAAATAGTAACAGCGATGGTGCTGAAAAACAGTAATGATAAACACAAATTGATGTTTGTCTCAACAGAGCTCGCACACACACACACAAACACAATATTTTTCAGGTTGAAACAAATACCCGTTTTTCAGAGACAGGCCATGTCTTTAAAGGGTCTCGGTCATCAGCCCGCCGCATATGGCAAGTCTCAATTACAGTTGCCCACAAACGCCCATAATTGATAATGTAATCAATTAGTCAATGCCGGACCCACTTATGAGTGGCCCATGAAGCCCATTTCCTTTCACAGGTCATTACAACGATGAAGAGCTGGAAGCAAGGTTATAAAAGAATTTACTGGTGGATGAGTAAAGAAATAAGAACAGAGTGAAGCAGGTGTGCGGTATGAGCCTGTCTTTTAAATGTGTTCAGTCCTTTTATTTTACTCTTAAAGAGCCCCACAAATACAGAAAGCTCACACATGCAAAAAAGCTGCAGATACACACAGATAACACACACACACACACAAATGGGCATGTAGACATGTACAACGTTGGTATCTGCACATGGCCTATTTCGCTCTTGTTTTATCCTCCCTCTCCCTTTTACGTGATCTTACTCTGAATATCCAGTTCTTTTTCTCCAGTTCAGTTTTCAGTTTGACACCAAGTCATAGTCCCACGACACCCGCCTGTGTGCACGAGCACACGCACACTCACACGCTGACAAATGGAAATAAATGAGGAAGAAATGTGGTAGTTAAAACACAAAGACTTGACTTGGTTCACGTTGGTAGATATTGGATGAAGACATGTAGACGCAGAGAGAGATGTAAGAAACTCACATTTCTATTTTTAACAGTGATTTCAGCAAACCATCCCATGTGTCAGATAGTTTCCCTTAGGGGGACATAGGGGAGGGGGGGGGGGGTTGATTCTCCTTTTTGCTGAAGAGAGGAAGGGAATTGTCCGTCCATACCTGCCAGTCTTGTTTTCATGTTTCTTAACACTGGCTGCAGTGATTTAACACATGACTACTGTCTTACCCCATCAGTGTCATCTGTCATCTGCCGTAACAATCCCACGTATCCACGACCCTACGTCCGATTGCCTTGTCGTCCACTCTCAAAGAATGCCTACAGTACGTCTCTGTTCAGCTCCCCTGGGCTAAATCCTTACAAACGTGATGTCACATTTCAGGATTTTCACCAGTAGTTATTGAAGACAACACTGACAACTTTGGGGAGTGGAATTGCATTTGATGATGTCAGCAAGTGTCGTTTTTTTTGCTATTGGTCCAATTATTTAAACATTCTTGCTCATGTAATAAATAGTGTCAATGTTTGTTGACTTGCATCCGTTGCCCTTGCTGAGCCATCCATTTATCATTATTGAATTAATGTCGGTTGTTTGTCTGGTATTTGTATTTTCATGCATCTGGAATAGAGGAATTTCATCGGAAATCATGTCTTGATATGTGTTCTCTAGCTCTTTAGAATAAGTATTAATCAAATATCCTGAGAGAAGTAAACAAAGTGATAGTTATTTAAACCGTGCACCAATTTCTTCTATTGAACTGAATCCTATTTGTTTTACATACTTTGCTTTTGTCATGGCCTAGTTTCATCTTACCTGATTTTCTCTTGGAGCAAACACCTCAAAATCACACCAGAATGCAGCAGCAGCAGCAGCCACTGGCTGAAGAACAACGCCATAGTGTTCTGCTTTAACATCGCTGTCAGTGCAGACAGATGACAGCCAAGATGACAGAAAGAGAGGTGGGAGTCATTATAAATATCAATAGAGCTGAATGACTAATGGCCTATAAACTCACAGCCACTAAGTCAAACAGGGACAAAGTTCAGGTGAACAGAGGTGTGGAAGGTGAGTGCAAACTTCCAGAAAGTCCAGAGTGCTTTGCCTTCCTTCTTCGTGGTTGTTGTCACATTGATTCATGGCAAATTCATCACACTTATATCCAGTCGATTTATTATAGTATTACCCACAGGACAAAGTAATATGTCATCTACCATTTGAGTATGGACTCGTTAAGTGTGTACGTGTGTATAAAGACCCTCATAGATAAAACTATGTGAGGCATTGAAAGCATTAGAAAGAGCAAGGACAAGTCCCCTACATAGCACACATGACCTTATTTATAGGGGTAAAACGAGGGGAGGTGAAACATAACAGCACATCTTTGCCACAATTAAGCAGTGGTTTCCACATTAAGGTAAGATGCTCTAGAAAGGACAAAAACAATGAGAGAAAAAGTCTGACTTTGAGAAGATAGCTGAGCTGACAGAAAATAAAGATATTGAAGCCTGAATAAACCTATAATTATTGAGATCGGTGGTTCCCATTGAAGCCTCCAGCCGATGCTCCTTGTCAATTTACCACATCGGACATTATGTCAAGAACAAAATGATTATCACATGTATTGCTTTCATTATTAAATACCTTCCTATCAAACAAGTAAATAAGGTGTGGGATTATGAGTGTCATCAATCACCATGACTTTCCTCTTCATGAGCGTGTGTGAGAGGATGCGTGCTCTGATCACACAGGTGATGACACAGGTGGTGCTGCTGACATTTAGACTCAAATGAAAGGCAAACTCTGGGGCTGTTTTTAGTGTCCAACTAATAAAGTAGTTGCCATAATGGATGTATGAGTGTGTGTCTGTTTGGTATTGGTGTTTGCGTATTATCTTTGTGAATAATCATTTCATGTGTCCTGTAATCTCTGATTACGATCCGATTTTTCATTTAAACGTTATTGTAAACCTTACATTATGTATTTTATTAGATTGATGAACCTGGAATATTTCACCATGGATCACAAGGGGTTCATTTATGCTCAGCAGATACCAGGCCTTGTTCCCCCTTTTATGTAAAAGCAAATTAACTCAAAATAATGACTTTGACTGAAGGAATGAGGGTTTTGTTTTGTTAAGCATCGCCAGAGGGGATGAAACTAGCAAATACTGAACTCTACTGCACAACGAACACATACATACCTTTCATTTTCACACTAGTGTTAACACACCCTCGCACATCCAGCCTGCCGTCTACGCACAAACACGCACACGCACACAAATACGCACGCCACCAATGGCAGTGGCAAAGCTGTCATCTGTTAGAGGAGTGTCTCTTTTGGTCAGAGTTTGTTTTTTTGTCCCTGACAGAAAAACATCCAACTATCAATTCCTTCGTGAAGGAGTCGGGATACGGGGGGGGGGGGGGTTCAGCGGGGGGCAACAAATGTTTGCTTGTTGACAACTTAACTCGATGTTAGCAGTTTTTTTAAACTATGCACGGGGAAAACAGCATTATTTTAAAGAAGTGTATGTAAAGAAGCTGAGAAGCACGGGAAAAGGGGGTTCATTTTATCAACTGTCCTCCTCCGCTGAGGCAGCTTGATGTTGAAATGGCGCGAGGTAAAATGGCTAGCGTCCACGCAGGGCAGCTCACGAGGGCCAGTCACACATGCATGGGCAAAAACAAGCACACGCAACGCTCCTCGGCTAATAGGCAGAGACGCTCTGGGCCTGGAATGGCCTTGGGAGTCAAGGTGAAGGCTGGAGGGAAAGGTTTGTATGTTAATGAGTCTATTTGCAGCAAAGGGAAAGGTCAGAGGGGGCTCTAGCTGCTTAACATAACCAACAGTCCTTACCACGAGTCGAGATGTCAAGGCTCCCCCGTCCTGCAATCATCACAGTAAACATCGTCTTTCACCTGTTGCTTGGTTTTCTTTTCTGTCCATCTATTTCCATGAGTCCTTGAGCGTCTTGTCTGAGCACCAGCGCGTGTTAGTGTGTCTCGGTGTTGGTACCATCAACGGAGCGCAGCATTTGATGAGGGAGATGGGAGGAAAATAAATTTAGTGCGTTTGAAAATGATTTCGGCATATCATTTTTATTGCCTCTCATTTCCGTCCGTTTATTGTGTGTGGAAAAAAAGGGTGAATCATTACACCCTAGTGTCAGCATTGGTTTGTCTCCATGATTCAGTTTGGCTTTATTCCTTTCCTCTCTCTACAGCTGAGCCCTGGGAGACATCTTTTAACATATGGACATATGGTGAAAATAGAAATAAGTAAATTGCAAAACACCCAAAAATGTTGAGCATATGTTTTCCTGCTTTTTTTTTCTGTCTACCTTCCCAGACGCTTCTTTCTGTCTTGTTTTTAATTGGCTTGACATTTCCTCCCTTTGACCTAAAGAGAAACAGTTATGAGATGCGCTGACCAATGAGATTTGTAGGTGTGTGTGTGTGTGTGTGTGTGTGTGTGTGTGTGTGTGTGTGTGTGTGTGTGTGTGTGTGTGTGTGTGTGTGTGTGTGTGTGCAAGACCTTTTTGTCTTTGATTGCCAGTCAAAGAAGTCACAAGCTTTCTACACACCAGGTTGTTCTTAATTTCTTCATTACCATCAGATTAGGGATTCTTCCCATCAGATTAGGGAGGAACAGTGCACTTCCTCTCCTAGCGGCATTGCATTTTCATTTCTTTCTGTATTTAAATACAAAATACAAAGGATAAATGATTATTTTGACTTGGTGGGCTGCAGGAGCATTTCCCTTAATTCAAGTTGTCCTGTGTGTGAGGTCGCAGCCTACAGCGTTTGGACCATTACCCAAAGGAGCCCAGAATCAATGCAGTGGGAGAGGGGCATCCTTCTTTTCCCTTAACTCTATCGATTCTCATTTACCTCCACCCCGTTCAGCCACCCTCTGACTGTCACTGCCAGCCCGACGAGGACGAAGCACACACCAAGCCACGGAACTCACTGTGGGTGAATGTGGTTTTCATCTAATTGAATCCTTACATTTCTGTTTCTTGGTTCGTCTCCTAATTGTTCGTAAAACACGTCACCGGCTGCCGTTCCCTCACATTGAACCCGGTCTCTCTCTCTCTCTCTCCCTCTCTCTCTCTTTCTCTGTCACACAGCGGGAAGGGAGGAAGCGGGAATGCGAAAGTACGTGCCGTGTTCCGCCTCGAGCCTTTCTCTTGATCTATCCTGCGCTCCGTGTTCACTCTTCCTCCTACCATCGCCTCTACCAAGCTGCATTTGTATCTCTTCAGTATTTCTGCACTCGTCTTTGTGGTCAAAGAGGCCGAGGGCTCTTTTCATTTATTAAATCTCGGAAATGACACACATTTTACTACCCCCATTCCCCTTTTCTTGAACTCTCTTTGGCTATTTTGTAGATGTTTAGACATTTAGCTGACGCTTTCAGGACAAGTGCATCAATAAGTGCATTCAATCAAATGGGGGACAGAACCAGAACAATTCGAATCAAGGAGGTACAATTTCTTCAAGAAATCGATATAACTAAGTGCCATTATAAGTGCTAACTAGTCCAGGTAAAGTTGGTGGAGATTGTTTTGAGGATTTTTTTGGCGCTGAAGCGAGTTTCTGCTGTCCTGATGTCATTGGGAACTCCCATATTGTGAGGTGCAGTGATTAAGGGAGTGGGCAGTGGCCTGCGTCTTTACATTCTCTCCTGGCATTTTATATGTGACATATCTTGTCTGGTTCAACAGAGCCTCCATCTCCCATCAGCACAAAGATATCGAACCCACAAAGCATCTACACACAGTGCAGTTTCAAAGATTCTTGTGTATATTATTGTAAATGTGGCTTCCCCTTCAGCAATTCTAATTTGTCATTTGTCCCAAAAGATAATTATACAACATCAATAACCTCAGCATAAACTCTTTCAAATGCCCAAGAAAGATGATTAACTTTCCTCTCTTGATCATGTGATTGATGGTCACACAGCATCAGTCTGATATTATGAGGTAGGTATGAGGTTTTTGCAGGTAAACTGAAATGGGGCTGCTGGGGGTCTTGTCCACACAGAATTAGAGCAATAACATCAATATTCTTGCCACACACAGAACTGTGTGTAGGAGGTGTGTTTGTGCTTGTGCAGATGTCTATGCGTTGGCCCCTTCAAGGTTATATACAAGAGTACCATTTACATACATTATCCCTGCATCTGATCCCGTAGCCAATCACGAGCAAGAGTCCTGGGAGTTCTTTCAGCACATTTTATTTGGATGAGTATAAAAAAAATCAGCTATTGAATCTGACTTTTAAATTGCATACAAACACACATTATATTTCCTCTGTTGTGCTGTCTCTCCAGGGAGGAATCGTATGATGGGTCTACAGCCCAGGGAAATGCTGGGTTAATAGCCCCCCCCTAAATGAAGTCATCTACATGCCACAATCCTTCAGCACACACACAGATACCCTCAGACATGCACACACACGTTTGCCTCAGGAAGGTTGGAAGCAGAGTCCATTGAGACGAAGGTGTGGAATAGTAAATTTGACTTGTTGAAAGAGCAAATGATTGAATGAGTGACCTTGGAGCGGTTACAGACAGTGAGATGGAGTTTGTTTAAAGGTTGGAAGGTGCAGGGGGTGGGGGGGCAGACAATTTAGGGTCAGCGGGGGGGAGGAGAGAGGATGGGGATGGACGGGAGGAAGAGATTGTGCTACTTCTGAGAGAACAAACCTATTTTTAAGGTTCACATGCCTATGCATATTCATGTAGACTCGTTTGAAACAGTCATTAAATCGAGATGCATAATTTACATCACAAATGCATCAAACAGTCTCGAGATGAGATATTTCTGGAGTTAGTTTCACCACGAAACTTTCTATGTAGGTCTAAATTTATCTCATTGTTCCATAGCTTAGCAAATGAATATCAAAGCCGGCCGCACAAACCAGTCTGTGAGTGGAGCAGAGTTCTGTGGGCGCTGCTCCAGCGTTGCAGCTGCGTTACGTCACCGAGAGACGTCCCCGGTCCTTCTCCGAACACTAATAAATGGCGCTGTGTCGCCCTACTTCCCGCTGCCGTCCTCTCTTCCTCCCTTCCTCCTCTGCGTGTGTCTCCCTGTCCCTGCCTCTCTACTCTGAGCCGCCACAGTCTCTCCCTCAAATTCGCCGTCTCGGCTCCAATACCGTCTCTCGTTTTCCCAGTCAGACCATCAATGGGTCTGAAAGATGCATGTGATGTAATCCAAACAGACTGCCAGGGATGCCGCTGCGTCCGCTCCTACCAGCTGCCCCCATCCACCACCACCACCCACATCCATCATGCAGTCAGACACATGGAGGCGTCCCCTCTGTTACGCTGTGTCTCTCTGTCTCTGCAGCGCTTGTGTTTCACCTTTTAAAAGAAGATGTCTATTGAATCTGGCAGCCGTTTCCTGGGACCGGGTCCCTTGGATACCCATCTAGCAATCACCGAATTAAACCACGCTGTATATTTCCTCTTTTGAGGTGGTGTCAGCCTTCAGGAAACATAATCATTAAAAGGCCTTCTGAAGATCATATGGCGCTGTTTTACATTGACATGTAGCAGTTGTTCAGATGTTTTTGTGTGTCGTTGAAATGAGGGGCAAAAGGTTATCCTCCGCATTCAGGATGAAAGCTTTGCTTTTGACACAGTTGAAACCCGACAGCTTTACGATTTTGGAAGTATGAGAAATGATTGGCAGATGGTTGCATGTTTGAACTTGTGAACTGTGGCTGCATACGGGTGCTCGGCTGATCAAAGGCTCCGTAAACACGTGGAACTTTCATACCTGAATACATTTGCCATCTCCTATTGCGTCGCCCTCTTACTAACTTTCTGTCCCTATCAGTGGAGGAAGTAACCAAGTGTCTCCTGTCAAAGAGACTTTCATCTCGACTCTTACAAAGATAGGAAAAAGAGTAGGGACAAGGAAGAAAGGTGGAATGTAAAGCCAAATGTGTTTATGCATCAACTGGGGGATCGCTAAAGAGAGAAAGATTAATCATTAGAGAGACCAGGTCTTGAGGTAATGCAAATAGTAGAGCGCAGAAGAAAGAAAGCAGAGGCTTTTAAAAGCCCCGTGAGAGTCAATTATTGGGTTAAATATTGACAGTAGAAAGTGTTGTTTCTGTCCCTCTGCACACACTCTCTGTTAACTTCATCTCGATTTTAATGGTGTAAAAAGGACTCAATCACCTGCATCAAGACAGGTGTTTGCTTCATTTCAAACTCTCGTCTCTAAAAAGGTTTATAGCTGTGACTTTTTATAAAGATGAGAGGGATTTCTGAGAGGTTAAGTTAGCGCAAGGTCACCTTCTCTTTTATGTTCCCTTTCTCTGTTGACTCCTCCCAAATGTGTTGAATGCCTGTGCTTTGCAGCAGGGATATCATTTACCACGGGTGCATGGTTATTTGTTAATCCAACAACAAAAATATATACAAAGAGTATTGGTGGCCAAAACTAAAATAAAACTATTCCTTTCACACTATTCCACTTTTCATGAACGGCAGTGCAGCATAAATATGTGGGCTGTGCTCTGTGAATATGAGACAAAGTTGTCCATTAGTCTAAATATGTTGCAGAGAATGAAACCATAACTATGCCTCAATAATCCAGCATAAGCTCAGAGTAAATGCAAACATACAACATGCATGGAAATTAACTAACAGTAACACTACACCTTGTTTCATTTGATCTAAGAACAAATATGACCGAGAGCGATGTGTGGCGCAGCACAACTGCAGTTCTGCACAAATTTGGGTCAAAAGCTGGATGCTGGCCATATGTGGAGTTGAGTCGCAGCTTTTTAACAGATTGGATTTATCCTCTCATCTGCTCATGGATTGGATGGGCACTTAGTTCAAATAATGCTACGAGCAAGTGGCTTCCACTGAGTAAACTATTGGAAGAGCTGGACTACACCTTTCAGGGTTTCAAGTTTCTGAACTATTGCTCAGCAGGCATAAGCTTTTGGCACGGTTTGTATTATTTTATTGTTTGTGGTTGGAATGACAATAGTAGCACCTACCTACCTCCTATTGTAATATAAAAAATATATATCAAAGATAATTGAAAGAAAATAATACATGCCATGTCCGTCCGTTTTTTGTCGCTCAAATAGCTGTTTTTGAAATGGAGATGCAAATGAGGGTTTATATATTGATACGAGTCGTGGTATAATCTTAGTCTATGATGTTCAAAGGTAATTGTTTAACTCTCGTTGCAGAACACAGTTATTGTCTCATGTGAAAAGCAGTGAATCAATGTGACAGCAGCACTTTGATTCGAGGGGAAGGGTTACAGCATTTTATCCATAAGGGGTTGGGGAAAGGGAAAACCAAACCACATAGAAAAACCGTTTCCTGGCAACTGAAGCCATGCTTTATCTTGTCTTGTTTACACTTGTTTATTTTTATTTCTCATAAATACAACTGTACAATATATTTGGAAAGATCTGTAAGGAAAGTGTTCGTATGCCACATCATTTGGTAGTTTCTCCGTCTCAAGTAACACATACAGCAGCTTTTTGGCTCTAATTTACATTTACATTCTATGATCAAATTCAGCTTCTTTCTTTTATTTCGTAATGTCATAGAATGTGTATTTCAGGATTTTCCAGCTAGTTTTAGGTAATTTCCTCATACGTCTATGCAGTTCCATTATCACAGTAACACAATATCACGTACATTGTAGCCTGATCTTTAAACCTATTTAAGATGCATTTTAATAGAGACATTGCCATCTCCAGAATGTACCCACGCACAGACGCAGACCTACATTCACACCGACATCACAATGCTAAATTAAATATTCATGATGTGCAAAACTCAAACACCTAATGTACATACACTGCACACTGATTGTCTCCCTAAGTTCCTCCTGGCAGGGCACCAGTCTGTGTGATAAACACTAATGCTATCGGCAATCAGTAGTAGATAAATCCATGCGGCACTCTGTCACTCACAATGCGGCTGCTGCCCAAACTGATCCAGCAGCCGCTCATCTCTGCAGTAACGATCGGCCCGCCTTTGCGCTGACAAAATTGATATTATGTTGTAATGTTGATGCTGGGTTTATTGATTTCCTGTGTATCAGAGGCCGGAGAGAAGTAGGGGGGAGGAAACCAAAAGGGAAAGAGGGTGAGGTTGTGAGGAAACCAGAAGGAGGGATTTCATCTGGTATCATCATTTGATTCTTCCCCAGTCGCTGTGACATTGCAACAGGACATGAGCAGCTTAAATACACAACCAGAGGACACTTGCGAACAGAAATCTTTATTTTTTGAGAACTTTCCAAATAGCTGGACAGAGCAAAGTCTTTTGAACCCATATTGATACTCGCGTTTCAACGTGTGGGACTCTTGTTTCTGATGAAAAGTCACCGTGCTGCAGCAAGAAAAATAAGAATTTTGTGCCAGTGCCATAGTGTGTGTTTAGTATAATGTGTCTACACCAGTTGAGCAGGTTGAATTCTGTCTGCACCAATTGTGCGTGGTGAATTACTAGGAAATTGCTCACAGATCAGCTGCAGTGGCTAAAAGCTTCAATACAGTTTCCTGGGAAACCACGCCTCGTCCACACTATTGAATCTATTGCATGCAGTTACATCTCTGTCTTCTATTACAATGCGCCCTGTCTGTGTTCTGTAAAACCCTAACCAGATATTCATAAATCCCATCTGACAGGATGCTTGTCCTGCGCTGTCAGGCATTATAGTTTCCAATAATCAAATCTACCATATGGGACTGTTAGCGTATGTTTTCTGTTGGCTGGTCAATACGAAGGCTGAGACGCCTCATATGAGTATTGTCCTTGTGATTACCTTCGGTTTTCAGGCATACCGTATTTTTAGTTCCATCTAACTCGCCCACCCCTCATGTGAACACCAGCTGGATAAACTGCTTAATTCTGAGCCAAAATAGACATGGCCTGCCAAAGCTAATCAGCCACAAGTACACAGATGTACCCAGAAAGCCTTTGTATTCTCCCTTGATGGTAGCACATGTGATTGCCTGCAAAAAGAAAACAGTTTTGCTTTCACATGCATGCTGCTGAGGCGTTGCATCGTTTGGTGCCAAGTGGGAGACGTATATCCGAAACGAGCGCCATTGCATGAGCTCTCTTGTGAATAGTAAAATTAGAATTCATACTTTAATTCACGATTGGTGGCAGAATTATATTTACTATTTACATTTCATCAGCGCCAAAGTATGATTTCCATTTGTTTGCGTTAAAAACGAACTTTCTTTATGATCCTCCTGAGGGGCAGTGAACAGCCGCATGTTTTCACTTTGCTTGTTCCTCTTCTGCTCCGAGCCAAACCCTGCAATGACAGAGACAAACTTTGCTATCGATCTGCTGAACGCTGCCCTTCCCCTCATTTCCCACGGGAAAATTAAAGCACCATAGAAACGCTTATTTCTCCCGTTTCTACCTGTTCCTCTGCTTGGTTCTCTCTGCACTGCTGCCCCAGACCGCCCTGCAGTAATAGAACGCAACTTTTGACACTCGCCCCATCGTTATGCCATTATCTTTTGCCCTGTGTGTGTGTGTGTCTGTGTGCGTTAGCAGCGCTAATGTGCGGGGTGTGAGTCTTTTACAACATGTTCAATATCACACCCCAGGGCCTTACAACCGAGAAAACAACTCCAAACATGAGAGGGGGAGAGAGAGGGAGGGACCACTGAACTATCGGCGCAGAGTAAGCCCATTTGTCTTCCTCTTCTCATATGCGCAACACCCCCTACAGCCTATAAAACATGCCACACACAAACATACCCACGCACACTAACAAAGCAACATTATATCTTCCATGTCCACACTATGCATCCCTCAGAGGCCGAATAGCTCGGATTTCTAGAAACCGCCGTTCTTCCCAAACTGTGCTCCAATAACCAAACCATCAGGGCCGGAAAGTGGAAGGAGTTACACAGATTCAAGACCATGTCGTAGCATTCATATTTGTAATTTTTCTGTGAGTGCAACCTGGTAAGTGCAAATCTAGAACATGTACAACAGGGTTGTAGCAACAGTATCAGTATAAGTACTAGATCAGTAGATCAATAGCAATAGCAATATCAGCAATAGTGCAACAGTATTATTGTATTTTATACATTCTACCAAAATGGTCCATCAAGAATCAAAGAACAAATTAAAATGATGTATTTCTGAATTCCCGATTCGAGAGGTTATCCCGGGGAACTGGTTGGGCGATGGTGGCTATGGACATGATTCCCGAGCAGATTAACTCTCCCAGTACGGAACCAGTGAACCTTTGACAGGCAGGCGGACTAAAGGGGGAGATATTTGCCCGGTTATCCATTGATCCACGCGGATGAGTGTTGAGGCTTTGTAGATTAGGTGGCCTGCCCGAGGGCTCTGTAGAAAGCAGCAGGAAACACATCAGACCGTCTTAAGCGCTCTCTGCTTTGAGAGGGGGATGTAATCTCACTGTCATGAACCGGAGTAATAGAGCTTTTAAAACATTGGAAGGTGGTTCTTTTGTAACCAGTCCGCCCTGTTTTCAATTAGCAGCCACTGATCCGCATGTATAAGATGCTTAGCGCCGCTTCAAGGCTCAGCTCTGTTGTGCAGTGGTGTGATTTAGCTAACTGACTAATGTCTCCAGTGGTTTTTGTGTAAATGCTAATAAATACTGATCATTTGACAAGTCGGTCTGATTACTCTTCATTTAATAGTGCTAAAACTGCCCATGGGGTAAATTATCATGAGAGGTAATATGATTACTGTGTTTCCCACTTAGTGATATGGCTTTCACCAAAGGGGATTTCCAGTATTGATGTTACCCGGCGGGAGAAGGTATAGACATGTCAACAATCTCCTTTTTTTTCACCAGGAACACAATGGCGGGGCTGTGGTCAAGTGTCCGTTGGCTAATATGGCCTATAGGGAGGGGCTCAAACTGATAATACATAAGATTGCAGCCTGACAAGTACATAGCTAAAGGGCTTGGTCTCCTTTTTTCCCTTTGTGTGTGTGTGTGTGTGTGTGTGTGTGTGTGTGTGTGTGTGTGTGTGTGTGTGTGTGTGTGTGTGTGTGTGTGTGTGTGTGTGTGTGTGTGTGTGTGTGTGTGTGTGTGTGTGTGTATGTGTGTGTGTGTGTGTGTGTGTGTGTGTGTATGTGTGTTTGCAGGTTGTAAAAACAGGACAGACGCTGAGTACCTCTCAGCTCCGCTCACTCGCATGTGTTCCCCGGAGACGCATACAGGCCCATTTTAGAGTGCAGAAAAAGAAGCGAGAGCAAGTCAGGCTGCTGAAAAAAAGCATCGCTTTTTTTTTTTTTTAACCATTCAGTGTAAGCAGAAAAAAGTGTTCCGTCTCTACATGCTGACTACATGCGATCACTGCCACCGCACCCGATTCTTTCAATTCCATCCTTCCCTCACGTCTTTGGCTCTACCTGCCTGCCTAATTCCCTCTTTTCTCTCGGCCACATGAGCCCAACACCTGCGTGAGCAGTGAGTTCCAGGGAAAGGGGGTGAGGCTGCAAGCAGTGTGTCACGAGTTCTCTCCCGCTGGGTAGAAACCTCACGGCCGGCCTGCCTCTCCCCTGCAGAGCCACTGCTACTCGGGAGGTTGTGTTCATTAAGGAAGCTTGGGACTTCCTTATCTTCTCTACTGAAGTACTACTACTACTACTACTGCACAGCTGCAGACACAGACACACATTGCAGCCCTGGCACATGCCTGCTCTCGAGTGAGCGACGCTTGGTGCTCGTGAGTGGCGATAACCTTCCCCCTGCCACCAGGTGGCCTGCTCTCACCAATCAGTGTAACGATCTGGCAGCCAATCCCGTCCATGTAATATTCATGAATCAAAACACGGCTGGATGGTTGAGTAAAGTGTTTGGCGAGGGGTTTGATTGTCACATTTATTCAGATTCAGAGCGCGGCCCCCTCTTGGTGTGGTGGCTAGCGCTCGCCTCACAGCAAAGAGGATCCTGGGTTCACTCCGCCCGGCGACCTCTCTGTGTGGAGTCTGCGAGTCTCCGACTTCCTCCCACAGTCCAAACATTTTTCGGCTCAGGCCTTCATGTCCCCCTGAGGATGAATTTTCTACCACTTCACTTTTGATCTGTCGGGTGGGACCCAATAAGTTTCCGATATTTTCGATATCTTTTGCTTTAGTTTTTGCAGATTTTTGGAAAACTAAAGAAATCAGTCTGAGCTGTGCTTTGAGTGTAATGACAGTTATCAAATGGTAACACTCAAAACATACAAATCATTATCCTAATTTGTTAACATTTAACAACATGAGCATTTTAGCATCAGAACCGCCTGCTTACTCTGGGAAAATGTCATCAGCAAACTGAAATTTGTCCATGTTTAGAGTACCCAATTTTCCTCTCATCCAAAAAGAATGCAATGTTTATATTACCATCATATATATATAACAGTTGAAATCAAAGTCTCCCATTTCAGAAACTAGTTACCAGCTAATGTAATTCTTTTTTTTCTGATTGAATCACAAAGGCACACATAAACAACATAAAGCTGTAGTGTTATCTGTGATGTGTAATTATGGAAATATTTACCATTGTGCAGCAGTAATGTCCGGAAGTATTAATATATTAGTATGCACAAGCTGTCTGTGATTTTCTCTGGAACACTACCCACAGTCATTTGCTCTCCTTTGTTTCTCACTCGCTCTCTCTTCTCTATCCAAAGAACATTTTTCCCTCCCTTCTCTTTTCATCACTTCTTTTTTTCTCATTTTCAATTTCATTGCTCCACTCATTCTCCATCTAATCCCACCTTCCTTGCTGCTTCCCTTGTCTTGCTGAAAGCTTTTCTTTAACAGTAACTGATATAAAAAATGATATTTAAAAAATGTGTTAAAGAAATGATTCAGTAATGCCTAAAACAAATATGTGTTATTCTAAAACATCCTTGTACATTGAGCAAAGAGTCGTTCATCAAAAAGTAGTCTGTGTCTTTCATCCAACTTTTTACTTCTTTTTGTTCAGCCTCCTTCCTCTCCTTGCTCCCTTGCTCCCTTGCTCTCCCAGGTGAAATGACTCATCTAATCTGTTGAAGTCCAGCTTTCAACCACGTGCCACTGGCCTCGCTGGCCTCACAAAGTGAGCAACCCCAGACCTAATCTGTACACCGCAGCCAGTAATCTCCTTCCAACCAGGAAACAAAGGCGCTACAGAAGGAGACAGTGAGAGCGCCAGTTGAAGAAGTGAAGAGAGATCCGTTACTCAAGAGTAAAGAAAAACAGGGTCATTGAGAGACGTTCAAACAGAGACACGGAGACCTAAACCTGCAGAAAAAGAAGATGTTGCCACAGAATTTATTCTAAAGAACACAAAGCCATGCACACTGTGCATTTAGCACATAAAAGAAAGAAAGGCACCGTGGAAACCCACACTCACTGAATCCTCTTGCGGCTGAATCACAGAAAAGCAGGGGTCATTGTGAAGACCCACACCTATTCCATCCTTCTCACTCTCTGCCCCTTCTGTGAGTCATTGGGGGGGGGGGGGGGGGGGCGGAGGGGGGTCAGAGACAGACTGATATTGGGTGTCTCTTGGAAAGGAGGAGAGAGTTTGGTTGTGGTTCTGTCTTGGATGTTTATCCGGGGAAGGATACTCTAAATCACAAACAAGAGCCACAGGTGAAAACATGGATACCGTTTAACAGCAGGCCTGATTTTCCACTCACATGTATCTCCTTATCTTAATATTGTTTATTCTTTTAATCCACTCTGTGGGCGGATGTGTAGTAACACGCCCTCCCTTGAAATCATGTCTGAGGATGATTTTATGTACTAATTCAATATCCTGAATAGATGGGCTGTTTTCTGATCTGATTCTTTTCTATTATATTCTATGTTGCTGCTTTTCAGGTCCATTTCAATTGAGCAGTGGAATTCATCTCTTACATAAATACCAAAAAAATTCTTTAAATGAATATAATATCCTATCAAGAGTTGTGTTACTATTCAACTAGCAACATCACAGTGCTAATTTAATTGTAATCTGAATGCCTCCAAACCCTGCTGCTCACCAGCTTCTACTGTAAAAACAGTGAGCTGCTGGTTATGCAAAAAATATCTGTTCAATTCATCTTTCATTATAATATGTTTGAATAATTACAGAAAGCCTTGACGGAAATGTGAGGTCCGTACCATTTTTTGTCATTATCGTAATGCCCTTAACATTTTCTACTATTGTAGGCTGTATAACCAGTTGTTTTCCAAACCGATCCTGACCCATTTTTACTTTCTATTTGGATCAAAAAAAAGAAAAAGAATCATTCATACGTCAACTAATGTTTGAAAAGGACACTGGATCTCGGAATCCACCCTTGCCTGTTTCTGAGGTTTTCCCCCTACCATTATTTGCCCCATGACCCTGTGTCATGTGACTATTTATCAGCAGATTAAAATCCAAGAACCCTTTTTTTAAAACAGTCATCCGTGTGTCACATGCTTCCGCGCCGTGGAGCTGCTGAGGCAAAACGCGTCACTGCACCCGGAGGTCATATCACTGTAATCCAATTCATTTCATTTAACCTTCTCTTTCCACTCACTTTCAGCCACTTTATATCTCCATCTTAAGTCAACCTGCACCCCACATGCATGCACCTGCCACACCTCTCATTTCTGCAGTGTTGGCTGGGCTGAACCGCACGCCATTTATCTGTTCCAGTGATTGATTGCAGCTGCTGTAGGGTTTCTGTCACTTTTTTTACACCTTCAAATGAGCACTAATTTGCACATTGTTATGCGTTTTGGCATGAGTGTACACACAGAAAACGTCTTCTAGTTGCTGTGCTGTGCTGATGAGTGCTGTAGGGCAGAGCACATGACCTCAGTAGGATAGGTTTATACAACACTCCAACCACAGAAAGATAGAAGACATTTGTTCCTGTTTATGGGAAAACAGAAAGCATTTGGAGGGCGAATGTTGATGGTTGAATGGTTTTCACAATGTTATACAACTGCCTACTGTGTGGATAATATCAGCTGTGTGAGAAAAAAGAAAGTTTGTTTTAAGGTCTTTGGTTCATCATTTATATAATTTTCTTTTTTTATTATTTGATTTGATATTTTTTTTAAGAAGGTTAAAAAAACGATCCAATTCAAAGCATAGATTTGAGGAAAAAGAGTGCTGCATCATGGACATGCAAAACTACGATCTCGGCGTCAATCACTATTGACCTTCCAGCCTTTTCCACAACAGTTACTCCCTGTCTCCAGGCCACCCAGGACCTGACTCGTATGAACTCATCAATGAACTCCCCTTCACTTTGCCTTTCTGTCCCTGCGACCCTTTTCGTGCCTCCTCTATCCTCTCATCTCCAGAATTGATGTTGCAGTTCTCTCTATGACTTTCTTTTTTTGCACGACCACTCTACCTTACTTCCTCTCTCCCTCCGATCAAGTGCTTATCGTCTTCCTAAAAGATAACAGCAAAATATTATTTTTCTGTTTTCTGTTGTGTCATCCGCACGCCTCAGTTTGGCACCACCGAGGTCAAGTTTAGTTTTTTAGGGCTTCCTTTTTTAACAAATTCTTACACAGATTAAACGTAAATTTTTGAACTTCACGGTCAATTGCAGGACAATTTATTTAATTCAGATGTGTTCAGGTTCCTATTGGCAATCAGTGTTTTTCTTTCGTTCTGTTCTGATTTAATATTGTGTCAATGTTATGCCCCTTGTCCGTTAATCCACCAATGTACATTCTCAAAAATACTCTTAAAATACTCTTAAATTGGTTTTTCAGATGTATTTTTTTCGATTTGGTTTCATGTAATATATTTAATGTTTTACAATGATTCTAGTAGTAACTCCAAAATACTACTACTATAATATTTTATTTTACCTTTTTTTCTTCAGAACACTGCTTCCAAGGTGATGGATTGTTCATCAATCTTCATCAAATATACATCATATATTGTATTTTGGTATTGTGTCATAGTGGCTGTGTTCTCCGGGGTCCATCTGCCTTCCCTCCTTCTTCCTTCTCCCCTTGGTCGGGGCTAATAATAATGACATCTAATTAGCACTTTGTAATTACCTCACCGCCTAGAGAGGCCTGATGTTGATTGGCACGACAGAAAATGTGCAGGGGTGTTGTTGTGCGAATGGGAAATCTCCCACTGATTTGGAATCTCCTCACACATTCTTTCCTCCCTGGTGGCAGACCTTTCACTCCCCCTTTCAGCACAGTTTTGTGTATTCTGTGTCACTTAGGAACGCACTTCCTCCTTGAATGGTAATACCCCAAAACCTCTGTGGAAACCAAAGGGGGCCAGACAAAGCTATTGTGCCTCCACAGGCACTGCTGTTTCACTTATAAACTCACACATACATACACATTCACATGTTTTCCACCAGGCCTTGACCAAGTGGCCATCTCTCTGAGAAGTAGTGAGGCGGGCATTCTCATTCATAAGTTCACAGGCTCTCCCACACGCAGGGTAAATGCGGGCGTAGGGGTTGTTTGTGTCCATTTGTGTGATTGCATGTGCGCGCAGGCTCTCAGTCTGCAGCCTCTCACCTCCTCCCTGCATCAATCAATGTCCACCCCCTAATGAGGACGAAAGAACAGACCCATTAAACCACCTCATTCTCCGGACAATAGAGCCGAGTGAAGGAATGACTGCTGGAGGGAGGGAGAATAACTGAGATAGTGGTAATGAAATCGAAGGAAACCGAGAAACAGATTAACATAAGGAGAGGAGAAAAAGGTGTGACGGAGGTTCTGCTGCCGAGAGAAGCACCCAGGATACAAATGTTAGTTTGAAGGGGGGGGGGCAGACAGAGGGAGGGATAGAAGATTCCTGGAAGGCGATGAAGAGAGGGGCTGGTGGGGGTCCACATGGATGGTACTTTCATTCGGGCATACCTCCTCTGTGGCGAATGGAGAAATCGCCCAGATTTTTTTGTTTTTTTTATGTGCCGTGTTTCTGATGCGGAGCCAATCTGTCTGCTTGGCCAAAACTCAAAAGACCCATATTTACTCTGTTCCCTCTCTGCTCCCTTCTGTCTCTCTTTTTCTCTCATTTTCTCTGTTCTCCTCTCGCTCTGTGAGTCAGAGGCTTGTTGAAAGCTGCTCTAAGCCCGTCATGCTCAATGTAGGCACAAGGTTTTCAGCTGGTTTCTTACCATCCAATCAATCCCATTGTGTCACATTGTTGTAACTTATTTCCCTATTTGTAACCACATCAAAACTCCTTCTAAACACAGAGCCCGTGTCATATTATCTGCCTTATTCGTATGTTGAACTAATATTTAACTTCCCCTTCTAGCTGTTGTACTGTATACTGCTATTTGTCTTTTATGTTGCCCTGCTCAGACCCCTTGAATTGCCCCGCATTTGGAGTGTTGTTGTGTTAAAAGTGTCTGGCTGTATGTGCTCGCACAGAGAGGGAGTCAATGGGATGTGAATGCACGCTGATCTGGACGGATGGCATTGGGCCCAATGCCCTGCGGAAGACAAAAACACTGCTAGAGGATTAACCGCTGTTTAAGCCCTTGTGTCTGAGGCTTCTGTGCGAATGTGTGAATGTGCCTGGACGCCTGTGTGATGACATGCATATGTGCGCTCGCACTCTGGTGTGTGCGTGCAGCAATGTCTGCTACTAGCAGATTAACATAGAGAATGAAAACAGTGGCCAAGCTATGAGACAAGAGAAGCAAAAAGAGACATTAGAGACTGAAGAGAGGAGAAAGAGAAGAGCAAAATCGTAACACATATCGAGAAAGGACTAGATGAATGATCACAGGATTGTCTACTGGACTCTATGGATAAGACTACTTCTCTCGAATAACCCCACAGTACTTAACAAGGTGTCATCGCATCTCAATGGGCCGACCCCGTCAGTGCCTTCATGTCCAGGGCCCTGTGGCCACAACGGACCTTCATGATTCCTCCTTCTAGAGCTTCTGGACCAGAAAGCATCCACCAGCCTGCACGGCCTGCCGAGCACCGTCCAAGATTCAGTATTGGCCGCAGTGGGATTACTCCTGAACCCGTCAATGTGGTGCTTGGCTCCAATGGCGGCAAGCAGGTGTTTGAGTTTGTTGAGATTAAAGTCCCACTGCTTGCTATAGTTCACCCCTGGCACAGCACAAAAGGGCTGGAATCTCTGTACAGGTGGTGCAGACCACCCAGGCGGCAAGAGCGGGATCGACCACTGACTGGTACACGGCAAAGTATTTGGAGTTCTAACCACGGTGTGAGAAATGGAGGCTAGATGCCAAGTCTTTTGGTGGGATGAGGATAAAAGACACGTCTGTTCATACGTTCTCTCTGCATGTCCCTTGAGCTCCACGATGACCCTGCTAGTGTGGTGTTGTTAATGAGAGGGCCTACCGCTTGTTTTTTTAACCCCTGCAGGTTTGGGGACATGGCTCCACCCAGTTTTAGAGTTAGAAAGCAGGTTGTAATGTTACCCTAGTTCTAAATGTAGAGGCAGATCCCTCCACCAAGGGAGCCCCAAACCACACGCTGAGGAGGGTTTAAAATAGCTTTTTGGTGTTGCAGCCTCATGGTGTAAAAACGTACTTGAATAGGCGATAATCAGCCGACTACCCGAATGCTATCTTCCCAGCGGCTGAACGCTTTCATGCTATTGGCAAAGAGTACTCCGCCCGTGCTTATAGAACTAGGCTTACAATATCTTAACACTGAGAAAATAACGTATGGAAAGGTTTGATAAGACTTGAAAATTGATTGAAGGAACTCAAGAGGCAAAATGCATATGAGTAATGCGGGCTGAGCTTCAGACGGTTTAGAGACCGTGTGTGTGTGTGTGTGTGTGCGTGTGTGCGTGCGTGCGTGCGTGCGTGCGCGTGCGCGCGCGCGCGCGCGCGCCCGGGGCTTCCCTTCTCTTTTTGCAAACTAATACCAAGGACCCTGTTAATTCTTTGGGATCCAATATGCTCATTGCTGTCATGCATACACGCACACACACACACACACACACACACACATGACTGCTTAGACATTCATAAATTCACACTGTGAAGCTGTACATGTGTGGATGGATTTTTGTCTGTACACAAATGGCATAAACACGAACAACCATAGACACACACACACACACTCACACACTTTGTTGCCGGCGTCCATCCGGGCCGTTCCCCTGTGTGTCCTGTTCTACCCCGCGGCCAGCAGGTGTCACGTTGAGAGGAAACTTGACTCATGCTGAGCTGTTTGTAGCAGACCAGGCTGTCCCCATGTCACACACACACACACACACACACACACACGGACTCACGCCAGTGCTCACGCACTGCTTGCACACGAGTATAAACTCACGCATACACACATGGAGTAGGTGACACGCACACACAGCTGCTGGCATGCCTCAGTTTTTCTGACAGGATGACAGAGGGCTGCTGCCTCTACACCCGCACAACTGTGCAACCCACTGGCCTCCAAGTCCATCAATCCCTGCAACATAAAACATGAGCACAAACACAAGGCCACTGGTATACAGCATGCGTGGAGAGGAGAGAGCAAATGAAGCATCGTGGTATGGATTCATAGACATTATGATGACGTGCAGATTACATAAAATGACACACGGTTATCGGTCTTCTGCAAACTCTTTGGAACAAGTCTCATTCACTAGCTTTTAAATAGATGAGCTGGATTTCATTAATTTCAGGTCTGACAGATCTCTGGGTTGCTTCCAGATGTCTAAATCCCCAACAATATCTCAACTTCTATTGAACAATTGTAAGAGAAAAACAATTCAGGCCCCTTTACAGAGGCCCAGAGCGTTATAGCCCATGAAATGAAAACTGTGAGCTGAAAACTGAAATAACATCTTTAAGATGTGCATTGAATGCATTTCTTTGGGAGAATGAGGTTTTGGGTGTTTTCCATAGTGGTTTAAAAAAGGTTTAAATCATAATTTGTTCCATCCGGTATTTGACAAAATGGGTTTGCAAGGATTCAATACTTAATGTGGTTTATCCTTTCAACCTTGTTGGAGGATTAAATGAAAAAAGCTTAACCCTTTCGCTTTGTAGCAGCTTGAATTTGAATACGCAGCGAAAAATTAAATAGATGCCTTACTAACAGATAATGTGACATCCAGGACTATTGAAGCTCTCACCAGTTTGTTTGTTTGTTTATATGATTGTTTGGTCAGGTCATTCGCATTAAATGGGCATTTCACCTCAGATGTGAGCCACATTATAAATGTTCTGTACATAAACATCGCTGATGTTTCTGGTACCTATGCCACATTGCACACACACAAAAATGACAGGTGTCCCACCCTGGCTCCCCATGTAGGGTTAGAAACAGGTTAGCGGCTCCCTCATTAGGTGCCATTACTGTCTGGCTGTTTGGAGGTGATTTTGGCACTGAAGCACCGCAGAGGAAAAGCAAAGAGGTGGCAGCCGTCGGAAGTGAAGACAAAAGACCATGAAAAGGAAATCCTGCTTCGTTTAGTGGAGAATATGTGGCGGCGAAGCTGTTTCTGCCCATTGTTGGGGCCGGTGCTCTTTGTTGCTGATGTTGTTTTTCTCCTACTCTTGGCTGTAGAACAGTCAGTGCACCTCTTCATGCAGCGCCTTTTGATCAGCTGACCGTGAGCAGCTGGGCAGGACGATAGAGCGGAGGAAGAGACACTGATTGTTTAAATGAGACTGTCGAATCCTGCCGTACATAAGTACATAAAACGTACCTTTTTAACAATTGCATCCTGAATGTATTTCCATAATTCTGGTTATCAGGATATTTAAATGACTAATTTAATGACTCTTTAAATAACAGAACCTTCAACTGTTTGTGCAATGCTCTAAAAACTATTAAATAGACAAAAAAGAGAAATGAAAGCACAATTGAGGGAATAAATCAATCATATGTCATATGTTTTTGGCAAGTGAACAAAGAGAAGTGATGCACTGAAACACACATTTAAAAATGAACAATGTAAGATGGTCTACTGTACATAAGCACATGTTATGCAATAGGCAGGCAGCCGATGCACTGTTAATGTTTCAAGAGGTTGACTTGTAGATAAGTTGAAGGTGACTTATAGATAGAGGATGAAAGTGTTACTCAAAAGGGAAATGGAGGATGAAAAAGAACTGTGGCAAAAACCTTGACGTCGTAAATTGTTCATGTAATTGCTCACCTGAACCTTTTGGAGCGGGATGACACACAGACAGAGAAAGAGAAACAAATCAGGTGAAAAATGCTGCATTGCTGATAGATTCTGTTCTAAGGAGGGTGTCACGTGGACCTTCGATTGGAAGATGTTCTGTGTCACATCAACAGCACCAGTGGCCACAATTACAGAGTAGTTGCTTAATTGCTTACTATGGTAAAATAACAACAATAAAACTAAATACAGTGCTTAGCATACTGAAAATGAATTACACGATTTTATTACCATTATTTCTTGGCATTCTGTAAATAGAGATGCTGTATTTAATGTATTTAACAGTGTACTGTATAATCTACGATAAATACTACTGTATTTATTATAATAAAACAGTGATGTTTAGGTGATGCAAAATAAGATAAAGAACTGAAGAGGTAACTCAATAATGCAATTTGAACAATGCATTAATAATAATAAAGTATTACAATTATAAAATATATCCTGTTTTCATCTCTCTCTATTATCTTATCAGCTGATGCATAATAGTCAAAGTGATCATGAGAGATACACTCATTAAAAATATAAAATCCCATTTTAGGTTTTTCAACTTAAATCCATTCTTATGATGGCTGTTATACAAACAAACGTCAATTCAAATTTCACATCAGTTTAACGAAATGTATAACAACTCATTGTCATCAAACCACTGTGTCCGGTTGCACCTTTGCTTCATCTATAAATTCACACATATACAAAATGTATTCAGAAGCTCCTTTACGTACAGGTTTGTCACTGCAAATCAATAATCAGAACCGGTTATTGTCATCAATAGCAGATGAGAAATAAGGAAAAGGTGTTGTGCGCTATCAAAAGGGAAGCTTAGGAATGTGGGGGAAGGAGGGACTAAAAGTGAATACCAATGCTCTGTGGTCCAGATCAAAGTGCTGCTCTCCTCTTATCCTCCTTTTCATCTCCCTTTCCTCGCCCTTCCACATTCCTTCCCTCACTCACTCTGTCCTCCCCTTTTACTTTCTTTTTTTTCTTCTGTTACCCAGCCCTCTGTTTCATCTGTGTCTGCTCGGACACTTTTCACCTCCCCACATTCATCACCACTCCCTCCTCTCCTGCTCGATTCTGCTTCTTCTTCCGGTCACTTCTCCATTCCGCCTGCCCTCCTTCCCCACCCCTGAATTCCCTCTGTTTTCTCTCTTTGCCCTCGTGGGTTGTTTGAGGAATGATCCACACCCGAGTCGTCTCTGCCTGGTGCCCCAACCCCACCCCCCCACCCCCCCCCCCCTCTCTCTCTCTCTCTCTCTCTCCCTCTCCCTCTAGTATGTGAGCGACTGCGTACATTCACTAGCCCAGCTATCTCTAAATAGCCAATAAATCATTTAGGCCTGACATGGTGGGGAGAGAGAGCCAACGAGGGCAGAACTATTAACACAGCTGAACCACACTCATCATTGTCCACTGTCCCTCACTCGCTCACACTGACTCACGCCTATCTTCCCTCCTTCTCTGTCTCATATCAGCAGCAATTCTGCTTCCCGGCAGATGAGAAGACTTGCCTTTG
Organism: Pungitius pungitius; assembly: GCF_949316345.1. Classification (NCBI taxonomy): domain Eukaryota; kingdom Metazoa; phylum Chordata; class Actinopteri; order Perciformes; family Gasterosteidae; genus Pungitius; species Pungitius pungitius. The sequence goes on along the minus strand of NC_084902.1, from coordinate 10,237,494 downwards.
TGTGTTGAGCGTACACAATGATAACAAAAATGTATTTTTTGGGTCTAACTTAACTTATCTGCAGAGAATTTGTCAGGGAAAAATGTGAAATATTAGTTTGTCTCGGCTTCTCAAATGTAATCAAACGAGATCAGGCAGGCTGTTTGGCAAAAAAGGCTTATGGACGTATCACGTTACCACGGCGATCCCTCATGTTGGTCTAGTTGGTGAAGCGGTTTGAAAACGGAAATTTGATTTATTACAAAATAATTTGAATGACCTTGTAAAAAAAAAAAGGACAGATTCATAAGAAATGAATAATTTCCTGTCAGTTTACACTTGCAGTACAAAGCCGCTCAGCTTCTACACCACAATCTTTCGCCGTGAACATAAAAAAAACGGTCCTCCTCTCCGAGCCAGTCAGCGAGACGCGTCTCCCGGTGAGGAAGCCAAACATGTTGAGCTCCAGTCAGCCGACAGATGGGTTCTCCTCCGTCACTGTGATGCATGGCCTTCATTTTCCAGTTTGCTGAATGTGTTCTGTAGTCACTCCTTGATGTGATGGCCATTTTATTAGGCTACAATGCTAACGCTTGGTTTCTCTCCGCCTAGCTAATCCCTGTGTGGGTGGAGGATACGGAGCCATAATGCCGATCTGATATTGCTATGAGCTGTAATCCCATACTCTATCCCTGCCTCCATTTTCCACTTTAGAACGAGAAGAAGAAACAAATAATTAGCCTGTATGAACAAGATCATCTTTACAGGCGCTCCTGAATCATCAAAGGCTGCATTGATGTCTGTCATTTTTATTCATATGTTTTATTTCCTTAAAGCCAGGAACCTGCGACTATGGGCAAAATCCATCAACTCTTCACTGTTTTAGTAGTTTAAGTTTACCACCCACGACAGAAATAAAGAGAAACTGACAGCAGAGCACCTGAAGCGATTGAGATTGTTTTTATCTCTTCAGCTTTTTAAACAAGCTCTGCTTGTCAGCTCGGGACAGACAAACTAACTACATTGGTCTGGAAGTGTCAGTAGTGTACAAATTCACATCCATTTTAGTGTGTGCTTCTCATCGTAAAATCATGTTGTGCACCCGCTGACACTGCAGCCCACTCATTTGCTATTACAATACCTATTAACATATACACAGCAACATTCTTAGAGTTAAAATTGAATCTCACAGAGTCAATTTAACTCTCTGAAATCCCTTTCTCACCTCTTTCTTTCCTTTACGCCCCTAAGTGCACAACCACATTAAAACTCTTAGGTCGCCTCATGGGAGTATGATTGGCACAGGAAGAGAGATTACTGATATTGTTTAATTTCCCTCGGGTGGACTGTGTAAGACGAGCCCAGAAACATAGGGCCGCCTGCCTATTGCACAACATGTGCTTATGTACAGTAGTCTCACATTGTTCATTTTTAAATGGGTGTTTGAGTGCGTGTTCTAATGCACTTCGGATGGATATTTGGCAAGCTGCCGCCGTCATGTGTGTGTCTTTCCTGTCAGTTTGCGTGTAAAGGTTCATCTTTACATTCGCGTGTGCTACAGTGTACCTGCCAGCCCGTCTCTGTCTGCCAACCTGTGCGTCTTCCTGTACAGGTTGTGTCCCGTAGGACCGGGATGATTGATACGTCGGGCCGTTTGCTGGCCGGCCCCCGCTACACGGTTCTCGTCCCTTTTGTTCCAAGGATGGCTGATTTGTCGATTTTCTCCTTCAAACGTCTTTGTTTTGGCTCCCTGCGGGGCCTCTTGTGACCTGTTGAGCAGACTTTCTGCAGTGCCCTCATCCCACAATGTGGATGATAAATGTTATGTATTCTTTTCTATTGTCGTGATTCCCAGCTCACCCTTGCCATCTCGGTCTCTAATTCTCTTATTAGTTTTTTGATGTAAGGGACTGGCACGCAGAGTCGTGATTTAAATAGTTGCTAACATTTCTACCTGTCATGGAAACACATTTACAAAAGGGTGGCATTTTTAACACTGTGTGTGTGTTTCTGTGTGAGAGAGAGAGAGGTGGATCATGTTCGTGCTTGTACTGAGCTGCATGTTTCAATATGTCCTGCATGTAAATAAGGAAGCGTTGCTCTGACAGCCTTGGTATCAGTGGCGTACCAATCTGATGGCATCGTACCTGTTTGAAAGACAAAGAGACAAAGGGCTGAGAGTCAATGCTTACTGCATTCCTTGTAGAAACCCATCGCACAGATTCTTGAGTTGAGGGCTCTGAAGATGCTCTGCATGTGGAGTACTTGGAGGTGAGTTCAAGGGAATAACGCTGTCTCTCTTATTCAGAGTTAAAGACAGACACAAAGAAAGTGGACACAACGACGGAGCTGCTCATTAGACGTGACAAACACTCTAACCTTTAAACTACGGCCAGAGATTGACAACATCAGTTGTCACGCTGCTGCCTCGTCCTGCTCGCACTATAACAACAAGGAAATGCTTGTGTGTTGGATTCTCACAGGCCTGCTGTTGGTGCTGTGGGGGAGAGTCAGTCACTAATAACACGAGACTGATGCGGGAGGGAAGGATTTTTGGTTGTGCACACAGATACGTGTGTGCACAACCAATCGGAATCTATTATGATGCTGTCCAGCACACACACACACACACATGTGTGGAAATACATACATCTAAAGAGGGACTAATGCATTCTAACCTGTGCTCCCACACACACCCACCACCTTGTCTTAAAGTGGGTGTTAGCCAGCAGCCGTTAGAGGGAATTAATGAGCTCTTGTAATGAATGTAATACCAACCTGTAGTGTTGTTGCCGATGGGAAGGCTACAGAAACACACATGCACTCATAGACACACACACAGCGCAGCCCACTGGGAGGACTACACTAACACACAGAAATAGGGACTGCTCAATCACTATGGTTACCCAGATGGGGCCCCAGAGACAGGCTGGCCAGCACCAAGGCTGGAGGCAAACGACACACTCACACAGAGACACACTGTAGATTGTCACGTTTACTGGACAGCGTCTCCCGCTCGATTGTCAGAATTTGTGAATGAGAGTTTACGTGGTGGCATTCTTTGATAATTCACGATAAATTCTCCCTAATTTTGCTGTTATTGTCTTTTTTTTATTATTTTCAAATCTTGCATTGTACCATGAAAACCATGAATGATTCAGTGATGTAATTCAGCTTTCATTCACACTTTAGCGTTTTCTCTGTTCCACTACCAATCTCGTGTCTCTGTGTATTTGACTCATCCTTCAGGCTCTATAGAATATGGCCTACGGCAGACAGAATTCTCTTTTTTCATCACTGAATTCTAAAAGAGAGCATTAAAGTGAACGGCAGCGCTTGTATGGGCTCCATATCCGCCCAGACATACAGAGAATATATTGCTTTGTGGATGGGAATTAGGGCGGTGGGGGGGGGGGAGATGGTTTAGGACTTTCCTTTTCCTTTACCTCGTGTGGTTAAATCACAGCACTTCCGCCCTCGCTTGTCTCTTTCTCTTCTCTATCCCTCCACTCTGCTTTCCTATCTCGCCTCCTGTCCCCGGCCGATCCCCCCCCCCCTACCATCTCTGAGGGCTCTGCAGCGTGACAACCCAGCAGCCCGTTGTCCCCCGAGGGGCCTAAGGGTGCTGCGAGAGCAAGAGGAGAGATACATATAGGCCTGACGAGTGGAATGGGAGATGGGAAGAGATCCGTCTGTGAAAAGCTGGAATAGAGTCCGAGAGGGAGCATGTGACCTGCAAGCAAACACATGTATCTGGGTAGAAATGCTGTTTGCACAGCGGAATGGCAGTAAAATCCTGCTGAGGTCATCCAGTTTATTGGGCTGATGCTACACCTGTCTGCGCTGGCACAGAAGCAGACATGCAGACAAAGAGAGGGACAGAGCCCTGATGTATGATTTTGCTCATGAGCTAAATAACTTTTCGGCCGTGCGGTTCATTGTGATTCTTTTTGTTGGCCTCTTTCTACTCTTCTGTTCTCCTGCACTTTTTTCTCACTAGCTAAAAGGCACCGGTGCACTTGCTAACATTATTGATGGCTGCATTTCAGGGCGGTAGTTTTGTGCATGCTCAGTCCAAATGTGTGGCCTCTTATTTCAGTGTTAAAGCTCTGGTTAAAAAGGCCAGTGAATCATCTTGTTGAGTCATCACAAATTCACACTGTTTGCTAAAACGCGTGCAGTGACGGCCGATAGACAAGTGTTAGACAATGTCACAATAAGTTTGTTGTCACTATCTCTCAATGTGTCTTTGTTGTTGTTAAAGATTGCATGGACTATTGACCAAACATTTTACCTCCATCATCCATCCACTCAGGTAAATCTGCCTCTCCCTCATCCTTACATTCTTCTTTTTCATCCATCACTGCATCCATCCTTACAAATAACCCTCCACTAACGCCTTATATCTTCAAGGCGTCTTTATGCCATCCATGTTTCCCTCATCGATCCATCTATGTGTTCACTGTTTACTGTGAGGCAGGAAGGCAATGACAGTTAGAGATCCGAGGCCACCTTTTATGAGCAATAAGCTGTTGTTTGTGATCTTCAGTGGATGCATAGATGATGCATGTGTATTATCAAACCACTCAGGGTAATTGACTGAAAGGAAGTGAGACAGAGGAATACAGGTGAAAGGTAAACTATTGGGAATAACATATACATTTATTTATCCATTAGAACCCAGAACATTATGTTTCCATCTAATATGAACCTGTTTTGTACTTGAACACCTCCAGTATTATGGAGGCCTGTCGCCCAGGGGAACAAAACTGTTTAATATCTTTGCTTTGCTTACGCATCTCTCTCCTTTCCGTTGTCCTTTTGACCAAATCACCCAGGTAGTTTAAATGTTAATGAGTTTCATCAGTGTAATGATGTCACCGGAGTGAGCCTCATCAATCACGGTTTCGTATGGAATACCATAATGCTGATCTGAATACAGACTCAATGCAAATTAAAAGCCATTATGTTACTGACTTGTAGTGTAAAATGTAGTGTATAACATTCTTCTCCGCCTTTCTACTTTTATCAACTTACTTTTATACTAAAAATGTTATTTCCGTCTTTTTAACTCCTTGTGACGGCATCTCTTTTCTCCCTGCAATTTTTTTTTTTTTATTTCTTCAGTTTTGTCTTCCTGACGAGGAGACAGGTGTTGTTCCACAAGCTCACACCTGCACACACAAACACTCTAGCAGTGGTGTTGTTACTATGAAAACGCTGTTCCGGTCAACCAACCTCACGTTTATACTGCTGTGGAAGATTTGATTCATTTGTTTTTACTTATATAAAACTGTCTGTATATCCGTGCATCTGCATGCGTAGGTGCATGCATGAAAACACGACATATATATGTATACAAACACAAACACAGATGAACATTATTATTGACTGACTATAGTTTCCATTAAGGATGCAAAGCTGAGGTCAGCAGCTCATGCTCGTCGTGTTCTCTAATCTAATCACAATGATGCAAATCCATAATCCACATTTCTCACTGCTTTAAATTCGTTAGAATTTCCCAGGAGCACCACTGATCCCAATAATGTGCCAAGACATACCTCCTTATTCGTCTTTTTTATTTGCGTGCGTGTGTTCCCTAACGAATCAGCCCCATTTCCTTTTCCTCTCGGCCTGAGCTCGTCACAGGTTGAGATTACTCATCTGACTTTCCATCCAGCGGACTGTGTGCAAACCCAACAGCTTAGTCACATATGTGTATGCGTGTTTACACAGAACGTTTAGTTCTCTTGTGCATGTGCATCTTCATCATTTTTGTGTCGCGTGTATCCTCTGCAGCGGGCCTCATCTTTTCCTAATTAGTGCGTGATCGATAGCTGGTTGTTGTGATGCTGTGCTCGGCGAGCCGTGTCAGAGCAGGGGAACGGTGACATTTCCGCAGACAGGGATTACTCCGTTGACCTTATTGTTGTGATTGGAATTCAGCCCCGGCTCCCCAAGAGATGGCCTCACCTTGTTCCCACTGTGCATGCCGGGAGGCCCGAGGTTATTTAAAACTCGTTCTTCTCTTTCTCTCTCTCTTCATTACCTCTGCTTCTCACCAGTGGAATATTTACGCTCCTATTTATTCCTTCTTTAATTTCTCAACCTCTTTCTTTTTTTCCACAAGCATGGCTGCATTTTGCCTTTGACTTATTGCCACATCTATGCTTACATGTTTACTGAACTCTCGCTATATTGTTACCTCAACATTATGTCACACAATTTGTAGCTTCTTTCCCAGCTTTCCCTTTCCTTTACGTGTGTAAGTGCGTGCGGGTGTTTGCACGAAGCAACATCTGTGACTTCCTTTTTTCAACAAGCCAGTGCACTTTAACTGGTTAACTCTGATGTGTTCTCAAGTAATCTCCAAATCACACGCAGACAGTCACATACACAAGTATCAAGCATCATACCCCTCCTCCGTTTTTCAGTGTTGCACACAAGCTGCAAGGAACTGTGAGAGGAAAAGGAGAGAGGGAAGTTGTCCTCCATTAACTCTGCTCTTATTCCTGGTTGCTCCATCTTTCTCAATGAGAAGTTATTACACATGCCATTTAGACTGTGTTGTCTGGCACAGGCAGGTAGAGACTGGAAGACAAAGTAAAAAGGGAGCATCACAGCTGAGCAGAGATGATTGCATAGGGGGGTTTCTCATCAACTGGCCTGAAAAGCAATATACCGTATGAATATATGTTGATTTTTGAGCAAACTGAGAGTTTGTTTCTGGAAAGACTTATTGCTGTTTTTTTTTTTTCAAATGTGTTTATGCCTATAGCACCAACCAAATTCCAATCACCTTTATTGTATTGGGGAGCAGCAGAGATTCTACTGAAAAGGTTGACACGTAAAACTGAAACCATATGCAGGGCTATATATCTGTAGTATACTCTAGGTAAGTGTGAGAACATGCTTTTGTAATACTTTTGGAAGACTGCATCTTCTGAACTGAGATTAATAGCAATGTGTCATTTTTAGAAATCCTGCAGGTCATCAGAGGACCATGAGACGCAGTGATCTATTGTTGCTACCATGAACAAAGCATGCACAAGCAACACCCGGCTGCTTCACAGAAACTAAAAACTAAAAACTGCAAATCATGTCATGGACTTCTGATACAGATACAGTAACTGAGCATGTGCTTATTGTGTGGATCCCAATGCTAATACATTATAAAGTTAAATCCAAATACTTTTTTTTGTCTTGATTAACCTTTTTCCACTTCTTATCAAGTTTTGCTTTAAATAATACATTAACTTCTTCATCTCAAATTTTGCGTGTTTTTTATTTACATTTCAGTTTGAGTGTATAACAAGAAGAGAAGGACATGCGTGAATATTGGAAAGGTTTGAATCATGTAATCACGCTCGTTCAGAGGATAATCATTGATTACCACATGCTCAGATTTATAATCCACTTTGGAAGAACCTTTTGCACTTATTGTGTTTCCAGAATGGAAAGCCAGAGTCGCCCATCCTTCTCATGCACCCGTGTATCAGTCTCTCTGTGTATTTGTGCAGGCACAGCGGCTTGTTTGTTTACGCGCATTCAATTCGATTTCACCTGTCGTGATGTCATGTCGACTCATTCCAAGCCCGCGATTCTTGTCTTAGGGGCCTATAGCGGTTGAATGTCAGCGCAGGGTCAATGCCGAAACTGCCAGGTGACTGGCACACACATCAGGCATATGCCGCACAGTGGCACAGTGGCTGCGGGGCTGTGTAATGGAGTGCCAGCAGCAGTTGAGGGTGCAGGTTTGTGGATTAAGTCGCAGCGCTTTGGTTCCGCTGGGAGACATGCAAACCTTTTCACACCTGTTTGATGTACGCCCTGCGTATCAGAGCGTTTTTCTTCTTCCAGCTAACAGAACATCGGCAGCCTTTCACTACGCAGAGGAGAGCAGACAAGAGTGGGAGCTCATTAGTTAGTACATTGGATTCCAGGCAGGGATAATAGTATAATGGTAAATGCAGTGAGCGTGGAGGACAACTGTGGAGCGATGGCAGTAAAAAAAAAATACAGACGCAGTGCTGGAGGGGTGGATTGCAATGGGGCAGCATTTTGCGCCTTGAGAATTCCTCTGTAGCCCCCCCCACCGCTGCCAGCTTAGTGATAACATGCATGAGCAGACCTTAGGTGAAAGAGGACGGGAAGAAAAGGAGCGAGGGAGGATGGGAAAAGCAGGACAAAATTGACAGATTGAAAGGGAGCAAAGTGGTCTGAAAGCCTCCCACACCCCACACCCCACACCCCCCCCCCCATCCTCCACCTCTGTTCCTCACAGGGGGGCCTGCTGAGGATGTTAGTTGTCATTAAAATTGCAGCATGTTCACACAAAACTAACACAGTCAGTGCTGTCTTTCCCTTCTACCTTTTTTCACCTTCCTACCAACACAATTAGCAGCAAACCATAATTCAGTTCATTTACCTAAAAAGTAAGCAATGATTTCAGATGTAAAATAATGTTCACTCCATGTGATAGTTGTAGTAGTTTCAATCATAATCTCCCAGTGAGCTGCTTTGTCCATAAATAAGAAAAATTATGATCCATTTAAGTGGTGCAAAGGGAAAAACTCATTCAAACGACTCACGAGCTGGCTAACATTATGCTAAGTGAAGCAAAGTCACGCACACAGACAAACACACGTGGATGCACATTTTCACCATTAATACTGTATTGATGTGCACCCTATTGTTTAGCCTTTAAATGATTCAACACACTCGACTGCAAGGTCCATTTGCAGTCTCATTCCTTTTGTCGGGGTGGTTATCTCAATATTGGGCTGATGGTCCTTCTGCCCTGCCTCTGCCAGGGAGCTGTAGGCTTGATGCCCTCATGCCTATTTACTCCCAGCACACCCCCCCCCCCCCCCCCCCCCAGCCTGCATAGAGCACCAGAGATAGCACATAGAGCCTGAAGGAGAGAGATGAAGAGAGGTGGAAAATGTAGAATACAAAAGAATACAGAGAGCGAGAAGAATAGGGCCAGTAACTATGAAAAAAGACATGAAAGTGTTTAATTCACAAGCTCTGATGAAGGTGAAATGTGACAAATGAAAGGGAGCCCACGAATAGCTTTGAATGTGGGAAGGTGTGCTCGTCGTGATGGAGGTGAAACGGTCCCCACCAGGTTAACACTGTTAAAATGGCCAAGGTTACACCCTCGCACTCGAGTTCTTGGGCTTTTGGCACGGCCTCTGACAGAGAGTTCATCGCTGCTGGAGTGGGTGCTCACCATTATGGCTCCCTCAACGGCTCAGCCTGGATTGCCTTTTGTATATTATTGCTTTTCAGTCAAGAAAATGTTCAAAGCAGGAGCCATGGGGCGAATTAGTCTTATTTTAGAAGAACCAATCGAAACTTGCCCACCGCTCTGGCTCAGCATCGTCTTAGTCTCAAATATTTGAATTCTGCTGCATCACATTCAAAGCCTTTCTCTGATCATCCGCCCTGCGAATCCACCTGGCCATCGGTTAACACAGCAGAGGTACAAGTACAAAGCCAGAGCAACTTGGGTGTCTGCGGAATGGTTTTATTAACAAATGGCAGATGTAATTACAGAAACAAAACCGTTCTTTCAGCGAAATCTATTCATTGATTCTCCCGTTATCCATGCTCTGTGGTCATGGATTAGCTCTAATCATCGTATTATATAATCCACTTCAAAAGGAAGGCTATTATGATTTAAACTGCTATAATCTGATCTCATTTCCTCCACTGTCTCCCCAATTACTTTATAATTTAGCTAATCTCCGAATGTGTCTTATTTTATTTCTACTTCTAAAGGGGGAGTGTGAATATGCTGCATAATTGATTTGGACTCGGTTAGCTTTGCATTAATTACGTATTTCTGGCACTAAATGTGCATAATAACGTTACCTTATCGTATCTAAGAGAGACAAGAATTTGAAAGAAAAAAAGCATTTATCAAATCTGTAGAAAAAAGAGAAACTGATAAATGCTGTGAGTTTGACAGTGATAGGGCCCATTGAGCTCACAATGGTTTCTTTTTGAATATCTATGACCCCCTGAAGGAGAAAGGTTGTTCAGTTACGAAAGCTTGGTGAAAAACATGGTTGAATAGATCATAAATTATCCAGTTACAGAAAGGGAGCAAATAGACACGGACATGAAAAGTAGTAGTGAGAAGGGTTGTATATTAAACTTGACTCTGAAGTCAAGGATATATAACAGGGTCAGCAGTGTCAAGTGTGTAAAAATGCACCTAATGATAATAGAAAATGATACGCAGGAAAATGAAAATGGCTGCACTTTTGGAAGTGGATTATACATGATATTGGTGTGGCAATCCCAAGATGGAGAGAGATGTTAGTTGCAGCTGAATTAACATAACACGACACGACTTGTATAAAACTGAAAAACAATACCTGGTATTGAAATGGCTTTAGGTAGATGAAAACAATGATTCCCAGGATCCCACAGTGAAAAACACTGTGAGATCCTGGGAATCATTGTTTTGACTGAGAGAGATTTAGCGGCACAGATTACATACTGTGTGTTTAACAACTACCTGTAGAACAGCAGGATTTTCTGATTTAAATATTACAAGAATATTTACCTGTAAGGCGGCAAAAACAGTAGTTATAGTTTATATTACTGTATATTTAATTCTGCAGAAAGAGAAAGGAGCACAGTGAATGTGTTTGTGCGCTCTCCATTGGGCTCGGGCTAATTAGATTACCATGCTTTTTAGGAACTGAGAAAACAATTAGTTAGGCTATTAGCTGAAAGGATGGAGAACAAATCGATACTCACCAAACAAAAATACTATATTAGAGAAGGTGCAATTAATGCAAATTGAACCAAAGACAGGATGTGTCCAAAGTCTGGGATATTACTCAAGAATCACTTCAGGAGACACATTAAATAACACTTTACTCTCTAAAGTTACTACCAGTTGTTGAATGAACCATCACCTGTTAGTGGAAAATACATAGTTACTGTGACAAACAAAGACAGCAAAGATCACAGGTTTCGCATTGGACAGCCTATTGATTGAATACAAAGATTGGTCACATCTAGTCTTCTCATAATTAAACCAGACATAACCTCCTCAAACCAAATAAATATATACCAGATGAAAAGACCCCTTTGGTTGGTTAGACTATACTGAAGATTCAATCTCAAAAACAGACATATTTATCAGGAAATGCGGAGAAAGGTCTTGATAGTCTTTAATATGTGCAATTATATGTTAAAACATTAGCTACTTTAACTGTGCGGTGTAATACCCTCGGCATTAAATACATTACATACCGATATGATACACTGCAGACACAGGACTCACCACCAGGGGGCCGGTGTTCACATGTTCACTGCAACTGTGTGCACAGATTTTTAAATGTGTGTAATAGTCCATGTATGTTTAGGAGAGTGTACTGTAGGCCAACCTTGGCAATGATGTCCACATTGGATGATTCTAAAAGGCACAATTGTGCTCCACAGATTGGCCTTTATGTAGCCAGCTAGAAACTAAGGGCGAAGAGGTCGGGCTGGTGGTTGGGCTTTTGGCATTTCCGACTTTGAAGCCAGCGACAATGATCTTTTGTTTAGTTGTCCTTGCAGGGCGATTTTCCTGCCATCTTTGCAATGATGAGTTATGAAGCCACCGCGTGTGATGCAGAGCTTTCTCACACCTGGCAGGGTGTGTAGAGATCAATAATTGATCTTGGCGTGTGCCACCACCTGCCAGGATCCCTCAGGGTGCAGTAACGTGCATTACCAGAAAGACCAGTGGCACAAACACACACACAGCAACGTCTTTTTCTCCAATTACTGTAACGATGCATACACAACCAACATCAGAAAACGGAGGGGTCACTGAGTCGCTTCACAGCTGATCAGATGTCAGATTGCGGTTCACCTCAATAGCACTTGACCTGAATGACTACACGGCTGCTACTGAGGTCGAACTGTGCCAGCTTCAGATCATCGGTTTGTTGATGCTGAGCTGGTACTGAAACCTGGCAACGCCTCTCATGCCTTTTTTCCAAAACGACCCGAGAGGGGGAATCTTCGCACAGATGTGCCCGTAGGAAATGAATTTGCTGCAAAACTAGAGCACTGACTCCTCCTTTCATAGCAACTCTTAACCAATGTGTCCGTCTTATTCCGGCTTTCCTGGTTTAATTTGCTCCTTAAATCAACTGCATGTTTAGTCGTTTATGAGAGAAGGTGGAAAAACAGCAGGTGCGAGGCCCACTCAAAACACCGGAGAAGTGATCCAATTTGGTGTGGGCAGTAAATCGTTTGGACATCTGCGCACTGCATGAGGCGGAGCTGAGCCCAGGGCAGGGTGGATGCATACCTCTGCCTGCCTGTAGTGCTGACAGAGCACAGAAACAGCCATGGAGGGGGCCAGGCAGCACAGAGAGAGACTTTTGATTGGGACCTGACGCGCTCCATCTCTGGAAGTGATTATTCTATCCAAAGTGGAGGTTTTTTCTGTGCAGAAGTAACAGGGCTGCAGGGAAACTTCAGTAGTGAAAGAAGGAGAAAATAAGTCAGACCCACAATCCATCCAGTCCGTGACCCGACGAGGTCATTTGGAAACAAACACCAAACCGTTACAAAACCTGTCACAGAAAAACCTTCAGGTCTGTCCCTTCACGGTCTTCACGTGTGACCCGTCTTGTGCCTGTCTAGTTGTAACACAACAACAGCATCCTTCATCGCGCGCTGCTTCAAACTGCTGTGAGTAAAGCAGCAACTGGAGCCATGAAGAGTGTGGCTCATACACAGCAGCAACATCACGAGGTCCCGGGGCCTGAAGCCTCGAAGTGACGACGTGTCTCCTGGAAGGGCTCATTGCACAGATTACAAACCCACCCTTCTCTCCCTCTAATTGGCAGAACTGGCTGTGGAGCAAATGGACTCTGGGCCCTGCACCCTTCCACATGATTAAGATCTCCTTCCAGTCGCTGGTCATAATATCTTTAAAAAATGCATTAGGCCTGAATTTGGCTTCCCCAAAAACAGCATGGTCTTTGATTGAATTTAACATATTTCTTATAGATTTTTCATTCGCTCTGCTATATGTATTCATATGTATCCACACTGTATTTGTTTTGGCTAATTAGGCATGTCATCATGATCATTTTCATCGGCACAAGCATGGCCGTAATCACTCCGATTTATGTAGTGATTCAGTCAACATTATCATTAGCAACATTTGCATCTTCATCGCTGTGCTTCTCCTCCTCCTCTCCTGCTGTTATTACTATTGCCTCCCCCCTTTATTGCATTTATCGTTGTTTGTTTCCAGCTCCCACTTTCTTTATTCTCATGGCCATATGTACAGTACATATTCAGATCTTTTCTGTAATTATTGTTTGGTTTCAAGGATTTTTGGTGAATGCTTGGCTGTGTGAAATGTTGTCTTCCACGGAAACAATCCATTTAGTCTCTATAAACCAAGCCAGATTAAGTGAATTTGGAAAGTCTTAAGTCTTTGCCCATTGGGCAATAGGATGCACAGTCCAGACATTATACTGCAGACCTGGTTCCAATTTACTTTAAACTAATAGCTGTGCTTATGTATACATTGGACAAGTTGTTGCTCTCGCAATTCATTTTACACTTTGTTAGCAAGCAAAATTGTTGGCTGACATGCCGTACTGCAGGAAAGATCAATACATTACAGCCAGGTACTGCTGGTGCAATCCAACTCAAGCGCTTCGGTTTGACAGACTGTGTAAAAACCATTAAAAAAAACATGATACGAAGGTGCGTGTCGGTGGTCATCGCACAAATGCGGCTGCCCTTTGTTTCGCTCCTTTTCACTCAGTCATTGGTTTGAACGGAGTAAACTTTCATTTTATCCAGAGAGAAGATTGATGGCCGTTCTAAGTGGGTTGACCACCGTTTCTACTTAGAAAGACGAGTCGGCCGGCCAGTTAAAGAGCCGTCTTCCATTGTGTCCATCTGACATCTCTATTCATCACCAAACAGCCTGTCTCCTGCTGCTGCGGTCTGGAGGCACAGACTGACTTAACTATAACTGACAGAGGTTATGGAGTATTTAAATATATATACATATAGAAAAGGTAGAGTGAGAGAGCGAGAGTGACTGGTTAAGTTAAGCCCTGCAATACCATAGAGGATTTATTTATATTAAAAGACAACATTGACAGGAAAATATCGTTTTTTTTTTAGTCTGTTAAATTTGCAATGGACAGGAATGACCAGGATAAAACCCAAACAAACCCCCTGTGTGTTTCCCAGACAGTAATAGGTTGGTAAATGTAATAAAACAGTAGGCATCACTTTCTTTGAGCCTTTAGTACAAATAGGACTCTTTCCTGGCTTTAGGGAATAAATAGTAAGGATATTGTGTAGACGCAAAAGAGTGTTTTTAGGGGATAAGTTTAAAGATATGCGTGACGTATAAATACCTTTTTCTTGACTGCCAGTTTTTTTTTCATCCAAAGACCTGGGCATTGGGTCTACAGTGTGTCTCATCACCGGGCCGGACGTTTTCCCATCTGCAGGCCGAGTCTTGTGCCACAGTCCTGTTTCGGACGCCTCATTGTCTGTGGTTTTTGTTCGACCCACGTCGTATTTCAGGATGAGCTCTTCCCCTCGACCCCTGAACAGAGAGGGAGAGAGGGAAATGTCGGGAGTTGAATCCTCCAAGGTCAAATTCGGTGTCTCTCCGTTAGAGTTGCTGAGTTCCTGACGAGGCAGAGACAGTTTCAATTTCTCACCAACTGTCAAAGAGCTGCGTGTTTTTTTTTTAAACGCATGTGAGACAGATATAAGCAGAGGAAGATGCTCCACCGGCTTTTTGGTGTTATCGAAGGGCCATTCTTTTCCCCGAGCCTTATCTCTCTGTCAGTAATGGGCCTTCAGTGATTCCTTCCCAGATAGCGGCTGTGGATGGACTGTTAGGCACACAGATAGAGCAACGCTTTTCCCAATACTGTGGATCTTCACCTGGCAGTTTTTCCACTTGTTCCTGCCCCTCGGCGATTGGTAAATCCCATTGAATGGCAGCTTGACAGACGCTTCACCTCTGCCTCTCGACAGATTGGGTGTTGGAGGGGGAGGGGGAGGGGGGGGGGGGGGATGCCTTCGTAGGGCACGGTGAACTCGCTTTGACCACCCTTTCAATCAAAAGTAAAGTCATCTCTTCCAGGTGTGAATAAGACGTGGGTTTTACCAGCTTTGAAGTAGCGCATCATGGACATCTTCATACGGCGCGCCTGACTTTAAAGCCTGTTGCTGTTTTTATTATTTCACAGGAGCAATTCACTGCGGGGAAGGATGCTGCGTCAAAAACTATTTTCATTGAGCTTCGACACCGAAGGGAAATGCAAACTTCAAAGGACGCACACTGTGTCCGTGCATGTATGTGTGGAACAGTGGCATAAACAACATCGCCCTCCTGTTGACAAGTTAATGATCAGTCCATGTCTGTCTGACATGTTATGGCAATAATTAATTGCCTGGTGAGCATATGAACTTTAAAATCCTCCCACTGTCTCCAAGATAAAAAAAAAAACCTGAAAAAGTAGCTTATCCTCCTCAGAGGGATTCAGTACGAGTCGCTGTACTTCACAATGACCGATTAATGTCCTCGGGAATTGTGAAGAAAACGCAGAGGGTAGGAGTGGAAGGGCTGATAAGACAGTTGAAAGCAGTGGCAGCAGGGGGGGGGGGGGGGGGGGGGGCGATAGGCTGGACTCCTGCTGACTTCTCTTTGGGGAGAGCGCTGTCCCTACTGTAGTGTAGGGAGAGGCTCAGCCAGGGGTCTTTGAAGAGCGCGGCTCTGTTGTCTCATGGACGGGGTTTGTCCTTTTGTGCTGCTTTTATCGAACCATCGCACAATATCTGAAATCTAGGCTGAGCCACGGCCGGCGGCGCGCAGGGGGGGGGGGGCGGGGAGGTTCCACGGCGAAGCCACTTGAAGCACAAGGCAACGCTGTGTTTTCCAAATGTTTGTGCTCGAGAGACGCAGATCCAATTTTTAATCATAACGCTTATTATACAAAAGCTTTGGAGTGTGTTTTACTCCTACTGTGGACGACATTTGTTTGTCACTAACATTTAACTTGATCCCCTATCACGAAATATGTAAATTACCAGCTGTTGCAAAAGGGAGCAGAATGCGACATGAAGATATCATACCGTGTTGGTGTTAACCCCTCTTCAGTTCTGACACTACAGCTGCCATCTGTGTGTGCGCTTGTGTTCGTATGTGTGTGTACACTCATATGTCTACTACACTTGCGGGGTGTTTTTCCAGTGAAAGCAATACGAAATAAATTAACAACATAATTCCAACACATATGCTGTCTATGATCAGTGGATTATCAATATATCAACCGGAGAATTTAATGCATGCTGACTAATCAATACTTGATGCAGTTAATAATATTCTCCGTTTTTTTTGGCCAAAGTTGGTTTTCCAAAGCTGTAGTGTGTGGTTGGTTGTACTGAGTTGAATTAGAGAGGTTAATTACAAAACTAGCTGAGATGCAGAATGCCAGGAGTGTTGAAGTTAACCTTTATTGGTGTATAGATTGTGAGCTCGTCAGGACCTGTTGAGGATTTATGCCGCTCTGGTGATCTAATACGGAAGTCTCCAAGCAGTATGTGATGTTTGATGTGTGCCCTTTGTTCTTTAGAACAATGCATCTTTTGTACATTGAAAAGTGGTCTTTATAATTTTTCACTGTTGTGCTCACCTTTAAATGCAACCTGCACCTGCAGGGCTTCAAATGTAATAGCTGTCAAAATAATATGTATAATAATGTAACTCTGATGAAAATGATGCTTCTTTTGAGTATGTGGAGCAAAACGCTCGAAGGTACCAGTCAGAGGTTGGGACACGTCAAGTTTGTCTTTGTTTTATTTCATGTTCATTTTATTCAAATATATGTATTTAAAATAAAACCACCACATAGCATCGACACTATGTCTCTCACTCCCTCTCCTTGCAGGGTCAGTGGGTGCAGAAGGCTGGGCTTTAAGTGGTGTTCTGTCGTCACTTTCTCCTCCGAGCTGCGGTCTGCGACACAGAGAGACGGGAGACAAGCACAGAGCCCGAGGCAGCAGCATGCGGGCTTTGCGCTTAGTTGCGAGTCTTGTTTCTTAGGTAATAACCGAGAAGTTAAAGCGGCCTGGTTGTGTGAAGAGGAAGAAAAAAAAAACCTGTGAAAGCAGGTCCACAACATAAAGGGGAGGGGGGGGGCGCACTTTACTTCCGAGCGTCTTTATTCCCCACTTGACGGCGGTGGGAGCGAGTGAACGCGCGCAGTCCGGACCGGCTTGGGCATCCCCCTCCCCGCGAGCGCGTCTGTGTGTGTGCGCGCTCGCGCCTGCCTGTGCGCGTGTGCGTGCGTGCCCGGGGGAGGGGTGGAAAGAAGCGGCGTGGACCTGCTGCGATTTCGAGACACACATCTACGTTATTGCGTCCAATCCGGACGAGCAGCGACGCACAGGCTGCGGTCGTCTCCTCCGTGGAACGGGGCTACCCACTCCAGAGCGATGACTGTGCCCAATGATCCACCGGCTCTCCGTGATCCCTCAGCCGAAGCCAGACGCTCCGACACCCGCCCTTAAAAAAAAAAAAAGAAGAAGAAAAAAAAACACACGCTGCCGTGAACGCAAGTCGGCACCGTCGCCGTGGTCTTAACAGCTGGGATTTGCACTTTACGATGTCTTGAGACGCGACGTTGAGGGGGAAGCTGCAACGATGATGACAGTGAGTATCGGCTCGTTTAAATGGCGCGGATGTTGCATCAGGCTACTTTTAGCTCGCGGACGGTGTGATCTAACAATTCATTTTTGGCCCACCATTGCGTCTGCAAGGGGGGGGGGGTGGCAGTGTGGTCACAGCTGTTGTGGCTGTCATTCTCAGTGCCATGGTGAGGTATGGGCGTTTCTGTCCCCGCCGTTGCCCGGAGGGGGGGGGGGGGCTGTGGGACGGGGGGGCCGAGGGGGGTAGATATCCCGTTCCTCCTGGGACTTTTTTTCGGGGCGGTTTATGAATGACAAACTGAAGAGAAAGGCACGCGTGCCATTCGAATGAGCTTAAACAACGCGCGTGTCCCGTCAGGATGTGAACCCTCCTGTAACATGCGACTGTCATGCGTGCAGAGAAGGCCACTCGGCAACGGCAAACACGCAAAAAAAAATATACTGGGCGTGTTATGCGGTGATGCCACCTCCGAGAGACACGCGCGGGCAGAGTTGTCGGGCTACTCCGGGACATAAATGAAACGCCCCCCTAGACGCCCGCCCGGGCTGCGGGGTGGGGACCGTTGCCGCTGTCAATTTGCATGTATTTCGTGGCTAAATCCAGCCTGAACTGTCTGCGTGCGCTTCGGTTAATCCCACAACGGATCAGCTCTGCCGCTCCTCTCTCTCTCTCTCTTTCTCTTTCACACACATAAACACCCACAGGCGCACTTTAAATGATTAGGCCTACATTATGTTTAATCGGGCTCACGTGACCATCATGTATTGAAGCGATCATATTTATTGGGAACGCCAGTTCTGTTTTGATGCTGCACAAATCTGGATTATACTTTAAAAAAAAAAAAAAATTAAAAAAAGGATCGGTGACCGGGGACCCGAAACGCGATCGCAGCTCTGATTCTCCGCTTCTATTAAGAGGGGGAAACTCCACCCGGTTCCTGAATCCGGGCTTTAAGGCACTGGGAGGGTGATAAAGGTGACGAGGTGACAGGCTGGGTGGCGCACCTCAGGGACTGGTGACGGTGTGCCGCGCGTCTGATGAGCACATCGGTAAGGGGTGTATTCTATTGTCTGACCCGTGATAACGTATTTAAACCTAAACCAAATACTTTACACATAATCGCGAACGCAGCACTATGCTATAAGTAGGCTGGTCCCCTTTCAGTTGTAGATCCACTTGGGCTCTTGGAGTTTTTCGGGGTGAAAACCCATGAAATGTGTTGAAGAATTATGTGTAGTAAGAGAATATAGAATGCTGCACATTGCTTTTTCATTTTGACACTGTTCTAATTCATATGTAAGTTATTAATAGTCAAAGCAAAGCAATTCCATTTGTCACCGATACTGTTCAAATAACATTGAAAAATAGTTTGAAATTACGATGACTTGCAAAGGCCAAACAAGGCTGTGCAGCAAGGGGCCATCTTCATCATAGAGTGGGTCTCAACGCCATTTGGTAGTCTCCAAATTGATGAGTCTTTTGCCCAGTGCTTTAGATATTTTCTGAATTGTGCTTTGACATCACCAGCCGGGCCAGGTCTGGTTTAGTAGCCACACTGAAAGCTTATTATAATTAGGATGACATCGTAGCATTGCAGTTTCTCCCTCTTGAGGCTGCTGCAAAACTACTATAAGTCCTCTAAACCAGCAATTAGCAGTCCTCATAATTAATTCCCTTTCCCAGAACTACTCATAATGTGTGTCACGTAGGAATATGTCGTTAATGTCTCTTGCTGCTTCCTTGCTTTTCATTAACTTTTAAAAATGTTGCTAGGCACTAATGCCCTCCTGTGGAGAAAAAAGACCAATAACTCTGCAAGATACGGCTCAGGTGAGATGGAGATTTGTGGAGGGTTGTAAACAACGTGGACGTTTTCATTAGCTGTGAACTAATCAGTGAGCCGGTGATTGGGGCTCTGCGGGGGGCTGCGGGGGCAGGCAGTCAAGGTTAGACAATAATTCTGGACTCACAGTTTGGTATTGACATGTCAGTGTCACATACTCCCGCCCCTCCCGTGTCTTGTTCCTGTGGTGTTGCAGATGTAGCTGTGGGTGGTGGGATTTCATTCTGACGCATTCACACGGACAACGCGTTCGTTGTGTCTGTCAAGTGTTGCACGAGCCCACACACACACACACACACACACATACACACAGACACATAACAATTCACCAGAGGAATGTCCGATCAGTAAGCATAGTCAAGTAAGCCCGAGAAGCTTTGGAGCAGTGCAGGTGTGCAGCAGACGGCGAGTCGAAGAGGGACTGGGATTTGCAGAGAGGAAGTTCTTTGTAGTCGCCGGTCTCGAAACACCAAATTAGGAATCTGAATCCACACATTTCCTGAAGTTCTGAAGTTATAATTTTCCTTGTCTCCTTCCCTCTCTTCTCTTTCTTGCTCTTTGCACGTGCCTTTCCTCACTTTTTCCCTCTGTTCCTTTGTCCCTTCAGGACTACCGGGAGGATGGCATGGACCTGGGCAGTGACGCCTCCAGTCGCTCCAGCTCAGAGTCCAACTCCAACAAGGTCACACCTTGCTCCCCTTGTCTTGACCTGGCTAACTTGGAGGACTACAAATCCTCTCCCTCTCCAGATCTGGTCACCTTAGACGACTATGAGGAGGATGAGGACTACCAAGAGTATAAGAAGAAGGTGATCGAGGAGTGGGAGAGTGAGTATGGAGAGGACTACGCCTCTCCGCAGCCTCCTGGTCAAGAGGAAGGCGGAGGAGGCCTTGTGGGGGTCGACGGCCTTGGCGAAGGCTATCGGAAGGCCGTGAACAGTCGCAGCCTCGCTGAAGAATTCCAGGATGTGAAGCCCGTCCCACCCCTTCCTGCCTCCGGCGGGAGCACTGCCACCTCCGCTGCTGCCGTCCCAGAGGAACTGAAACAGAACGGCAATCTGATTGTGCCCCGGAGCCGCCAGCTCCCTTCCCCCGGTGCCCCACAGGGGGGCACGGGGGCCTCCAGGCCCCGCCACCGCAGCGCCAGCCAATGCAAGGGAAGCCGCAGCACTGGCGGCGGGGGTGCCGGCAGTGCCGGAGGAGGCAGTGGTGGGACTAGGGGGCGGATGAGGGGACACAAAGAGGCGGAGGGTGTAGAGGAGGAGCCGCTGCCCACCATGGACTGGGCCGCCCTGGAGAGACACCTGGCTGGGCTGCAGTGCAGAGAGCAGGAGAACCAGAACCTCAACCACAACCAGAACCACAACATGGGCAAGACCGCCTACACCTCGGTAAGTGGGGAAGGATTTCTGGTTTTCTTTAGGTTCCATGTGGGTTTCTCTGCTTGTGTGTGGGTCAAAGGTTACATGGGGCGAGGTTAGCTGGAGCAAGGAAAAGGGATTAGTCGGCTAAGCGCTAAGCTATGTAGCTATTAACCTGACCGCCATGCAGCTCGGGGCTACATAGACTCGGGATTCAATGGTACAAGCAGTGATTGTTATTATTATTCGTTTATGACTTTGGACTTCAGCAAAGATGTGTTGCTGGCCCTTCAGTCTCCTGTCAGTTGAATGCAATCTCAAACCGGCCTGTGCTTTGCTGCAGCGATGCGTTTTCTCTGCCACAGGAGGTCAGTGTTGCCTTGACATTCTGCAGATTGCTTCTGCAGGCCTTTCATGCCACCCAGCAGTGGCAGCAGTAAAGGCTGCTATGATTCACTTACGATCTCATGAAACTCCCACTTGAAACCGCTGTCTGTGGGTCCAAAAGGGTGGAGCCTTATGAATGTGTAGGAAGGAACGGGAGAGAATTGTTTACAGCAGCCGCGGTTTCAGTGCAGACGCTGAGCTCTAAGTGAGGGCAAATGTGTGTTTGAGAATTGGGGGATTTAGGCTCTCTTTTGGTATGCGAGCACATGGACCTTATCCTCAGTGCACACAGACAATGGCTGCAGCTTGTGTCCATTGTGAGTGTGTTGTGTGTCTTTGTCTGTCTGTCCCGGAGGCCCCCCTCTGTCTCCCTAAGGCACGTCAGGAATGCAGTGGTAGAAGTGGGGGGTGAGAGGAAGGAAAGAGGGAATAAAGGACAGGAAGATGGTATCTTTAGGACCAGGCAGTTCGGAGTCACGTGGATGTCTGTGCGTCAATGTTCATTACCTGCTGTCCATCTTAAATGAGAAGGTCACCTCCTGGCTTGCTGTTGTCTGAGAAAAAAATATGCTCTCTCTCTCTTTCTCTCTCTCTCTCTCTCATACCAGCCCCCGCCCCCCCCCCCCAACCCCACCACCACCATAGGCAGCGGGCTTTGATACTGTGATATAATTGAAAAAAATCTCTTGAAAGAGAGTCTCTGTCTCCAAATGCAGCCACTATCTTCTTCTGACACACATACACACCCATTCACAGACTCTCTCTTTACCACATGTGGTGTCTCACACACTCTAAGCCTGCTGTGGCTGATAGCCTGGTCCTGATGCTGATAAAGTGCCACAGCTCCAACTGTCTCTCTCGATTACAAGTGAAAAAAAAAAATCCTGAGAAAAACCAGGCCTCACATTTTGATGGCCTGAGTTGATAAGAAACTCGAATTAGACGTGTAATCCCTTCTAAACTGCAAGCAGAAGAGATATACCGGAAAAGAGTGGAGGCACAAGCTAATATCCGGGGCAATCTCACTCTTAAAATCACATGTGGGCACTTGTTACTTTTATAGAGGGATGCTCAATCATCCAATCCATCACTGAACACCTGACATGTCATTTGACCTTTTGGTTTGTTCAATCCCATCTGTGAGCCTTCACATGTGGTAAAAGAGGACAATGCAATAATATTGACCCTTTGCTAACCTGCTGAAGATTGCTCAAAAGTAGTCAATTTAGGAACTGAGGCATTCCTACAAGAAATCCTCGGTGTCTGTCTACGTCGGGGGGCATCTGAGCTTCATACTTCTGAAATTTGAAGGACTTAGCAGACACCCTGGAGGAAAAAGGAGGCTGGTGCTTTTAAAATGTTGTTAAATATTTAGACGTCCTCTCAGACGGGAGCCAGCAGCGAGATGATGCGTGTGTTCATGTGTGGAGGGGTCTGTCTGTCTGTCTGTCAGATGTTGCTCGGGACCGGAGGGACGGATATGTTCATGCTTCAGTAGAGCTTCAAAAGCATCTGTGCTTTCAGAAGGACGAGACGCAGTGAAGCTCCAAGCTAAATAATCTGTTGTGTGGCTCAGTGTCTGGAGACCGCTTCAGCTGGTCTCTACTCAGAGGCTGCACACAGTGCCACATACACACTTGTTGTATGGAGGAAAATGTTAAAATATGGATGGAGTGAAAATGAGCTTTCGACCTGTTCCTTCAAACTGGTCATCCTGTCCCCGTTTCCATGTCAACGGCACCTATTGCACTCTGGGGCCTGTTTGGTCAACGACAGGTTTGAATTATAGATGGGGAGAGTTTGTGGCCGTTTGACTAGTTTATTTAGCTACATACACAGCAAAAGTTTGACATTTAGTTAAATGCCTTCATTCTCTTATTTGCAAAGAGTGAAATAAAAAGAATGCTTAGTATCGTATTATAAAGCTACAGCCAGCAGTGCTCCATAATTATCACTTTACATCATTTTTGTTTATTCAAAGTGTGAACAGGACAAGTTCAGCTGAGGGCCAGTCATATCACTTTCACAATTAAGACAAATGTCAAACTATTTCTTTGCATTTGACATTACAGAGACATCACTTTGCACTTTGTATGTGCTTTTGGTCTATTTGTAGATTAACACTAGCTATTCTGTGCCATAATAACCCTCACTTATTCTGGATGTTATATCACATCAGTGCAGGTGTGTTTAGTTTGGGCGTGGTACTTTCTGGTTGCTGTAATTTCCTCTGGCTTTTGGGATCAGGAGGATTAACGGGGATGAGGGGAACGCTGACCTGTTTTATGGTCTGGAGTCTGGAGCCGCGTGGCAGAGAGGGGCCCACAGGAACCTCAAGTACACTAAGCGTAACACTAGCCTTAAACCTTCCGTTTAGCCCTGCAGCCCCGAAAGGCAAACAATAATATTATTCTTCTGAGACAGTCTTGAGTTGGAAAGGACAGAGATGTGGTCAGAATACATTTATTGTCTATACGCATAGAATTTACTGATATTTTTAATTAAATCCAGGCCCACCGGCTACTTCTATTTCAATCTCAGAGGGCACGCACCTAGTCTCACACAATTTAAAAACACCACGTGGGCAAACTGTGGTTTTGTAGGATTGGGCCTGTTCTGAGACCTGCAGTGCCACTTCCACTTAAAAGGGGTAACGAATATAAATCACCTTCACACGCGTCTATATTTATCCACTAATTGTACACATCTGGACCCGTTGATTATGAAAACTGTTGTGTGTCCTTTCTATTTCTGGAAGAGGTTGAAGTCAAAGATGATTTACAATTTTTAACCAAAACCTTTTTTTACACCTTGTTTTTTTTCTTTTTGTAAATGTGATGTGATATTATTTAATTATTTTAATTAGAAACAATTTCCAATAAAGCCACATCAAATATTACATTTGTAATCTTTGTTAGAACAGAGCGGATTTGATTTAAAAAAAAATCCCCATTTGGATGGAAATCTATGTAATTGGAAAGTGCTGCTCAAGCACACAATACAAACAATGAAAAATACCAGAACCCCGGTCAGGATTATAGAAATGTGGAGTGTTCTGCACGAGAAAATAACTCAATAAGAGGATAAGAAAGAAGCAGAGCGGTTAGAGGGAAGAGCATGTTGGTCTCACTCTGTGCTCCACTAACTACTACCTTCACCCTGTACTTAGACTGTGCCACGTAAAGCCAGTAGGCTGTAGGGAAGGAGAAGAAAGAATTCCTTTGAGAGTCAGAGAAGTCCTGAGAGGAGCTATGTTGGGAATAGAGAAGGAGTAGACGACTAAAGTAGCTACACTTGACTTAGATCTTCCGTGGGAAAGCAAAATAGGTTGAGTTGGAAGTTAAAAGAGCAGCAGATTGATGGGATCAAAACAAACCTGTGGAGGAAGACAGAGGGGAAAAAAGGGTTTGTGGGGTCAAAGGTACGGTTTACATGAAGACGGCAGCGAGCGTGGAAGGGCGGAAAGTTGCAGGAGTAGATAGCCGGCCACGTAAATGTGGGCGGGAAGTGGGAGGATGTCTCAGAGATGGGGGGCGGGGCTTAAGCCAGGTGTGGAGAGACTTCTGAAGGCTCCGGTGTCTGGTTCAGCCCTCGAGGCTTAACCACTGCCCATTGTGTGTGGGTAGGTGTGTATGTGTGTGTGTGTGTGTGAGTGCATGTCTGTGCCGGTACCAGCTGAAACACGCCCGGCCCTCACATCCGACACACACACTCTCCTTACACACACACAGACTTCACCGACTCTGCTCTACAGTCAGTTTTCTGTCTCCCGTTCAGTCTACACACGCACACTCTCACCTCACTGAATCAAAGGATATATTTTTTCTTTTCATGGTACCTTGACAGTCCGCTGCGGTTGGAAAAAGATTTTTTTCTTGTTTTTATGAGTGAAAGGGTTTTTCATCTCAGCTCAACCTTGGATTCCTCACAGCAAGTCGGGCACTTAACTCAGGTAAAGCAGGATCTGAAATGTGTAGGTCTGCCTTCTGTCAGGTGTGTCAGACCCCTTTCAGCATGTAATGTACACGTGATGTGTAGCCAAACCACAACTAGTTTGTGTTCAATGTTAGATCAATCGTTTGACAAAAAGGTTGCTAATTTAATTGTGTAACAGGGCGCTACATTCCTCTGCTGTGACATGTTGTCTTTTGAGTTCGTATGAAATAGAAAAGTTAAATATGTTGAGAACGGGGAGATAAAGTAGAGCCAGCTGCACATCTGTCAATGCATCTCAGTTTTCTCAGAGCTAAGATTCAATTTGACCCTTTAACAAAGAGCAGGTTCGTGCTGGAAGGACTCTGACCATATGGCGGTTGCAACTTCTTGGAAGCCTTCTATTTTTTTCCCACATTCTGGCAAAGAAAGAACATCTGCAAAAATGACATCCACACGTATTTGAATATGCAAATCTTCTTGTTGTACACCTACGTTGAAAGTCCATTTTACTTTGAGGTGAAGAGAAAGATTTAGCAACACAATGAAAGAGACATGAAAGAGACATGAAGGATCAACATTTTTTGTGATGCCTCGTGTCGCCTCGGGTCTTCTGTTAGAAGCTACTCTTTCACACCTGCTTCAACAGTCTGCACACACAAGGATTCAGGAAACAAGCAAGCTGTCCCATCCAAAAACTGTTTTTGAAGACAAATCTGTTTACAGTTTGTTGTTCTGTACCCACAGAGAACAAATTGAGAATACAGGTTAGGCTTAAGGAGAAAAACATTTGAACCAACTACCTTTTTAAAGGGTGCAATACAGCATTGACATAGCAACAAGCAACTATCATCTTAAGGCATACTGGATTAATGTTTACCTGAGCAGAGAGTTATGTTGAGTCGGCTCTGTAACTGTTAACATATATCCGCCAAATGTCACCAGATGGCCAACTATCCCTTTTGTGAGTCCGGTAGCAATGATTTACATGTAGTAGTGCTTGTTGGTGAAGGGTACTCCTCAATGACGAGTCGATGGCCTTCAACGGTTGTTGAAAAGGTGGTCTGCTGTGCCATGTTTTGTCTGGATCTGGATGTGATAGACCTGCTCGCTGTAAAATCACCAAATACTATAGGTCATCGAGTTTGACTCTCATGAAACTGCTCTTATCTGGTGTCAAAGTACAGTATCATCAGCTGCCAGATTTTCTCTCCTTGTCTGCACACGTAAACAAACACATGTATTGATGAGTGAACATGATGCTATAGGTGTGGATTAACTGACACATACACCTACTATGTGGTCTATTGAGATGGATTAGACCTACACTAGTGTGATAAGTCATGTCATCGAGCAAGCCTAAAGCATTGTGGGTAAATCAGATAAAGATGCTGCTGTGATTGGAGATACAAAAGCTGTGTTTCAGGTGGAAGGACACAGCCCACAGCGACGCATTCTGCTGTTGGTCTGCTTCCTCCCACAAACACTCCCTCTCTCTGATTCACTCAAACCGTGACTCACCAAAGCCCGAGAGTCAAACCCCTCGTCAGCATGTCTTGTGTCCGCTCATATCCTGTTCGCCATTGGAAGTCAGCTCAGGCTCATGCCCCGTCTCAAGCTCATTTTTGATACCCGGTTGCCAACCTCCACCTCCACCTCCTTCTTCACATTCCTTCCCCTTCTCCTCCAGACGCCCCCCGTTGTTCACAGCCATTCCCACTCCTGTTCCCTGCTAATTGTCCTCTTCCTCAAGCTGTCGGGAAGCATTATGGCCTAATGTTCTCAGGGCCAAGATACAGCAGGAGAATATTATACCCCCCCCCCCCAGGTCCCCCTCTCCACCCTACGAAAACTATCAAAGCGGCGCACAGGCCTTGAGTGGCAGAGCGTGCTGTGGAGGAAATGTGGATTTACGTAGCAGTGAAGAGACGGCCTCTAATGTTATAGCTTCGTGTCAGTCTTCATTCTGCACAGTCACTACAGAGCAGAGCCCAATACACACACACACACACTATATAAGTAAGAACAGGGCCGAGATAAAACAAAAAACAAGGTCCATTGTGAGGAGGCAACAAAAAGAGGGTTTATGTTTTTCAAGTTTAACCTCTTGTCCTTCCTCTCTTTCGGGGGAAATAAAGGGTTAAGTCAGACAGACCTGTGGGTGGGATGTGTGCGTGGATGGCTTGTTTGAGTGGAGCCGAAACATGAACCTCTAGTCTCCTCTGCTCCTAATGACAGTGTGTGTGTGTGTGTGTGTGTGTGTGTGTGTGTGTGTGTGTGTGTGTGTGTGTGTGTGTGTGTGTGTGTGTGTGTGTGTGTGTGTGTGTGTGTGTGCGCGTGTGCGCGAGTGGGGAAAGACTTGGAAATGTGGGTCGAGAACTTTATGTATTTATAACTGGCTAAAAATACAAGCCATGTTTAAATCCCGTCTGCACACCCACACGCTCCCCACAAGCCAGGAGTGTTCTAGCCATCATTGTGTTATATAAGCATTTGGTCTTTGAGCGTGTGTGTGTGTGTGCATGTGTGTGTGTCCGTGTCTATAACAGAGAGGGAGAGAGAGGGGGAATTGGTGCCAGGTCATGCAGAGAGCTTCATCTGTTGCTGTAGGACACCTCAAATACTCATAAAACAAGAATAATCATTCCATCAGGATGAAATAGCAGCTATTTTACTATCAAATTCTAGAAATATTTTCTTTTGTCCAAACAAACGTTTGAATATATTTAGTTTATAATGAAATAACAACCAATAAAAGCAGAAATTCTTTATATTTGTGATAAAATACATATATTTTTATTGAAATAAATAATAATTGGTTGTTGATTAATAGGCTACAGATAACCGACTAAACTGTAGAATAAACAAATACTTGTTTTTTCTCCGGACTAATCCTAGTTGTTTTCAACGTTTTCCTGTTGCGTTCACCAACTTTGTATTTGTTGTCACGACAACAACAGGCTGTGTCTGAGCCGCTCAATTTTCACTGTGACTCACTACTTCTGCTTCAAATCGTCATGTGTAATTGGCGGCCGCGTAACCATTTACTCAGTAGCTCGACACATTTGTTGTGATGCATCTAAAAATGTGATGCATACATTCATGCAGCCTAGTGGTTCTCAGCATGCTCAGTCTTTCCACCCCCAACTGCAGCCATGTAGTCCTCATTAGAAGAACCTCTGGTGGCTGAGCACACCCACCCACACACACCCACACACACACACACACACACTCACTCACTCAGATGCACTCCCTGGCCTTCCACATGGCTTCCTCCCTGTCAGAGGGAGCTCATTACCGCCAGAATCCAGCCGTCACACTGAGCCAACCTGCTTTGCTATGCATTGTTTTTTTTTACACTGGCACCAAATGTCAGCTCACTAAAAGCATGTGTGCTCTCATTCCTCCGGCTGAGAGGGCGCCAAAGGGAGAAAGGGGAAACGAGAATGATTGAGAAGTGTGGTGAAAAGAAAGCAAGTGCAATACCTGTGACAGGCCAGGGCGAAGGGGAAAATGACAAAGAGAGGGGGGGGGGGTGAAAGCTGTTGTTTTGTGTTTCCTTGAGCTACACAGGTCACCCCGTGTTTGAGAAATAACAAATGACATATAATCAGAACCATGTCATTACAAAAAAGAAGATTACAGTTGAAAAAATGTGTTTTTCTTAATTTGATTAATTCTAAATGCAGATTATGTTCTTTTTAATTTTAATAATATTCACATAACATATTTTTAATATAATGTTTTAAGGATTTTCTTTTTCTTTTATTGCTTATTTAAAAAGGGAGAAGCCCTTTTTGATTAGTGCTCCTCTTTCGTTACATCATCAGTCTTCCATGTAGCCTTTAAAACAGCAGCAGCACAAAAAAATACAAAGAAAAGAGCAAAATGTTGTTTGTTTGCATTGAAAATATTTGAGGAATGAATGTTTGTGGGAATTTTTTGCATCCATTTTTTGTATAAAGTGCAACATGTTCAGGTACCCAAAAGTATATAGATTAGAATTGTTGTAATCCGATGGAATATGTTACTGACCACAGAAATTGCCCTGGAAATGTATTTACTAACTGACTACGTTTTAGAGTAATCTGACCAACTGTGTCCACAGGCCACAGCATCATTTCCATGTCTCCACCCCGTTAGTAGAGAACAGTCGAATGAACCACCATCACCATGTTGCTCTCTCTGTTATCAGTGATTCATAATTAAGGAATCATTATTTGTGTATGCATCTATAAGCATGCCCTCGGCGGGTTAAACACACAGAGCTGCTCATGAGGCTCAGGGATCAGAGGATGAGACGGGCCGCTCCAATGCTCCATATGCACAACAACACACAGCGAGAGAGACACACACACACACACACACACACACACACACATAGCGGCAATCTTCCCACTCCGCGCTGGAGTAAATGACTATATAGCTGTAAAAGTTTGGCACTAAAGTCAGCATAAAGCTATATTTTAGCAGAAAGACAAACAAACTCATATGTGTCATATTCTGGTCAGCTTGTGCAAGGCCTGAAGGCAGTCTGTTCAGCTGTCAATCTTGGTTCTGAATCTTCTGTGTGCTTCTATCGTTATTTAGTCTGGCTAATAGTCACATCACTAGATAATAACAGCCACACATACATTCTGGATAATGTCAGGGGTCCTTTGCCCTTCTGCTGGGGATAACGAGGGGCCGTCTCCACCTGTGCTTTGACTCAGATCGTAACCTTGACAACCGTGTGAAGGTCAGCAGATTGGGGGGGGGGAGGGAATGGAGTTACTGCTGCCATGGTGAGAGAGGAAAGATGATGGGGGGGTGGCGGTTACGTGGACTTGCATCAGTCTGCATGTACCTCAAAAAGACGTAGCAGTTGTACTCAAAAGGGAGAACCCGCAAGCTTTAATGCGTCCCAAATGATCATAAAGACGGTCAGTTTAGGAAAGTTTGGGGGAATTTATACTTGGATCCCAATTTAGATTTAGATGGTGGATTTCCTTGAGCACTTTTTTTAATGACTAATAGTGGAAACAACTCATTCAGCACACAGCAGAAACACAGCAGCACAGCATATATATATATATATATATATATATATATATATATATATATATATATATATATATATATATATATATATTAGGGCTGTCAACATAAACGCATTAATCTATGCGATTAATGTAGAGATTAATGCAACCAAATATTTTAACTTCGTTACCGTACCTTTTGTTTACTTACAGTAAGTAAACAACAGTGTCTAGAATACACGTTTTCTATAGTGATTACTCATTACTTGTAAGTAGTCTTTAGAAGAAAAACCAACTTCAAAAACAACATTGTAACAACAACGACAACATTTATTAATCACCATTAATCGAGATTAATGAATTTCAAAATGCGTGCGATTAATTCGTTTTTCATCTATTGACAGCCCTATATTCTAAATATATATACATATATATATATAGTACAAAAAGAATAAGGATCTCTTGACTTATTTCTTGCTTGGCTTCTTTGTTTTTTCCCCTACTTACTGTATTCCTATGAACTCATCTTAAGCTTGTGAGTGCTTTCACGAGGCCCAGTTGGTAGCTTTCACTGTAAGAAGAAACAAGTTTATCACCGGTCGGGGTGATGCAAGCAGAGGATTATATCCAAGGTTAGCGTGACAGGACGGGCACGGTTCCAGTCTGCCCCAGATGGCACCACGCAGAAGGCCAGACCAGAGCCAGCGGAGTGCAGCAGAGATCAGAGCGCCGAGCTCATCGATCCACTTCCAAGTCATTAGACCGAAGGTTGCTCCTGTCGGGAAAAGCAGCGTCACCCACCAAATATCAATATCAGATAGAGATCGGTCCAGAGAGCAGGGATGAGCGAACGGGACGTGTGAGTTATCCATTAATAAATGAATAGTCCAGGTATCAAAAATGACCAAAATATTTAGAATTCCTACTCATTGTCCTTTTTTCTATTGTGGATTGAATATCATTTAGTTTCGCTGGTTTCTGACATTATTTAGACTGAATTATTTCAGGGGAATGTGTGATTTGTAATGTTGAGCTCTACAACTAAAATGTATTTAATGAAATGATTCATCAGTTGATAGCAAAACAATTCACAGGGTATATAATCATGCCTCTATACTTCCCAAAAGTATAACACATGTTTACATCACAGTGAGTGAAAATCCGAAAAACAAACAGGTTTATAAATGCAAAGAGGTCAGGTTGAAGAATGGATCAAGAGATTGAGAAGGGAGAGATTATTTGAGTAGGTTG
Organism: Pungitius pungitius; assembly: GCF_949316345.1. NCBI lineage: Eukaryota > Metazoa > Chordata > Actinopteri > Perciformes > Gasterosteidae > Pungitius > Pungitius pungitius. Next base: position 10,205,998 of record NC_084902.1, on the reverse strand, counting down.
GGCTGCGTGTGGATTATAAACCGGCCATCTGCTGTTTGGGATTATAATCCAACAAAGAGACAGAGAACGAGGGGGAAATGTACAATCCGCACAAAACCCACGTACCATGTTTACAAATTTACTAAACACGTCAGTAGGTAACACACATCTTTTTTCGACATACAAGGGTTTTTTAAATACCATCTTTTTGTTGAACTGAACACTTTCCAAGGCTCTGATCTTCCTGTCTCAGTTTGAGTCTTATTGCATAATATTGCATCATCCTGTCATTGTTGAGCATTTTTTCAGCACAGGTAGGGATTACCTGAACTAAGGGTTAAGCAATAAAGTCCCTCTGTCGGTCTCTTCATGCAGAACTCAATACGAAACAGCAGAACGACATTCCCACCCTAACTCACCCCGACCCCACCCTCCCTCTCTCTTTTTCTCCACACATTCAGCCCAAACGGCTCCTCCCTCTTTTCAGTCACAACCCGACGGAGAAAAGGCGGCTGGGCACTTTGCTTTTCCCTGCTCCCTCCCCTCCCTCTTTCTACTCTCGGGTTCTCACACCCCTCCTCCAGTCTCTCGTTCTCCTCCCTCTTTTAGCTTTGGGGGAAGCATCGATCAGACCCCGTCTCTCTCTCTCTCTCTCTCACTCTCTCACTCTCTCTCTCTCTCCTTTTAGCATAAAGACAGAGCAGCAAAACATCAGAAACATAGACAGAAAAGCAGAGTGCGAAGACTGACCCTCAAGGACAGGCAAGCGGAGAATTGATCTCTTTAGTTGTGGATCGAGGACTTTGTGGGATCCTGTCCTTTGGAATACTGCTGCAGGGCTGGGAATCTTCTCCCAGTCCCGCTCCTGCTCCTCAAAGCTCAACTCCGCTCTAGGATGCTGTGAAGGATGGTGCACCAGGAAAACTGTTCTTACCAGGTACTTCTCAGACCTCCATGAAACTTCACATTTTGACGGACACAATCGGCCGTTGATTTTGTCGTTATTAGCGTTGTTGTTATCGTGTTATGAATCTGAAGGCGTATGGTTGCTCAGGGAGCACTTAGGGACCACGTCTTCCTCGTGAAGCCTCATCAATCCATGTCAAGGAGTTATGCAAGTTTATAGTGTCGTGACGGAACTCTGTGTGCGTGCAACTGTGCGGGGGGAGAATTTAAATGTGAATGGCTGCTTGGAGCGTGGTGATAATGTGTGCGTGCGTGATTTTGTGTGATTCCTATGGGACGTGTGACGGCGGTGCCCCACTTTAAGTTAACACGAATGGCGGAGTCGTGATTAAAGAAAACCAAGTGCATCACAGCTGTTCTATAACCAGCTCTGCCGCGCGGGAGGAAAGTCTGCAATGCAGTGGAGATGGAGAGTGGGAACAAGCAGAGAGGTAGATGAAAGGCAAAACACATGAGCGCAATATGCCGGGGGGAGCCCGGAGGAAAGATGGAGCTTCTTTGATGGGGGAAGAACAACTGTCAAAGCACCGAGCGATGCACGAAAAGCTCCAGAAGAAGTGATGCGATGGTTTCAATGAGATGAGGGGCCTTGTAGGTGCACATTTTAGTAACGCGAAAAGTCCAGATTTCTATCCTCCAGCATATGCTAGCATTAAATGGAGGTGTGGTTAAGTGTTTTTGGTGTATGAATTGGAGAGATCTTTGTCAAAGCTGATCTCTTGTCAACTCTGTGTCATCATTGTCACGTTAATGATCCAATGCTGTATTAGGTTTGGGAATAAATTCAGATTCAAGATTCCCTTAGAAATCCTCCAAAGCATTTTGTATGCGTCCTCGGAATGCTGTCTGTGTTTACATGTCAGCATTAGATTTCTTCCTGTGTGGTTGAGGGATCAGTTGTGTAACAAGGAACGGAATTCCTGCCATGTTCTGTGGTAGATAAAAGCTAGATGCAGTGACAGAATAATGGAAAGATGCTGAATGAGCAGAGAGCAGGGCTAGTGAAGACGGCTGATGAAAGGCAAAGATGAAACGGTCAAAGAAGAATCGACAACACAGGCGGCGTAAAGCGAAGTGAAGGGTGGGTAGATACGTAATAGAGAAGACGCAAATATGATTGACATTAGTTTCATATAAGGGAAGAACATTTCGAAAGAGGAGGCTGACATGGCTTCAATACAAGGGTAGCCCCAGAAATGAAAGAGGGAGCGGAGTAAAATAGAAAGAATGAGAGGGGTAAGGCTCTGAAAACAGCAACTCTCCAGAGGCCCCTCAATTAGACCGGTAACCTGGCAACCAGCAGGCAGACAGCGCCCCTCACGCACATAGAAAAAAAAACATACACACACGGATGTAAAGATCAAAGTACGATGGGCGAAAGAACCAGAGGAATCATAGAAGAGATTGAACGAGTCAGGGGCTTAATGAATGGATTAAATGCACATGGAGTAAAGAGATTAAGCGGAAAAAGAGGGAAGCATTTCTTTTGTCTCCTGGGACCGTCCATGTCTTTGGGCAATCTCTGTTTTTAGGGGAGCAGCATCGTTGTTTTATTCTGCTTTAGTGAACACCCTATTTTTGTCTTCGACTGAAGGCTCAGAGGAGAGAAAGAGGAGGGCACCGAAAACTCTGTTTGCGCACCCTGCGGCAAGCTATCACTTAATGTCAGAAACCATTAGCCTATTAAGTCCCTAGCTGACCCTGAGAAAACCAATAAAAGGACCATTTGACCCATAGTTTACCAAGCCCATCTATCGATTGAAACCAAGGCCCAAAAGAGCAAAAGAAAGCTCATTGTTTGGTTCACAGGAATAACAAATCACCTGCTGTAGCCATTACTGCTCTTCTTTTTATTAAGAGTGCAAGGGAGGTTTGCTACAACCTGAGCTCTCAATACATCATCCTGTTTTCAGATTTTCCCGTGAATCTATAAATCTCCCATCGCCGTATTGCTGTCAGCAGCAGTAGCAGCGGATCGAAGGGTGATGATGAGATTTATCCGCTTGGCCAAAATGTGTCACCTCGGCCCCTAGGAAGGCTGTCACCTTGCCAAGGCCTCGGTCTGTGCCTTTCTATCTATCTATATATGGATTCATGTAAGGAGGTTTTTCTCATACGCTCTGGTGTTGGTGTAACAATATACGAGGTGTGGCCTCATGAATTATGAACTAGCAGTACAGTAGATACCAGCGATGGATCATGCGAGAATGACAGAATTGATCAATAAGGCCAGAAACTAAACCCTAATTACACAATTATTCACATGATACATTGGTCTAGTTCGCAAGGAGGTAGCTTTCCTCTTTACATGTGTACATTTCTGTTGTGATGCAAATTAAACAAATTAAAGTTTTGGACAATTCCGTTAACTTGATGATCAGAATAGACTTTTCAAAACAGAGCCAACAAAATAAGGTAAATACCATGAACTCATACACTAAAAATATGCTAATAATGTTATTTAGGTCAATGTGAGAACTTATCATGACATAGACTTTTGTTCATAATGACATATTGGGTGTACACATAGTTTAAAAACGTCTTAAGAGATGTGTAGGAGTTCATATTCATTTCCCACTGTGTGTGTTGTGTGATTTTGACCTTGTGTCACAGCACAGCAGATATATCTCCTGTTTTTTTATTTCACTAAACTCTGTCCTCTATGCTAAACGTCCGCCCCCTCAAACACCGGCCCGTGCGTGAGTTCGCCAACTTTCCATTGGGCAGCACCGTGCGCCTTTTGCAGCCCAATTTGTTTGGAACACAGAGGATCTCCATGGAGAAATTCTCACCCCGTTGCTATGGTAGCAGCCCCGGTTCTTTTGCTCATTTTTCCAAAATAGGACCAGATCAGACTCTGTAGCACATTCTTTGTGCGTTCTAGTGTGGTGATATAACGTTATCGTAGACATGGCCATTAAGGATAAAGAAACCCATGGTGGGGCTGATAAAAAGAAGAGCGAGTTTAGGTGCACACGCATCAAAAAGATGGAGGCACACACACAGTGCCACTGGCCTTGGATCACAGGCTTAAAGGAGGTGCCAGGAACCCTTTCTCCCACAGTCACCCTCTGTTCACTTGGCACAATAAGCCATTCTGTGTGTGTCTGTGTGTGTGTCTCTCGCTCACACATTTTCTCGCTCTCTCAGCTGACCGAACAGTCGAGCATCGGAGGAATAAACCTGTGTGTGTCTTTGTCTCAAACGTGGAACCAGCGCCATGCCCAGTCTTTGCCCATGGGTGTGTGCGTGTGTTAGCGGATGTTTGTGAATTCCCATTTCTGGTTTTCCGTGCATCGGGAACACGGGTCCCTCCTGTCCCATTTGAGTCAGCACTGACCTCACCTTCACTATGAAGTCAGCCTCAGTAATGAGAATCAGTGGAGCAGTCTCTGCCCAACCCTTCAGCACCAAATACACACAGCTAACACTGGTTTTATTAGTGTGTGTGTGTGGGCGTGTGTGTGTGTGTGTGTCTGTGTGTCTCTGCATTGTCCACAGCAGCCGCTGTCCTATGTGTGTGAATGCAGACAGTTCGATGTACCTCCCCATAATCCTCAGGGATTAAGCCTAAATCCAACGCACATCCTATTTTTCAACCCCTGTGTGTGTGTCTGTGTGTGTGTGTGTGTGTGTCTAAATGTGCTTGTGTTCAAAAGCATTTTGATGATATTGTGCAAACAACTGTTTTATCACCTACGGTTTGTTTTCTCCAAGTAATTCTTGTCTCTACTGTCTCAGCAGAGTACCAAGTGAATGAGAGAATGTGATGTCATATTAATGAGAATCGGCATGACGTTTTCTTCCCTCTTGTCATTCTCCTCTCATCTCTCTTGCATACCCTATTATCCTTAACTGGCTTTTTTATTTATTGTCTGATACTGTCTCATCATTGGAACTCTGGCTGTGGAGTATTCATTCTTTAACTCGCTCTGCAAGCCGGGGATCGACGTGTCAAGGGAAGAAATAGGATTCAATACAAGATTTCCTTCTGCTTTGTTATAACATAAACTGGTTTTGTATGAATTGCCTGAATAAAATACAAATACTTAATTAATAAAGAAAACCACACAGAACATTCCACACTAACCTGTATACCATTTATTTATGACATAGTGAAATATGAGTTTACTTCCACATAAACACTTAATGGCTTCCATTGGGTGTCGAGTCATGATTCCCTGCAGTGGGATTCTGCCACATGTGGACACAATTTTCTGTCTGGGCGGCTATGACAAATATATGAGTCATGGGTCGATAACAGTCTCGCTAAAATGAGATTATTATACACCGCGGAGAGCTCGGATTGAAAATGTAAGTCCCTGATGCCGGGCACAAGACATCTCTCTGTGTCTCGGTGAGGGCCTTAGTGTGTGAATGTATTTGTGTGCCAGACTAATGGTCCATTCCGCTCTGTCAGGGGTGATTTTTTTTTTTTTTAGATGGTTTATTTAGCTGTGGGGCTGTTGGCTTTGGAGTCCAGGCAGGGCCCTATTTTTACCTTCGCAGGAAGGGAGCACACTACGTCCTCTGTTACACAAACACACACTTTCACATTTCGTTTTCACCTTGAATATGTAGGCTGACAAAACATGTGCACAAGTATAAGTCAGTCTAGATAAGAACGTTTGGAGGCTTAAAAGAAAATTCACCAAAATGTAGTGTAACAAAGGGAGAAAAGATAGTGCCCAGGAGAGAGACTCCAGACATAACAGCTTTCATCTAAACACACACACACACACACACACACTGTGGCCATCCCACGGATGAGGTGTCTATTTTCAAACTGGTTGTGAGCAGCTGCTGACCACACACCAGGGCGTGAAAACGGAAGAAATACACCAGTGGGAGTTTCTCCCTCTCCTGTGCTGAGTGTGGCTGTGAGAGGCCACCCGGGACCAGAGGGTGGAAGGTAGGGAGGGTCCTAGAGGGGCCTTACCTCTGACCATTGTGCCTTCACAGTCCTGTGGGGGGAGGCCGAGGAGAGAGCGCGGTAGTCAGAAAGAGCAGGGACGGGAAAGAAAAAGGGGTCACAACATGTAAGAGAGAGATGAGGAGAAGCCACCAGAAGAGGAGGAGATTTCTTTTGGAGGTTTTTTTTGTGTGTGTGGCAGGGCGGGGGGGGGGGGGGGGGGGCACGGCAGGCGGAATTGACTGGGGAAATGATGTGCGCTGACTGGACTCAACCTCAGGAGCCGGTCTGGACTACTGAAGAGTAGAAAAGGAAAAGACAGGAAGAGCAGGAGGGAGGGAAGGAAGCGTGAGGGAGGCGCTGGATAATATGGACGAATGTGGAGGAGTGGATGATCTCATCGGGCAAACGTCCAGCCTCTACCTCAATGATGACTACAAAGAGGTAAAAGACCACGCTGTGTCTTTTTCAATGCTTAAGAGTGAAATGGTCAAGACTAACTCGTTCCGAGGAATGCCGACAAGTACGTCCGTGTTTACATTCGCACACTTATATACATTGTGTTTGAAGATGGATTCCACTCTTACGTCTGTCCCTTCAACACATGAAGCAACAGTCAGCAGTCTTCTTGCTTAGCAGAGCCGAGCTAAAAAGACTCAACGTGGGAGGAAACCAGCAGCTTGACTCTGAACAGAGATAACAAAATGTGTCTACAAGCAGCTCACTCATTATCACATTGGAGCTATTTGCTTCTCCTCTTTTAGGCTGAGCCGAACCAGCGTTGTAACCCTGCTCACAGTCCTGATGCTACGCTAAGGCTTAGTGAAGATATACTTCTCAATATTCATTCCATGGGCTCTGGGTATTGTTTGTAGCAATGTGAGGCGAATATGATGCTTGTACTTTAACTGCTTAGCTATTTGTGGCAAAGATGACATCATGTTGGGAGTAACCAGGCTTTTATTCTTAAATCTGCATCAGTCTTTGGGAGAAAAAACAGACTCCTGCACTGAATCGAATGCACAGTCCGGGGCTTCTTGCAGAGAGAGGCTCAAATGTCACTTGGAGATCTATTGTGCTGTCTAACCCCCCCAGCCCTAACTCACTCATACACCCATACACATGTATAGCCTTATGTACCACTTGCTGAGTTCTTCTCTTGGACTCTGAGTGACAGGAGCAGCCTCGCACTGACCTGAGGCTGAACTGTGTGAGGGGTCACAGGTCAAGTCCCTTATCTGAGCTAGAATGAGATATATACATAGAGAGAGAGAGAGAGAGAGAGAGAGACAGCACTAGATTTTCTAGTAGACTTTAAATCTACATTTTGCCTCCGTTTCCAGTTGTATGCTAAACTAAGCTGTCCTGCTGCTGTATGTAGCTGTTCAGCCTATATGAGAGCCATATAAACATGTCAGGGAAAGAAAATAAGTACGTGTACGTCCCGACTATTGGTTTAGAATTCATAACCTCAGCAATACGTCAAAAAGATGCAGTTATTCCTAGTCGACAGAAGTGTGTGAACACAATCACAGGCACACAGAAGAAATAGTGACCTTGTATCTGTTTGTGGAGCTGTGATCTCAGCAGAAGCTCCGGGTCAGACCTGGAAAACACGTGTGTGTGTGTGTGTGTGTGTGTGTGTGTGTGTGTGTGTGTGTGTGTGTGTGTGTGTGTGTGTGTGTGTGTGTGTGTGTGTGTGTGTGTGTGTGTGTGTGTGTGTGTGTGTGTGTGTGTGTGTGTGTGTGTGTTGAACAGTGGGTTATTGTCTCTAACCAGGGAGCCACCTATTGACCAGTGAAAAGCCCCTATTGTGTAGAAAAGGGAGGAAGAGAAGAAAAGACAAGAAATGAAAAAGCCGTATTAACAAATGAAGAGGTGACATATCTTGAAGCGCCTGACACACACACACACACACACACACACACTTTTATACCCATGTCAGATCTTAACCACTAAACAATTTGCTGGCCACAAGAGCTACTAATTTAGGGGAAGCACAGATAATGAAATTAATTTCCCCGTCTAATAAAGATTTTCAGGGAAGATATGAGGGCTCAAAACAAACACTGGGTCCTCCTCTGCCAGATCTTAATTGGCCCCCAAGTCTCTGAACGGATGGTTGTAGAGAAAATGTCTTTGTCAATGAGGGATTTTTCATTAGAGAAAATTGCTTGCTGAATTTCAGGAAAACACAAATTATCCCAATTGTGTTGCTCCCAGTCCAATTTGGGTGGTGACTGCTCTGTAGCCGGGAAAAGGAGGAGGGCGGTTCTAACTGTCACTCAGTCCTCGTGTCTCTCTCTGCGCTCCCCTCCCCACATACGTCTTCAAGTGTTAGTATTGCAAGGGATACGGCAATTTTCCATGTCATCATCATGTGGGAAACGAGATTCTGCCTTTTGTGGGATTCCATAAGGAGGCGTGAACGTTTCCCAGCAGGACCCACACGGGATCACAATAACCTCATATTCACACTCATCTGTGTTAGTGAGCCCATCACTTGAGCTGGAAGGTTGCTGGTTTTGGCCGCGTTGTGCAAGGCTTGCCTTTCGTTCACCCCAAACTGAGTAGGAACAAGCCAACAAAATGACAGGATTGGATTATTTCCTGCACCAGAGAGGATTTACTTCCACTAAAGGAAGTGCATTTCAAACTGTACTCAAAAACACAATAGCAACACAATAAATTCAGCTTTTGGTATCAATGCTACTAGAACAGTATACAAAAGTAAGGAGAGGCGTGAGACTAAACATAGTTCTTATTTCTCACCTCCACCCCAAGTGGCTCATTCCACACCTTTGCAAATGTTTTTATGGCTTCCATGATGACTGTTTTACTACACAAAGCCCACGCACACACTCGGGGAGCACTAACTGGGCTGTGTGACAAATACAGCTGCAGCTCCTCTCATTCTGAGAATGTTGATGATCTATTCTGACCCCCCTGCAGTCCGTCCCAGTTACCATGGCTGTTAGGCTCTAATTCGGGGCTAGTTGATTACATCGAGTTGTTGATCAGCAGGAAGATCATTTTCAACTTATTTGATAATAGTTTGTCATTTTTCAAGAAAAAAATGCTAAATCCTGGGCGTGTCTCCACGTAGGGTAAGAACAAGAGCGAACATCGAGATTCATACTTAGCGCCGCGATGAAATTGCTCTTACGGCGGCGTGTGCAGAAGCTAAGTGGACCCGCTGCTCGTGGTCCTCGTCTCTGAGTACCGTGACTGACAGCGTGTCGGCTGGGCACCGCGCGGGCCGCTGTTGCACCTTGTGTGGCAGCGGATTGAAGCCCGGAAGCGTGTTCGTCTCGACTCCCCGGGCCTCTTTTTTAAAACACACACACAAAGGAGCAGTGCCAGGTCCACTACTTGGCAAGTAGCGTCTGCGAGCTCTTGCATTGAGTGCGATTATGTTTATTTGTCCTGGGCGGCGGGGGCCACTCTCACCAAAGCCTGTACACAAGTGTTAGGCGAGACAGACAGGGGAGAGGAAAAGGGAGGCAGCAAAAGAAATGAGAAAACGAACGGAAGGTGAAGCTGTGATAAGGCATGTGGAGACAGAAGAACCAAATGAACATAGATGAGAGGCCCCCAGGCTGAGAGACATGGAGATGGAAGGAGATGAGTGGGGATAATGAGGCAGAAAGAGGGAGAGAGAGAGAGAGAGAGAAACGCCCAGAGAGTCTGAACCCGGTGGTTAAAGAATAGAAAAGTGAGGAAGAGAGACAGATGAGGAAGCTTGTGTCGGTGAGGATAAGTGCAGCAGGAGGGAGGATGTGAGGGAGACCGATCCAAAGAGGAAAGATTGCTCACGTAAGGGATTCTTCTTCTATTATTCATTTGGTTTTTAACTTACAGCAAAAGTAGAGCCACTGACCTGAAATATGAGGGTGGGGGGGGGACAGAGAGGGAAATTAGTTCCCTGGTGACAGATGTTGAAGTTGCATGGAATCTATGAGCTTTTTAGATCTTCACACCAAAATATTCAGTCAGGTTACAATGTAATGTTATAAATAAGATGGGATAACGGTTAACAATTATTTTTTTAATAAAAACATATAAATATGATGAATAAACTGATGTTTTCTTTGGCCTGGACCTTGACAGAATTTCAGAATAATCATAGAAACATAGGACACCTCCACAATATTTCTAACATCCACACAATCAACCTTGAGGCATCTGATCTGTGCTCCGGTACTCGTTTGCAGCAGGAGGAGTAAATAGTGCTTGAGAGGATGTAACCGTTAGAACCAGTCGATGGCTGTTTGGCTATCAGTTCGATGTGTTTACCTGATATCGGTGTAGGCGAGACATCCTATGGAGACGCGTGTGTGAGAAAGTGTGAAGTGCTGCGCCGAGTCACAGATTCCTGATTGTGATGTTAAGACTGGTGCAGATTTAAGATGTGCAAAACGGTTCTTCCTGCTATTCCCCCGTAGTTTATCTTATGTGAAATTGATCCTGTGGGAGTCTTAGAAGACTTACTGTGTGTGTGTGTGTGTGTGTGTGTGTGTGTGTGTGTGTGTGTGTGTGTGTGTGTGTGTGTGTGTGTGTGTGTGTGTGTGTGTGTGTGTGTGTGTGGGTGTGTGTGTGTGCGCGTGTGTATGTGTGTGTGTGTGTTTGTTTCTAGCTGTACTTTTTGTCTGAGACAACAGCACCACCTGCTTGTGACTTCTGGTAATGACAAGTTTCACATTTTGTTTTCCAGTACTTCAGCTGACTACAATATTTGAATCAAACCTCGTTACGATGACACTGAAGCTCTTTCTGCAAATCAAGAGGATGCTGCTGCTATTATTTAACTTGTACCCTCAGGTGTTGGTGACGGATGTTGTAGCATGATGGAAAGCTAAATAGAAGTACCTGGAGTTGAGGTTCCATGACAACCAGCCTGACCCTTAACCTCGGACCTCAATAACTCAGATGTCAACAAAAGGATCATGAAAAAGGGTCAACTTAGATTGTATTTCTCCCGTTACAGGCCCAAAAGAATGAGAGGGAGTCAATCAGGCAGAAGTTGGCCCTCGGCAGTTTCTTTGACGATGGGCCGGGCATCTACACCAGCTGCAGTAAGAGCGGCAAACCCAGCCTGTCCTCACGGTAAGACCTCCGTCCCATACTTCCTCCGTCCCATACTTTCTCCTCAGACCACGAAGACTGGTGGTTTTCTTTTCTTAACTTTAAAATTCAAGAGATATAACAATGGCTAAAAATACAAAAGGTACATCTAAATTTCTTGATTTACAGTCATGTGTACTAGTAAAGATATGACAAACCAGAAGGAAGACAATTACTGTAAAGAGAGAGTTTTTCACCGTGAATGAGCCACGCAGTCAGACGTTGTGGTTCTCACTTCCCAATACCCAGTGAAAGGCCACATACTACACGGTACCTTACTGGAACTGACGTTCTGTAAACTCTACCATGCTTTTGGATTTATTTCATTCGAATTACATGAATGTTTCAATATTCTCACAGTTTGGATGAGCGATTGTCACCATCAATGCCTCGTCACGGGTGATATGTCATAAAATAAACCCTTTTTGAGTACCACAATCAATATTTGAGAATTTAATAATCAACATATTGGCTAAAATAGTTATTTAATTTTTCATGAAACATTTCATAAAGATTTCTTTAATTTCTTTAATTCCCTGCAAGCCATAAAGTGTATTTTCTAATAATAGCCTTTCTCCGATGGGGTTTACACACCTTCGATTAAAAAAACTCTCCGGACCAATTATGTGATTTAGTCACTCTTAAATGACCTCAACCATATCTTTGACAATTCTGTATTCCCCTGTATCTCTACCCATCAGCTGACAAAGTTGCCAATAATACCGCTAATATATCAGCAACGAGCCTTATATTGGCAGATATATTCGTCGGGCTGAACACTGCAGAGCAGTCACACTACACCGTCAGAAACACGTTCACAATCTGCTCAAGTCGAGGTACAGCGAGCGTCTCCCGAGGAAAACGTTCGACCGCCAAGGCCCCCTTTTAATTTGGAGCGATTGGATCTGTGTTGTGTAATCAATCAGCTCAGTTTGTAATTACTGCATCAAAAAGGCCGACCATTGATCCCCAGTCGGCTGTATCTACAGATAGTGATATTCTGCTGCTCCGTGGCTCGGAGATCAGACCCACCAGAGGCTTCCTGGATCGATCCGTGCAGAAGACAAGAGGGATGATTAAAAACACCAGACGAATTCTGAAGGCAGCTCGCATCTGTTTTTTCATTTTTTTTTCTTAATTTTAATTTAATTTTTCCTCCAGTGTGCGTACTCATCATCGGTCCATTTTATTATCGGCGTTGCTGTCTGTTTTTGGCCAACGTCCAAGTCAATTACTGCGTAAAGAGTCGACATTTAACCGCCCCTTGACTCGTTTCAGCACCCAATGCTAATATGTTAACCTGTTGTCCGCTGCTTGGATCCACCTGTGTCTCGCCCCGCAGGCTGCAGAGTGGGATGAACCTACAGATCTGCTTTGTCAACGACAGCGGCAGCGACAAGGACAGCGATGCAGACGACAGCAAGACAGAGACCAGTCTGGACACACCTCTGTCCCCCATGGTACGCACCCATGTTCAGACATTTCATAGAATGTCTCCCGGGAATGAAAAAGTTATGATTAAATTCTTTAAATGACTATAAAAGGTGTATTGTGGTGTGCAGAGCCGATGGTGAAGCGAGATTGAGGCAGATCAAAAATGAAAGAGGTGAAACAGGGTTGGATAGCCGTCAGTTATCTGGCGCTTACGTTTCTCGATGGATGTGTTTGCTCACGTTTTCGCGCTTGTTAACCAATTCACGGCGGCGGGTGACGGGTGAATTGGAATCCGCTCGCCGGGGGCCACGGATGACTGGCCGCATTGACCTCCCGTCACCCTGAGACACGTTTAATAGTAAAAGAATCAGAAAGATAAAATGATCATCTCTTTACATGTTCAGCCGCACCCCCCTTACATCCCATTTGATGTACAATTACGTTCCTGTCTTTGCTTGAATAAAACCAAACAACCAAAAGGCCTAGAAAACCTAAAGATGAATTCTCTGACCTGGTCTTTTTTCATCTTTTTCTTTTCTCCGCCATTTCTCATTCTGTCCATCGTGTCCCCCCTCCCCATACTTCTCTTTTCTCTCTCTTCCTCCAATATCCGCCATGTCCTCCCTGCAGTCCAAGCAGAGTTCGTCCTACTCCGACAGGGACACCACAGAGGAGGACTCCGAGTCTCTGGAGGACATGGACTTTGTTAGTCGACAGAAGAAGCTGCAGGCGGAGGCCAAGCTGGCCCTGGCTATGGCCAAGCCGATGGCCAAGATGCAAGTGGAGGTGGAGAAACAGAATCGCAAGAAGTCCCCAGTGGCCGACCTGGTTAGTAACACAATTACAGGGCAACGCGTCCTTTGACCAGGACGTTTTACGTTACCAAGGGAAACACCTGTCGTCAAAGTTTCAAAATGTGAATGTATTTGAATGTAATCTTGTGGAACAAGATACACAGATGTGGTCACTGTGTGAATACAACACAAAATGGAATAAGAGTAGAGTTTTCTCCTTCTATGTGGAAGGGAATCGTCACCAAACGCTTCGGCTCAACAGAATCCACTTTATGGCATTTCTCAACTCATTTTAAGGTTTTTTCCTTCCCTCAAAGGAAGGGGCTTGTTCTCATTGGTGTAGTTTTCAGTAAGCAGCTGTTTTCAGCATAAATAAATGTGCCGTAAACTGACTGCTCTGCACCAAACCAAAGACCAGACAGAGTGACAGAGTGACTAGCTGGTAAACAAAGTGGAACATTTATCAGTCGCTGTTGTAACTTTATAAGGAACTCACACTGATCTTTGTGGAAGTCGTATACAGAATGTCCACCTTTTAAGATGACCAACATTGCTGATTGGAACAGCCGGCCACTTCCAATAAACATCTTGACATTTACGTGTCAAAATGTCATGAATGTTATGGTCAACCTGTGAGTATTATATGAGTATTAAACTAGTCACAGTTTGCTTTGGGATGATGTCACAAAAGTCTTCCCCCGCCCATCCTCGGCGCCCTTTCATCCTCAATCTTCAATTGACCGAGTTCATCATTATTTCATTCATTAAAAGCTGCCTCACACCCCCCTTCCGGAGCTTCCATGTCAACGTACTCAGACACCGACGCTGTCGGACTTACACACGCGGCGTGTTACCACCCGGAATTGCAGCCAGAGCCGCTTTACTTATTCAGAGAAGACGGGGCAGCTCGGCCGGATCCATCTATAATTCATGCGGCGGGAAAGCATTGGCGTTGTGGCTGTGCTCGGTAGTCAGAACACATCACTGTCACATACATCCCCAACACGGTGAATATCAAGATGCATCAAGGCTAAAGCCGTCGGACATGTTCCGCAACCCCAGAAACCTGTCAAACTGCTATAAGATCAGCGCAACGACCTGCGTCAGTTTAAGGATCCAGTTCAACTATTTAACTGGAAGTAATGGTGACATGTTCTGAACGTCCTGCTAAAAGAAGCTGAACATTTGAAATGGTAAAAGGAGATATAGTTCAAGGAAATAAATACCCCAAATGAATGGAAAATGCTAAATGCAATGGATATGTAGCTCAGATTGTTGGCATAGAGCTATGGCTTAATAGTTCAAATAGATAACTAAAAGTAGTGTAGTAGAAGTTGGAATAAGTGTTGATATGAAATGGGGACAGTTCATCAGAAGCTGGAAGCAGGGGATGAGCTATTCACGTACATTACTAAAAGTGATGGAGAGGTTGTTGTTATTATTAGCTGTAAGTGAGTGAGTGTGTGATTTGTGCGTATTTCTCAAAGCATTTGGAACATGACGGGTGATGTTGATCCGTGACACTCAACCCTCATTTATCTGATGAAGAGAATAGGGAAGCAGGAACGATCCCTCTGCTGGTATTCTGCTGTGCCTGGAGAGAGTGAGTTCCTAAACCTCAACGCGCTCTCTCGCCTCCATTCAGAGAGAAGTGAACAGTACTTCCTCCATTGAGTCATCGCTTGAGGTTAGTTCGCTGGGACTGAGCACCCGGCAAGTCGTAATACCACATCTGATCACAGAAACTCAGTCATGAGTCAAGACTATCACCCATCGGCCACCTTTCCCCCCCCCCCCGCACTCTGGCTTTGACGCCGCACTTCGCTCCTCACGTCTCCTTACTGAAACTGACACGTTTCGCCCTCAACTACCATTGCATCAGTGCTTCCGATGTGAAAGTGAAAGAACCGGTACGAGGAGCCAGCCAGACACCAACCCCCCCCATGCAGACACGAGCAAAGAGAGAGCGCACGTATTTCCTCACCTGCTGTTTGTCATGACTGTGGAGAAAGTGGGAGGCAGAGAGGAAATAGGTGTTGTAGGGAAAACGAAAGGGCGTGGAACATTTGGACGCGACTGCCGACGGAGGAAGAGTTTGATAAACAAAGAGCTAATTGAGCGTCCTTTGTGTCGGAGAAACCACACAAGCACGTGCGTTGTCGTTTTGTTACATATGTCGAGAACATAGAGACACTGGTGGTGGCATTTTAGACGGATTTAAGCCAGCACTAAAGGTTAAACTTGGAATAAAAATAGAATCAATATTTGGAGCTGTATTTCTACTCAGTTGTACTACTGTGCCATATTTAGCACAAATACCTAAAAAAAGAAAAGAAAAAAAGCCTAAAACTTCCATCTTACAAAAGCCTTTCATTTTAACTGTGAGAAAAGAAAAGTGGAATTTCTAATCCTTTGTTATAACATAGTGGACGTGGCACTGCTGTCAGTGAGTGGTTGGACGTGGGAATTTTAGGAAAAAATCACTCCGTAAAGATTAACCGGAAGTGAAGTGAACCCGGTCGCTCAGGTTTGTACGGCGCATAATAAATAAAGCATAATAAAAGCATTCAAACTTCACACGGTCACTGAGGGCTTCTTACTTGTATAAAACACCGTCCACTTGTTTCTGTCCTCCTCAAAGAAAGGCCATGTTAACCTTTTTTTATTGATATTGATTTGAAAAACTGATTTTTTCTTAAATATTGTATTCTGTCAACAGGTCCTTTAGCCAATACAGCATGTCTGACTGTTGTATCACTCCAACTAGATGCAGCCCAGTACATTTCTGAATCTAGTCTCATTTGTGTGTCTGTTTGTGCGGCAGCTTCCACACATGCCTCACATCAGTGAGTGTCTAATGAAAAGAAGCCTGAAGCCCACCGACTTGAGAGATATGACGCTGGGGCAGCTCCAAGTTATAGTCAACGACCTGCACTCCCAGATTGAGAGTGAGTTTCTCCACCAACGCCCACACACACACACACACAGCACAGCTACTACACACAAACACAGAATCCCTGACCTGCACTTTCAATCGCAGAATTGAGCAAGAGAGCAAATGGGGAAAAATATGCACACGCATACTGACCCATGATCAGTTCAGAGAGCTGTACCAGTTACCAAGCTTCCCCTGAGCGTTTACTGTCACCACGGTGTACTCACCGGTGATCCTGCTTCTCATCACTCAATAAGCGCTTGTCTAAAAACTCCAAAAATCCCCATGAGTCCAAAATCATGAGCGACTTTTCAAGTGACTGTGACAAAACTTGACTTTCCCCTCGAAGCCCCTGTCCCTGCTTATTGTTTTTCTAGAGAAAACATGTGGTATGACAAACAACCACAACCACAGTTGCCTCTTATGTTTTTCATAAATTTCTGAGGTAATTTTATGGATTTAGGGGGATACAGGATATTTCCAACAGTTGGATACTACACAGCATATATTGTGTATTTAATTTCCATCTATTTATAAGGGGGGCAATTGAATATGTCTAAGCATGTTCCTTATTATGTACATATTCATGTTTTGTCATAATGATAATAATTCCTCATCTATCTAAATTAACTCCAGGTCTGAATGAGGAGCTTGTACAGTTGCTGCTGATTAGGGATGAACTACACATGGAGCAAGATGCCATGCTGGTTGACATAGAGGACCTCACCAGGTGATGACGCACTAAATGACTTCTTTTCTTCGTTTACCACGCTCCTTTTTACTCATATTGTGTATGACAGAGAGAGAAGCAAATTATTTTGAAATTAGACGAGATTAGAGAGAAATAGCCTACATGTTTCTCATTGCCTAGAAGCCTCATTAGAAAAATAAGGAACCAACGGTTCCAGTGATTTCTGTTTCTTTGGCCTCAGCCTTAAGTCTATTGTTCCTAGTTTAGATGTAAACACCCAAATATAAGTAACAGTTAGTTGTTTTAAAGAGTACTCCACATGATGAACCTGCTGTATCCAAAAGTCTGAGATTCAGGTGTGTTATGCTAGTACCGGCTAACGTAGCCTTGAGGCGCTAACGGGACTGAGGAGGACACTATTCATTTTCTTCCTTCAAACTAGTAATATTTAAACCATAATCAATGCCGACTCAAGTAACATTACTTTTTGCTGTTCATCAGAGGAACAGAACGCGGGTTTTATTTTATAGTGAAAGGTTGCACCATTTGTTTTGGCTTTCTCTTTTTCTTTCGGACCATGTTAAATGTGGCGGTTACCTGGCTATCGTTCACGGCGTGCTATCTCACCTGTCTTGATAGCCTCCTGTTGATTGTTTAGGTGTATCAAAACTTGTTTTGCTTGTTTGGGGAATTCCTCAACTGAGTCCTGCAACACTCAAAACACGTTTGCTCTTTCAACGAATGAGCCTATTTTTTATAATTCCGAGTGCCTTTTATCCTACAACCATTTATCTCTCTGCACAAGTGTTGATTCGTTGTTGATTTTGATCTTTTCTAAAAGCTTGTGGACTGTAAGAAAAGTGTCCCTCCACTTATGCTCCTACCTTTTTCTCCTTTTTGCAGGCACGCTGAGAGCCAGCAGAAACATTTGGCTGAGAGGACCCTATCCAAATAAGAAGCCCGAACCCACTCCACCTTGCTCCCCTCTGCCCAGCTAAGCTCCCGCTCCCAACCAGACTCCCCCCCCCCCCCTCTGGCCATTCCACCTCTGCCCCAGCGTCGGCCCAAATCCCGCCCACTTGTCCCAAGTATTTTCCCCGCGTCGACCTTTGACCTTCCTGTCCACCCCGCTGACTCCAGTGGTAGCAGCACAGAAGAAGGCCACCCTGTTTCGTTTTCGCTCCTGTGGTTTTCTCCCAGCGCTGAGGACAGATGTGCACTTCCTGCTTCCTGGGAGAACAGGGAATTGATTGTGTGTTGTCATGGATTCTGTCCCCAGCTTCCTGTGCAGTGATTGGCCTCGCTTTGCTACTGTTTCTTTTTAAAATTTCTACATTCGCCACTAAATTATAACTGTCAAATGCAAAAAATGTGGGAAAAAAAATGAAATAATAGTGAAAAATTTAGTAGAAAGTCAGTTGTGCGAAAAATAAACAACGCTGTATAAAAAAAGAAAATTAACAAAGAGATGGAAACTAACTTCTTCAGACCATTTTAAGTTGGACAGTAATTTTCAAGTATTTCAAAGTCAACCTGTTTTTATTCTGCACAAATGGTAGTTTTCAACTGAGAAATGTTTATTTGAAGGTGCTAAAAGAGTGTAAAGGAAACATGCCTGCCTTGTAGTGGAGTCGTAGCTTTTGGTAATACGTTCACTCTAATTGCTCTTCAACATTTTGTGAATGTTGATTTTCTGACACGAGTCATTTCAAATGAGTAAGTGTGTTAAAATCGTTTTCATTCTACTGTAATCAAAAATTTTATTTGAGGGAAGAAATGTTTATGTACAGATATGTAAAATAAAGAATAAACTTTGTTTCATATATGTTGGTTTGGCGTGGAGTAAGTTAATTTCGTCAAGGTAGATATTTGCTGCTAGTTAACTGAGTACATCCTCTTTCTAATAAATATATAGTGCGATCAGTAGTCGCAACTGCAGCGGGGGAAATAAAGTGCCACCACATAACACCTCTAGCATGACTCATCGCCCTCTGTTTCGGTCCGGCTTCATGTTGACATGTTTGTCTCTCACTCTCAACATAGTTTTTTTTTTTAACTGCTCTTAAAGAGATTCCTCATTAACCTGGACAACCCCTATATAGTAATGATTAGGACATTTTCTTTCACATGATGAATGAAAACTTGACTTATACATATACATATAATAAATGGTCAGTTGTGTTTAACATAAATGTACACAAATGATAGCCGGAAGGTTTAGTAAGGAATACAATGTTATTTTAAATGTGTAATCTGATAAATGTATTTATGGGAAAGTACCCCCCCCTCTCTGCCGGTGGGTCTTCTGTATGATCCTAATCTGCATTTATAGTCATTTTCACTCCTATGTGGTCCTCTGATAATACAAGCGAAAGGACAGGAAACTCCTGTCAACCCTTAGAACTCCATTTCCTCTCACTCAATGTGTTAAACATTGAGTGAGAGGTAGTTGGGTCTGACAGGATCAGCATTTGTGTCCAAGGTTCTGAATCAATCCCTAATCGTAGACCGCTGTGAATGACGGAAATGAGCGAGGGGTCAACATACATTGGTGATTATTGGGGTTTCACCCTGCGATTAACCCAGTACAACAAGAGTAAGAAAGACTGCCGGCATTCCCTCTTTTTACATTAAATTACTTTCCCTCTTTTTTTTTCATTGTGTGACATCTGTTATATAAGTAAGTGTACCGGATGATTATCCCGACGGACCTGATCGATTTCGGTATACCGCGGAGCTGCTACCTGCCATTCTGCACATAATCCCACTAAATCTATTTATTTCATTTGTTATTGTTTTGCAAAACAAGATGACCTCGGTAGTTTGCAGGGCATGTGGAGGCAGTGATCTGCTCATAAAAGGCGACTCATATTCAAATTGGCATTGGCCTGCATTTATACCCGTGAATCATCAAGGATGTCCCACTCAGTTTGAATTTACTTATGTTTTTCCCGTAGTTGGTTTCTTTAAATCTGGGACAAACAAAGCGACTTCCAGTTTCGCCACGACTAATAGATGATCAACAACGAGAAAATCACAGATGACAAGTTTTAGTTTCCTTTTGGCATGTGCTCATTCAGGACATCCAAGGGAATGCCCCCCCACCCCCCCCAACCCTCTCTCTCCAATGCATATAAATACAGTGAGATTAAAGAAGTCAGCTACACTGTGAGACTTAACAACCAGACTCGACCAGAGATATTTATCTGACCCGAAAGATGACAGGATCTCATTTCTGTAAGTCCTGCACCACCCGGTTTGTTTTTTCTTCTTCCTGTTGTCATGACACTGGCGTAAACTTGTGAGACTCACGTGGGGACGCTTGCATTTTTGTCGCGTCTTGCAGACATGGCCAGCTGTGCGCTGCTGCTGACTTTGACGTGGCGCACATGTAGCGGAGTCCCGGTGAGCGCACCCAGCGCAGAGCAGTACGGAGACTGCTCTCTGCGCCTCCGGGACCTCCTGCGCAATATCTCAACGCTTCTCAGGGATGTGAGTATACTATTTGATTTGGCTTTTTTTCCTGGCTTTTGTATGCTCTGCCGCACACCGCCGTATTCATAATTAAATCCCCTGTTTTTTTTATTATTTTTTTTATTACAGGGTGTTTTGTTTCATGGCATACCTCCCACAGATACAGATACAGTGCGGGTTAGGAGTCAAGATGAGACAGTGCTGGCCTGCGCCCCCACTTTGACTTGGGTGAGTTGAAGGTTTCTGAGTGATAGAAATTCTGAAATATTATAATTACAAAACTTTGAATAATCTTTAATTTTGTGTTGTCTAAAAAGACAATTATTCTTTTGTGGGAAACAAATTGCTCATTTACAAAATGCGTTGGATCACACAGGGCTCAAGCTGCACGATGCAAAGAAATTCATCTTTCAGTGAGGTATGCAATTCCTTTTTTAAATGTTTTTCCTAGAATTATCAGACAAACCCTTTGTTCCACAAATCCACCCGTTTTATCCCTTAAACCCTCATTAACATTATAAAGCAGACGGATGACTGATTGTTCTTGTTGGACTTTACAGAGCGAATGTCTGAGCAACATCGGGAAGGACCTGTCATTCTATGCTGCTGCCCTCCAGTCCTACTGCACATTGAATCTCAGGACACCAGTGGAAGTTTCACTTCTCAGTCCGACTCTGGAAATAATACAGTGGCTGTGGAAGGTGTGTTTATCGTGCATGCGGGAGGAAGACAGAGATAGTGAAAGAAAATCTTCTGGTAAATAACATTTGATGCCTGATGAAATCCCCCTTGTTTTATACAGACCTGCCCCCTAATGCAGAATGGAGAGAATTACTTCTCAAAGGTATTTTTCTATTCCTTATTTTTGTGTTTAGTATTTACCGGTTTAGTTTTCTCGTGAATATTTATGTTCTTGCCCTCTTGGTTTTTTTTTCCTTCGGAGGATGCTGCCCAGTGGCCGTGGAAAAGTGACTCCTTTGATAACAGGGTGGAGCTGAAAAAGATAATGAGGGGCTTCTATGTCCGAACCATCACCATCAACCGTGCAATGGGTTACATCGCCTCAGGAGACCACAGGAAGTAAACATCCTGCAACCTGATAACCATCATCCCCATCATTCCAACCACAATATCTCTGCTTCAGTCATCACAACTGAAGGAGCCTTCCTATTTGCTGACCAAGTTATTGCTGCAGAACATTATTTATTTATATTTATCCCGATGTATTTATTACATTTATTTATTTATTTATTTTAATTGCCTAATTAATTGAGTTATTTATTGGTATTTAGACATCTTTTTTAATAGTGCTGAAGTGGAAGTGATATTTGTATGGAACTGGGTGCAAGTGAAAATGGAACATAAATTAAGTACAAATACACTTTCTCTTGTTTTTTTTAAGACAGTTAACATTTGCTCAATAAAAATTATTATAAAATTCTTTGGCGAGACACTGGAAACAATTGCAAAGAAATGCAGACCGGATATTTGGTGGCAATTGCTCAAAGCAGGTGTAACTTTGCCTCCCTTTAACCCTGCAAATGATGACTTAGAGCATCCAACATTCAAAGTGAAGGAACGTGGACATTTGGTCGGAGTGTAGCCGCTGAGCACAAATGGTTACCTGCCCGGTCAGCCCCTGGTTTTTTAGTTGCAGAGATGACATATGGATGGATGGTAGTAAATGTAAGATAATGAGGAGCGTCCAGGTTTTAAGTATCATCATTAACCAATTCATGGAGACCACAGGAAGTAAACCTGCTGCAACCTTATTATATACTAATATATAATTATATATCGAAAACCACCATATTTCCACACTTTTATTTTATCCCAACTCAAAAAGCCTTTACTGATATTTGTATGGAACAGGTAGCAAATGAAAACGGAACTGACGACACTTCAATTTCGTACAAAGTTTTATTCAGTCAACATTTGCTGTATTACAAATATACAATTTATTGTAGAACACATGATAGTGGCAAGTTGTTTGAAGGGAGAAGCCCTCAATAAATGTAAACATTACCGCTTCATATCGGCACGGAAGACCCAAAGACTTTCAGGGATGTCTGGATAAAGTGTCATTTCCAAATACAGTTGACAGTTGCAAACCTGCATCCAAATGCTTGCAAAAATGTTTGTAGCCAACATTTATAGTAAAACATGATGTGTGTTCGTGTCACTAGGTGATCGTCATTCAAAATTCAAGTTAAAATAAACATAATTAAGGACCTCTGGCAACTCATTTAGTTTTACAGCTTCTGAATTGGTAAAAAAAAATAAACCCACAAAATAGACTTGAAAACAGATTCATATGAACAGGTCAAATATAAAAAAGGTATCAGTAAATAGCTTCATCCTTTGGACAGTCACATGACCACATACGTGTGAACTACCACAAACATATGGTTTAAAAAATAAACAATATCATGCACCGGTAGACGTTTTCCCATTTTTTTGCAGTTTAAACACTGCATGACCCACATTTACATATGCTACTGGCTATACAATTAGCTACCAAAAGAACTCAATGACCTCTATCTCTTCTGGTCACTTTTTATCCTCAATAATGCTATGCATCACATCCTGGCTATGAAAGGGAAGCTTTTGGTGCAGCTGTTCTATTCTGTATTGACTACAGAATTTAAGGAGCTAATGTCGGCTCATCCTCAGCTTCGTTGTATTCCTGAGGTTGGATTTTTCTTCACAGTCCAAAGTCCGTTTAAGGCAAACCTCTTTCATATTGCTTCTGGATTGGTAATCATCTCTAAAAAAAACAAAAAGACACACAATTATGAAAGAGCAAATGGGGAGAACAACAGGCATCTATGAAACAAGAACTATTTGCTGAGTGTTCAATACATGATGTTTGCATTATACTATCCATGTGGTATAACGCAAGTTATATTTTTACAAAAACAAATAATACGGCAATGTATAGCAATATCAGGAAACGTGTATCTTAACCGTATCCCCGAGGTGCTTTCCAACGTACAATCCTAGAGTTTATGGTTATCCATCATTACTATTTGTATTCTTTCCATGTCTGCAGGTATTTACCGTTAAGTATTTGATGAAACTCATTTGACAATTCATCCAGGTTCTTCACACTTTGAAACAGGTCGTAAGCTGTGGCCTTTCCCGGCTGCCTTCTGTTCTTCCACGTTACCAGCATCTTGTGCTTCTGCATGGTCACATCCGGCTCCGCTTCCTTGATGTCGTCCACCTCCTTGGATGTCAAGTCTATGAAGATGCCCACTTGCTTCCACTCCTTCCCGAGCTGCTTGGCCAGCTGCAGAAGCTGCTTCTCTGTCATGTCCTGGAGCCAAGTCCTTGTTTTCACTGCATCTAGAAAAAGACACACAATACAGTATATACAGGTGCTTGATTTCAGAATTATTTTTGTATCTGGAAAATAGATCGGAGGGGGGCAGGTTTCTTCTGACTGGGAACCAGAAAGGTTACCCGACTCGTCCTGCCATCGAGTCCTTTTAGGGTCTCTCTGTTCCTCTGGGCTGCTTTTCCTCTTTCTGCCTAAGAGAGAGAGACATATGCTGTGAGCCAACCTGTGAAAACTGAAGGCGTGTGTGACGAAATATCAAATCAAAGAACAGGAAACACGGAAAACTTACTGTCTGACCTTTTCCTTTCTTCCCTCTTTTCTGTTTTTATCACACAGTCTTCTGGAAAGTTTAAGGTATTAAGACACAGATCAGAGTAGAAACCAAATTACACATGGACACAAGCTACAACACAAAACCATGTGGAGTGACTTGACAGCTGTGTTAGAAACTGAAAAATGTGTGAAAAAAGCTAATTAAACTAGAAAAAGAAATTCAGTTCAGCGCTTTTTTTACCACCTAATCAAGAAACATGTTCAGTGTGAGGGTAAAGCACCGGTACCTTCTCTGATGGTGCTGGACCATACAGTCGTCTCGGTTTCGACCTCTACAAGAGACAATTTGAAGGGAGGGGGCTCCTCAAAGAAAGCTTCAAAGAAGCCTTTCATCTGGGTCACCGCAAAGGTGAATGTCAAATCCTGCACAGAGACATGTCAACATGCAAATATATAAACACATATTACTACAGTACCTAGGGAGAACTTTTAACTGGTTATGAAAGTCTAAATGGAATACGGAGGCATCTACATGACTCACATATGTAAATGAGACCATCAACCAGAACGTTTTCTATGCAGTTATTCTTAATGGCGGCCAGTAGTGCCACCAGTCCGAATCGGGCGTGAAATGAGATGGAATCATGTAGCTTAACCAGAAAGTTCTCCAGATCAGACACAAACTGCCGGAGGCCCAAATCACAGGCCCGCTTTTTATCTTCTATGGCACATGACGGAGTGCCGCTCCAACGTGCATGTTAAATATCGTCTATAGCGCAACACCAGTTATGTTCACAGCCACAAAGGCACTGTAGAAAGTATCACAGTTAAATTTATATAATATTTAACATGAGGTTAATAAAATAAATCGCATTAAAAAATTCCTCCGGTCTTCTGTCTTTCTGGCTGCTTGGTCTTAGCCAGCAAACAAGTTTACTAAGGAAGAAAAGTTTTTAAAAAATTCCAAAAATGATGTTGTTAAAATGGGTTCGCGTTAACGTCGTTAATAACGCGTTTAACTGACAGCACTAATTATTATCAATTCGAAGTGAGGGATTCTGTGCCACAGAGAGGACAGGAAACAAAGTGATCCCTGTCTTTTTAAAAATATTATTATGACTTAGAGAACTATGACTTTTATTATTTTACTCATTTTACTTATTTTACTTCCTGGGAGTTCACAACAGTGCCTTTTTATATAGGACTTACTATATCATAACGTCTTTATAGAATACTGATCTAAAATAATCTATTTTGATTTTGGGCTATGGAAAATAATTTATAATTCATGATTCATTTTTTCATTTATTTTACTAGAAAAATATTTTCATTTTATTTAGATATTGCAATCAAATTGATATCATGAAATGTTTTGGCCTTGAGAATGTTGTGGTGAAGATCTGATATTACGACAGCGCCACACACACACACACACACACACACACACACACACACCTGAGGTTTGATCTCTCCCTCTGGCTCGCTCAGGAGCCGATACGTCCCCTCATTCAGTAAACATTGAGGAGGCTTCACTATCCGCTCGCAGCGATTCCGGTGGCCACGCACCTGTTTGCGAATATCCTGGTTTACATAATGACAAAAGGAAGAAAGAGGCAGAGCATGAATCCCGTCTTTGTTGCACGCTGAATGGCGCTCGACATTCAGTGAGATAAACTGGCCGTGGTCACAGTGGAAAAAACGGAAGCTGCTGTGAAGAAAAAGACACCGACGGTTTGGCTTTAAAGTTATGGAAAATGCATCCGATCCGAACAAACAACATTCCACTGTGTATGCTGACCAGCTGCACCTTCCCAAACACACATGCTCACACCCAACCACAAACCCACTTCCTGAGTAACCTCGGAGATCTGGAAACCCTACCCTCTAACGTGTTATAAAGTAATAAAAGGAAAAGGAAGTGAAAGTTTGGTTTTGCCCGGACGATGTTCTCATTTTCAAACACGATTAACAGCATTTTGCTGGATTTTTATCTATTGAGCAGTTGTCATGATTGAAAGTGACGATTAGGGAGACTCCGATAATGGTTTTATGAATGGAACATTACTTTGCGTTGTGTGCTTCCCACACATCGAGAACAAAAAAGTTGAAATTGAAACATAAAATGTGCAGAGGCATGAAAAGGTTGTTTTTCTGACAAACTTAAGTTTGCTCACCTCATGTCTTAAGGTTGGATCTTTAACATGTCTATTTCAAAATGGGAAAGAAATTGTAATTTGATGAAAATGGGCACTTAATAAGCGCATGTGTTTGTATTGACATTACACTGTGTCGAGTAATGAAACTGCAGTGTTTAAAAAACAATTGCACAAGTAAATGTGCAATTGACACTGACACTGTAAAATTGCCCAACATGGAGTTAAGTGCCTGTTTAAAAAGGGGAATCCTGGATCTACAGATTTTAAGAGACAAATCTCCGTACAAGAGCTTTGACGGTGTTGCGCTGGTCCAGTAAGGAGTACGAAAAGTGCCAATCATCTGCTCTAGAGACTCATTCAGTAACCACGCTAACCTGGATCTCAGATGAGCTGTTGGGCGCCAGGAAGATGTGGAACTTGTTGTTGTTGTTGTTGCTGCTGCTGCTGCCGTTACTGGACAGCCAGTAAACCAGGACCACGCCGTGCCGCTCTCTAGCCGGGCTGAGGGGAATGATGGGCCCCACGGGCGAAAGGGACGTCACATTCCACTTAACGTGGCTTCCTGAGTGGTCTACTGTCGGCTCGATGAGTGGACGGTTGTCCTTCATGTGCAGGACGCTGAATGACGTCTTGTTTTCTGGATCTGTGCGTCGACAACAAGGAAAAAGAAGATTTCATCTTCCGCCCGAAGCAGCTTTGAATCATTGATAAAAAAATCATTTGGGTAAAGGCTTATCATGGGTCATAATTAAGAACTGCACCTTTAGTTTCAAGACTAACTATTAACAACGTTTTTGTAGGAGATATTGATGTTTAGGGCCACATATTCACCACAGGAGGTGAAGACCGTAAAGACGAATGATTTATTGAAAACAGGAGACATGCAGCAGGCCCGACAGCGCCGGGATTCATGCTCACCGCTAATGCAGATGGAGTGAGGGAACTGAATGGACGCGAGGGCAGAAGCTTCCTTATTGACCGTGTCCACGTTAAAGATGGGTCCAGCAAATCTCCAGGAGTCCCCGAGGAAGTTACTGAACTTTGACCAGGATAAGACGGAGTAGCGCACCAGCACCCGCTCCGATGCTTCAAACACCAGACCGGTGACCGAACACCGGTATGTGCCCTCCCCTTCCAGCTGCACCCTAACAAACAGGCAGAGTCAGTGATGGTGTACGATCGGTGTCAGAGACACACTGTGGTACTCACTGAAATCGGCCCTTGGAGATCCTCCGGGGGGTAACGAGCTCATTGCCGTGGCTCTGTTATAACAATCGGGCAAAGTAGGATTATTCATGAAAAGGTAGACTATACATTTCAAATCATTACATTCTTTCCAATGGTTTCCGAGCTCACCTGCTGGGTGGCTTTGCATTTTTCACAGCACAATTTGAAGATCATCTCATCTGTCAGATCATATGCAAATAAAACAGGATGATATTTACAGGAGATGTGACCCAATCGACAGAACATTCGCTGTGCTACCACATCAGCTATGATCCACTTACCTGAACCATTTGAGAGATCTGATTCGGTTCCAGGGACCAAATCTAGAGGGAGAAATAATAACAAAGCCCAAATGAATCGTGTGAATCAAAACGGAAAGCTTGTGATTAACCTCAGGCAGACACTTGTATGAAAAAGACCAGCTGCTTTGTCTGAAGGAAGATCTTAAATGTCACACCATTTTTAGACTCCTCTGCATTTTCTGCAAAGAACATAAAGGACATCAAATTGATCCCCACCCACTCTGCAGCTTGTAAAATGTTTGGGCGACTGTCAAGAATTCAATTCATTTTATTTTGTATAGCCCAGATCTAAAAAAATAATTTAAAAAAAATCTAAATTTCAGTGTACAGTCAGATTACAGAAGGTCTGTTCTTACCTTCGTGTCCTCCACCCTCCTGAGCACAGCCTTGTGGTAGAACGGGAAAGAAGGGTCAGAAACAGAAATTAAAGCGGTATGATCATGCAGTTGAGCATGTAAATATTAAGAAAGGTTTCTTCCTATTGTCCCTGACAAAAAGAACTGTAAATGCATTAAAGAAATTATTCTACATTTTGAAAAATATGCTTATTTACTTTCTTGCTGAGATTAAGGAACGAATAGTCTTCTAAGCAGGGGTAGGTGTTTCTTGTTTTGTTTTTTTATACTAAAATAGCTTAAATTCCCACCTGGCTGTAGCTTCATATTGAACACACAGACATGAGAGGGACAGAAGTTAATAAGCCAGACGTATAAAATTGAACTATTCCTCTAAAATTAGTCCAAAGTGTGTATCTCACCAGTGTCCCCATCCTCCTCTTCATCTTCATCTTCATCTTCCTCCTCTGAGCTCTCCTCAGTAGATGTCCCAGTGTTTTCTGTTTAATGAATCGATGTGTAAAGCACATGACACAGAGCGGATCATTCTGGATTCATATTATATTTGTGCTTACCTGAGCTGCTGCTGTCACTTTCGATCAGGTTATCTGTAACAGATTAGTAATTGTATATATTTATGTTAATAGTAATTGTTTGAGCTGTCTGGTATGTAGGTTTCATCCTATTAGTACTATTGATCCGTTATTACAAAACGTGTTGTTAATCACATCATCCTCATGTCAACACTTATTAAGTTTCGAAGCATCATAAATATTTTTACAATATTCAGACTGGGGTTAACAGAACAGACGTGGGCAGCCTGAGCTTCTTGTAGTTTACTTACGTTTGAGCAGTGAACGTTTTTTGTAAACATTACTCATCAAAAAAGCCCTGGGCCTGTCTGACTTCCACCTCCCGCCTTTACAGCTCCATCACTGCTTAGCAGCTGAACACATGCCCCATGAAGATGCCCCATGAAGACGCCTGTGATGGGTGCCATGCATTAACATTCTGCCGCATTTATACAGATGGGTCCAGGGGAGCTGCTGCTCGTCTCATCACGGCAGCGGTGAGCGTCCGTGGCCCCGGCCATCTGGCTGAGTGCCTGGCTCGCTAATGGATGGAGCCCATCCTCTCTGGCCCACAGAGTTTTATCTTAGACTAACAAGCAGATGCTGCCATCCCTTGTCCACTCACAACATCGCCCTCTTCCATCTCTCCCCTCCGCTACGCCCCATCTGTCTGCATCACCTCTGTCGGCTCTCTCTCCCGTCTCCTCTCTCCACGTCTCCCTCTCACCGTGTCCTCACATGCCTCCTCTGGCCTATCTCTGTATCTGCTGCTGATGCCACCTCATCTGAGCCAGCAGGCAGGCATCCCTCTTCACTGTGGCATGGCCCGCTGCCTTCATCAGACTGACAAACAAGGTGGAGATAGAACACCCGCCAGGATACACACGCATGTGCAAACAAACACACACAGACGTGTTTACAGCCTCAAAAGGTTTGGATGGTTTCATGAGTATTGCCTGCCATCTGCTGGTCTAAATAAGTGCATGAACCATTTGTGTATGATATGCTCATGTCGCACTCCAATGATTCCAGTGATTTTTACACAGGATGGTATTTTGAAAATGTTTTAGAAAAGAGTTTTACCAATCCATATTGAAACAGTGTCAGGGGTGAAAAAGTCACATCAATGTAATACCAATTATGACCAGCTGTACGACAATCCGTAATTACCAGGTGAACTGAAAAGAACATTTTCTTCAATTGAATTTGAACATGATTTTCAAAGCCTGGATTTAAAACCTTAATAAATGTGGTAACTCACCAGCAAAAGATAAAAACATATATACAGTATGTGTAAACATATGATTGTGTATTAGTGTGCGGCAAATGCAAAACCGGAGAAACAAGTGGCCATATGCATAAATCCTGCTGCTCTCGAAGGCAAATAATATTGAAATCACGCAGGCCGAACTGGCAGACGAGAGAAAGATGGGAAGTGGTGAAGAGAAGAAGGGAAAGAAAAGCAGTGCCGAATAATAGATGGTGATACATGCCTTTTAAATATTAAAAAGAAGCCTGAGGACAGACATAGTTGTATGGAAGCATGACCGGAGATGGAGAAGAGTGCAAAATAAGGGAGGGAGGGAGAGAATAAAAACCGGTTGATGTTTACCTTTTTTTTCAAGGGTAGGAGGGATGTCCCTTTCTCTGTAAGCAAAAGGAGATAACATTAAAAACATTAAAACCATTACAGCTATGATGGGGACATTTGGTTGTGTGATGACAACAGGATGATTTATAAGTTAAAGGTGCCGTGCGGGCTCTCTGTAGCACAGGAACAGCCCAATGAATGTGAAAAACAGGAAGTGTGAACTGCCTGCATTTCACCTTTTCACCGGTGGACACCAACCCTTCTGGTTGAATCCATCCAAGCATGGAAAGATACTGGCTGGGAACGTTTGGCGACAATTTATACTGGTTTGAACACTTTTGTTCATAACTTGGAGACACCGAGAAGGTTGGATGATCCAAGGTTGAAATGCACTTATTGCAAGTGGCTTTGGATAAAAGCGTGTTGTGGAATATTTCAATAAAAGGTTTGGGAGAAGAGAATGATTTATGTCTAAGTTCATCTAAGAAAACAGTCTTGATGAATGATCAAAGTCCAGCAAAAAGTCCATTTATTGCATGCAAGCAGGAGGTCAAATACACAAGCACGTATTACGGTGCTCTGTGGAGAAGTGAAAATGCTGACCTCATATTACACACACATGAAGGTCGTTTCTAGTGGCAGGTAGCCATGAGAGGCGCAAACCCTAAACACTAAACCCCTTGTGAGATGGCGGATATGAAAACTTACAAATCAAGTGAGAAATGAATCAAGGTTAAGACGGGGTAACAGAGTTCCTTTGCTCCAGCATTGGTGTGAAAGCCTGTTTGACTGTCCTCCCTTTTCTTCTCACATTACTTCAATAGAGACAATAATCACTCTTTTAGCATAAGACGGTGTAATAACATATGTATTTTACCATTACAAGCGTCAGCTAAATGACAGAATACTTAACTGTTTTGTATAGCGCTTCTCTTGGTACCCAAAGACGCTTTATAGTTTAAATCAAAGTAAGGGATAACGTACAGGTAAGAGACAGAAAACAAAAAAATAAAATAATAAAAAAGGTTGATGGTGTTGAAGGCAGTCAAGGAGGATGTGTAAGCGTTTTGCTCCTTGAAGGGCAGGTCTACTTTGTGAAGCTCTGTGGCGCACTGCACGGAGCAGCTGGTAGATTGGTGATTTGATGTTTTGACCCACGGGGTTCGAATCCAGGTTGTTCCGATCTTTCCTTTCATATATTTTCTTAAATAAATGGCTGTGATGTAAGGCTCACTTATACAATCGTAAACGCTGCAATGGATTTGTGAGGCGTTTTGTAGATTTTCAGCGATATGGCTGTGAATGTGTGACGGATCAGAAAACAGAGGCAGACACATCTGCTGCTAAGCACGCACGCGTAGGGAAACCAGTAGGTTTAAAAACCAGTAGGTCTAACGAGAGACTGGAAGCTAGCCATCTAGTTGTCCAGGGAGTAGAGGTAGGCAAACAAGTCCAAAGCGAGGCGCTTTAATTAAAACCATGTACGGTGGTTACACTTAACTTACATCATCGTTAAGAACTCAGATGTAGGT
Source organism: Pungitius pungitius (assembly GCF_949316345.1). Taxonomy (NCBI): domain Eukaryota; kingdom Metazoa; phylum Chordata; class Actinopteri; order Perciformes; family Gasterosteidae; genus Pungitius; species Pungitius pungitius. Next base: position 10,174,358 of record NC_084902.1, on the reverse strand, counting down.
TAAATCGTGAATACGGTGGAAAGATTAGGTAGAAAAACCAAAAACTGCCAGACAAAGCGGCGTTAGATGCACCAGCGTCCCCGAATGATAGCGGAAAATGACACCTTGTAATGATCTATATTTAATGCATTCCTTAATTTACCATGAATTGTCATACCGTGGTTATCAAACTGTGGTAAACCAATCAAAACTCATTGTAATTCAAAACTAACAACAATAGCGAAAGCATGTATAGTGAAGCATTGTTTTCATTGCATTTCGGTTTACTAAAACCGCATCAATAACAGACATTAAATGGCATTTGACATTAAATGGTAAATGGACTTCTACCTACATCGATCTTTTCTAGTCCGACAACCTCTCAAAGCGATTTAACACTAGTCCCAACCATATCGCGCTCATAGCACACAGCAATATCAGTTTCTCCTGAAAATGAAGCTATCTAAATCATTTGATATGACCTTGACAATTCATTAACGTAGTATATCTAACAAATAGGGAGCAAGGTCCATATTTGTTGTGCCTGCGCCGGTTACTGTTGCAACCTGTTGAAGCAGTCTGAGTTTTAACAAGAGGCAACACGCCTGAGATCTGCCGGTGAGGAAAAAAACGCGTCAAACCACGAGAAGAACGAGTCCACCTCCAGCAGGCAAAATAAGCAGGTCCTCTCCAGCCGTGGGTTTTTATCTTCTGTACAAATACAGAGCTCTGGTGTCCAGATATTAGGATTATTAACACAGACCAGGTTGTGGGCTTTTCTTCGTTGTCTGTTGTTCCTGATAACGGCACTGTGGTTTCTTTGTTTATTAAAACATCTGTGCAGGAAAGACGTTTTTTTTCCTCTTCAAGGTCAACTTCTCTCTGCCAAATGCAACGGGGAGGCACATTAGTTTCCATGGTAACCTCTCTTGCTTTGAAAAAAGTTTGCATTTTCTCATTCAAATGTTTTGAGACAAATAAAAAAGAAAAGAAAAATGGCTACAAGGCTTCTGAGACGTTCTCCACTCTCACTTGTTTCTGCCTTCCTCCCATAAAACATGATAACAGAATCCTCTGAAAGGGCGTCTGTGTCTGGTTGAAAGCTAAATGCCACATGTAAATGCTTCCCGCAACTTCCCCTAAACGCAATGAAAATAGAGAACCCGTGTGTGATAAACAACCGTCAGTGGGGCCGCATATACTCCACAAAAGTACAAAAAGACTGAATTCAGTTATTCATTTGACGCCTCACTGCTTTCAATATTATATTTATAGTTTTTAAACAACAACAAAAAACACGTCAGTCCGTATTGCTAATAGTTCTTAAATAAAACGTATTTTTTAAAATACTTTTATGTCTCACGTGGACTTTTTTTTTCTCAATTCTATCAGGGTTGAATTACAAAGTGCATTAAAGCCTGCATGGTATTGTTTACTTTGGGACTTCCTGAGCAGGTCACTGACACCATGGCAACAACAATCCACAATGCTAGGATTTCACAGTCATCACAGAGGACAATGAGTCATCCCCGAATCTGTCTCTAGGTCATATTACAAATGATGCCATAGTAGTAGTAGTTGTTGCGGACAGACCGACCGACGGGCCGGGGGTTAGGGGAGGGGGGGGGGGTCCTCTGGTGGGCGAAAATGCGCAGTGAATAATTGTAAAGACGATGAGGGCGATATATAAAGTGCAATTCACTGGTGTTTCTTCCTGCACCTTGATGCCCATTTCTGAGCCACGTGTTGGATGAAGAAGCACTGATACGGAGAGGTGCTTTCAGACGTGAGCAGGTGTTTGGGGGCAGATCGGACCAGCGCGAAGCTCTCACTGGCCCACTGATGCTCTGTATGGCACTGCGCTTTTTCTATGCCCAAAACTGATAATAAATGCACCATTTGCCATACTGTCACAAGTGTGTGTTTGGCACTTGATTACCTTCCTTTGTTACTTTCCCCTATTTAAAATAAAGAGGCCAGTTTCTGCAGGCCCCGTCAAGGTGATCAAAAATAAAATAAGCTTGATTCCTCAATGTGCCTCGAAAGGTAGAACATTTCCATTCCCTAGGGATATAGTGCACACGTTCAACAGGGTGAAGATCATCTGGAACAAAGTGTGTGTGTGTGGGGGGGGGGGGGGGGGGGGGGGAGGCGCACCAGGGTCACAGGTTCTAGATGGCTGCGTCTTGCTCCATCAATAGCTGGTCCCTCTCAGACGGAAGCTGCTGAACTAAATCCCTCAGTTCTTGAAGCTCACCAGCCGTGGCAGGCACCATACGACGTGGTCGCAAAATACCACAGCAAGGGGGTCACCCGTGGCTGGCGTGTCCCTCGATGTGCACGCTGCTGTTCTGCTTTAAAAATGAAGCACTATTACGATCCCTGTCCTCAGTCCAAACAGTCACTGTGGATCCTGCCAGCGACCCGCTGGCCCACGGCCACCACATGGGGTGTGGTCATTGTCACACAAAGGCTGTGCACATTATTTTTGAGAGATTTTTAGAATTAGACACAGCTTATTAGAGAGTTTGAGAGTCTAGTCTTGAGGGTACATTTCCAGAGGAACATTAATTTCCCTCTGCTCGCTCAGTTTTAAGGCAAAGCATAAGCTAAATAATAATACATTTTACAATAATACATTCATATAGTGCTTTATATGGTAGGTTACGCAAAGACACGTTACAGTAAAACCAGCACACCAACACATCATATTAAAAGCAATTTAAACAAGATTGTGCAACTTTCCTAATAAGTAGAAAGTAGAAAGCCGAGCTATGCACACCTGCGCAGGCTTTTGTGCAATACCCCCCCCCCAGGTTACGTTGTTGTTACGTTGTTGTCAGAAAGTCGCCTCGCGGTAGCAGCGCGTAAACACCGTGCAGCGTGGGGGGGGGAAGAACAAAGCTTCACTGGTCACGTTCATTCATGCGTAACGAGCACACGGTAAGTTGTACAATTGTTTCTTTTTGCACCAAACGCACAAACACGCGGGGCAGCCCCCGCTTCCTGTGTTGACACGACGCGATGTGCCCGCTTAATGCTCCGCAGGCTTTGTGTCGACGAAACTGCACGCGACACAAAAGCCCAAAACGTGTTTGGTTTTTTTTGTTTGTTTTTTTAAAAGCCAGCCAACACTTGTCCGATAAGCAGCAGCGAGTCTTACCCGTCCTCCGGGAGACACGCCGCTCCGCAGCTCTCCATCTTTGCCACCATCCTCCCGTGTGTGAGCGGACCCCCGCTCGTTGTGCTTTCTCTTCTTCCTGCACCGCTTCGCACGCACCTGGAAGATAACGCGGTGCTCTCCGGTGATGGGCGTCCCTGTACCTCTCGATAGTCCCCTTTACCGTAATAAACATAAAACGAAAACACCGTTTTCTCGTTTTTCACACAACACATAACAACAACAAAATGTGTTGCTTCAGTGACCGCAGAGCAGAGACAGTTCAAGGAAACCATCGATTTAAATACACGCATCTGCCACCTAGCGGTGGAGATGGGAACACGCTTCCTCTGCGTCTCCTTAAAGTGAAGCGAGAGTGCGACCACTCGTAATCTTTCTTTCTATTTTTGCATTAGACCTATACTTCACGCACTGAAAGGTTTGTAATTAAAGCACTTACATCTCAATTAAGTAAAGTAAAGAGAAAAAAAGGAAGATGGAAGGAAAATAAGTCTGGCAAATCATTTTGTCAACTGAGGCATATTTGTGAGTTGCAGATTTCCCTCCACTCCAAAAGAGCCGCCAGTCCATGGTGCAAACTAGGTCACTTTGAGCGGGAAAACATGCAAAACCTGTATTACCCAGAGACACCAGCAGATGTCACATCAGACAACAAAATAAGTGAAGCTCAGTAGCAAAAAAAAAAAAACATGCCTCCCCAAAAAATATTCTTGCACTGGAGGATAAATCTAAACCAGATCCTATGGCCTATTCGACACAGGTACTGATCAATAAGTTGACACAGCATTAAGTTGAAATTGAAAGGAATCGAGGTGTGGCATAAACGCACTGTCCATCAGAAAGAGACAGAAAGCTAGAGAGAGCCTTCTGTGAGCATCTGAGATGTCCAGTGGGAGGAATGAGGGAAAGCTCAAGGGCTTTCATTTGATCTCCCACTCATTGATCTTTTCCTTTTCCCCTCACTCCATTCGCCCTTCCACCAATGGAAATGTGGTTTGCAGCAGGGAACGGGAGGGGTGAAGGAGGGGGGGCTATAGAGGTGCCACAGACTAACAGGAACATTATCCAGGTCTCAGAGCCTAAAGGGAGAGATTGAGAGAACTACTCAGTGCAAAAAGAGACAGGACCACACCACACTGAGGAGATGATACCCCCAATGCCTCGGGAAATTAGAGGAGAGGAGGGAAAATAGAAAAGGATGTGAGGAAGGTCAGGAGGAGAGGAGAGATGACACGGTTCAGGATTGGTTCAGGAAAGAAGGGAAGGAGTTTTTCAAAAAGTACATTTTAAGAGCTGATGGGGGCTTGAGACATGAAACTTAGAATTTATTTGGACTTAAGTTGCAACATATTTGGGATCTTCTTCCTTGAAGCGTAACGGCCTGATTAGATTAGACTTGACCTGAGACAAAGAGTTTAGAAGACTTGACCTTAGTAATCAATCATGTTTAACACAACTACAACTACCACCATAGTAACTGCTGTGTGAAGCCGGTGAGGCAGCAGACTATAGGAATTACTATATAGTGTGCTTACGTTTCGATAAGGAGCCCATGAATGTCTTCGGGTATTTGGTCATTTACCAAAGTAGTGGACACGTAAACATTTTTGTGAGGATACAGTCAAAGTTAAGAAACCACCAAAGGTACAATTCAAATTGAGGGGAACTGAGATTTCTGGAATAAATTCCATGACAAACAACTGCGGAGACATTTTCCCCCAAAACCCAACTGTGATTGTCATGTGGTTAAACATTTGGATTCATCCACTGGGAGCCATGAATATATGTAAAATGTTATGCCAATCCAACCAGGAGACCACAGGGACCTTCTGTTGGCGCAAGTGGAAAAGTCACGGAAATATCCAAAGTCACTTTCTTAATTCTAAAAAAAAAATTAAATTTGGGTTCAGACTTTCCAGTCAACATCAACAATGTTCATCAAAGCTTAAGTATACTTTAAACACATTTTAAAAAACAGCTATAAATAAAGGTCTTTATCAAAAGAAACAACTGACATGATTTTTCCCATACTGTGTGGCTCAGTTAAAACAGTTGTTCATTGTGTGTGTGTGTGTGTGTGTGTGTGTGTGTGTGTGTTATGACAGGGATTTTTACTTCTTTACCAATCGACCAACCTGTTTGGAAAAGATGATTTCACACACCCCAGAGGCTTAATATGAGCCCTGTGCACACTCAGTATCCCTCACACACACACACTCAAAATAAGTAACACACGTGTTTTGACGCTCGGCAACGCGGGGAGAAAACCCATAGCCTCCGTGCTCAAACCTTTCCGTTACAACACACAGGTATTCACACAGGCACACGGGCTAAAGGTGTCCTCTTACTCTGGAGATGAGGAACATAATGTCTTTTCAATTGCTATCACAGTCATACGGTGTAACAAAAGAGCTGCTGCCGCCCTGCATGAAGAGAGCTGCAGAGAGGTGAGCAACACCTTTGCATTGACAAAATGGCAGAGAGGCTCTGGAGATTGTCCATGGGGAGAGATGTCAGAAGCAACCCTATCCCGTAGAACAGCGTGATGTGTAATGCATGGACCTACGAGTTGGCAGTTCGATCAAATTCTCTCCTGCAATCAATAGGGATAAAGTCTCTATATGGAATAACAAAAGTAGAGCAGTGTAACATGGTTTTGGATCAACAAAGGAAGAATGTTTCGTAAAGTGTAAGTGGATTTTACGGCGCACAACTCTAGGACTTGAACTCAAACGCAAATGGCGTGGGACCGAAATGTCTCCAAATCCCTTGAATCTCATTTTCGTTACGAGTTTTATTTTGATTTCATCCGCTTTTAGCAGTCCCCTTGATCCGTGTCTTTTTTCCCACTTGGGTTGAGATGTTTTATGAGTTTCTTGGGTATTTATTTTCACCTGACCCACATAGTTTGCACTTCTTTTGTTCTCTATTTTCGCAATGATTTAGATGAGAAAATAAAGCCAAGACACCCTCTGAGGCGTTTGACATTTTACCCTTCTGATGTGGATAACATTTCCTTAAAATATACATTCAAAGTCTTTGAGGTATAGTGTCATAGCTCGTGTGATTAAGAAAATAATGTGGAATCAAACAAGAGCCCTGCTAGCAAAAATGATAAAAAGGGTGCTTTGCGCTGAATGCTCACTTGAGCACGCTACTCATAATGATATTTCACTAACGCCTTCAAATATAGTTGTTTTTGGTATCCATTCATTGTGGAAAAAAAGTCAGAGTTAGAGCCGAAAAAACATGTGTGAATCGTGTCTTTCCCTAGATGTTAGGAACATCTGTCCCTTGTATGTCTTTAACACCTACACAGTCTTAAGATCCGGGTCTCTTTCATTGTTCTCCCTTTTACCAGAGGGGATTGACTGTAATTGTTGTGCATTTTCGCTTAATCACAGATTTCCTGTCTCTCGACATGAATATAACTAGATGGCGAGCGAAACAGAGGAACGGAGACCATCATTTAGGCAATAAAGGGAATCAAAAATGAATACAGTGTCTGCATGGTCTCATAGGACCGAGCTGACTACCCCCCCCCCCCCCCCCCCCCCCCCGTCTTGCTTGGCACCGGCCTATGCCTGCCCATCTAAACCCTCCACCACAGTGCTCCATAACACACATCGTTTTCTGTAGGTTGCATGGCGTGTCATGACCCCGTTGTTTTTTTTTCCCACCCCTCCACTTTGTTGATTCCATATTACCCAGCACACCGCCCCAGGGGGCGGACCCTGTGCGTTCAATGGTCACGGAAGAGCGAAATCCTGGGATGTCACATGGGAGTTTGATATGAGGGACGCGACTGAGGGCCCGACCCCTCCCACCGCCTACATTCGGAGTGACTCAGCGCAGTGGTGCGGAGTCGGGGGTGGTAGGGGGGGGGTCAAAAATCCCCTGCCCTCCGCCTACACTCAAAACATGTGGGAATGGGAAAACTTTATCCTATATTTAACCTTAAGGTGTCTATCCGGTTTGTGTGTGTGTGTGTGTGTGTGTGTGTTAGTCTCTGTAACTGAGTCATCGGGGGCGCGGTGTCGGTTGAAGGGTTACCTTAAAGAGGAAAAAGAGGTTGTCTTTTGGGGGGGTTAGTTGGGGGCTTTTGGCAACCTAGGAAACGCTGTGTGTGTTCTGACGCTCCACACTCACCTCTCTCTGGTTTCTCGAGTGTGTACATTAGGTTCTTCTGAAATGCAAACAGGCAGGAGAATAGAAAGTGGTCACTGCAATAGTGTACGCACATTGTGAATCAGCTGCATCATATCGCAAAGTTTAACACGACGGAAAAGCAGCTCCTCGCCTCACAAAGAGTAAAATCCTGTTCCCCAAATCAACAGCTTACCGAATGTCATTTCACACCGAGAGTAAAAGATGGAGATCTTGGGTTGGTGACGTCTGTGGCAGTCATGGCCACATGAAGATCCCATTTAAACAGAAAGTAGCAATGCTGAGTCAAATCACTTAGTGCTACATCCATCAAACCTGTCTAAATGATTGCAGCGTATTAGGGCCTGTAAGGCAGCTATTTCCAGTTATTCACTAAGTCTAAAACACCAGCTCAGCACAAATCTCCCAACTCATTGGATGTATTAAAAGCACGGAGAGCAATTCCCCTTGAGACAGAAAGGGGATTTTACCCCTCTCCCTTCTGTTAAGTAAAGAGGGAGGGGGGGGTTCTCCTCAAAGGGAGTCAGGATGATTTAGATCCCACTCCAAGCCAAAAACTCCATGCTGGGAGAACAAGCGACGTAAAGGTAGAAGAGGTGAACTCTTTCATTGTGACACATTTTCTAGATGCGTCCACATCTACGCTTGCTCAGGTGAGGATGCGGAGTGTTTGCCTGTGACATCATGTGATCTCTTCCCGCTTCCATTTGCCTCGTCCCATTCGAATGCATATAGTCCTGGGGGAAAAAAGGGGGAGAAAAATGTCACTAAGACACTGACACAAACAAACTGAAACTAAAAAATATAGTATTGTACTCTCAACAGACACACAATGGTGTACACTTGAAGCAGACGGAGCCAGCAGAGCGATAAGATTAGAGGAAGTACGTGGGTGTGAAATAGCTGTGGTGTGGGACTTTCTGAATTCACACAATCTACACCGACTGCAGACCCTACTTTTTATTACAGTTCAAGCTGATGGGAAGACGAAGGCACCGATGAAACCCACACAAGTATCCTTTGATTCTGGGCTTGGAACCGCACGGATAGTTTTACACAAACACACAAATTGAACGAGCCAATAGCTGTAGATGAATCCCCCATAGTCTGCAAATTCCGACACAACTGTGCTTACACATACTTGCACAACAGAGCAGATGTACAGTGCCCGTCAAAAGTTTGGACACACTTTGAATTGAATGAGACAATGTGTGCAAACATTTGACTGGTATTATATGTGCTGTGGTACTAAACACTGTTCCAGATCACGAAAAGACCAGATTGTTTCCTAAAATACAATAAAAACATTTTTTAAAAAGCTGCAGAGGCTGAAGTTGGTTTAAGCACACTAACCCCCGAGGGTGTGACTTCTGCTCTGGTACAAACAAACCAAGAATCATCCGCGTGTCCATTAATAAAGCCCGAGGCTCGACAAGGCGCTGTTTGTTTCATTATTAATGCCAACGTGATAACCGTGGCATTGACAGTTGGGCGGTGCGCACATCAACACATCAACATGAAAATGAACGCTGCCATTCATCAATGCGCGGGACTAATGGACTCCATAAAAATGAATTAATAAGGAACACCACAAGAGACCTTTGTACCGGAATAATGGAAGCATACAGCAGAGCACATTAATCATCGCGTTGTTAGCCATACGAGGGGTTGCCTTCTTTAAATTAAATTGTCAAAACAGAAGCAAAGTTGCCTTTTGTGTTGTTCAATTTAGTCATAAGTGTTCTCCAAACAGCAGGATCCTATAATAATAATAATAATAGTAACATAGTAGTATCCGTTCATAATATGATGGGTTCGCTAAAAGCTGCTCATTGATAGATTAAGAGAAGGAGGGGGGGGGAAAAGGATGAAAATGTCCATCAATCTTACTCACTCACATAAGAACAGCGATCTGTGGTGGGTTTCAGTGAATAAAGGGAAAAGGAGCCAGAACGGGTGGGTTAGAAAGAGTGCTGAAGAGTAGAAATAGAAAGAGTAAGGGTATAGATGTGGTTAGATTTGGATGTGATTAAAAAGCCAAATGCTCTCAAGTTTATGTGGAGTATTTTTCCACTTTCCAGGAATCTTAAGCTGTGATCAAAAATAGCAGTAGGTCAATAAGATTCCACTATCGCTCAGCGGAATGGGCAGAAGTGCTGGGAAAGCCCTCGAAAAACAAAGGAACTGAAAGGACTTGCTTTCAGAGCCACTGTCCACAGACTATTGATTGTGTATTTGTTTATTTGGTTAGAAAAGTGCCCTGAGATCATGTTTCCCTAATCGAGGCAGATTACAGAAAGAAATACGATGCTGCATGAATTGGGTTGCATGATGTTAACCTTCCACTGAAATTCACGTCATGATGCTCCAGTAATTACATTTTGTGTATTGTGCATTAGGCCGTGTTAAGGAAAGAAAGAAATACAGACTGACACTAGTGATAAAGAGTATTATGAACACAGGAGGAGCTTAAATGTTTCTGAGGATCCCTCTCAGATTTCACACCATGAGGATTTGAGAAAAATATTTTATTTTTAACATAACAAGATAAAGTCTCCATTGTTCTGTTTGTATGTCCATTCACTCCCTTTAAAATCCAGGGACATGAGGCTTTGAAAGTACAACCCACACCTTTTTAATGAAGGATGTATCTATTAGTGCCATTTCAGGGCAAAGGACTTGTAGGGATCCTTGATTTACTCGAGTACTATGCACACATTTGACTTATTTGTGGCAAAAGAATACAGAGAAACAAAAAAATTATAAAATAATATCAGGTACTGTTTCAGATTGAACTATGGTAGCTCCACCCCAAAACAACTGCAACAGTAGAATGCTCCCTACTGTACACATGACTATGAGTAATTAGGCTAGAATCTACTATTCTATCAACTATTTTTGTTTCTTTTTACGTTTTCAACTTGTTGTAATAAAGCAGTTCTCTATTGCAGCATTGTGGCTTATACAGTAAAGGATCTCACTCCACAATTGGGACAACAGGGACGTGAAGATTCAGATTTGTTGGTTGTCACCCCCTCTATACAGCTTTCCCAACAGAATATAAACGCCGGGTATCTACAGCCATCATCGTATTAGCATCATCAAGAGACACAGTTGTTGACACGGAGAAGGTGGAGTTGAGACCCACAGTTGAGGTAAGCTTGTGACCAAATGATGGGGACCATAGCTGTGGGACGCACTGATGCGAGGAGCTAATGACCACAATGCCTTCATCTAATAACGACGTGAGATTATTCATGATTCTCTACTACTCCCTTCTCGTCGCTGATGTGGCTCCAGTCCGATCGCCCACACTGCAGCAGACGGGTCATCCCCGGCGAACAGGCACCTGCGGTCGGCTGCGCCCTGCAGCGGCTGTGAGATGAGATCGGCCTATAACGGAACACAGCTGGGAACAAACAAAGGCCGACCTGTAACACCTGGACGGAGAATTCAAATTACATCATAGCAGGAACGAGCGACGTGACGCGCACTTTCCGCCCCCGGGGAGATCCAGAAATGACGTCCCGTGTGCCGGGCAGCGGCGGGACAGTGTACGGGACCACTGGCACCTTTTTCTCGGCCTGCCTGCTCTCCGCTTGTCAAGCCGTCCGGAACTGCGGGGAGGTCCAGTGCGGCGACGGCGACCAGTGCTGCCCGCTCACCGCGCCCGGGAACGGCAGCGGCGGCTCCGCGGTGCGCTGCTGCAAGCTGCCCATCCACATATTCTTCGACAACGTCGGCTGGTTCACGCGGAAGCTGTCGGGCATCCTGATCCTGGGACTGCTTTTCGCCATGGGCTACTTCATCCAGCGGATCATCTGCCCGCGGCCACGCCGTAACCCGCGCCACGACGGCAGCGAGGCGCCATCCCTCTTCCACGGGCACGCGTCGGCGTCCCAGGACTCCCTGCTGGACCGGTACCCCGAGTACAGCCTGGGGGACTTCGCCTCTCCGAACCTGCCCGCTTACGAGGAGGTGAAAAATTTGCCCACGTACGAGGAGAGCATGCGGGAGATGCACAGAGACCGGTCCGGCGACAACTTGCTGTCGGGAGGCGAGAGGGGCGAACAGGGCAGGGCGCGAGCCGGAGACCAGAGACGGGATGTCCTGGAGGGGTCGGGACCGCAACACGGCCCGCGGACATGTCGGAACTCGGTGTGATACGGAGGGGAGGGGGGGGGCTGATACGACAGAATGGGCACTTCTTATTTGGATAGAATCGGGGTAATTATCTGGCAGGGGTATCAACTCAAGTGCAATTACGATCTCGAATGTAAAGAATAATGGAGGAGGCTGAGAAAACGCACGTGTTTTGTAAGATTATAGCGGATTATTTGCTTTTTGTATGCAAATGCCCGCTTGGGTTAAGTAAAGGAGATTATGAAGAAAGCGAAGGCGGCTGAAATCGACGCTCTTTGTGAGACGGACAGCTAATTTGGCTCCGGTACAATCGCATTAAATTTCACTTAAGCACCTCGATTTAAAGTGGCACCGTGAGACAGTTTTCCTTCTGTCAAAGTATCGTCCTTTTCTTATTCATAATGCTAAGTATTCTGCTGCAACTGCAAGACCTCTTTTATTTATTCCGTATTGCATTTGCATCCAAAAGGGAAGAATATCTTCTTTTTTCCCCCTCAGCAACCTGAAATGGGCTTAAAGAGGGAGGGAAGGGGTGAATATCAATTGTAATACTTTCTGCAGCACACATTTGTGTTTATCAGCCCCTCTTAGAGCCAGTGCATTTGATATCTTATCAGTACGAAGCCAGTATTTTACAAAGTCACAAAAACGCCAGTGGGGGCTGACAAATGTCTGGTGACCGGAGCCATTTCTGATAAAGCTAAATGGAATGATTAAATACGGGTATCCTGGGAGCCTTTCTGTGGCTACATGCATCAGTGACTCCCAGACCCTGAACTCGGTACAAGCAATGGCAGATTTTACAGCTGACATACTTATACGCCCTAAACTGTAAGGTTACACAGTCCCATCCGCATGTCAAACAACATCAAAACTGCTAAAGTGACCGAAAGATAAAAATAAGGAGGGGAAAATACAATGGACGGCCATCTGGAAACAAGGGTGGGACAAAGGCCGTGCGCTAGATGTGGTCTGAGAATAGAGGTATTTTATGAATGTTGTGTCTGTAACCCCCCCACCCCCTTTATTTGACACTACACACCTCATTATACCGGGCCGAATGGTCTGTTTACCTGGATTAACGCTAAAGGTGTATTCACTATGAACAGTCCATTAAAATGCCTCATGTTACAAAAAAGCCCGTTCCTCGTTGTCACTTTTCCTTCGGCATTACCTGTGTGCATGGTGAAAAAGTCACGTTTGCCACATCTCTCTCCGGCACACACTTGAAGCAATGCTTGCAAATCATTATCACATGTGAAAAATGTCCACCATTCGTTCCCAGAGCGTAAGATTATATCTTCAAAATGTTTTATAGTTCTAGTTAATAGTTCTTTCCTCACCAGGTGTAAAGCAACCAGTGACCTTCAACCTTAAATGAACTCTCTGCAATCAGAAAGACCAATGAATACTGTACGAACAGGCATCTGCCGAAAGGACTGTCGTTCCCAACAACAACAAGTACAACCTCAGTTAGCGTCCGGTTCAGCTATTGGACTATTAGAGCGTGAGCTCCTCTAATGTTCCTGACGCTAGAAGTCCTAAGTATGATGGTGGCTGGTGCAATCCAATACTACCAGACCGTGATGGTTGGGGCTTGTCCTTTCCACAGGGATATTTGCGGGTGGCTCGAGTTTGCTCTTAAAAGCATTAAATGCATGCTCAAAACCCACTGAGGTCGAGCGTGTGACCCCAAGATGCATGAAGTCATATATAGAGTGCTACTAAAACCTTAAGAGGTGTAAATGCTGCGCTCCACTCCTTCATAGCCCTTGCAGCTTCGTCGTGGACATCTGAGCTGGAACAGCGGGTTTAGGGGGCAGAGGCCTGGACCAGTCTCCAACAGTTCCCGGCATGAAACATTCATAATAGTCCCCTTGCAAGGGGTCAGGACCGTGATTTATTTGTCTAAAATCCGCATTACAAATCCAAATGGATGTGTACAAACATACACAGAGACGCACAAATACACACTCACAAACCACATCAGATTGTGCGTCAATGAGCCAAGTTGTTTTATGGCTCGCTGGACCAAAGAATGGATCCACTAAAAAGGTCAAATCAATGGGCATTATCCTCCTCATAAATTCTACATTATATTCTGGAAGTGTATTTTTAGGAGAGCTGCATTGTTGGGTCATAAATCCAATATGAGAACTTGCAAGTCATTGAATATTAAGCTACATAGTTTAATAAGTATCCATTTGGCCTTTTGTGCATCGTGAAAAAAACATGAAATGCTATAGTCAGTTTTTTGTTCAGTAGATAAAACAGATTCTAAAAAGTGTAGAAAACACAACACAGGAAATCTAAATACATTTCCTACACACGTTACTAAGATACGATACGCAATGTAAAGTGAAAGAGCCAGTATGAACATAGCACTCATTTCTATTATTTCTCTATATTCTTCAGGGTGTGTGGCCTCTCTCAGCGGTAATGCATGTGAAACCTGACACCTGATAAGTCTTTTCATAGAATAATGGCGTTGGTCTAGCCCACTGTGTTTTTTCACACAGGCATTATCGGCTCCGAAGAAGGCGTATACAGGGAGTAAAATAAGAGCAGAACGGTAAGCCAGGGAGAGCCTCGGGCAAGTAGCTAGAAGAAAAAAAAGAGTCTCTCATTTGACGTGATGTCTCATCTGAGGCCACTCACAGTTCCAGCGATCTTGCCGATCAATTTGCACCCTTTCTGTCCACATCATCTTGACATAGCTGAGCAGTTGTTGATTCCCGAGACAGATATTCTCCCTCATTCGTCCCACCTGGGTCCCACTTGGCGAGATGGATAGGATATAACGGTCCGCTGATGTACTGGCCCTCTGCCAGCCAGGGGGTGGAGCTGCATGGCAAGCAGTTGGTTTCACACCTCAGCAGAAAAGGAAATACAAGAATAACTCAAAGAGAGGCACATATTGGACTCTGAAACACACATGCACCCAGAAATACCTCTGGTGCCAGAGCAAAGCTGAAAAAACATGTCAAATACTCTGATCTTTGTATAAAACCAGTGAAGCATCACCACATTAAATCAATAAAAAAGTCTGAAGTAACAGTAACAGTTAGGTAGTAGCAAAAATTGTGAATGAATGTACACAGTATTTTCCTCAGTTTTATTAACGGACATTAATTATAGTGTTTACACAATTCTTAAATACATAAGATGTAAAAATATATATCCATACAAAAACACAAAAAAACCTCACAGACAAAAACAGAGCAATACATTTATCCACAACTGAGCCTTTCAAATCAACTTAAAACTTGACATATTCAAATCATTCACAACCCGATATGACAGAAAGGCCAAAACAGTGTTGTTGCTGAAAAATAGTAGTATTGATAGATACTCTTGCCAAATAATCCACCCATAGTAACAAAACGCCATGTACAATGTTGTACAAATGTTGAACATTATTACATTATATGCCACAAGATTGATGTGTAAAAGTCTTTAAAGTTAATACACTTTCAACTAATAGTAGCTATTTTAGCTTAAGCATGGACATTTTCATTACTTTGAGGCAGAGCCAAACCACTTCATGTTCACCAAATGTCAAGAACACGTGGGAATCACTTTCTGCCGATGTTTCGTTAACGCCGGGAGGCCACGCTGCTTCTCATGGAGGTGTTCGCAGCTTTCTCCCTCTCTTTAGCCAATTCCATATCGATCTTGGCCTGGATTTTCTCCCAGTCAACCTCGACCTGGTAGAGGGACAAAAAAAACTAGATGAGGTGAAATTGATAAACCAGGAAGCATCTAAATAAGTCACATTACTTAAGGCCAGTATTGCATTGGATGCTTGAGAAGTGTGTCATGCATTAATGCCGCTTCCCCTCCTGATCCGACCGAGGCAATCCTATCAGAAATAATCACCCCAACAATACTGCTGCGAGATTAAACAACTGGCAGCAGACTTGGCAACAACAACTTAAAAGGATTTTATTTTATTTTGTTCTGCAGCCTCTTCTGATTGGACACCAGAGAAAAGGCCTCAGCTGATAAATAATGCTCTCAGTGTGATTGCCGCCTGCTGCCCTAAACTTACCCCTTCAGCGTACTGCAAGAATCTCTTGTTTGTCTCCTTCCTGCCAAATTTCTGCAGGAACTTCCCTCTATAGGCCAGCACAGTGTCTACATGTGTCTTGTGTTTAACCGCCAGCTCCAATGCCCTAAGACACACAATGACAAGATGCAGACACAACATGTTAACAAAAACCGGAACTTCACCGGAGATCGCTCTCTACAACCTCCTTCTGAATGCAAGGCTGTGTAACAGAATCCTCCAAAATACCTTCCCTCTCCTTTCAGCTGTAACCTTTCACATCCATTCACACTAACTCTGTTAGAGATGTACCTTTCCCAGTTGAAAAGGTCAATGCTGACTCGTATGGCTTGGTAGATGAGACCAGCTTGTAACAGTGTGGCCTCAGCCTCCTGGATCTGACCGCTGAACATCAGGATGTGGGCCAAGGACGACTCCTTAGATGGCTGCTCCTTTATGAAGTTGATGTACTGCACCCTCGGTAACTACAAGAGGAGAGGGAGAGGATTGTGACTGGGTCCAATCAGAATCATTGTTACAGTTAAAGCAACGGCGTATGTGAGTGTGCTTGCGTTGATGTCCTGCCTAAACAAAAATTGTAATCAATTGAATTGGCGATTAACTAACGCTCTTACCTCCCCAATGGCGGCGTAGGCCATCTCCGCTGTGGTCAGCTCCCTGTTGGCCATCGCCATAGCAGCAAGACACGCCCACAGAGATTGGTCCTATAGGTGTGGGGATTTGTAAATGACAGTATCTCAAGCTGTTGAATGTGTTTTCACATTTACCATTTTGCTATGTACACATGAATATTATTATTATTATCTAAAGCGTTTTAGATGCATTTGTCAGTCAAACGTTCAACGAGTTACAAACTGTGCTGAATGAATGCTGTGTACATAGACAGAGGACAGAAGCTGCTGCTGCTCCTCTATCTTGTTGCTATCTGAACCCATCACAGTTGAGCAAACATTTCACTCCAACCACCACTGTGGAATCCCCGATTTAATCAGTGTCCATCAGTAAGACAAGCAGCTACCATCCGAAACCGTTCATGGAAACAACAAATAACACCGCCTGAGATCATTCCTTTTTTTGTGTATGACTCAAAACCATTTCCTGTGTCAACTTCGATTCTGTCAAGGCTTACTGACAATTACTGTAATTCTAGGAAAAGCAGTGCTGCCACCAAACTCTTACCAGAAGTAGACGGGGGAGGGTCGAGGAAAAAACTCTTGTGCCTCTCGCTCTCTGTCCGTCCCTTTTGTCCCACCCTCTCAACTAGCTGTCCATTTCTCCAGGGTTGTGGTTCATTGCCCAAATGAAGAAACAAACAAAACTGCATGCAGCGTGTTTGTGTGCATGTGAAGAGTTTACGCTTACATATAGTGGAGTGTGTATTTACGAGTGAGGTCTTTGGGGGCTAAATCCGGTAAATGGTGTCACCAGGCTAATTGAAGGCTAATTAAAACCTGCTGGTCTGGTCCCATAAACCTGTCTACTGCTTTCTCATTTCAGACCCCGTCTCGCTCTCACACATGCATGCGATTGACACACACACACACACAGGAACGTGGACCGCAGGATATGTCACACCATCGCAATATAAACTATATAAATACAAATGAAAAATAGAAGACGTTTAAGTCAATGCTAAGAAGTACTTGACACTGTGATTTTGTCTGGTTATCTAACGAGTGAATAAAATTTCAAATAGGTATACAAATACAAATATCTGATGTACTAATGCCCAACAATGTTCTCACTGGCACACGTACGCGCGTGAATAGCGTTGCGCTAGTTTTGTGTCTGACCTTGGCAAAGCGGCAGAGGCGCAGGGCGTCCTCCCAGCGTGCAGTGGTGCTGTATTCGTGCAGGAGGGCTGGGTATGGAGGCACGCTGCTGTAAACCAGTGAACCGTCCCCTTGGCGTAACGTCACCTTGGTGCCCACATAGCCCAGAACGTGGGGTGCACGGCTGAACTCACTTTGAAGAGAGAAAATACGTTCACGCGCGCACACACACATACATTCACGCACAACCCTAACAAGTAACCACATCCTCACAGTTTTGCTGTCACAGAAAAGCCAGCAAAGAAGTAAGTGTTCCTGTCTTTATTTTATGGGCCTAAGTAAAACATGTAATATATGTAAAACCAACTTAAATGAGGTAGTGTGACCATGCACAATCAAATGATTAAGTGTAAAACTGGACAACAGCAAGCCATAAACCGCTGACAGAGGGAGAGACAAGCCAAAAAACTGCATAGAAAGTGTATGGCAGCTTCTGTAATGAAGCTGAGGTTGAGGCCTTTTGGGCAGGAAGCATTGTACAATCTGACAGCAAAAAAATAGGGCCTTAAGCGCTATGTGTTGCACCTCGGGAATGAGCTGGAAGCCTCCAATTTTAAATATATTAACTGTTCATGAATAAATAGTATAAAACTGGGAGACAATGACTGCACGTCTACCTGCCATCCTTTGTGAGCAGCGTTTTTGGCAGCAGTTCCTTGTCAGTGAAGACGACACTCGGGTAGTACCACACTGTGAACAGGTTGTCTTGGATTCCACACAGGATGTTGGCAGCGTCATTCCAAGCCATACTGTGGACCATGCTACCTGCACATCAGAGCACACACACAATAATCACGTTTATCCGAAGAGAGTCACACACATCTTCTCAAGAGAGCTCCCTCCTCCTTGTCTCACCAATTTTGCAGATTTTGGGTTCCCGCCCAAGGTGACGCACGGAGGTCAAGTAGAGGTCACGGTTCTTGTCTATCAGGGCAATCTTCCTCTCAGTGGATGGGCCACACTTGTCCAGAGCTACCTCTACCACCTCCAGCTACATATAGTAATGAGACACAATGACAAGGTTAATGTTCGGTCAATGAAAGGTCAGGAAAGGAAAAGGGGGAAAAGGAATGTGAGAAAACAATCCATATGAATTACTTTTCATTTGAAAAGTATTTATTTGGCACAGGAGTACACTATACCTAATATCTATTGTATTACTTAATTAAAAATACTCATCCCTAAGCTTTATCTATTAAAATGAAAGTCCGAACAAATTTTAAAACATATTTTACCAAACTATGTAACCTACAATAATTTTATCTATAATATAGTTTTAAATAATTACTGTGATACACAAAAACTAACCTATGTCAAAGATAACTGGGCTGTATGCAACAAAATTAGTCTCTCATTTGCATAATCAAATAGTGTACTCACACACGTCTTTAAGGGACACACAAACAGCAACACGACAGCTGGGCAGCAAGGGTGACAAATATTTGTCACCCTGCCGAAGTATCGAGTGTCTACACATCATTGGTTTTGACACACATTAGGTAGATTTAAGGGATCAAAGGATTACGCACCTTGTGAGTCAGGGGCTTGCCGTCGCCAAGGGGTTTCCCGGTCAGGGCGTCGAAGAGAAAGATGACTGGTGAGGAGAAACAAAAAGAGAACACTGCAGAAGCACAGTCCAATTCATCTTCATGATTAAACAGGTGACAGGAAGCCCCTTACCTTTTTCATCACTCTTGTCCCGGATGGCGATGCTGTCATTACTTAGGGAAACACTCGTGGCATTTAGGATGTCGGCTCTCATACCAGGGAACTTGGGGGAGGAAATCAATCTTCCCTCGTAGGAGAACGTATACAACCCTGCTCCATCCACGAGCAGAAAATGTCTGGGTGGGGGGGAGACGGGGCAGTACAGTAGATGAGAGTTCAATAACAGCACCGTATAGATCTGTGATATTCTCTGTGGTGGAGTGGGACAGCACCGAGAGGGAACAAGTAAGGAGATATAACACATAAATGAAAAAACACTCTTTAACAGTTATTCAATTAACACAAGCAAACTTACTCAGCAGGACTCAACAATCTCAAACGTGATTTCAGAATGGCCAATAACCTATTTAGCCCTATGCTGAGTGGCAGGGCCTCTGCACTTAAGTGTTGCACAAGAGCTATTCCATATTAATACAATTTTCCCCAGTGGTTTCACTCTCAGCCTTAGTGTATGACAAGGCCAGCTAATCTAGAGCACAGACCCCCGTGTATACAGAATGTGTGTGTGTGTGTGTGCATGCTTGGTTTGCTGCTTGATGAGTGATCAGTGTGGTGCACTGGAGCATTAGAGAAGCAACAGCTATTTCTCCCTTTTGTTGCACTGCTCTTGGAATGGAAGGACTCACTTCTCTGCTTGCAGGATGAGGCTCACTGTTCCCTCCTTCAGGTCAAAGATGAGCGGAGTATTCCAGTTCCTTGAGCTGGCACAAGTAAACAGCACAAAAACACACAGTAAACACAAAAATCTAAATCTGGTATGAGTTCGGAGGTGAGAAGACCAGAGAGACGGGACCAAGAACAGAAAAAGTTATGAAGAAAACTAGATAAAAGGCAATGTCAACGTGTGATAAATCTACAGATAGATCAAGAACTAATTCAAACTTAACTACACAAATACAGCAGAGAAGGAGAAGTAAAGTAAAAAGGACATATAACATATACAGAGGGTCATCAAATAACATTATCCTAGTAAAAAAACAACATTTGACAATATGTATCTAATCTAAACAGCATGGAATCTCAGTGTATCAGTTGGATGTGAAGATTATCCTTAAGATTAGCTCTACAGGTGTAAAAGATTTGTTCATCTGTTGCACAAGATCCTGATCCAAAAACAAAAAATATTAATTCATAATATGAGAATGTTCAGTCCAGTGTGAATATAAAAACAGAGGACCACAGAGGACATGCAAAGGAAGAGTGGGCTACCGACTTGTAGACATAGCACTGGAGGGAAGTGGCGACCACAAGGTGACCGTATGCCAGGGAGGTTTTGATAACTCGATCTCGGAACTCGAGTACGTCCAATGCATCGTTCATCACATTCCTGACCTGAGAAAGAAGACGGAACGGACAGGAGGGAGCGGGGGGGTAGAGGGGAATAAATCTCTCTAGTAATGAGCTGCCATCAACTCACTATACTACAGGACAAACACTTTCACATTGCAACATGCCAACAATGAAGGGAGGACGCTGGCTTTCCTAACGGCGGTCTGAACATAGTCACGTACACACAGGAGTATTTATTCCCAATGTACACAGGAAACAGTCTACAGTATGTCCAAGTGTCCGCAGAGCCACTGTGGTCGGGTGAAGCCGTTTCTACTGTTTTAGGCTTGCGAGTGTGGGTTGGTTGGTACTCATTTTTTCACCTGCGTGGATAAATACTTCCCTCCAGCTCTCCCTGTAAATGAATGAAAAGGCTTTCTCCAGCACCAGGTGAAAGGTGGGGTTATTTTTACAGCTTTACAAATCTTCCTTTTCTGCAAGCCACATTTACATGAAACACAACCAGGAATAAAAAACATTTGACCGCAAGGTGGTAAATTTAGCCGGCTGATTCACAAACCACTGGCAGATGTGCACTTTTGAAAAGGGGACTGCTAAAAGGGGAGGGGGGGGTTGGAGGGAGACAGAAAAGTGCCTGCGAGGCTAAAAAAGAAATGGCTGATGACCCGACTTTGTTTGGTTTACACAACCTCCACTTGGTAAAGATGTCTGTGTAGGCACACATGTATGTGTGTGACCTTGTAACTGTAGGTGTGTGTGTGTATATATATGTATATTTGGGTGTGTTAACCGCATCAAAACTCTACAGCACGAGTATAAACAGTAGAGAATGGCAAAGCGAGAGAGAGGCAGCGAGACAGGCTGGTCATTGTCATTGCAGGGCTGCACACTGGCACACAGGGAGGGTCCTACTTCAATATATAGCATTTGCTTCACCACATAGCATATTCACTCCCCTCTTTACAGGCTGCCCATGGCATTGCAATACGTCTTGTCATGCTGACATAAACCAAGTTTGGCAATGTTAATGTTTGAGAATCAGTTGTCGTCACGGAAACACAGATTTTCAGTGATGTTTGTTTGAAAACCCTTGACGTGTAAAAATGACAAATTATACGACGGACCGAGACTCAATGAATGAATCAATGAATCAAGCTGGATTCCTCCCGTGTGTGCGTATAACCGCGTGACACAACATCTGTCTAGTCAAAAAGTATTTCTGCTATTGATTTGTATTACATCATCTATGGCACCACTTTTTGTTTCATCCACCAGAACTAACAGTTCATAACGACATGAGTGACCGAGACCCTGGACACGTCTATATTGACTTTCCTGAAGGTCAAAACGTAAACGTAGAAGTGTGTTGGTGTGTGTGTGTGGCTCTCTTTCTACCTGCATGGTTCTCCGCTTGGTAAGGGTGATCACAAAGTTCTTCCACTCCCAATGCTGCTCCACCACGTGGGCAAAGATGACCTGCCCGTTGCCACAGGCCCCGGCCAGCTGTGTGCCGTCTGCGGACCAGGCCAAGCTGAACACACTCCCCGTGTTGGGCTTCTCCAATGCGTAGGACCACTGCACAGAGGGGGCGAGCAAGATGGGAGAGAGAGAGAGAGAGAGAGAGAGAGAGCATAACATGGTTAATGGCTACAGAGCGTTATCTCCGATTTTAAACAATTATCTGGGAGGCAGCTTAGGAACTCCAAAACGATGACAAGTTTAGAGAAGAGAAGCGATGACATTCGGGGGTTGTGTATGAGGGGAGTGCGCACGCACGCAATGTAAACTCTGCTAGAAAGACGGGGGCCCAGTCAGTCAGTCATTGCGCTGTGATGAACTGTGAGACACTGAAGTAGCGCTCGGGCCCTGCCAAGTCCGGCACTCGCGCTCGTAAACATACACTCTGCTATACTCGTCTGTTACATACACGGGGGGCAGGGAGACCCGGGGGGGGGGGACTTTTACACACGAGCCCCAAAACTGAAGCCAAAAGCTGATTAACCTCTCACCTCTTTTTATAATAAAAGCTGTGTGATAGGACTAACAGACACACAGTAATTGAAGGAGGACTTTTTATCCATGTCCGCCTCACTGCTATAAGTGATGGTGAACGACACAACTAAGAAATGTGAGTCCCTCCACCGTATCTAAAGAAGAAGAAAACCTCTCTACTTTCTGGTTTTTACTGAGGTATCCCCTTTCTCTATGTAATCCCTTTATTTTTTTTCTCTGTTTCCAGTACTTTCTCCATCTCTCTCTACTACCTTTCCACACTCCCGTCCCTGGGGTCTTCCGCAGAGTATCACAAGATAAACAAAGCAATGTCGAGCTTTGATTGAACACAAGTGGAGACACACTGGCTTCACCGGCAGCTTAAGGTTTTTTAGCAGACTCACATAGACTAAGAAAGTCCAACGCTTACCAATTGTTGTGTTGCACTGTGCACACCTGGAGTCCTTCTGTTGACAACCACTGCTGACCGTGTCACATGATCCCCCCCCTTTTTCTCCCATCCCTACCAACTGATTTGAGTCATCCGTGATCTTCCACAAAAAAACAAAAAAAACACATGCGGTCACACTGTAATCAGCTTGCGAAAGGGAGAAAGGGGCTAACGTCAGCTGAGTGTTCCGATGGAGAGACCAGCGGGACGCAGCAGGCCAAGTGGTGCAGTAAAGTTTGGAGTAAAAGCCCCAGTGTGTCTGAGGCCTCATACACGTTCAGCTGCAGGATGTGAGGTGTGAGGTAACAGTCGGCAGGCTACAGGTTACAGGCTCGCTACTTGGATCTCTCCCCCTCTTGCTGGTCGGGGCTCACGCTGTTGAGGTGGTTTTGGTCAGCACCCTCCCAGTAGTTAATGTCACATAAGGACCCTCAAATAGTTTGAGTTTGTGGGAAAATATAAGACCTGTACAGCCAGGACAAATGGCAGTTTGTTAAAGTTCAATTAATTGCTATTCAACTTATTTTCCCTACTTGCATTTTTTTTTTCATTTCTGCACCGCCCACACACATTATTTTTCTCTAAACCTCATGTATGCTTTAGTTAACCTCTCGAGATGGCCTGCTGTGTTAACGCACCCTGGGGGTAAAGGAGAGGGGAGAAGTGGGGGAAAGAAGGATAGATAGATGGAGGGTTAGAGATGCAGCTGAATGTATACACCAGACTGTAATGTAGCAAGACATATGATATCAGGCCGTGGAGCACTGCTGGAGCCATGCTTACCTAATGCTTTAAACACATTGAGCCATTTGACTCCTTCTGGAGGCAGCCAGCAAGTGAAAGTGTGTGGTAAGGTGGGGGTTTGTCTTTGCGTGTGCGCAGTTATTATGCACATACATGTCTGCTGTTGGTGTATGTGTGTGAGTTTAATGAGAAAAATCAAAATGCAATTGAACGAATTTAAGATAATACCACGTTACATTATTATGAATTAATGTGTGTGTAGACAGGGGAAAATACATTTTCATGAGTATCAAATGTCTGCTTTGAAGGTGGGTGTGCATGTGTCTAAAGGGGTGAATATTGTCTGGTTTGACAGAGTTGTCAGCCAGTGTCTGACGATGGGACACACAAGGCTTCCTATCGTTCTCCCAAGTGGGACAGACTGACTCAGCAGAGAAGGAGAAACACGGGACACAAAGACCTTTTACAGGGCAGCATTCAGATAACACGTTTTGATGTTTTTTGCCTCTTTCTCACTTGGATCCACATTTCTTTTATTAATATCCCGTCTCTTCATAAGTGAAGAATTTAGATGTTCTGATAGCTGGCTACCATGACAAAAAAGTGGTCAGGAGAAAAACTGCATGAGGCTTCAATTTAAAAAAAAAAAGACAATGAGAGAGTAATCCGGTCAATGCAGAACAGGCACATCCTGTCCTCTGCGGGCTGAACCTCTGTTGGCTATATATATATATATATATATATATATATATATATATATATACATACATACACACACACACACACACACACACACACACACACACACACACACACACACACACAGAGGTAAGCTGATGACATGTTCAGTACCCAGCGGAGATATTTTTATGTCTCCACTGGGTACTGAGAAAAATACTGGAGAATTATGAGAAGATATTCAGGATTAGTGCATAGAGAGAGAGAGAGAGGGGGGGAGGGGTTACACAGCAAGATGAAAGAACACACAGAAGTGCAGAAAGACTTCATAAAGGCAAAAATGATGATTTAGGGGGGGGGGGGGGGGGCGCGTGGAAGGTGGGTCTGGTCATTGAACCATCGACGTCTATAATAGGCAGCTTTGTGGCCAGAGAGAAGGTGGCAGACATGACGTGTAGTTCTCAGCAGGGGTCTGTGGGAGAGAGAGGCAGGCGGAGACCTCTCCAAAGTAAAATGAGCTTATACACGCAGACTACGTATGTACATACAACCGCAATGTATGGCTGTGCATGCAAGTCTCGGTTGTTGTTGTTTCAGGGTCAAAAATAAGACATGATCCACAGACCCTGGCGCGCAGCATGCGCTCTACAATAGAGCGGCGCTTTTACCTGGCCTGTTACGCCGCTACTGAAGTGTCTCAAACGTCCATTCTCTGGACTGACCAGCAGGAGGCCAATCCTCCGGTTGCCAAACGAAGTCTGATTGTTCCAAAGTCAGTGAAAATGACACTAGTTCTCACCTGATTTACTCCCTCGGTAAGCATTGTAGACAAGTTCCTGACCTCAAACGCAGCTTTTCTTCAACACAGCATGAGGTTTGGCCCCTTTCCAGGGTAAAGGAGACAAATTCTGCAGGCGTCGCTCATCACTTCTCCGCAGTCCAAATACGGTCAATTCTGTACACTATTTGCAAAGGCCGTAATGAGGTTTGATTCAATGATTCATCAATTATAGCGTTTACACCTCTCTGGAGCAGACAAACAGAAAAAGAAAAAAAATGAAAAGAGGAATATATTGGGAGAGAAGAAATACAGGTGAGCGGATGACATGCAATTTTAGGAAATGAAAAATGAAGCAAGTCTATGATAAGGATGCCATATTGGACCAAAACTTCAACAAATAACAACTTGTTTATTTTGTGTTTCTAAAGTTGGGTTGGACCGTGAAACTGTTATCCATGAAGCCTTTGCCATTCAATTCTGACAACTCTGGGAAAGTCTAAACCTACATGGTCTTCTTTCCTTGGAGTAATAGAAAACATATAGTTCATTTATACTTTAATCTATTGTTAAGTTTGCAAATTTGGCCTTTGTACAATGCGGCGAACCAGGAGAACAACATACAGTATTAGCATCATCTTAACATAGGTAACCGTGTTTACAACAAGTTCAGAAATACAGGCAGACAAAATACCATTCTGCAGACCATGGTGCACACACAGCAAACACACAGATGCATGCACACACCCAAAAACACGATCTACGATCTACGAACACTAGGCCTCCTTAGTGGCTCTTTAAGGAGTTTGCCGGCCTTCTCCCTCCTCCCTTGCTTCTGCTCACTCTCTCTTCATTTCTCGACATATGTTTACCATTAAGACTGGCAGGTGTTGTGGGCCTGCCCCTTCTCTCTATTATTGCCCTGCAGCTGCAGCCAACATGGGGAGGCCTGCAAAAAGGTTACTTAAAAAAAAGTTAACTGAACGGCAACTTCTAACTTCTTACTTAAACTTGTTTCCAAAGGCACAATTCTGCCTTTCCCCTATATATATATATCACCTTACAATTAAAAAGTTTGCACATGCCATTTATTTATCATGAAATCACCCAGTCCCTAGATCATCTCCACAGAGCAGCAGGTGTGTTCCACTTAATGTATGTAAATGACAATGTATCGCAATATTGAAAGCCTTTCACGGCAGAAAGAACGAAGGGAAAGTTTTTACCTTTCCAAGGAAACTTAATTTGACAACTAGAAATGGAAGCTGTGTTTTTTGACATAGTTAACATAATAACGTGCTTTTAAAACATATTGAAAACACAACTGTATAACAAAGATGTGGATATGCTGCTAAAAATGTTTTTTTCCGGACATTTAGAAACTTTCTCTACCGTGTAAATGATTAGTCCATTATAACTGGCAGGAAACAGACCACAAGCAGACCGACGTACGGTACTCTTGTATGCAAATTTAAGGTATTTCATATATATTCGATTTTCAGTGGAGAAATACTTCTGAAACTATCTGAAACAACCCACACAGCAAAAGCTATCTTGGAAACAAAGTGCTGGAAAAAAAGGGAAGAACACATAGAGTGAAAAGGGAGTAGGGAAACAAAGTGTGTATCCCTTTTCCCCTTTTACTCTCCTTCTGCACTACCTGAAACAGTGCTCTGGTCCGGGCTAAGGAGAAGGGGGGGGGGTGTGCTGGGGTGGAGCTTCGGCCAGGGAAAGGGTTAATGACACATGTCTGAACTAATGGCTCCCGGTGGAGCTATCTGCTGATTCAGCCCCATTACTTCACGAGCATTAAATATGGCTGCTCTGACCGCTCTCTGCTCCCCCCCCCCAAACCCCCCCTGATGCAAGTCAACAAATGCTAATCAGAAGGGGGCATGACATGCCAGAATTTTCACAAAAGTGCTTTTCACAAAAGCATCTATGAAAAATACTTGTACAATCATTGGTGTTATGGGAATCAAACAGAGTTTGTACCCAGAACCACAAAAGCTGAACGCTGGTGTTGTATAGGTGCACATATACAGTGCAGCAGTATATATTCAGCAGAGACTAAGAAATAGAATAGGAGGAGAACAAACATGCAACTCATACTTGCACTCAGCAGGCGATACAATGTGCTTTTCTGCTGTGACGAGAGAGTGTGTTTGAAGCAAGCAGTTGTTCAATTTGATTACTTTACCTTCATTAATACTCCTTCGCTCGATTTAGTCGTTACTACAAAACATCCGCCCAGTGAGTCTGCAACTTGGAGTAAGTCAGTTAATGTATACGGTGGTTACTTTGCTAAAGTCGTCGCCATGGCAAAGCTTCAAATAAAAATAGCCACCAGCCTGCTACATTGACAAGGAATGTCCATTCTACTGCTATTGTTGGTAGAAATGATAGTGCACTGAATACTGCAGCAATATTTAGTACCACATCAATAAATCAATGTCTAATCAATCAAGTTATTATGTTGTCATATAATTGTTACAGGACATTGCAGTAAAGACAAACTGATAGTATTGCAGTCTATATTCTTATGTCTGATATTTGAATCCCCAGTGTAAAATCCCATTGTGTCTGTCTTTCATCTTCAATGACATGGAAACATTAACCATTGGTGTGGTATGATTGATCAAAGGTGAATCACCGATCCCATGATTACTACCCCTAATTAGCAGGGAAAAGGAAGATCTTCTCCATTAGATTGACACGGTGCTAGTTGGCTAGTGAAGCTAATAGGAGCAAACCTAGTCCAGGGTTAACAGTCTTACATAAATCAGAACAGATGGCAGACTCTCTGCAAGCCCAGCTGGCTTCAGTTTGCAGGACAGGACCTGGCAGTGCAGGTACAGAGTGTAACTCCCTGCCTAATAAACACAACACACATGTCGGTGTGTAATGAACACTAGAGATATGCATGCATGTATCTAGCCAATAAACAGACATAGGATGTGCACGTATGAAAATGCTGACACAAAACTACTTTTCAAACTCCCATTCCCAAACCAATTATGGCATATGGAAATGTGTTGAAATGTGTGAAACTAAAAACAAAGCCATTTGTTTTGAGGAGAGGAGGTGGTTCTGAATGAGGATTCATCAATCTCTCAGCAGATTAGGAGGTCTTGTAAATGTCAGCTTGCAGTGACCCCCACCATGGGGGCTGGGGTTGAATATTAGTATAAGAACAATCTGGGCCTATGTCCAGAACTGGTCTGACTTGTATGTGTTGAAACTGCTTTCAATAAGAATTGGCATCTAAGAGGGACTATGCAATCCAAATCCTAACACCTATTTGAGAGATGATGCTGTGAGTGTGAACCAAACTAGCTACAAGTTATGTTAAGTGTATGTTTAGTTGTGGAGTTACAGTTTTACTCAACAGCCGACCACATACTGCATAAAAGTACCGCTTATAACAAAAGTGCTACCACAGTAATATGGGGGTGATGGTGGCGCATGGAATAGTGTGATACGCTGGGAGCAAAAATACCGCATGGGTTATAATGCAATGTAAGTCACTTTGGATAAAAGCGTCAGCTAAATGACATGTGATGTAATATTCTCTTTTTTTTGGTAATGTGTGCACACACATGCATGAAAACTTTTTTCAAGAGATGACTAAGTTCTATTATCAAGATGGTCTTTGGGAGGGAAGTGGCGTGCATCTAACTCTCTGTTGTGCAGAAGAGAAATTAATGCATTTGTTCCTTTACGCTTCATTTATGGCCTTCACAATAATTGTGCAGAACAGAATAAGCATGAATGAGAATAGGAAAATCCTCCTTTTTTTTCCCGTCGCCCTCCTCAAAGCCTAAAACCGTGACTTCAAACCCCCCAAAAATCTCATCTTTTTCAAATGAATTGTGTCCTTATGTGCAAGTGTGTATCTAGAAAAAATGTATATTGTACATTGCAAGAGTCTTTCAAATTAATATTTCTTCTTATAGTTAAGAGCCATAAATGTTTTCTCTACCTGCTGCATATTAACCATTTTCCTTCCCCAACTCTCCAATAGCATTCAACTACCATAGCATTCTTAGAAGACTGTTTCTAAATATAGGCCAGCGAGAGGAGATCTGCTAATCTCTGAATTGAAAAATCCAAACTTGGCTTGTCTAAATAGATACTGAGGCTGGGCCTGGGACGAGTATAGAGTGGTACAGGTTGGAGCTCTGTCGGTGCAGGGAGAAGTGGAGAGGCGGGGAGAGAGAGAGAGAGAGAGAGAGGGGTTGGTGAGTGGGGGTGGGGTGGGGCAAGACAAACTAGAAGATAGTGAGCGAGAGGGAGAGAGAGAGAGCGAGAGAGTAATGATCTACACATGGTTTCATGCTGGAGCCTCAACATAGTAACCATAGACACATGCTGCGGTCTCCTGGGACTCATCAGCAGGACACAGCTGTGAGCTGGACAGCAGAATTCTATTAGCACCAACTATGCACACATGCACACGCAAACACACATACACATAGAGGTAACTTGGGGATTTGACTGTTTTGGCATGCTGCAAAGAGGTCAGCAGATACCATCCAATGGACCAAACAAGGCAGGTCTAGGCTATACTGAATCACTTAGTTCAGCTGATGGGCTACAAACAGGTTACAGGGTTTAACCAATGAGGAGACACCTTTCGACAGGTTTTTTAAACATTGACAGGCACCCCTCTAAACTGTTCTCAATGAGTTCTGTTTACCATTTACAATTGTATTTTCTATTTGTAAAACTTAGACGCTCTATTTATACTCTCTCAATGCTGCTTTATATAACTTAAAAAACACAGTTATCAACACAGCAATACAATCACACACATATACACACACAGCTCAGGCTGCATCCACATTTTACAAGGCATATGGTCTGCCATTTTATGACTGGCGTCCACAACTCCCCGGTGTTTTAAACAGCCCAAAACAGAGGGGTTTGGAAAGGCTACGGAAGCTGTGTCAGTTCTAAAACTCCGGGGTGACCTCCTAGCGTGGACCGGCTGAACCGAAGACCTTTAAAAAACGACGACGTGGACAACCGTTTTTGGCTACTTGATTGTGTCTCATCCGACATGACGTGGCCTTCCTTCCCTGATAAGTCCCGCCGCCAGAAGGGAACAAACTTCAACTTTGACAACAGATTAAAGGGATCGACGACTTTGCTTTCTATACCAGCAGCTGTTGTGCAGTTCAATTCTTTGCTTTTTAATAATTCTACTTTGACTGAAAGCACCGTGTCCAGCGGTGTCATCTGCCCAATCGAGTGGACGTTTGGACGAAGTCAAAAATTCCGCCTGATCAAACGTTTTTTTTTTCTTTCGGACAACTAACTAAATAAAAAAAACTTAAAAAAAAAAAAAAATGCATTCCAGCCACCCAGCAGAGCCGCTAGTGTGACTGACATCAACCAAACACAGGTGTAACAAGTGAGAGACGCGCGTTAATCTCGCAAACTTTAACTTGTATGTGTTCCTTTTGAAGTCAATTTGATGCGCGTGTGTGTGTGTGTGTGTGTGTGTGAGAGAGAGAAATAAGACCTGCAGCAGTGTAACTAAGCTTTACAAATGCTTAAAATACTTGCTGTTTACTCCGGCATCATCTTGCCCAGTGTGCGTGAATAATCACGTGACATCAGTTTTCAGATGGCTAGTGTGGATGAAAATCCTCTCTAAAACGGATGCCGAAACGCCCACGTTGGATGTAGACATTTTCTGTTCTAAAACCCTGGTTTGAAATTGAAACCTATTAGTGTGGCTGTAGCCTCAGTGCACACATGCGCATATGTGATGACAAACTGATTACTTCTCTGTGGTGAAAAACATGTATAACAAAATGATATGAAATGAGGGTCAATTCATTATTCAATTTCAAATTTCAACACCATTCTGACCCATGTTGAAGCCAGCAGAAGCTGAGAAGAACCCTGCAGGGTGCAGCCAAAATTAAAACCCTTTTAAAATCCTTTTCTGGACCTCGGCCCACTGCCTCAAGCCCAGCCCTGCTCCTCAATAACGGCCGTTAATGAACTCCGGGTTGGCCGTAAAGCTCGAAGTGACACACGCATGCTCTGCTGCTCACACTTACTTGTGTGCCCAAAGGCCTGTATTTGCATCGTCACTCCTTAGATTGTTTTTTCTTTCTTTTTTTCCGCCTCTTTCTGCCTCTTTTTCTCTGTGAGTGTGACATGTTTGTCTAGCTAGTGTAGGTGGTGATTTAGTGCTTCTAAGAATGATGACTCTGCCAGAGTTGCTGGCAGGGCGCTGTCTCGCTGTCATACGCTTACTCTCGCTGCGGGGAGGGCTGAAGGAAGAAAAAAAAGAAAAAAGAAAAGCCAGAGGGACAAGAGCAGAGAGAGAGAGAGAGAGAGAGAGAGAGAGAGAGAGAGAGAGAGGCTTAAAGGAAAGAGAAACCGCCATCTTTTATGGAGACCAATCCTCCAAGCCTCACTGCAGAGGCCAACTTTACAGGATATATTGGACAGTTCCACACTACCCCGCCCCCACCCCTCCAAATGCTCGCTTTTCTCAGCTCCTTTTCATGCTCCCCTCCTTTTTGGTTTTCCAACAAGGCGAGCCTTTAGCCGAACTCTAGAGAGGTGTAAAAGTATTACCATGTCAACAAGTGCCTTTTACCGGCTCTCACATCAAAAAAAAAATGAGGTCAATCATCTGGACCTTAGTATAGTATACACTGTTCCATAGAGGGTGCCAGAATAAGTCTAGCAAAACAGAAAACCAAAGCCTGTTCAGCACAAAGCACCTGAAAGACAAAGGAGGCACCATTATCCTCACATTACTCGAGGGAAACTCATAAATTCTTTGGGATGATGGATTAAGTATTCATGTAGGCACTGCAATATGCAGTCGTAGCCTGTTCACACTACCAGGATTGAATAGGCCTGGAAACCTCACAGAATGTGTGAAAATAAATCAGTAAAACGATTCCTGTGAAAACAAGACAGAGAAAACAATGATGGAAGATCGTTCTGAAGGGTGAGCTGGACCCCAATAGCCATTTCCAGAACTTGTGGTCTCTTTCTACCAGTCCACGGAGCTGCTGAGAGAAAGGAAGAGTGCAGAGAGCAAGGAATACTAGCATGCAAAAGTAGCACTGTAAGGGGGGGGGGAGGGGCAAAGAAAGTGGAGCCCTGCCCAGTTGCCTGGAGAGAAAAAACTGCTCTGCTGCTGACTCAGGACTCTCTTTGTTAGAGCGCTCTCTCTCTCGCTCTCCTCTTCTCCCTCCCTCTCCCTCCCTCCCCCTCTCTCTCCCTCCCTCTCCCTCTCTGATAACTTCACTTGGACTTACGTATCTCCCACTCTCCTGTGTTTCCATCCCCCATCCTCCATGTGATCAGGTCTGTGTCATACAACTGCTGCCATTCCATTGCCAACATTTTTTTCTTCCTAAGAACAACGCTGTGCAAAACCTTCTCCTCCTTACGCGATGACACCAGATAAAGGCGTTCAATCTAAATCTACAATGGTTTGACTAAAAGTGGTTCACGATCGGAACCAGAGCTCTGGGCCGTTTTATTCTCTTCCAGCAGCAACAACTTCCAGATGTTGACCGGCCAGTGGTTGGCAGTAAACTACCAGCACAGGCTCAGGTATACACTTCCAGATGATAGTGTGTGTGTGTGTGTGTGTGTGTGTGTGTGGGTGGGTGGGGGGTGGGGGGGTCCTTGACAAGTGAGAGATGCCTGCAATCTGGCAGTTGCCTTGTCACTGAGGACAAGACCATAAGAAGACTTACAGACTAACGGATGGTTTGAGAGAAAACAATGGTTGGCAGCCGTAAGAAGGGCGGACAAAGATACTATAGTGAATGAGGCTGTACGTTAAAGAGGGAGGAGGGGGGGGGGGGGGGGGCGTGAATGGTGATTCCAGCTGGACATGGTCCAATTCCCAAAGTGGTAATGCTCAGCAAGGCTCACAAAGACCCCGAGGGGGACCCCCTCCTGAAAAAAAAGGAGGTAAAGAGGGCCTCAGGGAAGGCAGGAGAGAGAGGAAGCCAAGAGGGGGAGCACTGATGAGCACGAGCTAGTCCAACACACTCTGAGATAGGGAGGAGGCAGGCATGTGCAGCAGGAGGAGGAAGGATAGAGAGGGATTAGGGATTACTTTACACTTTAAGGAAAGCGTGCTTGTATCTCTTAGACGAGACGGGCACCAAGACAACTGGATAGACTGATATATACTGTAATCAAAAATAAATCATTGATTACGATCAATTGGGATTTTGGGGGGGGACTACGCTGTTATAATGGTAGGGGAAATACTGCCGGCTTATTGGTAGGTCTGTGACAGGAACCTGGATCGTACTAGGACTCAGCTCAGTCATGTTTTAGTCAGACTTCAGTTGAATTCTGGCCCTGATTAAACGATTTGGTTCTGCTTATGACTTTGAGCAAAACACTGAACTTTGAGCAGTTCCTGGGAGAATGTACTGTTCATCTGTCCCGTAGATCTTTGCTTCAAACCAATGAGGATTTTTTTAATAGAGGGGAAAAAACCATACATCAAATATTGTACCAAAAAACAAGCAGCTATTACATTAATGTATCCAATGGCTGGGTGTACAGTGGGGTGAAAAATGAAAAGCACCGTGAAGAGAAGAAGGATGGCGGGGGAGGTGGAGTGAAAGCAGCAAGAGAGGGTGCTCGCCTGGCACAATGAGTCCTACTTGTTAGCCAGTGACAGTGTCAAGGATCGTGACAGGGTCCAGACGCTAGACACCAGCTGCAGCGCCTCGTAAATAGACCGCTGTCTCGCAGGCACATTTGCACGGCAGTGGTTGCACACACACACACACACACACACACACACAGATACACAGGCATGTGGGCACATGCATTTAATATGGCAGGCGCACACACAGACACTGACTTATTGTCTCTCACAAATCTTTTAAAAGGGACAGTGAACCTCTTTGTGTCCTGTTAAAGCTTCTGTGAGGAGAAAACGTAGTGCACAAACAAGAATGCTAATCTAACTAAAATAATTAAATATGTACTAATAATTAAATGTATTCAAAGATAACTAAATATTCATGCGCAATGGGGAAACAAAACAGAACTTTTTGTTTAGTCCGCGATTGTCTCCTACAACAAGATGAAATCCTTTCCCAGTACTTTTGCCTGGATGTAAACTTTGTGTGTGTGTGTCTGTGCGCGTGCACTAACCCTCACTCTGCGGTGATAGAGAGGGGGGTAACACACTACATCTGTCCTGTGGTGCGTGTTGGGAGAACATTTGCAGGAGAAACGGGGAAAAAAGGGTAGGAGAAAGTTGAGGGCTAACGATGAGATGAGAACTGAGCTGGACTGGGGGTGAAAGGGTTAAACGCGCAGGACTGATCCTGCTGAGCCAGCAGCAATGCATTAAAGTGCAAGGTTTCATTGTAGCAGATACAGAATGAAACTCCTTCCCATTAGACACGCTAGTAACTGAAAGGGCTCTTCGCACTGCTTAACCCTCACAGCACCGCGAAACAGACCGCAGCCACCGCGCAGGTACAGCCCCTGTAATTGGGTAATGACTCTGATGTTAGTGTGTAAACTCACGTGCGCGATGAGATTTGTAGTAATTATAGTACAGTTACCAAGTGTGCACACATATACAAATCAAACGGGCTCCAACTCGATACGTGAAGGGAGAGTAAGTCTGAATTCACACATAGAATTCAGACTTACTCCCCCTTTTCTTAGTCAAGCCTCCCACGCCATGCTACAGTGCACACAGTCTCTGAGGGGCTTAGGGAGGAGAAGGCAAGCCCTTCCTCCACTTATAGAAGGGCAGAACCATAATCATGGTAATTATCACCACCATCATCATCATCATCACACTGTCCTAACTAAGAGACACCACAGCAAAGCGACAGACGAAACAATGGAATAACCCGACCGCGTAAACAAACCCGATACTGGGAGGATGTATGGTGGAGCGGGTGATTGTAAGAAATGAAGGGGAACGTAGTGCTCAGTTCTCTGTTACGGTCTCAATAGTACAATAATTCTATTTCGGGTTTACACAGAGATGCACGCTGGCTTCATTGATTTCATCAGCTTAAGGCTTTGGTCTGGCAAATTCCTCGCAAAATCCCAATGTAATGGTTAAGGATAACGTCTCCCTTCGGAAGGTCATGCTTTACACATTACATGAAAGCACACGCTCCAAAACAAACACCTTGCCCCTTGTGAGCAGACATATGTGTTGACTCAAGACTTCTCCGCAGCCCATTTGTTTTAGTGCTCCCCCCCCCAAAAAAGGATCCTAATGAAATCAAAATGGGCCATGAAATGCTTGGTGATCAGCACACAGAAAGTCCAAAACGGCAAGAGACACAGAAATCACCAAGTAAACTCAAAGAAGCCCTAAACGTCCCGTCAAGGCAGAGCAGGGAAATATTCATATTGCTCCTGGCCATACGTTCAGCAATAATAAAACAACAATTACCATTCATCATTCTCTCATTCCCCCTCTCAATAGAACTCTAGTTAACATCAGCGCTAGGTAACAAGAACATGCCGCCTTTGGCCTAAAGTGGTTTATAGAGATGAACTCTGGACAAGCTAACGGTGTACCACAGATACTGTATGTTTCAAAGAAAAGGGACTGGACTGACTCCGTAGCATAAGTTATATATTTGTAAGTGGGAAGAAAGAAAATGAAGTAAACAGAACAGGCTTGAAGTATGTGAAAAGGTTGACAGGATGCAGCCCACCGATGCTGGGGAGGTGTTTGTAGGGGTTTGCACAACTCTCTGACCCTCAACCCAGCAGATCAGACGGACCAGACTGGCTGCACATCTATCATTTTATCAACCAGAAAAACCCATTTCATCCACCAAAAGTACAGATGGCAGAATAATAGCATCCATTACTTTGTAACACAATGACACACGGTTGGCATCACCATTTCAACGGGGCTCGTTCATGTGGGAAAGAGGGAATTAGACCGAGGACTACTAATGGCATTGTTAATGCAAGATGCACATGAGCGCTGCAGGAACGGCTCCCAAACCCCAGGAAGGAGTTGGCTTTTTGCAACTGCGGTTCGCTCATTTCAAAGTCAACAGGTTTTGGGTTAAAATGGCTTAAAATAAGGTTGATGGTGAAAAGAAGCCGAAGACATTTTGACGATTTCAAATACATCAATTAATACCCCCATTGTGAATTTTGAAGCTTTTATGTGTCCTATAAAAGGCTGCTGGTAACAGATACTACAAAAGGTCTGCTGGCCGACTAGTCGGCCTTCACAGCCTCTTTGTGCATGCTCGTGGTGCGTGAGTATCGTGTATTTGTGTTATGTCTGCCATTCTGCCCATTTTTCTGAAATCCATTGGAAAAATCCCATTGGCGTTTTTCTGAAGGAACCAGTGCGATGCTGACCTCTGAGGCTTGCCTTCAAAAATACCCCATCCTGCACCAGTCTCTTCAGATTGAATTTATACCCGTAGTGAAAGGAAAATAGATTACCTGAAAGTTAATCAGCAGTAAATTGCTGCAACATCTTCCTGCAATGTGCTGTTCTACTAAGCAGCAACGTCCTCCTCACCAATATGTGTGTGAGTGTGTCTATATATACTGCATACATGTAAATATATGTATAAAAAAGCCTGATAGGCTTTTGCTTACTCCAGTCTTGTCACAGAGCCGCAGGGTGTTGAAGGAGCCCATGGCGAACACCTCTCCGTCTGGAGCCCACGACAAAGATGTGACCGGGTAGTCATGAGAGGACGAGGAGTAAAGCGGACGACCAAAGCTGTCCCATACCTGTTGAGGGTTTCAATTATAAAAAGAAATCATGCCCACTACACAAAACAATCGATCTAAATACTATACTCAAACCCAACTCACCTTATATTTACAGTCTTCTCCACCTGACAGTATGACTTCATTAACTGAATTCCAGTCCACTTTTAGGACAATCCCATCGTGAGCCTTCCACTAGAGCGACAGAGGGGGAGCGAGAGAAAGAGAGTTACACAGCCACACAACACACTGGTCTCAAATAAATCCTTCCACTTTTAGTGATCCTGTTCTCTCTACTTTTTATACCTCACTTGCTCACTCCGTATGCCCAGGCGAAACACACATAGACACAAGCACATGTGTGTTGTGTACGTCCGTGTAAGGGACAAAAAAAAAAGATCTTCTGGGGCAACTGTTTTTCATTCCCCTTTTAAATCAGATCCCCAAGTCAGTTCATTTCAGACCCATGTTTTTCCCAGGCTGGCTGACGCACATAAATCCATTCACATTAAGTCTGCACATGTTCAACCTGGATCCCAGCATATGATCTGTGTGTTGTGCCTGAATGTGTGGTAACAGCTGAGGAAGAAGAAAACGTCAACAAGGCCTGCGTTAAATGGTCCACAGCTTATCCCAGGTGGTATTCAGTTTTAAGAAGGATCATGAACATATGTAGACATGAACTATACTCACCGGTGTGCAAATTCCTGCCTCCTGTACCCTCTCAGTGCAGTGAGCACTCTCAGATATATAGGACCATTATATTCGTATTCCCTTATTTAAACCTCATTTAGCTGTGCAAATCAGCAAACCTCAAGATAATTAAGAAAAGGGCTCACAAGGAAGGGAAATTCAAAGCATTAAGTGATACTGTATGTTATTACCAGACTTTTCTTAACTTTTTAAACAATATGGTTGTTGTGAGTTAATTCAGTGTATTATTGTGATGTCCACTAACCCATTTATTATTTATTAATAATCTGATTGTCTTTGGTTGATTTCATTTTTTGTAATTAAAACATTCGAGTCGAACAGATATTTTTTTGAAACTATGCCATATTGAATACTTTTGGTCTATTGACTCAAGTCACAGATTTTTACCTCTTAAAGATTACATCAGCTTAGTGTACCTGTATGACTTTGGCGCTGGGTTGCAACGGCTTGATGACTAGTTGTCTTCCTGACGTGTAGAGGACTCTGTCCGAGTCTGGACCCCAGGCCACAGAGTACACAGGAGACCCTGGAAGATGCCCAAACAGAGGTAAACATCTCATTTTATTACATTAATACAAAAAATACATTTCTGTAGTCCCAAAAGGCAGATACTCATGTAACATTTAAAACAGTATTATCACACCATATCCATTCATTAGAATGAAATGTGTTTGTGTATGAATCCCCACCTCTACTGACAAATCAGGAGTTAGTATAAAACACCAGTTTTAGGGTACACTTGTATTAATTCCTCTTCTCAGTGATCAGATTCCTGCAGAGATCTCCTAGCTTGCAAACACAGCTGCTGAGAAAACCTAACATGACCTTTACAGTATGAGCACAAATGTGTGTGCTTACGTACACATGTGTGAGGGAAACGTGTGTGTCGGATTGCGGCTACGCACGTGCGGAGGGGAGAGGACTTGCCATTTAACCCCCACTCCAGGTGCATGTGGTTTCTTACAAATGCGAACCGGTCACATGACCTAAACCCAACAAAGGCAATGAGTGGGACTGAGGGAAGTTCCTCTCTCCTCCCTCTAACTCACTCACTCACTGACAAGCTCTCTCTATTTTTCTCTCTTTCTCTTGTCTCTCTCTCTTTCAAAATAGGTCATGTAACCCAAGATGAACAGCCTGCTCCTGTAGCACGTGTGTGTGTGTGTGTGTGTGTGTGTGTGTGCGTGCGTGTTTATTGAGCTGTAGGCTGTCAAGAAAAGCAACACCTGCCGTGATCTGGGTGCAGCGGGTGTGATGATGTGCATTTGTGGCTATGCTACTTTTTTCAGGGTAATCTCTGGGTCTTTTGAGCAGCCGGTTCAGGGAAAAAATGTTGCTAACTACTGGGGCTGGACTGCTTTTCCTCTGCCAGGCTTTCCAGAGCGCCCGTCATTCGGGCAGTATGGTGCCATCCATTTCGCCAGAAGCCAACTTTTCATCCACAACCCCCATCTTTTATTCAGTGCAAAGACTGAGAGGAAACACTAAATAAGTCAAAAAGCATAATGCATCAATTAAGTAAGCCATTTGTAATGTCAATGCTGGATGGAAAATGTTTCATTATCAGTCTTTTTTTAAGTTAATAAAACTTTACTCTTATTCAAAAAGAAAAAAGATCATTTGGTTGTGCGGAGTACAATCAATTAAATAATAGGCTTAGCAGGTACGCACACTATACGCCACACATATGTTCACACAATCCCACAGACGAATATCATTGCATGTGAAGAGTGTAGAAAAGTATTAAGAACAAATTTAAAAGAAATGTGATGCGGCTATTAATTTGCCATCTGGCACCATGGCGTGGAATTGAAAGGCTCATCTGCAGAGGTGATTCATTTGATGTGTCAAAGTCCTGGAAGAAGCAGAGGGCTCCCCCAAACACATGAATGAAACGGCTGCCCTGTGTACCTGCTCCTCTCGAATGGGTCTCTGCTTCTAGCTCTTCTTTCCCCCTCTATCACAAGACGCCTTCTTTTAGCCAGATGGTCCGTCTAACGCGATCAGTATTGTGTGTGAGCGAGAGAAAGAAAGAGAGGGAGTATAATTGGTGTCGTTATGTTGTGTTTACTAAATGACTCCAGCTTTACATTGCTTCTGCGGCTGGCTGGCAGCTATCATGGATAAAGCCTGGTCTTTGAACTATACCGGACTAAAACTCAGATTGACTCCTATATAACCCTTAACCAGCAAAACTTTTCGAGATTTGTACATTCAAAATAGGCAATAAATACTTTCAAATTGCCAATAGATGCGAACTTTTGGCCTAAAGAACACATCTATTACTTACTATTCAATTTCTCATTCAAACTCTCAAACCAGGTTTGGTGATTGTTGGAACAGTGAAAATAAATTGATTGTTTCGCTCAATGGAGTTTTGTTGTTTTGTCAAGTTTGAATAAAGAGCATTTTACAATGACCCAGCAAGGTAGAATGACTGTTTCTGTCAATGGAGTGAGGTAGACTTATCTGTTTCTTTTAAATACCTCAGTCTCAGTGTTAGACATAAAACAGGCATTAGCAGCCATCATTGGGACAACACAATGCACAGGGTGCATGCACAGAATGAATGTGCTCTGCCTTGAGTGAGTGGGGACAAAAAGGGTTGACTAACCATAAAGAATAATAAATAGAAGTTTTACATAAAATCTAGATACATATGAGGCTCAAAGTCAGTAGATAAAGCATCGGCCTTCAGCATTACCTTGGCTGGCTAGTGTTGAACGTAGCATCCCGCTTTTTGACCAGATCTTGATCTGCCCATCCTCTCCGGCTAAGTCATTAGATGAACAGATTAAATGGATTTGACATTAGGAGGTTTCAATTCATGCATACATTTTTTTGAAACATCAATGAAAATATGTCCTTGACATTTTACCCGTAACAAGAGCAGTTCCATCGTAGTTCCATCTTCCAGCCAAAACAGCTCCCTTGTGTGCCTCTACACTCTTCTCGACGCGCCCCATCTTGGTGGTCAGGTGGTACTTCCCTGCAGAGAGACAAAAAGAGGCTTAATGTATGGCAATTCCACACCATGACTGGATCTGGTTGTTTACAGTCTTTAATTGAGGAACACTGCCTGTCTGCAGTAATTCTATGCTAGTGTGTGGGTTTCGTCTGCAGGCCATGTTTTTATAAGTCAGACTGAATCGGGTTCTTGACTGAGGCAGATGAGTTTTGCCACATGTTTTTTGCCAATCAAGAACTCTGATGACAAGATGTAATACAAGTAAACAGTAATCCCCTGACACACATTTAGCAACAAAGCTACATGTTCTCCTTGAAGCTAAATTTTCAACAAAGTGGATGAGTCAAACTAAAGAGTTTCTGTTGGTTGAATTAGGGACATGATGTATTTCCTAGACAAGAATGGTCATCAGACACAGACAGTTATTGAGGACGCTGGCCTAACATATACTTTGTGGCAGTGTGTATTAAAAAATTCTGCACGTTCTATGTAATTTCTGGTGGCCTAAAACTGCAAATCAGCATGCTGCTGCTCTCTCCCATTTCTAAATTTAAAAGTTACTGGTTCAGCAGGTAGTGAATAAAGCATATACAGCTGCACTGATATACTTCAAATGGGAAAAAAAAACATTTGTTTTTTATATAACATGTATGTTCTATTTATATATGAACTCACATCAAAACAAATTGTTCTACGTTTGTCTGTTCTGATTTGTTTGCTCGCTCTCTTGTTATCTGTCAGAAAATATATTTCTTTGTCTTATAATGACAACATCTCAACCTTTCGCTTAACTACTTTTATTGATGGCCTATACTGTTTGTTGAGGAATTTCTGATTATAAATATGTCTGCCATCTATTATAAAACCACATTGTAGCTTCCCAGGGTAAAAGTGATTGAGATTGAAACAGTTTTATTCCAAAATGTGTGGACAAAATTGGTCAATGCACACCAAAGTAAAATAAAATTAAGTGATTGTCATGTTTGGTTCAATGAAAAAACGAAAACGTACTTCTAATAATAGAAATACTGGTATTTAGGGAAAAAAGCAGGAGAAAGTTGCAAAAGGGAATCACAAGTTTTCATTCTCTAGTCTGCCAGAGAAAATTGCTGCTTCAGTTTGTGGGTGTGTTTATGCAACCCAACACTGCCATTAGTGTTGTGACCACACATTGCCTGCCATAACGGTACATCCATATGATGTGTGTTTATATCTAATATAGTCTGAAAATGGGGCATTGTAGGCCATGTGGATGCCCCGCAAACAAACTTTGTTGCCAGTTTGAAATTACAAATGTACAGATGGAAAACAAAATCCCACCTTGGACGATTCAACATTAAACTGGACCAGAGGCGGACTCACTCTTTACTACAATAGTACAACTCTTCCCACAACGAAAAGGAATATGCTATCTGAAACAGTAAACTGGTTAAGATGATTTCCTATTAATAGATAAACTCCAAACTAATGATTAAAGAAGGCAGTCATCATCTCAATATAAAAACAGGGCTGAAGGGGTGAAAAGACCTGAACTATAGTGAAAACAGTGTTACCGGTTATTAGGTTTGGTTAGTTCAGTAAGCTTTTGAAAAGGTTATCACTACTTTGTACTCTCACTCATTTATTTTCCCTGCATAGTACTGAAACGTGTTTTATCTGTTCACTAATTAAACAACTTGTAATACAAAACTGATATATTGATGAGAAAAAAAGCAGAGTCCCACTGGCCCTATTTCAGAGAATAAAGAAACTTACCATCGGTGCTGGTAAGGACAAAGATCTCAGTCTGGTTTGGTTTCTTGCCACCAACGGTCTTGGGGAGCCAATGTAGGTCAATGGGGTAAATGTCCTCTGATAACTTGACAACCAGACTGGTCTCGCTGGTCAGCAGGTTCCACTTGAGGATCTGGTGGTCCTCGCTGCATGAGTACAACTCATCTGCTGTGGTCCAGCCAACACAGCTCACAAGTTCCTTATGTGATCTGCTGTTAAGGAAAGTGACCCAGGGAAATTTTAATGAATATGTTGATCATCTGCTATAAACGGGCTCTTTAATTAATAATTAATATAACCTAGATTTGGTACAACTAAGGTGCTAGCGTTGGAAACAGTGGGAAAGGGGTCGAACCAAGCAATAGGAGCTACCAATTCCTATTTAGCAACGCTGCTCAGGGTGAATCTACAGGTGCTAACATTAACAATGGACCCCAGATTTGTCGTGTGACATAACATATATTTCAACGGTACAGAAACACGAGGCTCGATAAACAACGTTGTAGAAAGGATATGTTTGGGTTCCTGTAGCAGCGATGTTTTCAACCTCATCTTGTATGTTTGCTCCGTTAGTGCCTAAACAAAAACAGAGTTAGTGGCAATACCTCACATTAAAAACGCTTATGTTTTCACATCAATGTCGAAACAACACATACTAAAAACAATACAGAACACATCAATAGGTTTAACAGTACCCGGTAGATTAGGCAACTCAGTTGTTGGCATGATCTGGTAACTGTGGCGGGGAAACAAGCGTCTGCAGTTGCTACGGTACCTGTCACTGTTGCTAAGGTGAATCCTGAGATGTCCCCGAGCCTTTACGGCTCCGTGGATGCTAACGTTAACTTTTTTCCCGGGTAAAACAGACGTCCTTCTGTTGTTTTTACAGTTAATATGGAACCACCACATATGTATGCGTGTCATTTACGCCAGAAAAAATATGCACGAAAGGTCACATTATTCAGCGCACCCCTATCCATCGCTAATCAACAGTTTCTCGCTAACGTTATCAAGGCTAATCTCTGGTAGCCATGTTATTTGGGTCATGAAAAGCCTGAAGAGAAATCTTCTCGCGAGAGTTAAAAGTATCGCTTCCGTGAAAACGGATATTTCGAATGTTAAGTGAAAATGAAGTCTGTTAAATAAATATGACGTATTTAACAGCACTCATTGAAATCCGATATATGAACATTAGTCGTTGATCCTTCGGTATGTATTTTATTAAATGTAAACTATCCCTTCGTTATGTTGTAACCAGGCAATAGTTTAAATATATCTACACAAAAGTTTCGAATTCAACAATAATCTCGAATAATCTAAAATTGTAAATGTATATTGTTGCTCTCGGAATTCTTTTGTTTGTGTCATATGGTCATGTTTGTTTGGAGCGAAACGGAGTTGGCTTCGTCCCCTTTTTTGAATTTGGTGTTTTTTTCCCCTGCCCTTTGAACGTTCCATGGTGCCTTGCGTCAGTTTGTAACGAATCTGGTTCGACAGCACAGTTTAGGCGCCATTTACAAGTTAGAGTTTTCTACTGGCAGAGGGACTCGGAATGAGACGGGGCTAAATTTTGTGGATTATATTTTCCAGGTCTTGGATTAACGAATACTTTTTCGAAATCTCGAATTGGGTCAGCAAGAGCGAATTTGATTTACTGTGCCTATATTTTGGAAGGTACATTGAAAAAAAACATTTTAACTATGAGGAAAGTAATGATAGGGTTCCGTCTATTTGCTGAAATGCATAACGTTAGTTCCGGACGAGATCTAACATTACGAAGCACGCTGCGTTTTGACTACAAACAACGGCGAAAAACGTTGATATCGCTATCATTACTCTGGAATGCAATGAGGAATTATCTTTTCTTGCCTAGTATTTTTTTACGCAAACTGTGCCTTTTCGTAGACACACCCCTAACAGTAACATGTAACTTATCCGAATGTCTAACTTTATGTTAATGGTGCAGATCGTTGCATATAGGTTCAGTTGTAATGGCTTTGTCTGGATAAATTAAACTACTTCATCCTGGATTTTACGTTGTTCGCGCAAATTAAGCGCCCGTTTCAATTCAGACCAAGTCGCGTTTACTTTGAGTACAGTTGACGTTACAGTGTCGCGTGAACGTTATAGCTCCTCGGCGCAGACGTCTACTAGTTAGCCGTCGCGTTAGCTTCATCGTTAGCATTGAGGTGTTGTTTTACATCAGCTAGTTACCGTTAGCAACCGCCGCTAACTTAACGACTTTAGCAAACTGGAGGAGAAAAAAATCCAGTAACGTGGCATCTTTTCGCCAACGCCAAGCTGCGGTAGCGTTACTACTGTCCTGAGCAGGCGTAACGTTCGTTATAACGCAGTGAACGTCCGTTA
Organism: Pungitius pungitius; assembly: GCF_949316345.1. Lineage (NCBI taxonomy): Eukaryota > Metazoa > Chordata > Actinopteri > Perciformes > Gasterosteidae > Pungitius > Pungitius pungitius. The sequence continues at coordinate 10,129,762 of NC_084902.1, read as the reverse complement.
TTTGTCAAACTATATCTTAAATTGAAGTTAGTCTCCATTTGGGATTTCAATGGGCTTTCCTACTAGCGATGTTGACTTCTAGGTTGGCTCATCTAATCGAAACCGCCGTCATCAACGTAGGAGTTTAACGTGTTAGAGCACTAAAGTGAAGATCGGCGTCAGGCTCGTGATACCGAAGTCTTCGCCGTCGACCAGGAAGCCCGTTTAGTGAGAAACATGTCGCATGTTACACCGCAAAGAATGAAGCCATCTGCGTGTTCACTTTATTTTCCGCTCTCCTCGTCATTGCGAGGGTTCATTAACCGTCCGACTCCGAGGCGCGAATCAAACGCCTCGGGTGCACAGTGGTGGGGGGTGTAACGTTAACGGAAACCATTCTGTCACAGGTGGAGGTCATTCATTCTTTAACCGGGGGTTTGGGGCTCGTGTTAGAATGGCAACTCCTTTTGCTTCAATCACCTCGCAGATTGGCAGCCGCAACGCGCCCATTTTTTTATATAACTTCAAACGTCGTTATTCATGGTGAAACTTTATCTATTGTTCTCTCTTTTTATTTATTTAAAAATATGGTCACGGGTGGGGGGGGGGGTCTCGCGACTAACAGTTTATACGGACGGCAGTGAGCGGGTTCCGAGTGGTAATGATTAAAGCTTTGACAACAGTAGCTGAGTGGGACCGACCCAAAGTAGAGTTGGGAGATTGACAGACGCAAAAAAGCCCACTCATGGATATTACCCTCCCCCTCCTCTCCCCTCTACCCTCTCCCCAAATGACCCCTTAAGATTTCAAACCATGCCCTCCAAAACTGCGAAGAGCTCCACTGCCAAGCCGAGAGGGAAAGGGTCGCAGCCCCGCGATGACTCCGGAGACGAGCTGGATGGAACCCCTCAAGAAACCGACCCCAGCGGCCAGGAGGACGCACGGCCGACCACCGGCAAGTAACAAAGGCTTGACAGGGTGTCTGGGACTAGCAATAAGTTGTGTTCACTCAATGGCTTTGCGTGTGTTGTAGTGGCCGCTGCTTTGAAGCTTCCCCCCCCCCTTTCTCTCTCTTACTTAAAACGCGTAGTTAGAATGTTTGATTTTTTGTTTTTAAAGTGTCATTCATCAATAAATTTCTTTGGATTTTTTTTAAATTTGATGATTTTCTTATCGTCGAGTGTAACGTTACTTTTTCTACCCCGGATCCTCTCGGCAACCGAGGTAATTTATTTCGATAACAAATTGTTTTATGAAGTTAGATCAAAACTGGAGTTTGGCGTTATTCTTATAACTTCGTGAAATGTGATTTGGGCGGTTTAAAGTGTATGTAAAGCTTAAGCTATTGGTATCAAAGGATTTTATTTTTCATTCTTCATAGAATATGTTAAAATGCTGCAAGAGTTTGATGTGCAAACATCGACCCCACAGCTTTTTTTATGCTCATGCGAGCACAAAAGATTCCGGACAGGTCGCTATGGCTTGGTGGGATGGCAATGCAAGCGGTTGAACGTAATACTTTTCGGGCTTTAAAACAGCAGTTTTACCTGTGTGCGTTTGGAGTACAGCTAAGATTGGGGGGGAAAATGTTACGGTGATTATCTAAATGTGCACTGACTTATTATTATCGGGGTGGGGGATGTGGCGCGTCTACTCGCAAGTATAAACGCGTGTCGTGGTGCGTTCGGGTGATCATATGTGTTCACAGGCGACCACGGTCTCTTTGGGGTCGGCTCGTTTTTTCAGAACAAAGAAACAAACGAATGCCTGTCAACTTTCTCGGTAGTCGTTGTTTGTTTTTGTTTTTTTTTCTTCTGTCGCTCCTTTACCCCTCCCCCACGAGGCACTGCCCACCCCGCCCCCTCCCCTCCCTGCCACCCCACCTGAAACGACTCGCACAGAAGAATTAAAGTTGTACTGTTTTATTTTATTTTTTGTCATTCTGTGCCACAGATCCGTCCCAAGGGGAGGCGGTTGATAACCGAAGTTTGGAGGAGATTCTCGGCAGCATCCCCCCACCCCCGCCCCCAGCGATGACCAATGAGCCGGGCGCTCCTCGCCTGATGATAACACACTTGGTCAACCGCAATTTCAAGTCGTACGAAGGGGAGAAGGTTCTGGGGCCTTTTCACAAGGTACGAGGAACGCCGGTCGCGTGGGGAGCTACTTGGTGGATGTGTGGTGGGGAGCTCACAGAGTCCCCACCATGGGAGTGCTTTCTCAAGTGGATTGTGTTCGTCTTTAATGCCTTATTATGGTGACTTGTGTTATTGTAGAGACAAAAAAGTGAAGTATTATTATTGGTGTTATTGAAATAATTATTCATACATGTATTGAGTTATATATATTTTTTTAAAGGTGGGAAGTCCTACGACTCTATTTTGATTTAGTGAGTGTATAGAGAGAGCAAGGTATTGATCCGGAGTTGTGCTGATATTTACCATAAATGATGCCTGTCCTTAAACCTGGTCTTTTTGCCTTTTTCTGTAACACTAATTGTTATTCAAGTAAATCCTGAATACACCCACTTCACAATTAATTCACATAACATTCACCATTCTGCTATGCTCAAGTTCCTATACAGCTAGTAGTTCACAGTATTTGTCGATGCAGTATTTTGTTATAATTGATTTACATTTTTTTTATCTTCTCTCTCACCTTTCTCTCAGCGCTTTTCATGCATCATTGGTCCAAATGGGAGTGGGAAGTCCAATGTGATCGATTCAATGCTCTTTGTGTTTGGCTACAGAGCTCAAAAGATCAGATCAAAAAAGCTCTCAGTGATGATTCACAGCTCCGATAAACATAAAGATGTGCAAAGCTGTACCGTGGAGGTGCATTTTCAGAAGATAATTGATAAGGTATATATCTTTACATCTCTCACACAAATACACACTGAATTCACCCTGCCTGCTCCTGAATTGATCAACACAGTCAATTTTCACTAAGGGTGACTCTAGTGGACAGATATTTTTCTTGAATTTTAAATATACATTTCTCTCAATGTTCATAAGATAATATTGCTACACAGTGATCACAACAGTAACTTAACAGACTCAAAGCAGTCATGAAAGTTACAATTGACACCCACAGCTTAGTCAATTCATTATGAGCTACATTTGATTTAATCTATTTTTTAAACATGTCATTTATAGAGGCTCTGCTTATTTGGTTAAACTATTAATAGTCCATCAAATGTGTTTGTGTATTAAGAGACACATTTATCATTTGCATTAGATCACATATTACTTTAAAAACTAAATGTTAAAAGTCATTGGTGTTTCTGTATTTGATCTGCCACAGGGGGGTGTACATTTTGACTTAACCAATGTTAATTATTTTGAAGCCTATTTTTTGGTCCACTAGTTTACTGTAAATTAAAATCAAGTTATCAAACTAATTCCAGAATTTTATTAATTCTGCAGGCTTTACACTCGGCCATTTCCTAAACTTGAAAATTGTGTTTTAGTAAGTGGTGTACACAGCTTGGATTATTAGACTTGTTTTTAAATGTATACATTTCCAGACAAATTTACGATTTACATTATTAAATCTAAGATGTTTTTTAGATTTTTGTAAATGTAACATAATAGAAAACACTCCAATATTTATATGGTATTTTCCCAATGCTACTGTAGCTGGCTGTGCTTTTTAAACAAGTCTTTTTCTAAATTGCTGTTAATGTGCAGCCCATTTATCTGTCAGCACTATGAGTGCCATTTGATGTGTAGAGCCATTAAGAGTTTCTCCTGAACTTTCATGCACTAAGCTGTTCTGTGTCTTCTCCCCCCCCCCCCTCTCCCCCACCCTACCCCCTGAGCCAGGAAGGAGATGAATACGAAGTCATCCCAAACAGCAAGTTCTATGTTTCCAGGACGGCAAACAAAGACAATTCTTCAGCCTACTATATCAATGGCAAAAAAGCCACATTCAAAGAGGTGGGGGCTTTACTCCGCAGCCATGGCATTGACCTGGACCACAATAGATTTCTGATCTTACAGGTAATTGTAATTTTTTTTAAAAATTATAAATTCCTCCTGCACTTTTTTTGTATCCTCAATGTGACCATCCCATTCTGCCGGATTTCTTGCTCTTTGTTCTCTACCCATTCCCCAGTTTTTTTTAAAATCTTTTTTTATGGCTATCTTAAAGCCGTGTCTGTCTGTGGGAGGACCTGTTTCATTCTTTTTTTGAATTGGAAAGGAGAGGATGTGCCCTTAGACTGCTATAGCAGCGCATCATGGTTTGAAACAATGTGGAAAGGTGCGAACCATTATTTGCTGCTTTAGAATTTTAAGGAAATAATTCAATTTTCCCCTTACATGGAAGTGGATGTGAGTTCAATGGGAACAGGTTGGAGTTCCCTTTACCATGTACCTGCCACGCTTTAGCAGCACGTAAATATTGGCGTGTAAGAATAGACCCCAACCCCAATATTAGCAGTGCTGCTTCAGTGTGGTTGGATCAAACAACCTCTATTACCACAGCTTTAATATTGGTTCAATACTGTAATGTATTCCTGAATATGCCTGAAAGTAAGTGTGTGTGTGTGTGTGTGTGTGTGTGTGTGTGTGTGTGTGTGTGTGTGTGTGTGTGTGTGTGTGTGTGTGTGTGTGTGTGTGTGTGTGTGTGTGTGTGTGTGTGTGTGTGTGTGTGTGTGTGTGTGTGTTTTAGTTTTGCATTGTGTTTAAATGAGTTGACTAGATACACTCTTAACCCGTCTGGTTGTGTCACATGTGTATCGCATCCATTATTACTGATTAACCCGAGGCTTATGGGGTGATGATGACACAGGTCAGAGCAGTACCAAATGGTGGATTTAATCTTTACTGTCCCGTTTTTAAATGCTGCTATTTTTACAAAGTGTGTTAGTTTTGGGTTAGCACTTAGTCTCTACCCTCCACTGTGGTTTTGCGGTTAGTTGGTTGATTACATGTGTCATGCTTGACTGCGTGTGTGTGTGTGTGTGTGTGTGTGTGTGTGTGTGTGTCCGTTTGTCCGTTCATTCTCAATGGTCTTTAGTGTCTTTGGCTCTCTGTCTATGACATGGCTGCATGAGTGTGGGAAGAGGCTTTAGCTTTTCTCCAAGGTCACATTTCCAGGCCTCTGGCTAGTTTGTGCTCCGGTCTGAAGAGAGAGACGTCTGATCTCCGCTACCTTGACTGGCTTCTCTTTTCTTTCACTCATAATGTATACGTAGCTCACGTATTACTTTTAAAACGTGATTTGTTAATTCGACTTTTCTGTATCTACAGGTAATGTGTTTAACATTAAATATATTTTGGCCTAAATTAGTAAAAGAACACGTGTTAAAATTAGATTAGAGAGTTTTAAACAACACCAGGTGAAGAGGTGTGTTTAGTATTAGGAATTTACACCAAGATTTAGAAATAGCTTCTTGTTCTGTTCATTATAATTTTTTAAAAATGTTTAAACACTTTAGATTTGATAATTCCAATTTCTTTCTTCTCCTTTAAACGTGTTCAATGTTTTTGAAGCAATTAATAATGTCCCCTAAAACAACCATCAGGTTCATATCCTATGTCATATTTTTATTTATAATTTTTTTTTTTAAAGAATGGTGGTTATTCTAGAGTGACGCGTGTATTGCGTTCCCAAAAGGAAGCTTAATAGATATTGTTTGTGCATAGTTCAAGTATGCAGCTACTAAGGTGTGTGTGTGTAATAGATCAGCATTATTTTTAAGTTTAGGGATATGAAATGTATTAACCACATATCTTTAAAATGGTTGTTGTGGGCGATGTATTTAATTTGTTTAATTTAAAGGGTTTTATTATAAACTTTTGCTCTGTGTTTTCAGTCAATGATGCATGCCTGTCTTTGTCCATCTGTTGCTGCGGACGGTTTTTAGGGCGAGGTGGAGCAGATTGCCATGATGAAGCCTAAAGGACAGACGGAGCATGACGAGGGCATGCTGGAGTACCTGGAGGACATCATCGGCTCGTGTCGCCTCAAGGATCCGATCCTCACCCTGTCACGCCGCATAGAGCTGCTCAATGAGCAGAGGGGAGAGAAGGTGACACGCACACACACTCCCACGATCTGCTCACACACTCCTAAGTTAACCGACTGTTTTTCCTGTATCCCGACTTCATTTGCTGGGACACGTTGTAGTTTGAAGAGGCTTTTTAGCGTGTTTTTGGAATCTTTGAATGCACATAAGTGAAATTTAAAATGAATAATTTAATTTTTATAGTTTGTGAAAGATAACCAGCTCCAACTACCCGAGACATGATTCATGCTATTGATACAACATTTTACACATGTAAACCTTAAACCCTAAAATTTCCTTTTATTATTTTATTTAACATTGTAAGTAATGATACAGGAGTGATTAGAAACACAATTATTTTATTTTTGCTTTTATCTGAATATGTATCTGTGAAAAGAATGATAAAGATTTCACCAATGCATAAAATGAATGTATATCATTTGTATCAGTGGTTTGTTCCCTGATATTAAGTACTGTGGTTGTTTCTCTGCACTAGCTAAACCGAGTGAAGCTAGTGGAAAAGGAGAAGAATTCTCTGGAGGGAGAAAAGAACAAAGCTGTGGAGTTTCTCACTCTGGAAAATGACATCTTCAAACACAAGAGTCAGCTCTGCCAATATTATGTGTGAGTGCACGACCACCTTCTTTCACTTCTGTACAAATCAATCAATAGTATAATGTCATTAGATTTCAATGTAAACATGACCCAACAATATTATAAAAAAAGACGTCTAATTAATTGTATTTTATTTTCTATTAAAAAAAACAGCATGATCTATGTGTCCATTTCTTTTTGTGCTAACTGTTAAGTGGAAAGTATTACATTTTTCCACTCACTGTTTTTTCTGCTATCTCTCTGCCATCAGTCATGATCTGCACAAGCGTGTTGTAGATAAAGAGCAGGAGAAGCAGAAGATCTTGGAGGACACCAAGGAACTAACTGAGAAAAATGCAAAGATATCGCAAGAGACAGAGAAAATGAACCAAGAGCTCAAAAATGTGGAGAAGTAAGTTTTTGCTCTCTTACTAATCAGTGTATCATGTTTTATCATTTAATTATTTTGTGTTTGTCGGTGCCATTCAAAGACAGAATCTGGTCAAGTGTCCTAAACGGTGATTGTTATACAAATTGTTGCGTAAAGTACAGGGAAGTTTTAGTAGTAGTTTAACTATAAATAGTTTGCTGTGAATTAATATAAAAATGGGGATTTTCTATTGTTTGTGCCTTGTTTTGCCTGCTTTTTATATTCCCTTGGTTGACTCGGTTGATTTTGCGTGACCGACTCGAGTGTACTCTGTAAAAACGCCGTTCCTCCACTAGGAAACAAAATAAACTCAACAAGTACATTGAGACCCAGAAGGAGAAGTTCACACAGCTGGACCTGCAGGACGTTGAAGTGCGTGAGAAGATTAAGCACTCCAAGAGCAAGAACAAGAAACTGCAGAAGCAGCTGGAAAAGGACAAAGAAAAGGTGTGTTGGACTTTAAATTGCGTTCCACTATTACACCCACGGTTTGCTATGCTCTCGTAGTCTACATCATTTCACGTTGACAGTATTACAGGAGTCTCATCATCTGTGGAGAGAGCATCATTGACATAATTTACGATACATATCCATGAACAAATATGGGGACGGACTAAATCAAGACACTCCAGCAGCAGTGGTAAGACACAACAGAGTGGCTGTTTACTTTGTCCCGCGGCCAAGAAAGAAACATGGGCACTAAAAATACAACTTCCGTTGCTTATAGAAAACACACGCGTTGTTGTTTTGAGGCTTTACGGAAACCTACAATGAATTACAGACTCTAACGGCAACTCGTCTTTAGTACGTATCAAATTTATTTCACTTTGTTGTGAATGTTCTTATTTTATTTTTCCAAAGCCTGCCTCATTTCACAGGTTTGTCGTGTAGTTGAACAGTGTGTACTTTGTATTGTGTTTTTAGGCATGTTTACATTTATGTTGTCGATCATCAACATAGATTCTACCGCAATACACTTCCTCGAGATAAAGCATTTTTTAAATGTTTTTATGAATACAGAGAAAATTTCAAGTGAATAAATTTGTGTAAAAACGATGCAGCTAGTTTTAAGCATTAAACAACAATCCTGGAAGAGTTATAGTTTAAGTGAATACTGTTGCCGTGATGATGCCGTCTCAACAACTTGCACATAGGACCAAGATTTAATTTGGGATTATTTTGGGCAAGGAGAAATCAATGTATGTGTCCCAGATGAATTAACATCATGCATTTAATAATAATTCAGTGTAAAATAGTAAATCACAGTTCATGTGGCAATCTGCCCTAAACAAGCCACCAGGGGGCTGTGAAGTAACACAAGTCGATCGCCCATTGATGACCCGCTCATGCTCTGCCTCGCTATTAATGGAGTTAATGAACCTCTATTAATGTTGCTGAAACATGTTTTTGCACAAGCAGAGAGTTCAGAGTTCCCTCGTAACTTTTAAGTGTATAGCTTCTCTGCTTCAAAACTCCATCTGCTCCACCAACAATAGCTGTGCTCTGGAAATGTAGTGGTCAGAAGCAGGCGGACCTCTGGGGAGCAGTGTTCTGCTGTGCGGTAGTCAACTATGGCCTGGCTTGTGTAACACTCCTAGCAGCTATGTTCACATTTCACCCGCTGTTAACCCTACAAAACATAGACTATGTACACATGCACACACTCCCTACTCCTCGCCTTGTTTCGGTCCTGCCAAGCAGCAGACTGTTGTGCCAGTATTTGCTCAGTTCTCAATGTACGTTTTGTAGTTGATCACAGTTGTTTGTTTTGGAGCTGGCAACACGTGTATTCAATCCGTTGTATTAATGCCTCTTGTCTTCTAATACGGTCTCTTTTATTCGAGAGGGGTCAAACACGCCTCACCCGTTTCTGAATGTTCACCCACCTGGCTCATCTTTCAGCTGGAGGAAGTGCGCGGTGTACCAGCCAGCAGCGAAAAGGCCATCTCTGAGGCGACGGCACGCAAGGAAGAGCTGGAGAAGCAGAAGGTGAAGGAAGAGAAAAAACTTGAGGCGGTGATGGAGAGTCTCAAGGAGGAGACCAGCGGTTTGCAACAGGACAAAGAGGTGCGTGTCATGTGTCCCGGTGTTAGTTTGTTGCCTGCTTTTCTGAACCTGAGATGAATACATTCTTGCATACTTTCCGCAAAGTCCTGTCTCTGAAGTCTTCCATACTGTACCTCCCCGCTTTTTGTGTCCTCCAGACCAAAGAGAAGGAGCTGATGGAGCTCAGTAAGGCTGTGAATGAGACCCGGTCCCGCATGGACCTGGCTCAGTCGGAGCTGGACATCTACCTCAGCCGCCACAACACCGCTCTGACGCAGCTCAACACGGCCAAGCAGACACTGCAGACCACTTCTGACACGCTGCGTGAGCGCCGTGCAGCCATCAAAGACTTGGAGGTCAAGATACCTCAGAAAGAACAGGAGCTCAAAAAGGTGAAAACTCTTGTTGTTTAGGCCTTTACCTTGGACATTTCTACAGTACTAATCTAAGGTTGTTTTTTTTGCTTAGTTCATCCGTTGAATGACCATCGGCTGCCCTTAATTGGTCCTCTTTTTTTTCTTCTTCCTCAGGATGAAGTAGCGCTGGAGCAGCTGATGAAGATGGATAGTGAGACCAGGGAGGTGGTGAGCCAAATTAGGCAGAAGGTGGATGAAGCGAAGAGCTCGCTGTCCTCCAACCGCAGTCGAGGAAGAGTCCTGGATGCTCTCATGCAGCAGAAGAAGAGCGGCAGGATCCCTGGAATCTTTGGAAGATTGGTAAAACGTAGAGAGGATTACACGGCACCGACATTTATGGTCATGTAGTTATGGTGTGCGTTATTAACTACAAATGTTTCCTTTTTTTAATTACTTTTAAGCATTTAATGTCTGGAATAACAAGCAGCTGTCTCAAAATGTGTGTTTTTTTTATTTTGTTTTTGTGAATGTAGGGAGACCTTGGAGCCATTGAGGAGAAGTATGATGTGGCCATTTCGTCTAGTTGTGGCGCCTTAGATAACATTGTCGTGGATACCATTGACACAGCTCAGAAATGTGTCATGTTCCTTAAAGAGCAAAACATTGGGTTTGCCACCTTCATTGGACTGGACAAGGTAAAAGGGCATTACACTGTAGGATGTGTAGACAGGACAAAGAGCACGGAGCATTTAGTCTCTTCATGAAGCTCTTGTGTTAAATAACATACATACTGCACTCTATTGGCTTCAGTAGCTGGCCACGGGAGTTTTGTTTTAGTTTGGCGTTTTTGACATTTGCAAAAATTGTTGCATTTTATCACTTGGCTTTCTAAAAGTGTATATTTAGTAAGCTTTTTGAACACTATTCAGGTTTCCTTAGATACCTCCCCACTTCCTTTTTTCCAGATGAAGGTGTGGGAGAAAAACATGGCTCCCATTCGCACTCCGGATGACTGCCCTCGTCTCTTTGACATGGTGCGTGTGAAAGATGAGAATGTGCGGCCCGCCTTCTACTTTGCCCTGCGGGACACCCTGGTGGCCGAGGACATGGAGCAGGCCACAAGGATGGCCTTCCAGAAAGAGAGGCGCTGGAGAGTGGTCACCCTGAAGGGGCAGATCATCGAGATGGCTGGTAAGTGCATATTTTCATAACTGTAGCTTTTTTTGGGAGGCATTCTGTTTTACTATTTATTTGTTTTCCCACTCTGTGGTCTGATTGTGCTTCTCAGGAACCATGACCGGAGGAGGAAGAGCGCTGAAGGGCAGGATGGGCTCCTCTATTGGTGCAGAGGTCTCCCAGGAGGAGGTCAGTTTTACAACGTGTCATTACAGCAGCAAAGTGCACACAGACATAGTTAAAAGCAAGATCAAAACCAGTTCTACATAGCAGTAATACAACCAAAAACAAGAATCCACAGTAGCTGACTTTAAATTAATTATTATATGTACTGAAATATATGTTGGTATACATTCATGTATATTATGTCCATCTTATACTGGTATAAATACTTTTTCTACAAGTGACACTAGTATTTGTTTTTTGTATCGGTCAAACCTATCCCAGTGGGTGAAGCAAGCTTTATTTAAAAGCTCCTTTAATTCACCCTTCAAACTCTTTTTTTATTAAAGTTTTACCACAAACACGTTTCTATGAAGTAACTCTGAGATACCGGAGTCAAATGGAACCCGGCACTGCAGGCTAATCGATATGAGACGTGATGATCTTCATGTGTTTTCTGCAGCTCAACCGTATGGAGAGCAGGCTGAATGAGAAAGTGTCGAAGCTGCACGACTGCCAGGAGAAGAAGTTGCAGCTGGAGGAGAACGTCCAGCAGCTGCGACGACTGCTCCGAGACATGAAGAACACCCAGGAGAAATACGCCAACAGCATGACCGTATGGCACATTCACCGTGCTTCCAAATATGAAACCCTGAATATTCCACAGCCGCCCATAAGTTGTGCCACTTTTTAGTGACGAAAGATTTTTCCTACCTTCCTTCCTTCCTTCCTCCCTTCAGAGTCTCGCTGATCAGGAGGCTCACTTGAAACTTCAGATCAAGGAACTTGAGGCCAACGTGCTGGCTGCCGCCCCAGACAAGGCCAAACAGAAACAGATGGAAAAGAGCCTGGAGGCCTTCAAGAAAGGTGGGCTCCTCCTGTAACCTGCAAGAAAACCCTGTTAAATATGTTCAAAAAGTTCAATTTGAATCCCTCTGAATCTATCATGAATATCATCTTCCACCCTTCACAACCTGCTCCTCCTCAATCAGACTATGACGCGGCGTCCATCACGGCTGGGAAGGTGGAGAACGAGGTGAAAAGGCTCCACACCCTGATCGTAGACATCAACAGCCACAAGCTGAAGGCTCAGCATGACAAGCTGGACACGGTCAACAAGGGGCTGGATGACTGCTCCTCCACCATAACCAAGGCCAGAGTGGCCATAAAGACAGCCGACCGGTGGGGACTTCTATGCGCTCTGTAGTTGTGCGTTTTCAAACACTTTGAGCTGAATTCTGCTAAACCTCTATGGAGGAAAACAGCCGTAACGTTGATGCACTTGAACTCAGCGAGGACATTGCTGCTCCATGAGAATATCTATGAGGTCGGGGTGCAAATACCTTTTTAGCAACAGTAATATAACTATCTTTTTGTTAAGGGTTTGCATTTAGCTGTATTCATGTAGTGTTAGTTTTTATAAAACGTTCTGAGATCCTTATGCCTTGATACAGTTGGTCTCACACACACACACACACACACACACAGTAATCACTGCCGCTCTGACCGAGGCTAATATCTTATCTGTTTTCCCCTGTTGCAGCAACCTGAAGAAGTGTGAGGAGAGTGTGACTCGTGTGCAGGGGGAGATGGAGGAGAATGACAAATCCATGACTGAGCTCACTGAGCAGCTGAAGAAACTGGAAGACGAGGCTGGGGAGGTCATGAAGGCCTGTCAGGAGGCGGAGGTTGGTGTCATTTATGTAATGTCTGCAGTTCATTGTTTTTCAACAGATTTGCAGAGATTTATTTTATATTTTCTACGAGTTCATCCAAAAGCATTAGTTTTCTGCTGCAAGGGACATTCATGACTTCAATTTATCATCTTTTTGCAGTGTGCAGAGCTCTGACTGGCTGACCTCACACCGTTACATTGTAATAAAAAACGAAAGAAGCGGCTGATTAAAATTCACAAGGAAAGGAAAAAACAACAACAGATTTTAACCCATTCAAAATAAACCCTGATAAATCTACAATATGCTATTTACATTTCTTTGGCAGGATAATTGATAACTCTGACCTATCTCTAAATGATCTCATAATTGATCACTGGTACTTAGGATGAACCGTTTTAAATGTATACAGCTTTGTAGGCCCTCGATGCCTTCTGAGCACAAAGCCAAAAGAGGTTGAGCACCACGGCCTTTTTTCTATCGCCCTCTAGGCGGCGCTCCCCGAGGTGCAGCAGCAGTACCAGGCGGTGCTGAAGGAGATCAAGGTCCTGCAGCAGCAGGAGCACGCCATGCAGGAGGAGTCCCTCAGCGTCCGGCTGCGCATCGAACAGATCGAGACCACCATGGCCGAGCACAGCAACAAGATCAAGCACTGGCAGAAAGAGGTGGGGGTGTGTGTGTGTGTGTGTGTGTGGAGATATCTTCGTAGTGACAACGTTGTTCTCATCAAAGTGATGAGACGTGACTAAAAGTTGGTCCAACGGGGTAACTAGCAAGAAATGCTTCACTGTGTAAATTGTTTTATGGTATTTCACTACTGATGAGGTTTAAATGAGGTTTTTTAGGGGCCCCTGCTTTTGTCACTGTTCTTAATTCATCAACTTGTACACATTTCTTGGTTTGTTTCTGATTTAGCGGTTTCATTACTGCTGAGTTTGTCAATTTGTCTTTATATTTTCAAGCTTTAGGATTTGAGATCTCATTTTGTTTAGTCTGAAGTAAAGGCCAGTATTGAACAAAACTTAAGTAAAAAACAAATGCATTGAAATGTTTGAAGTAACCTAGTTGTGTCCACATTGATGATCTTTAGGTGATACTTGTTACCGTTGTGTCTGATCTCATTTATATTCTTCAGGCCACCAAGTTGTCCCTTCACTCTGTTGAGGGAGAGCCGGCCGAGGGACTTCCTGTCTTTACTGCCGACGAACTCGCAGCAATCTCCAATCCCAACGTCATCATCAACAAGATGATGACCCTGGAGACCAAGAGTGCCCAGATGAAGCCCAACCTGGGGGCCATCGCAGAGTACAAGAAGAAGGTATGAACGGGCCTCCTTCTGGCTAAACTGTAGTCCCACACGGAGCGGTGCGTCTTAAGCTTACGACCCGTGCGTGTTTTCAGGAGGAGCTGTACCTGCAGCGCGTGGCGCAGCTGGACGAGATCACCACAGAGAGGGACCAGTTCAAACGCGGCTACGAGGACCTGCGCAAACAACGCCTCAACGAGTTCATGACCGGATTCAACATGATCACAAACAAGCTGAAGGAGAACTACCAGATGCTCACACAGGGTGGCGACGCGGAGCTGGAGCTGGTGGACAGTTTGGACCCCTTCTCCGAGGGAATCATGTTCAGGTAAAAGAGGAGACCAATGAACTGCCAGAGGACCAAAGGCACGTCAATTGATTCCTACCTGCCACTTCTTTTTGAATCGTGTCCTTTTGTCAAAGCTCTGTTCTGTTGTTGTCCCCCCTCCCTCTTTAGTGTGCGTCCTCCAAAGAAGAGCTGGAAGAAGATCTTTAACCTGTCAGGAGGGGAGAAGACCCTGAGCTCCTTGGCGTTGGTGTTTGCCCTGCACCACTACAAGCCCACGCCGCTCTACTTCATGGATGAGATCGATGCCGCTCTTGACTTCAAGAACGTCTCCATTGTGGCCTGTTACATTTATGTGAGTACTGAGCTGCGGATGAGGCGAGCTGCTCCCTGAAATTTGTATCTCTCACTTTTAAGGCCAAAGTACATATTTGATAGGACGGTGGTGCTATGTATGAGTCAACAAGAGGTAATAACATAGTTAATTCTCTGGAGTGTTGAGGTAATCTGTGGTGTAACACTGGATTAGAGAAGAGGAGGGGGGGGGGGATTTAGACAAATCACTTGTTTTCAGGATCAATCATTCAATGAGCCTGCAGTTTTTGGGTAAATATTTACGTGCTAGTTGAGGGTGATCTTGACGGCATCTTTGCAGCTGTGCCCGTCTGTACTCCATTAAGCCCTTGTTACCCCCCCGATCAGTCATTTTGTTTTTCCTCCCTCTGTACAGGAGCAAACAAAGAATGCTCAGTTCATCATCATCTCCCTGAGGAACAACATGTTTGAGATCGCTGATCGTCTCATCGGCATCTACAAAACTCACAACACCACCAAGAGCGTGGGAATCAACCCCAAGACCATCACATTCAAAGAGCACCAAGCCATGACCGCCTAATCCTCAGGGGACTCACTTTGCTGCTTTACTTCCCCTCATTATGTAAATATTTGTTCTCTCTTGGTATTGTCTTAATGTAATGCTGCTATTCTTTATTATGTACTTTTTACTATCTGAACCAATAAATGTTTTTCAGTCACTGAATTTATCAAAGGCCCATTTAAGATGTAATTAAATGGTGGGAACCTTTAGATTCCCAGAACGTACATTAACTTTGACACAAAAGTCTAAAACAAAGGTCCCAGAAGGCTGTATTTAAAGCAAATGTTACCACAGTTGCTTCTGCTGTGAGGTCATGTGACACCATATATTTCACACTACAGCACAAATTGTAGTGAGCATTAGCTAATTAAGCTCACAGCAGCGCTATGAATCATTGTGCAACATGAAGGGACTTCACATGCAAATGAATACACAGAACTAAAAGCAATAACAAGTTTTATTTTTCTAAAAATACCAGCACTAGAAAAAGATACAATGTCATTTTAATAAGAAGTGTAGTCTGCATAATACTTGATATTACATATTTTTAGGGCGGGGCGCAGCAGGGCCTCGCAGCTCTTGTGAAATCTGCACAGTCCCCCCATTATTGTCCTCGGGGAGTTGCAGTACCTTCAGGCTAGTAGGAAGTTTCCAATGGGTTATAAGTCATAAGGGTGAGGCACCTCTAATGTTATATTTGAAATCTTACAGGAAAAATCCAATCAACATTGTTAATGTTTAAAATGTGCTTAGTTTCCACTCTAACCGAAAAACAACATAAATTTTTCAAGTGGAAAATACCGGCGGTTTTAAAAAGCTTCTGTCAGGTGCAACCTCAACTGCAGGAGTGTAGAAGTAAAGCTTTGTCAGTCTCAGTGGGACGTCAGACTTTTAAATAACGCGGCCAGCTGCTGCGAGGCCTCCTCGCCCACCGAAGAGAGGCGAGATCTCCATCCGTCCACGGCGGCCTGCAGCACTGCCTGCGCCGACTCCGCCGTCTGACAGACCGACATCATCAGCTCGCTGCTCAGCTCGTGGACCAACTGACTCCAGTGCGAGAGCAGCGAGAGTCCATCCGGCTCCACCCACATCGCCGCCGCCGCCAGCAGCAGCAGCAGCCCCAGCAGCAGCACGCGCCGCGCCCAGCCGTCGGTCCCATCGCTTCCTCCGGCGTCGGCTTCCGCCGCGGCGCCGCATCTGGAGCAGCAGCACACCGTCGGGACGGGCGCGTCCTCCAGGCTCCCGATGGTCACGGCGGGCCAGTGCTGCTGCAGGTGCTCCGCTGCGCGCGGGGTGAGGGAGAGGTTTAACACCGAGGGCAGCGGGGTTTTAATGAACTCCTCCACCCGCTCTCTGAACACGTGAACCTCCTCCAGGAAGACCAGCGGGGAGTCCTCCTCCTCTACCGACGAACCCAAGGACACCAGGTCCAACTGCTCTTCCTGCAGGACACACGGCGGTGGAACGCTGAATGATTGTTGCTTTTTCTGTTGTAATTGTTCATACTTGCAAACCAAACAAACGTTAAGTCTATCGTTAAAAGCCGCAAAAATAGGCTCTATTGCTAAATGTTTTCACCACATGACGGGGCGTCGCCAATCGGGATCTTGTAGAAACATCCCCAAAATGCACCACCCATTTTGATCACCTGTACATGCTAAAGCATCCCAGTTAAGCCGCGATCTAAATGTGTGACGTGGATCTGCTTGCGCCCCCCCCCCCGAACACACCTGCAGGGCCTTCACTCTGCGGATGAGCGGGTCGTAAGCCTCGCACACCTCTGCGCCAGCTTGGTCCAGGGCCTCCAGGTAGGCGTGTCTCTTCCTGGCCAGCACCGCCTCCAGCGCCTGGAAGAACTGATCGACCTCCCGTCGGTCCTGGCTCACGAGACCCTCACAGCGGGCCTTCTCCTGCTCCAGCTGCTCCCCGAGCTCACACACCTGACAGCGGGACAGACAGACGGCAGCCGCCGAAGCGACGTGATCATTTTTTTTCATTTCATTCATTCATACGTTTAGCTGGACGGGTTTTCAAGTTCGGCCCACCAGAGCGTCTCCTCCTTCACCCCGATGGAAGCGCTGCCCTTGTGGACAGTTCCCTACCTGTGCCCATCTCTGCTCGGAGAGTCTGGCCAGCAGTTGCGATGGCGTCCGTTTCTCCCTGATGAAAGCTGCCTGGAGGTCATCTATGGGATGGCCCTGGTGCCGCCCGACAGTCAGACACAGGCCGCAGATCAGCTGCCGATCCTGGATGCAGTACATGTTGAGAGGCTGCCTGTGGTGCTCCTGGCAGGAAGGCTGCCGCGGCGCGCCGTCGCTCTGGTACTGAGACGGCACACGGGCAGACACTTAGGCAGCGAAGCACGCACAGCGAGACCAGCATTTTGTACCGACGGCCGACAAACGGACGGCTCTCGCTCCTACTTTCTCGACGATGGCTCGCAGCGACACGTTGGTGGGCAGAGAGTCTACGCCCAGCGGGGGCAGCTCGACCACGCTGCGGCAGTTGGGGCACTTTAGCGGCAGGCGCAGCGGACGCCAGATGGAGTAGTTGGTGGACGAGCGGAGCAGGTTGTCCAGGCAGGCCTTACAGAAGGTGTGGGAGCACGGCAGGACGCGCGGGTCAGAGAACAGCGAGTAGCACACGGAGCACGTCAGGTCCTCCTCCAGGTTGTCCATGGCGGAGGCTAGAGGCCCGGGCTTCGCCGATGGGGATTGGGCAGAACAAGATCTGGCAGGACAGCAGGATGGATGAAATGTGAATGCGACCGAGTGAACACTTTGAATGGAACAGAGTCTTTGGGTTCCAAGAGTCAATGAACAGCTGATGGTTTCCGGTCTTTGATTGTAAAAATGTTCATCACTTGCTATAAGACCCTATCTTTATGTTTTGGATTGTTGGTTGGTTATAAATAGGGAAAGGGACCCTTTTACTTGTTTTTATAGACAAAGTGATTAATTGAAAGAAAAGTATCAAGCATATTAATCAATGACAAATGTGGGCACACATGTTGAATCTATTGAAACAGCTCAGTCAAAAGTTCTATCCTTAAAGTTAATAATTTGCACATTATTTAATGTGCAAAATACATCTATTACTGAGGTTAAAAGGTGTGATTTTTGTCCTGGAGGACTACATTGAGGTTTCTGATCTGTCCAATCAAATGCAGTCCAGCATAACAAAATCACCAAATACTAAAAAGGTAATACTATACTTTATAAGTCTGTTTCAAAAGAATGGATCACACTAGATTATGTAGAACTGTTGTTGGACTGTATTACACTTTACAGATGTATAATTAGGGCCTCCCTGTTAATACGCATTGCCTCATTCAAGTCCAACCCAAACATCGTGTACTGAAAAAGAACAGTCTATAAAGCCAGCTGAGCCCTGATTAGAGACCAGTTGTGTTTGTGTGGTGCACTACGAGCTCTCCTCTGATTACACTCAAACCCGCAGTGACAATAGGAGGCCTTCTGCCAACACACACACACACACACACACACACACACACACACAGTTGTGCAACTGACCCCAAAAACACGATACATTTATGTAAACTTCTAGAATTAAAGTTTTTAATAAGTGTGCAGCTGTGGCCCGATGAATATGTTCCATTTATTCATTTGGGAAATTAATCCAGTTGGTAACATTAACAAGCCAGCTTTATTTGTAATTTGCTGCGAACTGTGAATTGGTTTAATTTACTTTTAGAAAGTGTCAGATTACTCTCCATTAACATGTTATTTATTATTTACTTAGAGACATCAACCTTTATTTTCACACGTCACAAGCGAGCAAACTTGATTCGTGGCCTCAGTGGGCGTAAATTCAGAACCACCTGAAACTACCGAAACACAAGTGCGCTCATGATTGTTGTCTTTAATTTGAACCGACGTTACCGTGGCTGCCCCGCACTGCAAGCACCGTGAGCTACGTCAACACCTCCTTCCTTACCTTCAGAGTTTAACGTTTGCATCGCGTTGACAGCTCGTACATCATTTAGAACTATGCTCAGGGCGAGAAATCCTTAAGTTGCGACACTCACCGTCTGCACGGAGGGACGTTTCGGCCCAGCGCGGCTATCATTTCCGGTTCCTTAAGGTGCTGCTTTCATTTCCTCAGTAAATTCGTACAAACTGAATAGGCCAACAAGTTGAGCACATTTAAATGATTGAGTAAATGCTTAAAAAAAAAACTTAGTTTGTGTTTGAACCAGTTGCTCTTCATAAAGACATTTCACTATTTAAACTCATTCCTTTTGGTGAGTGCGGATGCCCATCACGTTCTCCGCTCGTCTTAATCTCCACATCTCCGACAGTCACAAACGCCTCAGTGTAACTTCCTGTACTGCGCATGCGTGTAAACTGGTGGCCAATCTCGTTGGGGCGTTATTATTTGAATACAAACTACATTTTTTGAGAAAGCATGATTTTCTTTGAATGGAAATGAACACAAAAAGATTAATCACAACACTTCACACACTCAGTCTCTCGATTTGGGTTTCACTATTTATTTTCTTGAAGACAACCTATCTTGTAGCCTATCTCCCAAAAAGGTTTTTTGGATAATCCACCTTTTTTTCCTTCCATGTCATAGTTTTAGATTTGAAACCACATGTTTGCTTACAAGGAATGCTGCAAAAAAAATACCCCTATGTTCAACAGAAGGTTTATGAGCACAATGTGTAATCATTTACTACAGTGTTTGAAGTTAACACAAAAAAATGGAAAGGGGTAAGCTTGTACACCTAAACTGGTATAATAGGAAAGAAGTATGGGGCTAAGGACTGCAAGGTACTAAAAGGTACAGCAAACTTCATGTTCATGGGTTATTTATTATTCAGGAGAACCCACTAAGGACAACTCCAGTCTGACATGAGGGACACCCTTTGACCTTGAGAAAAGGGAGGCTAATTCCTTCCTTTGTCCAGCCGAGATAAATCAGCAGATTCATTACTGCTGCTCCTGAAACAAAGTCATTATTTTCTCATGTATCACTAAAAAGCATCATTGGATTACTCTAGAAAGACAACAAAGATTGTGGTTGAGTGATGCATATTGTTAAAGGTTGTTGGCAGGTCAAAACCTATGAAACCGACCAACACGCCCTCAGAAAGACTTCAGGCCTCACTTTGCAGTATATGTGCAAAACCATAGATTATTTAGCAAATCTGACTCTAGTGAGGGGTAAGAGAAGGGGGGGGGGGGGGGGACATGTAACATTTAAGCACAGTTTTACTTAAAATGAAAATTACACTGTATCCACAGCCTAAGGAAACTAAAATACCCTAAAAAATAAACTGTGCTATAGTTTAGTACATGCAAATGTTATGATTTACAATCCTACGTGAAATGGGCCATTGTTCTCTTCTCCCTTGGTGATCAGTCAAAGCTATGGCAACAATACCGCAAAGCAGGGATTCTGCTGTAAAATTGAACAAAAAAGTAATGAAGGGTAAAGAACAGGTAATTTGGTTGATAATAGTGAGGGTTTCAGAATTTCACAGCATCGAGCCCATGTCCGTGTGTAGGTTAGGGTTCTGGTGTGAGGGTGAAAAATGGTCAATCACTTTTACAGAAGCAAATAAAACTAAAAGCTGAAAATAAAATAAAAAATTATCATAAAAAGGGACACACTGGAGGCATAAAGATATAGCCCGAAAAGCCACCAAATGCATCTTAATACAATGCACTGCTGCTCCACACCTGCCATTAGCATTGTCCAGTGTCAATTAATACTAACTTAACGATAATTCAAAAACAACAAAAAAAAAATTATCCTTGTGATGATGATTTTTTTTTTCTTTCCATATCCAAAGTTCTTCCTTTCAGGTATTTTCCGATCGGCCTCTTCTTTCAAAAGGCAGAATTTCTTTTCCTGAAACATTTGCAAACCTCATTGTTGCAATTTTGTTTCTCTTCAGATGTCGTATTGGTATTTTTATCCCGCCTCTGCATGCGTTCCTCACCCAGCCTCGCACACTCCCAGTCACGCACGCTGCCAAGCACACAACAACTCATCCATCCACTCTCTTGCACATGCGACACGCACAGCCAGACTCCCGGCCCCGCCCACCGAGGGGGAAGAGGATGGTGCCCTGTCGGGGCGCCTCGTTGGAGATGAACCTGGCTCCTCAGAGTCCAGACATTCGTACACAATGGGTCCATTCACACACATGTCTGATAGCGTGGCCGATTGGGGGAGGGGCACAGGGTGGCGCCCTCTCTGGTCGGAGGACCGTAGAATTGTTGAGCTTCGTGGTTCATCTCAGTTCATAATTTAAGTTATTTTCATTTCTGCCTTTTTGTTGTATTGTAATATTTCAAGATCTCTTGTTTTCTTATTTTTTAGATGTCCTTGGTTCTCCCTGGGCAGACATCGAGTTTTTTTGTTGACGTTTGAAGTAGATTTCCAAAGGCGACAGCTCCAATAACACAGCAGTTATGTCGGCATGTCTCGCAACGCATTCGATGTAGATGTTTTGCTTTTTTTGCAACATGTAGCCACTCATTCTCACTCGCATCCACTCGCCATCTCAAACTTCATTTGGGCTGGTTCCCCTGGAATGCCAAATGAAATCCACACATTTTTCTCTCAGATAAGATGCAGCCATGGATCCCACGAGCCAAGCACAATGGATCAAATCTCTCACACTCTCGCTCTCTCTCGCTCTCTCTCTCCTAATTTTTTTATGTTGAACAGAGTGCTGCATCGTGAACAAAACTCCAGAATACCCCAGATGCCGTCTAGAACTGGAATCCCTCGGCTGGCACGTTGGCGGAGTTGAAGCCGTAAGTTCCACCTTGGATGGCCTCTGGGACCAGGCTGGTGTCTTCGTCGATCTGAATGAGGAACAAGCGAAATGAGTCATCAGCCGGAGCAAAATATGACACCGAATGACACCTTTCAAGGAGGTGAGGGTGAGTGTGTTATTTTTGTGGCCTGTGAAGTCCTGTCAATATTTGTGAACATGATGAACTCTTCCTCAAAAACTAGCCTAGCAAATCTCCAACTTGTGATGTCATCGAGCTGTCACATAAACAATGAGACAAATTTTGAATGAATTAACATAGTGTCTGATTATTTTTTTTTTTTAAATATATCTATTGTAGTGTTCTCAGTCTACTAAACACTCCCTTGGGTCCCCTCAGTGTAATCTATTACTCTTAATGTCTGGAAAAGATCCAGACTGTACACAATGACATCAATGATCATCTTCAACGTTCAGCAGTCATCAATGCGATGGCTCTTACTTTACTACAAGCTTTTAACCACAATTGTGTAAATACTTAAAACTGATGAACAAATCTAGTTCTAAAAAGGTTATTTGTAACTTACATCGTCAGATGAGAAGAACTGATCAATAATTTCGTAAGCCAATTTGTAGATGTCTTCATTTTCATGATTCTGCAGCTGCTCCACTTTTTCCAAACCTGCAAATTAGAAATGAACAAATGTTTCACTGTTCAACCAAACATCACTGCCATCAATATGATAAAACATTGCTGATCTAATTGGGACTTACCGCCACATTCCTCAATAAGGTTTGCGATCGTTTCAGCCTCATCATCAGCCATCTTTAGGATATTGCTGAGACCGTCGAGAACGACCTGCACAACCTGGGCATCCTTCACCGTGAGCAGGTTGCAGAAGGGAGGGATCACCTGCTTCTCGATGAGGTGGGCCACCTGCAGGCAGCAGAGAGATTACAATGTTCATCACACGTTCTGCATTTCTAATTCAGCTTTTATAGGCAGTAATTTATTCTCAGAAAAAGTGGCCTAAACTTGTTTACATAGTTGGAATCAAGTCGTTTTGAGGAAAAATTAGTTTGAATTCAAGTTTAACCAATCAACAGATTTCCTAGGTGATTCTTACCTGATCTTTCCTCCCACTTATTGTCAGGTTGCTAATGGCCCAGGCTGCTTCCTTCTGAGTTCCAAAGTCACCCTAAAATTATTAAGAATTCAAAGTCAGCAATACACCTTTCACCAATATGTTCTCCAAACAATCATATAAACAGTTTATGAAGACGGATACGCACCTTGTCGAGCAGGTGAATGATCATGGGAACTAGCTTGGCGTCAATGACAGCCTGCACCTGCTGCTGGTTGCCTGCTGTGATGTTTGACAGGAACCACACTGCCTCCTACAGGACCAAAAACACAAGCACAGCCACTGGACGGTCAGGGTACAATCATGACAAGACGAGGAAGTTCAAGTATATGCAGTTTCTATTTCAACCAAGGAAGCAACTGTGAAACCTCGTAAATTGCAGATGCTGTACTCGCTAATTCAAGTCTTTGCTTTAGCCTTTGAGAAGCTAATGGGAAAAAAGACTTTCACTAACAATCACAAGTTTTGGAGTCTGAGCTGGATCAGAATCCAGAGGTCAACACAGAAAGTTTGACCTCTGGTCGAGACAGGGTGCTGTGGGAGGGGCGAGGGTGTATTTTGAGGCTCTAATCATCGTCCAGGTCACAAAGTGGGCCTCTTTCTTAAGTGACTGGTCTCAGATGCACTCCGATATCAGCAGAGACCGCAAGGCCGTCAGCACCGTCTTGCCGCCAACCCATGGTATCACACACAAAATCCCATGCACACAGACAACCTAACCCCTAAAAGCCCCCCAATCTGTCTCACTAAGAACAACTGGCCCCCCAACCGATTCCTCTTCTTCATTCTTGCGATCCTCCATGTTGCGAATCCCTATTGTTGGCTATCTGTCCCGTCTAAAGCATTCACACAGCATTCATTCTAGCACCAAGTCTCTGATTTCATCACTTCCAGTCAACACACCCTGCAGGAGACGGGGCACGTGCGCATGTAGGAGGAGGAAGACTCCAAAGAAGCTTTACCTTGTTGATTTTCTCCTTTGGGTGGGTGAGGAGTGCAGGGAAGTGGCCGAGTGCATCACAGTTGAGCACCACCTGGGTCTGTTCATCTGTGCCGGTGACGATGTTCCCCACAGCTCTCAGGGCAGCGGTCTGGATGTGGAGAGACAGTGTTGAATTGAGACAATACCATTTCATTTACTTGATCCAAAAAGGAGTCTCATCTCGAGTTACCTTGCCTGAAGTGTTAACATAATTAGTGGCATGCCTGGTGTCTCTTCATACCTGAACTTTGACCTCCTGGTGGCTGAGCAGGGGTACAAGATGAGGGACGATGGCTGAGTCGATGACCATTTGGATCTGCTCATTCCCAGCGTCCGTCAGGTAGGACAGAGCCCACACTGTGTCTACAAGGATCTACCGGCGCACATACAAGAAGCCAATGGATACATTCTCCAACCTGGACAATTTCTTAAGACTAATGTGATCAAGTTCTCCTGAGGAGGGCAAAAAGAAAAAAAATAATCTGTTCTGGTCTACTCACGCTGACATCAGTGTGGTGGATCAACACGCAGAGAGCTGGCAGGATCTGGGAAAAGAAAGAAATGACAGGTGGGATCTTTATGTGGAGAAAAGGACAACAAAAAAAAAAATATCAACAGGGTTCCCATGTGGTTGACACCAGTGAATAGTTGAAGTGACTGCATGACTATACTCTGGAATACCTGATACACACTAATTTTTTTATCATTTAACCAGCTCAGGCAGACCATAAATTGAGCTCTGCCTCTCTCCCGGCCATCCGCAGCATCATAACGCTCGCGTCCCGCTCTTCCTCTACACAAATACACACCTCCTGGATGGTCTCCATAGGCGGTGGAGGGTCCTTGTGGCGGCACAGATTGACCATCACCCAGGTGACATTGCGGAGGAAGGTGATGGGGATGGAGGGACTGATGAAGGAGAGCAGGGGCTTAACCACCCCCAAGCTGATCACATAGTCTCTGCATTGAGGGCCGTCCCCTGGAGAAGACACGTACATACAGATAAAGCACATGTCTACTTGGCAGTTTCTTTCAAACACAATCATGTTCACACTAACAGCTACACACCTATGATGTTGCCAAGGGCCCAGACCGCCTGTTCACACACATTCTGGTGAGGAGAGTGAAGCAGCCTCAGGAACAGCGGCACAGCATCTACACAAAGGAGACAGAAACGCATCAATTGCGTGCAAAAGGGCTTCTTGTAAGCAGGTACATTGCTTGTATTAAAGTGTGAGGTTTATTAGTGAGAAATATAATGGATAAACTTTACAGCTTGGTTCTTCTGACAGATTTAGACTCCTGAACTGGATGTAACCCCGATTGTACTTTGACATAAATGCAATTGAGCCACAACATGCCAAGAAAAAGAGGCAGAGGGAGAGACTGATAACATATGTTGATTGTGCATTTATTGAAGTATTTCAATTCCATTACGTTTCGGCTAAATGGCAATAATCTCTGAATGAAAGCAAAATCAACCTAAAAGAATATTTAATAATATACGAGACAGCAAAGGTTTTGAGATGGCACTTACTGGACTGGACAACAGCTTGAGTCTGCTCTGAAGTACCAGACGCTATGTTGGTGAGAGCCCAGGCTGCCTCAAACTGGAGAGAGGGGCTGTCAAAGGGAGAGAGATGGAAGAAATCGGTCAAATTGAGTCGACCAGCCAGTCGTGTCAAACAGTAAGTGCATGCTGGAGAGTCATTTATTTTTCGAAGCTGGCCTTAACCATGGTTGCTCAATTGCTGAACTTTGAACATAAACTCAACATGGGCGGGGATTAAAAGCTAGTACTAGTAAAGCTCGTACTGTAATCATCACAAATGGAAGACCTGCAGAAAAACAGAATCTGGGGCCGCTTACTTGTCATCTCTGTCCAGGCAGTGGACCAGTATAGGAAGGATCCCAGACTTAATCAGGTCATCTATGGGAGGGTTACGGTCACTGGACAACAACTTCCTACAAAAACAAAAGAGCACACAAAAGACCATCACTCCCACTCACATAGCTTTACAGACACACAAACGAGGCAATGACACAGAGACAAACAGCTGAAGAATGTGTAGCTTCTTCACAGACTCGGTCAACAACAGCCCCGGCTCCGGCACCGACAGGAAACTTCACCCTGCCCATAACCCAACTGCAACATCACACAACTTCAGTGCTGCTGGAATGGTCACAATGCAGAGTAAACTAAACTGGGGGAAGGGAAGGAGAAAACTAAAAAAAATAAGACATATGTTTAATGGTTTCAGCTACCTCATGCTACTGAGCTTTCTCAGTCTCAAATTTATCTTTTTCTGATATTAAATCACTGAACCCTTTAAGGCCAAGTATTGGAGGACAGGTGCAGTATCTCTGAATCACAAATACCAAATGTGAAGCTGGATTACTTTTGCTACAATTTTGTGCAGCCTCAATATTGTCTATTTTTAGAGAAATTTAGCGACATTTCGTTTAAACAATGGAGTCAAGACACTGCAAATGTAAATAACAGAATCAAAATTATCACACAAAGATAATGGATAAAAAAAGAATTTGCCAGGGCCTGGTATGAACTGAAGTAGAGTCCAAAAATGTGAGGAGGTGTGGTTCTACCTGGCAGCCTGAACAGCACTCAGCTGGACGCCCTGATTATCACTGGTGGCATTCTAGAGAATGAAAGGACATGCGTTTAATCCCGATGCATAATACACACACACAAACACAGTTTACAAGAAGAAGAAAAATACTTACTTGTACTATTGCTTCAAGAGAAGTGTTTTGCTGAAAAAGAAACATTGGACAGTCCGTCAATAATCGTGCTTTGACACAAGGTGTCACATCAAAAGTTTACCAGTAACAGGCTAATATTTACACCAGTGGTGAGGCACAAATAATCATCAATAATAATTTCAATAATCATTAATTTTTTCCTCAAATTGATTTCTTTTAAAATCAGCATTGAGTTGACTTGGATGTCCCCTAAACAGAGTTAATGGCCAAGTGTAGACTAGTGTGGGGAGCCTTATTTTTAACTTTCAAGCAAACAATGACTGTAAACCCTTTCATAAAGCTGGCAAATGCCTCTGAAAGCCAGCAGCTGCAGTGGATTGCAGAGGGAGGCGGTAGACTTTCAACAAATGTCGTTCAAGAAAAACATGCAAACACAACCCAGTATATACAATGTTCATTATACCAAAGGGAAGAGGGGGGGAAAGCAGGAAAGTGACAATCTTCCTAAATATATATCCCTTAGATCAGAGGTTACTAGCTGGCGGGCCGGAACATGACCGTAAGCTAAAACAGACTGATTCAACCAGACGGTGAACTTTTGGACCGGTACAGGTTTGGTAGTCTTTACGCTAGTGGCTTAAAGCAAAGACCAATTGCATTCGAGTCAAGCCACCTCCCGTGATAACACTTGATCAATCAAGTCTTTGCACTCCAAGCAGGATAATATCCTCTCTATAGTGCAGACAGACGAGAGACCACAGCAAATTACAAATAAAAAGACTAAGAAAAAAAAAAAGAAATTTGCGAGACTGAGAAAGCGAGAGGTGAGAAAAAAAGAAGAAAAAAAAAAAGAATTAATGGCACAAAGTAGAGCATTTTATCCAGAATGGACAGACTCGTTTTTGTTAATACTTCCCACTGGAGCAATAAACCAGTGTGCCTTGTATGCTTATAACCCATTGAAACGCCATTATGAGGCGCAATGAGCACCTCCACGTGAGGAGGAGACTGGCCCTGACTGAATTCCCACCCAGGTTTAGAATCCCGGACGACCTACAGCCCATCAAATGGGTTTAGATTAATTATTTATTATAGACTGTTGAGTCCAAAACATAAAACATAAAAAGGGATGTTTAAGCTTTTCTTCCCATTATTTGATTTCAGAATTTAAGAACTTTATTTAAACATGCAATTTTCAAAAAAAAAAAAAAAAATTTAAATGCAGCCCTACTTTTATTTGGTTATTGAGATTTGCAGTCATACCGTACTAACATAAAGGGCTTTCAAATATGTCAAACTTAATTTGTATTGCAACTATAACCATTACAACCAGTATAAACATGATATTATTATATATTATTACTTTATACCTGCATTGTTTCAGCAAAGAGTGAGACACTCGGGCGCTAATTGCAGAGATTACATATGCAGGCCCTTCATTATGCCAACACAAAACGCTGCATAATAGGAATCCATTTTAAACATTACTGGCACTGTGGACCAAATGCACAGCAAATATTCCACACAGAACAGAAGTCTGATGAGGGAAAGTTATACACGGTGCATTTGACCTAGTCTACCAAGCAAGGCGTAGATTTACTGAAAAGGGGTCTCGTAATTTAAGTCTGCAAAGAGAGAAAGACTAAATGTTTTTTTCCCCCCACATTCCTGCCACACCCAACTGACAATGAGATAGCAAAGCCAAGGAGGCGGCATCAAAGCAACAAAAAGGCAGTTCACCCTAAACTTCACTAATGTTAAACTAGGGAGATTAACCCAATGTGCAAAGCCCCTTGGTAAGAATGCACACCACGCTGTCGCTCCCTTACAGGAACAATGCAATCCTCGGCCATTACAACTCCAAAACCGGCAAAAAATCTAAACTAGATTTGTGCGCCGACAAACATCTTGAGCATTGGATGCACGACCATACCGATCTGTAATCTCCGTCAACTTCTGAGTCCTCGCCGATGTCCTCATGGGGCACATTTCTCCTCTTCAGAAGGTGCTCATCTCTTTTGTTCTGTGGTGGAGGGAACATAAATATCACTTCATGCCCATTCCAGCTGAAATCCTTGATACAACGGAAGCCTTTCCGGTACATTATATCCATAAAAAAGGTGGAAACTAATAATGGAGGTGCAAAAGTCTTTGTTGTACTTACAATATAATACAAATGTATTTACCTTTCTGAGTTCCACCACTACCTCAGTCCTCTGTCTTCTCATAGTCTGTGGGAAAGTAAGAACATTGACATTATATGACATGTAACAAAATACCCCCTAATTTACATAGAGGTTATTTGTATTCATCCAGTTACAAGGAGATATACGTTTTACAGGTGCCAATTATGCAATCTTTATTATACAGTTTACACCTATATTTGTGTCCAATTGTATATTCAAATAATGAAACCAGACAAATCAACATGTATACAGCCTCCAAAATGACAATGAAGAACTCCTCTTGTAAAACAGTAGAAGTTAAAATGCAGCATAATACCCCTTGCGAATGATAGAATGCTTGATTTATTGCAGTGACGCTGTATTAAGACTGCATTCGTTTTAGATGGGTGTACCTAAAAAATGGCAACGGATTATGTGGTTCATTACATAACTCGTGTTGTAAGCAGACACGTGTTATTAGTTGCAGTTAACGGTCGTTTGAGCTTGTCCTCATCCCTGACAAGACCACCACGGGGACGATAAGTTATTAACAGGTCGCTAGACGACACAACTCGGGGTCTTGAGGCCTAGCGTCAGCTTGTAACAGAAACTACTTCTCAAACAGGATGTACGAGTATGTAATCCGGACCATCACAAGCCCGCCTGAAAGCAGCATTCCCGGGTAACATTAATGGAGCAGTGGCATGCTGGGCTGACTGTAAATCGCCATGTAACTGATGGATTCATCGTAAGCTAACGTGTAAATGTATTCTAACGTTACATGGCAGTCGAGTTAATGACCAGGCCGCATTAACCTTGTTTTCTAAGCGTGGGTGACGTTGTCGGTGAGCCGTGGGATAAACTCGTCATAGTAGGCTGTGATTTAAGATATCCAGGTAACTGGCCGGCTAGGAGGCTAACTGGTTTCCGCCATTGTTTTTGGTGATAAAGACGGGGGATGGGTGGAACTGCAGCCACCAGCACCACCAAGCCCAACCACCGAGCTTAGCGGCGGCGGCTAGCACGCAGGTTAGCTAACCGCAAAATACCGTTAATCTGCCGCCGTGTTAGCTGGGTTAACACTCCGCATGTGGCACACGGCCGTCAGATTTACCGTTGGAAAGGAAAGTTAGTCAGTATTTTCCCCGGCCACACATCGACCCAAACCAGTGGCGATATGCTTCAGTTGCGCTAGCACGTCCACCGTGGGCCTGGCTAGCATCAAGCTAGCAAAGCACATCAGCGGAGGCGGTGAACTCTGACTAGCATTTATGACACGTTTTATAACCAACGCGGGCTCGTGGCTAACCGAAACCAGTGAACCTAAAGAAAAATATCACAATTAAAGCGAGCCACTTATAACTGGCGGTGTGCGAAGGCCCCGGCGCAGGCTTTAGGTAAAAAGTTCCCGATGGTGGAAATTAGAAACGACGTCACACGGAAGCCAAGAGGCGACGCTGGCCGTTAACAGAGCGGCGGTGCCGAGGAAAAGAGGAATCCTCGACACAAATTAAGATCACGTTTACCTCCAGATCACGGCCCTTATTCTTGAAATTCTTCAGCCGCTGGTTGTCCAGTTTCTCGTTGTCAGCCATGTTAGCAGTTGTGTTTACGATAAATGCAGTCTTAATCGTGGATTTAGCTTGTGAGCTACCCGCTTCTGGTTCCCTTTTCTCAGGCTTTCGTTAGCGGACTATTTTCTGCTGCTCGGTCCGCGGTGCATGCTGGGATTGCCGGTGGTGGAGGGCAGCCTTGCTCTGGCGTAGAGGAAGGGTGGGGAAATCCCCTTCACTCTCATTGGCTTCACTGCTGTAACATCCCTCTGCAGCCACATAACAAGACACGAGCTCACGACTCAACATCGTATTCAACGACAATTATACACCATTACATAAACACTTTAGAAGGAGGTACTTATACTTAACCACAACCCTTCCATAAGTACAATGACGTGTATTATATAGATATCTTTACATTTCTACCTATTTTACTCTTATTTTACACATTATCCCAGTTAAGAATTACGTAGAATTAAAAAACAGTAATCATAATATGATGTACTTTTTTACTTATCAAAATTGTCTATATACAAGGCTGAAATGCCACTTGGGCAACGAAACAGAATAAGATAACTTAATATGAAATATCAATAAGGTTGGAAGTATAGATACATCAATACACATATATCCAAATCCAAAATCAAGTCAAGTTTTAAAGAGTTCAATGAAGTGCAATTGCAGTAGGGCTATAAACATTCTGGAAGACACCCATGTCGTTTAACTGAGTAACATTGCTGGTGCTATGGACTATATTTGATATTTTACAGTCAGTGTGGACATGAAGAACAATTAAAGCGAGCAATGACTCTTTCAATCCCAATTGTTGACAGGACACAGAAGCTCCTTATTATCTTAGATATTTTTATTGCAATCAATAACCAAAATCAACAGTATAATCACATAAAGTCTTTACAATAGTTTATTGTAATGCAATCAACGAACAAAATAAACATTATAAGCAAGTCTTTATACATTTTATTCAAATGAATTTACAGTATTACCATTAAAAAATAAGTCGAGAACAACATTTCTTTGAGCCACAGAATCTTGACTCAACAATGCAGGTTTTTATCAGCCAGTTTCTGTCATAAAAACACTCAGACTGAATTGTTTGCAACAGTTCATATCAGCTTGTAACACACCAGCTGGTCTAACCTGAGATAACTCACAGCCTCCTCATGGGTTATCACAATGGTCCAAGGACACTTTGTCTTCCCCACGATTAAAAGGGCTTTTTACCACAGAGCTGTGGTCATGCCTACTTTTTTTTTTACCTCCTCACAGTTAATCCTTCAGAAAACCACGCTGAGGCGATTTCCTGAGGATTTAAACACAGGCAGGCAAGAGGAATCATACCACTTGAATAAATCTTCAAAACTGGTTTTCATCCATCATCTGCTGCAGAGCAAAGCTTGTTTGACAGCGGTGACGCTGAGGCCCTTGGACTTCATTTTAATCTTGAAGTCCTCTTGAGTCTGTTTAAATGGAGTCTTCATCAGATAGACGATCCTCCTGAAACCTTCCTCTAGTCCCACGCCGGTTGTAGCTGAACAGGGCTGGATGAACCAGGCTCGGCCCTCACACACTCTTCCCAGGTCCAGTGTCAGGCAGAGTGCTTCTGGGCTCTGAGCCGCCTGGAGGTCCTGTTTGTTGGCAAGGACCACGAGCGGAACTCCCCTGAGACTCTCAAACTTTATGACCTATAGTAAAGGTAAAATGCACGCTTTAATTACTACCGTGTAAAACATTTTAGATCATTGGTTTATTGCGTTGACACATTAACTATTTAGTTCAACCGTATTTGGCTCAATAACACACTGTAATGTACTCGTATAGAGTGTTAAGGGTATTTAAAAAGGTTTTTAATACGTTTTCAGCAATTCTAAACAACAAATGTTCTTGGATTTAATTACCCGATGAAGTTCCTTGCGGGCCTCATCCAGTCGTTTATGATCACAGCTGTCCACCACAAACACCAGTCCGGCTGTATCAGCATAGTAATGCCTCCAATGGGGCCTCATCTTCTTCTGGCCCCCCACGTCCCACACCGTCAAGCCCGGGCTGCTCCTGTCGGTCTCCAGTGTGTCCACGTTGAAGCCCACAGTTGGAACCGTCACCACGGTCTCGTTGTACTTTAACTTATAGAGCAGAGTGGTCTTTCCTGATCCGTCCAGGCCCAGCATCAGGACCTGAGCTTGTTTCTGAGGCTTGGTTCCATGCATGCCCATGCTCTAAAATACTAGCTTGTGTCTATATAAAAAAAAATGCAGGCTTCGTCCTTTTGTACAGCTGTGTAAACTCAGCTGCCCGCACCCAGTGGCTCCTTTTGTGCTGTCTATCTGTAGGCTTAGTGTGTCTGCTCTCTTATGGAGACGGTCTACAATCAGGATGCTTTATGTACGGACAAGCAGTGGGATCCCTCCCCCTTCTGTGTCTGCGTAGCTTTCAGTAAAGCTATTAATATCCACTGCGACTGTGCAACTAACTGAATATAGTTCTCTGGTTACCGCGGCACAGTCGCAGGACTCACGTCACACCTGCTGCAGATCGTCCTTCACACCAGCAGCCAGGAAGTCCATGTTAGTATAACAGGAATATTGTGGTTTCTTCCTGGCTAGATGTCCTGTAGCAGCGACATCACAGGCGCATTTGAAGGAGGATTATTAGCCTGGACTGCTGGGTAAACGTAGTTTGATCTTTATACTGACAATATCTGTTTTTGAATGTGCTGCTTCTAGAAAGCTATGAGTAAAAATATAATCTGGGAATTTATTATTAATCTCAAATGAATAGGCTTGTAAATTAAACATGTTTTTAATTATTAGGACACATTATAATGTGCACAAGATTATACTACAGTAAGGCTGGACAAATTATCTAAGTGATACATTCTCACAATACAATACTTTCTATTTCTTTTACTTCTGAACTTTTTGGATAGTATACAACTGTGGTATTGATCTGCACAGAAAACAGGAGTTATCAGTAACTAAAAACAGAGAAGTAAAAATGATGATTTGTCATTTAATGTTAACTTTTTGATTGACATTTTCTCTTCAGTTTATTAAAATAAACAAAACAAGTACAAATGCCACATTGACACGTTGTAAAGTACATTATCAAGGGAGATTGTGGTCTGAAAAAGCAACATTTATCGGATATATATATATATCTCTGAAGTTAAACAATCCAGAAACAGGCGCACCACTTTATTCACTGCAGTGTGAACAGTGGATGGCGGATAATAACACAAGGACAGTGTGTACATTCATCTTACAATTTCATGTCTCTTGGAGATATTTCTTTCAACAATGCTATTCTACATGTGAGTTAATAAGGTCTGACGCAGAGGTTGTGCGGTGTGCATGGCATGATCGACTGCATTACATTTAAAACCAAGATGTAGTTTTTGCGGCAGACTTCATTCCAGGTAATTAATAGTTAAGAAAATAAGGCAAGATTATGTTTCATTCTTTGTTACATTTTGAGTTGCAGGGAAATGCAATATGTATCAAGGTGAAGATGACATGTGATTAACAGTAGACATAACAGTAAGATGTCAATTTTAGTACATTTATATCTTGTGTAGATTGTAATCAATGATATTATCAAAAAAGTCACATGAAGGAATAGCAAGTCAATGTGTAAAAAAAGAAGCCTATTAAAAGGTTCCTAAATCTTACATAATAATCTTAATCCCTAAATAATATTACAAGAATTACTGCCAATTTATATATATATATATATATATATTTATTAACTATTATTACCTGACTATTAATAAGTGACCATTATTAAGTCAGTTATAATATATTAAACTTTTGCTTTAAAAAAAAATTGTAAGCTATGCTGCATTTATTCAAAAGTTATTATAAGTAGTTACATGGATTCTGATAAGGTTTAGAATCAAGACTCTAAGCTTTAACTATAGCAACAATAAAACAAGACAGAAATTTGCAGACTTGCAGAAATCATTAAAAATAGGCCATCACAGCTGAGATCTAAACCTTTGAAATTGGGCAACTGCAGACATAACACTTGATACATCCATACATATTTCCAATGATCAGCGTGGGATAGGACCATTGCAATTGCTTCTATTGCTGTACAGTATCGACGGTGAGATATATATATATATATTGTATAAAAGGGAATAAATTCCTGTTTGTACAACGCATCGTGTGTTCTATTGAGGAAGAAATAACCTTTTCAGTGCAGTCAATCAGTAAACTGCAATTTGCAATTAAATGATCTGGAAACAGAGTCAGGAAATGTCAAATAACAATATTAGTAGTCAAATACACTGATAGAACTTTGAAATAATATGGAAGTGGAACTCCATTTCTTACAAGTGTCACTTTTTCTGCAGGCAAAGTAAAGGAGCGGCTGATTGGTGCAATGAAAGGCCGGCAAATTTTTAAAAATGTATTAGAGATAGTTGTAACTCAAAAAGTATTTTATTCTTACTCATATTGAAACATAATATAGATACTGTGTGTGGTAGACGGTCAGTCTACTGTTCGCTGGCCTTGCCTTTAAACTTGACCACCATCACGGTGATGTTGTCAGGGCACCCACGATAGAAGGACTGGAGGACTATGCTCTTAGCGCCAAAATGAGGCTCGCCCAGTCGTTCCCTGATGAAGCGAACCGCCTCCTCGTTGCTGAAGGTGTCCCACAGGCCGTCCGAGGCCAGGATCATGAACTCTGGCTGCAGCTTGTTCAGGTCAAACGACATGATGTCAGGATCAGGAATGACCACGTTGAGGTTCTTCAGCGGGTAATCGCCCAGAGAACGGGACATGGCCAAGATGCCCTGGACGCGCCACGAGCCGTTGAAGCTGATGAACCCACCTGAGAACGAACGGGGATGAGAAATGGTTGGAAAGTTGTTAAACAAAAAGCAGGAAGTGACTTACAAGAGGGAGTTGGGAGGTGTAAGCAAAGAATGCAAGGACGTGAGGAGCACAGAGGAACGAAGATTAAAGGAAAAGGAGGGACACAGGACCATTTTACCGACACCAAACCGTAAGACAAAAGAGTATGTTTGTTCCTGAGAACCAACTGGCAGAATATCTAGTGGTTACTATCAATAATGGGACCGAAGTGCTCACATCAAAGTGCAAAACAGAATACGGGTCAGTGGCACTGCCGTGTTTTCGCTCAGTGCTCACCGTTCATGCTCATGAAACGCGATTGTTTGTGTTGGCTACATTTCAGTTAATCCCATATCCTGTAAGTACAGCTGCGCGTCCTCAATGGCTTCAGCAGATTGGCAGGCAGGGAATTGTACTGGAAATGATAAGATGGAAGACTTCCATACTAGGTCAGGATGCCTCCCTAGTTTGTACTCAGCTGGAACCTACCCCCGTCTTTAACCACGCGGAGGTGGAGAGTTCACGGTATGAAAATAACATTATGTGTAATTTGCCATTTTTATCGTTAGACAACCAAAATACCCAAATTCCCAGAAAAAGAAGAGGACATGAGCCATTTGTCCTCAATTGTTACTTCAGCAGCTACTGGTCAGTGAACATTTCTGCCCTCAGAATATCGCAAGATTTGTCTTCATGTCGCCAATGCTTGTATCTTTGTTAAATGATGGATTCCATTATTTAGTTTGTTATCAGTATGTTGACAGTACACCGTTTGTCAGAGGAATTAAACTAACTTAATCAACAACAGCATCAAATCAATAGCAGAATCCCAGATTGAAATCACTGCTCAAGTCAAACCTATTACTCAGTAATATTATGGTCGATTAAAATAGGTGAGACTCGGGCCTTCTGTGATTAGTTGTTGCAGGCTCCAGAATCAAGATGCTTCTTTTCTGCTCTTTTCAGATTCTATTATTAATTGTTCTTGAGTATCGCTGGTAACAAGAATGTGTCACAGAGAGGCCGGCCGCAATTGTAAGGAGACGCTGCAACCATAAGAGAGGACTACTGCACAAGCAGTTAGTATTAGTATACCAGTAGTTCCAGTGTATAAAACACAATGATTTGAACATTCGATGTCCCCTCATGGAAGGGAAAATCAGCATCAGTATCACAATTGACAATAAGTAGACAAGAAGTAGACAGCAACGTAACGCAAACTAAACCTCTGAGTTTCTTTAGTACCAAATCAGACCTTTAGATGGAGATGGTGGGCTTTGCTTTGCAGGGAACCACAGTCACTGACTAATGTGGCAACCTACCATCAAACCAGCAGCACTGAGAGAATGCAGAATGGGTTGGAGGGAGATTTATGACTTCAAATACACCTTAAATACTGTGCAGTGTCTGGCTGCATTTGATAACACGGTGCTTTTGAAGCGGATTGTGTTATCGGTCTCTAGGGTTTGATGTCAGCCTGAGCACAGAAACACACAAGATGTGGAAAAAGGGATAATGGTGCTTAGCTTTGATCATAAGAATACACTTTTTTTAGTTTAACGCTTTCAGGACAACAATCAGAGTGATGATGTTCCCTGGAGTTTGAACCAAAGCCTTGTTCTGCTGCTCAGAATCAGATGATACAAATCTACTGGCCTGGACTATAGCAGTTTTCTCACCAGCTTTCTTGATCCTCTTGCGTTCTTTGAGCTGGTAAGGTTTGTGGTCATGCGAAAGAGGAATAGCGTTGCCATCTTTATCACACAGAACTCCACGTGAGTCTCCAACGTTGGCTACAGTCAACTCCTTATCCGACAGCAAGGCCACCAGACATGTGGTACCTGAAAGATGGAGAAAGGGAGATCGAGTGTGTGCAGGAGGTAGATGAGATCAGAATTAGATAGATATTTGATCTATATAAACATTAGACGTTATATACTAGATGTTTATAGAAACTTTAATATAGAAAATAACATTTTTGGCATCCAGCAAATCAAATACCTACAAACCACACAACATATCTAAGACTGACTTACAGCCTGGCCAGCAGCTATGGTTAGACTACTCAGTGGCTAAATGCTACCGTGCTAATAATGCCTACACTAACATTCTGTGTTATGTTAGCATGATAAAACTGCTAAATTAACAGTAAACTGAGTGCTGCGGATGTCCTCATTTTTGCAGATAATTTGAAAGCAGTCTAATAGCCGTTGCCAGATTTTACTGATAGCATTACATTGAGGTTAAAATGTAATGTTAGAGGAATGTTCAGGGGATCACCAAGTCATTGGGATTCATCCTCTGCGGTCCATAAATGCCTGTACAAAATGTTGTGATCGGTCTGGACCAAAGCGCTGGACCGACAGACTCACCAATATTTCAAAATAATCCAATTTTTAAATATAGAAACCGTAAAAAGAAAACCAGTAATCTGGGGAGAACATTGCCTCATTCCCTCTTGCACTACAGTGACACGCATGAAAACATTGCAAAAAACACTTTCAAGTAACTTTTCTTCCTAGTGCAACGCTCCAAAAATCTTTTATTCCTTCTCCTCCTTCCTCTCTTTGTTTAGCCTCCCAATCAGGCACAATAGACTCTGGATAAGAATATGAGGCCTATTGTGTGAGCTCCAAAGTCCTTTAGAGAGAGAACTGATCCGCCTGTTTGGCCATCTGCTCACGCAGAGAAAAAGACCAAACTAGGTGGTTGGGGAGAGGGGCTTTTTGGTCTAGAGCACCCGGACAGACCGAGACAGAGAGGTAAAAAGAAAGACCAGGATGTAAAAGGTAAGACACACACAAAGCTGGTTGAAATTCCATTGCAAGAATGCGGATAACCGACTAACTTTCCAGACTTCCCCGATTCCTTGTAATTCCCACACGTCTGTGTGATATTGACTGTTGGACAGTTAAGGTTGGTGCTTAGCTCAATGAAATAAATCCATTTCTCCCATGAATGGTCTTCCCGCTCAGTTCACAGTGCTACTGCGTGCTACCCTTGAGCAGTCACATGTGAGAAATCAGATAGGGGGGGTAGGAAGGGTGTAGATGAAATAAAGTCTTGAGCATCTGTGTAGAGCTAAAAGGGGAGAAAAAAAAGAGGAAAATGAAATAAGATTTATTTTAGAGATTTATAAATCAGAGTGAGAAAAAAAGATAAATGGGAAAAAAGGAGGAGGGACAAAATAGGTAGATGCCTAGTAGCGAGGCACACATCAAGGAAGTGAATATTAATGGCACTTAATTTTAAATTACTTACTAAATCTTTAACACAGTTTTGGAAAAATCCATTTCTATTAGTTACATAATTCTATGCCTCCCTAATCCTGCTGCACGTACCCATGGCTGCCATTGCAATGTGCCATGCAGTCAAGCTAATTATCCCTATCTAGTTCCCATGGCAATACAGATAATGGACTGAGGTGCCTTGCCTGCACACACTTCCCCAATTAGCCGAGGCATGCAAAGCACACGTACAGCAGTCCCCATTAAAATGTTACCACGGCCTGAATGAAAAGGACATGCACACCTTAAACACGCCAATGAGATTAACTTCTCAGCAATCCTCAAAATCATATCATTGCAGTTATTCACGCTTTTTAGAGTTAGCAAAAATATGTGCAAGAATATGGATTTATGTCCAGCATTTAGGTGAGAAAGGAGAGGGCAGCACTGCCCTGCTCACCTCGGCTCATTGTCTCAAAACCTTCTGGTAGACCAACAAGATTACACCCCAAAGAGCCATCCTGTCTGACCTGACCTGCTTCGATGGCAAATATTTATAGCAATGATATTTTTAGCATTTTGCAAAAAAACTCTAAATTTTCATACTAGGCAATATGTATCTACCAAGCTTGGACAATCTATGCTTTCTATAATGTGTCATTCCTTTTCCATTCTTTCCTTTCTATCCTAAATAACTAGTTGCCAGCAAGATGGTTGTATATCAAAAGCCAAATATATCAACAAAAGTTAACATCTGTAGGTCCACAGTTCGTTAAGTGTTGTCAAATGCTGTAGCATTGCACAACTTATTCTGTACAGCAAGACTCAAGGCACTTTATTATTGTTTGACATCAACCAAATACAGTTTGATCCATTTTCAATCCTTTGTACACCACTACATCCTTCATCCGTTTCAACACAGCAGCTTTTGAAACGCCTAAATGGATCTCATTCTTGTGAATCTCATTCTTGCGCTGTGAGCAAGCGAACCACGGCGCTAAAGTGGTCTTAATTGATGATATCCACAGACAACGAGCAGTAAACTTTGGGTTGAAAAAGGTTCTCGTTATATAACAGACTCATAACCGTTTGGTGCTATTTGATTAATAAAGACAGATCGTGGAATCACAAGTCCTCACTACATATTTCATCAAACCTTCAGCTGCATGAGGAGCTGGAGGAACATTTTATCAAATTACTCAAGCCTCAGTGTAGCTTAATTTTTCTGAGAAATCTTTTCAGATCTGACTGGACCAGTTTTGACTTTCATTACATGGTGCAACAATAGTTCAAAGTGGACTAAAGGAGAGTTTTGAACAAACCACTGCAAACGTACACATACTTCGTGCGAACCATTTAGTTTTGGGAATGTTATTGTTTGTAATAAGACGGCCTACAGAGAAAAAAAAACAACAGTAAAGACTGAGATTAACATCATTGGAATCAGAGCAGAAAAATTAAATCACTCAAAGAAAAAAAAAAAAAGAAGTAAATGACTGGTATTCAACAAACTGAGTTGCACTGAAGAAAGAATATTTGGAAAGTCCCAGATCAGGACTACCTGATAAAATCTACCAGAGGCACGTAGACAAGTTATTAAAGGGCTCTACTGTGTAAATATACATTCTCTTGCAATACAATAGCCCCTGTGCTTTCTGTGCTTGAAGCGTGTTGTGATGCAATGTGTGCATGTGCAGCGTGGTCTGCTCTACGTGTGAAGAGGACCCGCTCTCTGCGCATACATTACATCAATTTAGTGTCTTGTAGAGGACGCTTGGTTTACCCGAAATATAAACGTGTGCCGAGAGAGACACGCCGCAAGGCTACATAAAAAGGTGAGCACTAACAGAATACCACACCGCATTACGGAGACTGTTTCCACAATAGACTATAAGCTCCTGGACATTCCAACCAAGTCCCATCTCTTATCTTTCTTTCAGTCGCTTTTG
The DNA here is from genome assembly GCF_949316345.1 of Pungitius pungitius. Classification (NCBI taxonomy): domain Eukaryota; kingdom Metazoa; phylum Chordata; class Actinopteri; order Perciformes; family Gasterosteidae; genus Pungitius; species Pungitius pungitius. The sequence goes on along the minus strand of NC_084902.1, from coordinate 10,089,485 downwards.
TTGGCTGATAAACAAAAGAGGGACGAATGAACGGGGCGATAAATCCGATACGGTGTTGTCCTGGGGACAGGAATCTGAATGGAGAGTGAGAGTCTCTTTTCCCTCTCTCTTGCTCCCCTGCCAGCTTAATTTAGGCCCTGATTGCAACAGATAGCAGGGAGCCGTGCACCAGAAATTATGAGATTGTTGAATCCGATACAGAGAGGAATGCACAACAATTACCTGATCAGCAGACGACCCCCCCGAGCCGCTGACAGGAAAGATTGCACAAATACTGCAGCATATTCAACCCTTACTGTCAAATGGCCCATTTTCATGTATCTAACAACTCGGTGGCAGGCACGGATAGATTTATTGTCCGATAAGAAAAATACATGGACATATCTTTGGAGTCTGGGTGCAGCTTAAGAACAGAACTATGCAGAGGGATCAAGATGAGGAATGGGGGGGTATGAAGAAAATGAGATCAGGGGAGTGTAAGAAGGGGAATAAATCTGCACCACATGACCTTTTCCCCAGGTCTTGGGATTCTAATTTTTCACTTTAAAAATCAGGCTATCACATGATCTAGAGGAAGTGAGGCCTTCTGTAAGGCCCCTTCATACCAAAGACCCCCGAACCAAACCGCTCTCAGCAGGTTGTCTGCTCACACAGCCAAATTCTTTTAGTTTTGACACTTTGTTCAAAGGAAGTAATAAGCCTAGCGAGTAGACCGCTGTTATGATCATCTGAAGGTGTGATGTGCAAAAATGTGAAGCTCAAACCAGGAATGACGACGCTAAGTATTCATCCGTCGTACTCTTCACTAGGCCTCCTTTTGTTTCGAGGTTGCAGCATGTCATCACAGTAAGTCCATGTACTTGCTTATATTTTGTTATTATACTTCTCCCGGGGAATATAAATAAATAAATTTAGAAATATGTATATGTCCTCCTTTTAGGATGGATATATATATATATATATATAGGTGTTTTATCTTTGTCATAATCTATTCTCACAGAGTCTATTTTTATAATAGCCTGTGAAAACCGGGTGTTATAAAATCACCTAAAATTGCATAGTGTGATTTGGCTCTGGGACTTTTTGTTCTCTTCCTTTTCTACCACACAAATTTATTTTGGTGAATTCAGATCAGGCTTTTGTATCCCTGTTTCACCCTTTGAATGCCCCGCTTCCGTCCATTCGGCCATTTCCGGTTCCTGTCGTCCACGTTTTGCCTCTTGCACGGGACTCTTCCCCTCTCTACTCTATAGCTCTTACCAACAAAATGTCCTCTCTCTTCTGACCCTTCTCATTCCGCTTAACATCCATGACTCTCAACTCTTGTGCGTCACCCCTCCCTCTCTACCAAGATAATTACTACAAGCCTTGTGAAGCTTGTATTTAAACAGCTGAATAAGCACAGCCTGGGGGTGCCGAGAGTCACTATTCAACAATAGTCAAGTGATACAGTAGATTAGAAAGTAATAGCTTGGGTGCAGCTTTATAGGGCACATTTAAGAACATTGCGTTGCACTAAATGCCGCTTTTGTTTTTGTGTCCACGGTAATGAGCATCCCTCGTGGTTGGCCTTCATCTGTGTGTAGCCTCTGCCCTCTGTTTTGGCCACACATTCCAGCTGACAGACTGCATGCAAACATTCAGGTCACTGCTAATTGATGGACCAGTGGAGTATCCACACAAACAAAACAATATTCCCAAATTGTCGTGCATGCACTAATAAATTGATACATTTAAATTTCCCGTAGTTACTTGTACATGCTTTTTACAGTTTGTAGGGAATTCGTGGTGTGTAACAAAAATAAATGACACAGAGACACACACCTGCTTCATTGTAAGTGGCAGAAAGCTTGTCCAGCATTTCTCTGTCCAAAGTGAGGATCTGCTGCTGCAGGATGGAAGGATAGGACAAGCTGCCCCTCTCCTTTTTTTCATCTTTCTCCTTGTCTTTTTCTCTGTCGCGTTCCCTCTCCCGTTCGTAGGTCAGTAGCTGCTGGCGGAGCGCCTCAGGCAGGTGGGCTTTGGCAAAGTCAGCAGCAGCCTGAGAGCCGAGGGAGACAGAGGAAGAGTTACTGGGCTGCAGATAAAAACACTATCAGATGGGTTTCCAAATACATTTTGACCTCCACTTTGATGAGTGTGGTTTTTTCGTTTTCAAGCAGTATATTATTTCAAATCAATTTTTGTTGACTGAAAAATTTGCATTTGCAAACAAAATGCAAAACATTATCTGGCTACAAATTCTTAAAATCAGAGAAATTGCTGCCTTAATCTTGGTTTTATTGTAAGGTGATTGATCTGTTGTGCCTTTTACTTCATTTTTAATAATTAATAAATCATGGTAACAATTGGTCTATGCTAATATATGATATATTTTAATGCACGCATGAGATGTAGAAATGTAGCCTGAAACAAGTCAATGTTCTGTTGATCAACTCATCATTTCAGGTCAGCAGACAGGTAAAAACCTGACGACCAATGAACAGGTTTAAAACAAGATTTTCTTCTGAGAGAGGGACCATTCAATATATATCAAGGCATTATTGATATAGAATATTTATATTGTAACATAGAGTCCATTGATTCAGAAAAAAACAAACTGCATGATTTTAACACGTTCACAGTGTATTTTGCAAGTAGTATTCACAGAAGGTAACGGTGGCAGTAACTTGATCATCCTTTTTCTTTCTTGCCAAAGCTGAATCACAGATAAAAAAAAAAAGGTGCATCGCTGACAAAACACACACAAGCTCAAAATTCCAGCCCGCTGTGCGATAGAGCTGAGCCTGAGAAACCGTATCCTCACCTCTACCCATTTCCCTCTACGAATAACACCAACTAAATCGTTTCACACACATCCCCGGTGGCGTTTCCGAGCAAATAATGCCTCCCTCCGCTGGCTCATCGCCAAACAGGGAAGACAAGCCGGTCGAAGGTCACAAAGTGCAAAAAGTTCAAAGTACAAATGTCAGATAATATTCTGCCGACATGCCACTGATCTGTAGCATTTAAATAGCTCAGATTTCATACGTGGTTTGCAGAAAGTCCAGTTTGCAGTAATGAAAGTGCAGAGAATTGAGGAAAGAGAATGAGCCATTTGAGACCGCAAAAGAGAAACCTTTTTTTTCCTGCCGCTTATTATAATGATTGAGGTCATATGACAGAGGCCCATAGATGAACCCGAGGTCCCAAGTGCTCACACACTGTCCCCATTTAGCCATTGTTACGATCCATACCATCTCTTTTTCTCTCTCTCTCCCTGTCCATAGCTCATTCTGTTCTGGGAAATTACTTTCAAGAACACAGATAACCCTGCATCCTCTGCTTCTTCTCTCTTCGCATGAAAACAACTCATCTTCTCCTATTTTCTTACAGTATTATTGAAGCTTTCCATCTGCAAGCTCCGTCACACTTCCCCCGTCTCCTTCAGTAAAAAATCCAAACGCTTCCAATTTTCCATTTCCCAAAAAATCCCTTCTTTCTGCTTCTCCATGGTGATGTTCAGACCAAAATCACCATGGATTTTTATAACACCATTTCTTGTCTCAAGACAACCATAGTTGACATACCTTCATCCTGCGGTTACCATGCAAAAAGCGGCATTCAGACACGGGGTTTGAAGGTCATGATGGAACAAGAAGGCTTTTGTCTGCTTGGGTTAAAGCCGCGCCAATTACCAAGCAGTTTGATTGTCTGCCTGTCAGTCCGTCACAAAGTCCTGGGGTCACAAAACCGCTTTCTCTAGCTACCTTTCCCCTCTACCATTTGCCTGTGATCAAACTTTGGGACAGCGTGTGTGTCGCAGTTTGCAGAGACATTCTCCACTTCACATTGTGTCAAGGCCAAGTCTTCATTATCGGACCTGCTGGCTAACCCGATCCACACATCAAACCCCTGACTGCAGCCTCTCCACATGCAGGCTTAGAGGATGAAAAGAGGGAAGGGTGGATGAGTGAGGGTTAGAAGGGATGGATGGGGATGAAGACAAGATGGCAAGGATCAAGCGTAGTAATATTGCTTGGGAACCAAATGGGTGATGAGATTAGGGGTTGGCATAGGAATGCAGGAAGAGCCACTGGATGAGAGCAGAGCCCAGATAAAATGGAGCTATTCCTGCCAAAAGAGACAGTTCGAGTTGGAGGCAGCAGATGTTAAGAACTCAAATGATGTGCACTCCAATGGACAGCAGGGGAGAAAGAAAAAAAAAAGTGAAAGTGGGTTGAAAGAAAGACGAAAGAAAAAAAGATTGCTTTATCTACATTCAGTGTTAGTCACCAAAAACCATTTCCATCCTCGAGGTCTGAGAAATGTGTGGAATGCATTTGCAAAGCAAAATAGCGGGAGACCAACAGCTGGTAAGTAAATTGCCTGATTGTGCATACTCGTCTTATCTCATCTTCAATCGCTTATCCGGGATCGGGCCGCGGGGGCAACAGCTCCAGCAGGGGACCCCAAACCTCCCCTTTCAGCGCCGCATCTACCAGCTCTGACCACGGCGGTCCCGAAGCCGATCCCAGGCCAGTTAAGATGTAATCTCTCCACCTGGTCTTACCAGAGGCCTCTTTTCCCAGCTGGCACACCTCCCTATGGAGGCATCTACAAACAGACGCCCAAACCACCTCAGCTGCAGCGGCTCTACTCCGAGCTCCACCAGAGTTAGTTGGCAGCTTTAGTCTGAGGGCTCCAGAACGTTTAAAAAAAAAGGTATTTAAGTCAATTAATAATCAATTCATATTTTACTTTATTAAATTTAAGAAAATGAAACTAAAATAATGTCAATGTTTTTGCTTGATAATTCACTTAAACAACATATATCAAACTTGGCAAAAACGGATTTTCACTCAAGCCTCAACTGAAAAGCTCCCTGCTCACTGTGAGCCACTCGGATGGACAGCCCTACAGAAACATTCGGGTCCTTTAAACACTTCCATCAATCACATCGCCAGGCCAGCAGCAAAGAGTTTTCCTTCAGAATCACCCGGAGGGAGTTTCAGAACCAGAAGTAGAAAAATCTTTCAGCAGTCTCTCAGACAGATCAAGCAGGTGTGGAAGAAAGAGCAGGCCGAGCGGAGCGAGACCAAGGAAGAGAGTAAAAACTATGATTTAGCGTCACTCAGACACACTGTTGAAGAATGAAAAAAGGAGAGACGAAAAACCGGGGCGGCTAAGTCATAAATGACAAAAAAAACCCATCAAAGCTGTGAAATACAGAGACAGCAGTGGATACCAGATAATAGAATAAAGGAGTCTGTAAATAGAGCATGTTAAAACATGTTTCATTGTTGTTTTGATTATAACCACAAGGCTGATCCCTGTGGGGGCTACATTTGCAATAATGATTACTCACTTCTATGGATTAATATAATTTGTCTTCATGGTAAATTCTCAAGGACACATAAAGAGCATAGTGCTATTGAACCGGGGCTAGCTGCAGAGGTGTGGTATGTCCCTCCTCAGGATGACATTGCAGAGCTCCGTCTGTCCACTGGGCCGCGGAGAGCATGAGCCCTAATTTAATCACGTCGCACCAGAGCTTTGTATGCGTCAAGGCTATGCGAGTACACGTTTGAAGTGGAGTGTGTGTGTACAATGTTGTCACTGTTACATACATAGAAGCCCTCTCTTTTTTTACTTAAAAGAGGAATGTGAATCAGGCTAACAACCTTTTGGTTCAGTACACGTTAACACACTTATTTGAAAAGGGTTGAGAATTCAAATTAATTCTTGACATTGGAAACGCGGCCCATTTAATAGCCAATTTCAGAGCTCAGCTTCAACACAAATGTCCACAGATGATGTTTGAGAGCATTTGCAATTCTGTGATAAATGAGCGACTCCAGCTGCTGAGGACAATTTTTTCATTCAATTGAAAGCCTTAGAGCAGCTACACAATAGACCCTGAGGGGAGAATGTTTTGTCAATATGTTTCTTTCAGTTTTTTATCCCGACATCTTCTGAGAAATTATCTTAACCACAAGTATTGATTTTGTTTCTTTAAGCTGAAATAAAATCATTGTAGACTTGTTTTTATAAATATATATTAAAAAAAGGCTCAATATTTTGCTTTGTGTGCAGTGTTAGCCTGGAGCCAGATTGGAAGTGTTTGTGTGGCCTTGTGAACACCCCTTGCACCCAAACACAGATTTTACCAAGGCATCCCAAAACTATTTCACTTTCACAGCTTAAACCCTCCTCAAACCACAACAAACATCCTGAGCACAGAAGGGCTCAAGGGTGGAGGGCTGCAGTGGAGCGATGGTGGTTCTGTGAACCTCAAATCTCCTTCAGATGCCAACACCAACAAGCACACGTCACTACATTAGCTTAAGAAACATTCAAAAATAAAGGGTGTGTGTAATGGCCAACACTGTGGTGCCTGGCTTACAGCCTGAAGAGGACATGAATGACTTCTGTAAAGTGAACAAGGATTTCAGAAGCAAAAAGCAGAGCTATAAAAGTGGATCAGCTCTGTAAAATTGAATAGAGGTCCATTAAAAGTGCCGGGAAATGCTTCAGTGCCTCCATCCATCTCGAGGGAGAGGGAGAGAAGGAAAGCTCGACTTGAACTATTGCTTCCTCTTTCACACTGTGAAAAAACGAGAGGCGTATGACACAGGATGAAAACATCTGGCAACCACGGTTACGGCCGTTCAAAGCCTCTGATCGACTTTACACCCGTCAGCCGAAGTCCTTTAAGACATGAGTTAACACACAGAGACCCGACCTCCACGAGGACAACAGACCTCGGGTTGTTGGACAGTCAAGTGGATTGTAGCTCAATGGTGACCGCCTAGCTATATCTACATCCTGAGCCTCTTCATTCATACGTGGGAGATTAAGATTAAGAATGTATTGCAGAGCTGATTCGCATTCAGGCGCTCGGTGAGCAGACCCAAAGCCATCAGTCGGCCTCCACACGTCTTCTTCCTCTCACCGTGTGGCCCTCCTGTCTCAGCCAGGTCCATTAGAGGAGGTGAAAACTCATATTTATTTGATCCGCGGCTTCCTGCAACCCAGCCTCGTAGTAAGAGCGCTTCGTCAGTGTCTACGGCTACGCAACGTTACGGAGGCTCAGGACAGGATTCATATTACTGCTGCAGCATGAAATGATTTCAGCTGCTTGTACTAACTAGCTGATCATTATGTCACATTTGTGAGGATGATATCTTAAATTGATGTATGCACGGAGTGAAATACACAGAGTATATTTAAGTACCATTCATTTCCAGACATCGACTGAAGAAAATACAACCGCTCTAGTGAAAAGACCTCAACTTAAGGTTCACTTATGAGCTTTTTAGAGCTGTCAGACACATGTCAAAAAGGTAGTGGATGCATACCAAGTTGCCCATAACATTTTCAAATAAAATTTAATTTCTTTTAGGCTACCAGTACGGACTTCGAACGCTATAACGTTGCAGTCACACGCCAGTGAAAGATAGATGGTGTGTGTGTGTGTGTGTGTGTGTGTGTGTCTCACAGGCAGATGGACAGAAACAGTTTTTTTCATTTGGCCCGGGTGCTCCACACCTCACATGCCTGTCATACAGAGCGTAGGGGTTGGCAATTAAAATAACACCAACTGGCCCAGGCCATAAACATGACAGTGAGGGAGGAGGGAGGAGGTGACAGAAGCAACAAAAAAAAGAAGAAGAAATGAGGCAGGATTAGAGGTGATAAAATAAATGTAGATGTTCAGCAACACATGCTACGACAGGAAGTTACTGCAAGCGTGATGAGTCATGCTTTCGTATCGAGAGCTCAGCAGAGGCAACGGTGTGGATACTTAGTCATCCTACACTCCATTATTACCAAGAACTACCAACAACAACTCATAAAAAGTCAGGTCTTTTCTTCAGCTGTAAGAAAACAAGGGGTGATTCAGAATAAATAACACATTGCTACTGCGTTGGAGCAAAGACGATATCCCCCGAGTCTCCTCCTCCAAATCTCTTTCGGGAAACAGACTGAAGTGGGGGGGAGGTGTTGTCTGCACAAACAAATGGAGCAATGTCACCAAGTTGAAGTGTCAACATTTCCTGCATAGATGAGCCTTAGTTTTCAGGGAGGTGAAACGCATCAATTGTTTAGTGCAAGGCAGACAATGAGACGAGGCATACAATAGCAAGAACGACAAAATCAGGACATCGCGCCGATCAGATTATGCGCCACTAGTTCATTCAGCAGCAAAAAATCTGAAAGGATTATTCAACCTAATCGATTGTGATAGGAATTTAAAAGCTCCAAACAACTACAAAGAGTATCATGACATGACAACTCCCCGAAGATAGCAAACCCTTTAAATGTGGTCTTTGTGTCCGTAGTGGACTAGTTAAAACCCCTTTTTCTATTATATTTATAGAAAATCCTGTAAGTGTCCATTTCAGACACTTACAGGTTTTTAACTGCTGTCAGAACCAAACAAGCCACATGAAAACACTCCTATGAATGAGTAACTGATTAGTTGAAATTAAATGAAGGAAAATCAACAGATGTACTCATAATGAAAATCATTGTCAGCTACAGCAATCAACTGATGATTTAAAAACTATAGTGGCAATCTGTAGAAATCATCGACATGGACTCACATTTCCAAGTAGACAGTAAGTTGATTCGGTCCGATGCAAGGCTAGAACTACGACTGCTTGCGTTCAAAACCCGGAGGGTTTGGTGAAGCACCTCTCAGGTTTCCCAAAGCTCACAGATGTCCTTGTGCTGAGGACAGAGCCAGTGCTATTTAAGTAGAGGTCGACCAAATGCATTTTTAATGGCTGTTATAATAATTATAGTCTTTTTGTATGAGAGAAGGGAAAGGTTTCTCACCGTCACCTCAGCCGGGTTCACCTTTGTCGGCTACTTTTGCATAAAGCATTATTAATAGACCTTCTCTTTTGTCACTGAATTGAATCATTGAAATGTCCTGAAATGTGATTTGACGGTACAAGCAACTCTTCTAAACCATTAATATTTCCCAAGTAAAAGGGATCCTAACGTCTGCTCTGTCAAATAACAAATTATTAGTGAAGTGGCTTCTTTGAAAGAAAGAACACCACATTTTAAAGTAAGTTAAAAGAACCCGTTGGAATAAATAACTCCCTCGCCACTCTAAGTATGCGCATTTAACAGTTGTTCAGATCAGGAGTTGCACAAATAGAGGACCTTGGTCTGTGTAAAACGCGCACACAGGTCCCTGAGCGACTGGTGGAGGCCGCGCAGCCACAATCGGAGCCCAGGTGGCTCATTTCTCATTTAAACAAACTGGAAATAAAATTCCCATGAAAACAGCTTTTGAATCCAAAGGTGAAAGGCGCTGAACAAAAGCTTCAAGTAGAGAGGAGAACGGGATTAAGACACTAATCAAATACAGATGCTTGGTGTCTCCATAGGCTTGTCCTTTGGCTTCGATTAGAATTTCACTTATCCTTCAGACCCAAAACACCAACCTCTGGTCTATTTATACACACATCCCTGCACAACGCGTGGACTAAACGGCTGACATTTTCTTGCTGTCAGTCTTCCTTTAAGGGAAAACCTGAGGGAGTTAATTTATATTTACCTAATCAGCAGCAATACTTTTTACATGCAAAGTTAAAAGTTATGTTTTTCAGCTGTTTTCTTCTTCAGGTTTTCTTGCAGTGGAAGTAGTGGGGAACATGATCCCCGCTTCCATTGTGTGCAAAAATGTACCCTCAAGTTATCATGAGACTCCTGCAATTCAAATTGTTCAAATAAAATGAGTCCTTTTTGTACAAAACTTTCCTTTGTGTTTTCCTAGACAGTGTTTTTGTAATGAGCTGCAGTGCGGGTATTTTAAACTTTGTCTAACAGAAACTGCTGAATCCTTATGGTGTCTTCAGCTCAACTCATTTTTGCCAAAGAACGAGAACTGTACATTTTCTGGTAATTGAATAGATACATTGTGCATCTGCTCTGAAATACCTGCATTGATTTTAAAATACAGTGATATATCAGTCTCATCTCACCTTACTTTCACATGTGATGACGGACGCCGAGTTTAGCAGGAAAGATTTCAGAAAGCAAGGGGGGGGGTCTTCCTCTTTTGAATGTGGGGCACAAAAGGCCTAAAGGAAAAGAGCTAAGTAAATGTCAGCTACCTCTTCTCACACACACACACACACACACACACACACACGGCAAGTGTTCCTATTTGTATTTCTGCGATCTGGAGGCATGCGTTCTCTGGCAGACACGGATAGATCAACCCCATGAATATTCATTCACAAGTCAGTGTGGCAAGCTTCACCGGCCCCCTCTCTTCTCAGACACATGTACACACACCTCACACTATGGAGAAGCATTCCACAACAACACCAATCTCCCACATGCACATACATTAAGTCAACACTGAACTGTTTCACCATCAGCTAATGGACCCTGTCAGTGGGGGTCTGTTGTTCCATGCAAGTCATCACACCCACATCTCGGTCTCTTCCCTGCTGTGATTGAAGACGCTATTAATCATTTCCTGGCCAATTAATTGGTGCAGCGGATCTCCTGGTTGATTAATCTCATCCGTCTGACTGCCTTTTTATGTTTGAGCAGCCTCACCAAAGAGACTGAAACCTGTGCATGCAGGTATCAGACAGTCCTCAGAGAACCGTCTTCCAAGAGTAAACTAGTTTGAGTTTAATCTGATAAAGAACTCCGTAACTAATTTATAAGCTACATTTCTCCACAAAGATCCACCATTAATGCACTTTTAGCAGAGGACACTGATGTCAACTACTTCATTGGAAGGGGAGTAGGAATCTCCCACATCTTCTGTGGGCGGGAAGCTATTAAGGTGCTTGTGGTGGCGAGACCTCTGTCGCTGTGCATTCCTCATCTCCGCTCTCCGACTCTCTCCTACGTCTTTACGGCTCATTGCTCCCGTGCTTCGTCACGCGCACGCACGCACACACACACGCACGCACACGCCTCGCAAGGCTCCTTTGATCTGAAAGAGCATTTACATTTATATCCACTTCACTGCAAGTACACGAGTGCACATCAACATACTTATATCATGTACCACTCGTTCTCATTGAAAACCTTGTTCTTTCCTGCCTCACCTTCTTCAGCTTTAATTGAAGGGGTAATCATGCGTGGCGCCTTCATAAAGCACATGCCGAACTTTCTCTCACTGCTTCTTTTCCTCCCGTCTCAATACATCTTCTGCTCGCATCAACGCAGAAGAGGCAGCAGAAGGCACGGCAAGAAAATGAAAGTAAAATAAATATGGAGTCTTTAGCTCTAGAGTGCAATGCCTGCAGTTCCAGTTAGAGTACAGAAGATTTAGAGATTAAAAAGGAAGTAAAGTGAGTAAGATCATTTCCATTGTTTATCTAATTGAGAAGAGCGCTAACCAAGTGTCGACAGTTTTTTCACAACACCTTCACTATGGGCAAAAGACAATCAGCAAGATAGGAAAGAAGGAAATGTTGGAGGACACACAGAATCCCACTGTTACGTCATAGGTTCCTTTTATGTATAACAAGGCAAAGACGAACAATAAATAGTTTATCAGAAAGAGTAACCATTATGTGCATCGCCATCATCAAGACGGACACCTGATGCTTATTGAAATGCACATTGCGTGGTCACAGTCGTTGACATTCTGGGAGACTCTTGCCGCCACATCGCAGCGGACTCTGCCAGGGGAGTCGACAGCGTCCTGGACTCCATCCATCCCATCCTGTGTCCCTCCATTCACCATCGCTCCCACCTCCATGCAGCTGGCTTCATTGGCACAACAACTCTTTCACTCAAGCAACATTTCACACATGAAAAGTAACCCAACGATGGGCATATGGTTCGAAGGAAAGTAGACCACATTTCACATGCACCTAATTTCCATATAACACACACAGCGTGTTGAGGAGCAGCAGGCGGCGGGGCCATAATTGGGGCACCCGTAAAAAAGGAACAATGCAACGCCTGGATTTCTGCTGATTTGTTTTGCAGGGGATGCAAGTGTAAATAGATTGATGACTTTTCATTTTTAATAGTGCCCCACTCTGCGGGTGTCATCTGGGTTACTACCACCATCTAAAACCTTTACCACCTTTGTCTTGACTCCAGAGGCAGATGTTGCAGTAACTACAACAACCCCCCCGCCTCTCCTTAGATTAGTGAAGATGAAAGATGTAAAATGGGGACACGCCGAGTTGAGGATAGCAGCCAAAGGTTTCAGAAAGCAAGACGGTGTTCCTCTCACTCTTTTGAATGCAGAGCACAAAAAGCCTAAAGGGGAATAGCTAAGTAAATGTCAGCTGCGCCTCTTCCTTTGTCTGTGTCTCTCTCACACACACACACACACACACACACTTCATCACACGGCTGTCCAATACTAATCCTAACATGTGTCCACCTGAGGATTTAGTGATAGGCACTGCTGAAGATTTGTCTTGCCTGGCCTCCGAGCAGCTCAACCGATATGCCTTCCAATTCCTCAGCGAGAGGAAGATCAATCTAAAGTCTGTTTGGGGCGTGTCATAGAGATAAACCCAACTGCACTGATAAATATATACAGACATTCATAAAAATCAATACTCATCTACTACTCCCTCCACTGCCGCTGTTCTCATAAAGCTTGCTGACAAAAATGAAGGCTTTTGTGAGTGCGTGTCTGTGGGGTCGCCATCAATCAGAACATTGATTAGATTCAACGGATAGGAGAGGGAGTGTAGAGAGCGCGTGGGGACAATCCTTTGCATGATAAAACTATGAATACAGGAACAAAACAGTAGCGTAGGACTGAAACAAGAGGCTATTTGCATGCGAGTGTGCCAGCTACAAGGACAGCAACAGCGGTGCGTCGTGCATAATATCGGTTTGTTTGACAGGCTTGTTGCTTCCCGCGCTGCCTGTGTAATAGATGTCTGGAAAATGAATATCTGATCTAGGATCAGTGTGTCCTCTCGCATTAATCTTCAACCTACAAGGCACCGCCTGGAACTAAATCAGTTAAAGTCAGGAAGCAAAAAAAAAAAAAAACCCTCATTGGCTCCTTGATACACCGATGCTTAAGTTGCCGTTTTATAAGTCACTCTTTAGTGTCAAAGTGGTAAACAGTATAAAGATAGACAATGAGGCGGTGATGATGACACATGCTCCTCCGTGATGGTGCAAGTCTCCGGCACAGCCAAGTTCCCATTCAACATAATGAGGACAGGACGCGTAGCCAAAGAGCGAAACTCAGTGCCCACTTTCCAAAACAATCCCAAACGCTGCCCATTAAAGGCTCAGAAGTACACCACGGGCCTCTGGGCTGGCCACGTTCACAAGCTTTATGTGGAACACGTCCAACAACTTTGCTTTCAGTACAGTCCAGCTAATGAATTGAATAGACGCTTAGACACCAAGATTGCCCGCAAAGGGATGTGTTTTTGGATTAAAAATGCTTCTAATAATTTTTGTTCACTTTTGGTTTGCTTGACAGCTTGTACATTTGTTGTTGCCTGTTGGGTGACTGAGGCAGAGCCACCCGGGCGTCAGGCCACAGGTCTTTTTAAGGCAGCACAGTTTCCACAGCAGGTGCGGCACCATCATGGAGCTGCTGACCCAGTCCACTTTGGCCTGCTCACCCTTTCCAGCCATAGACACCACTGCCCCCCAAAGGGACTGCCTGCTAAGAATAGAAGAATCTCAGCCTTTGCTGCAGCCCTTTTTTTTTAAAAGTATTTTGTTTTCAAAGTTGCGTTTCCCAACTTAATGGGAGACTGATAGGACTCGCTATTAAAACCTGCAGCTCACCAGGTAATCGGCACCTTTCTTTGTCCACTTTACCGCACAGTGCGAAAATTCACTCACGCAAGTGAACAGACCAGACCTCCTTCTGCCTTTGTATCATAGATCAGCCAAAGTAAAAAAAGTAAAAAAACGAAAATTCAGCAACAAAAGTGTTTTTTCGTCATCATTGGTGGGGAAATGTTTGTGTTGACTGGTTACTTGTGCTGTGACGAGTGCAGACTGCCATGTTCCCGCTGCTGATGCTGTGACTGCTTGAAATGATCCTGATGCCAAAAACCGTAACGAGGAGCTTAACACCTGCAGGAATGGAATGTCATCTTTGATTTCTTCCAGTAACTGTAATAATGCATGGCTGCTTAATCCGCAACGCATAAGGATTTTGTGTTCACTCAACTGAAAAACTAAGCGAACATGAAATAATCATAGTATAGGATATATCTACAATACCATATCATTCTAAAAATAAATTATAAGATCTGCAGCAAGAGGACGTGTCAGTCTTCAGGCTTCCACGGGGTCCTAGGGGAGCAAACTGTGATCAGCCTGTAGAAGCCAGGGGAAGACAAATAGTTTGTGCACGTTGAAGCGCTACAGGGCATGTGCCATCTTCAAGAGACTAATTTGTGTGTGTTTGCGTGTGCATGTCTGTTGTTGTGGACTCCCATCGGGACAGACGGCAGCAGGCTCTTTAATATTTCAGACGAGTGATAAATTAGTCAGACAGACTGCAGAGATATAAGGTGACTCTGCGGGTATACGGGGTGAGGAGGGTGGGGGAGACCGAGGTAGAAAAGGAGAAGGGAAGGGTGGGGCAGAATGGATATAGCAAGGGTGGGAGAGTACGGTAGTAGAGCAAAAGGTCAAAAAAAGACATGAAGAAGAGGAACACTGAAAATACTTCTCATTCTATGAAAAGGCACAGAATCAAACCCAGTGTGAGAAAAAGTCAAATATCTGTATATATTATATATCAGATATTTATCAGTTAAATTCTGTCAGTATTTAATGCTACCATCAAACAGTTAACATTCGACGGTGATCTACACCTACAAAAACTGTAATTGAATAGCCCAGTCAAATGTGTGTGTGTGTGTGTGTGTGTCCACTGTTCCTCACACATCTCCAATTGCAGTCCCTTGATAATATCAAGCTGGACACAGAATGATATATTTGGATTTCGGAGGAAAAAAAGAGGAATCAGAGGAGGACCAGAAGGAGAGAAGAGATACAGCGGGTGAAATAAGCATTAAACACGTCAACATTTTTCTCAGTAAATGTATTTCCAAAGGAGCTATTTACATGAAATTTTCACCAGATGTTGGTAACAACCCAAGTAATACATTCATAGGAACCAAGAAAAGAAACCAAAAGTTCAGAAATAAAGTTGTGTAATAATGTGAAATGACACAGGTAGAAAGTATTGAACACATGAAGAAAGGCAACAGCTGAAAACTATCAGTAATTAAAAAGCAACCCAGACCCTTGTCAGTGCAAATTAATAGCAGTTGGTTCAGTCCCAACTGATGGCCTACAAAAAGGTCTCATTGCCAAGGTGTCACATGAGACACATCCCATGGTGGGTAAAAGCAAAGAGCTGTCGCACGACCTTCGCAACCTAACTGTTGCAAAACACAATGACGGCATTGGTTATAGGCGCATTTCTAAGCTTCTGAATGTTCCAGCACTGTTGGGGCCATAATACGGAAGTGGAAAGACACTCATTTCATCATAAATTTGTTTCGACCTGGTGCTCCTCGTACGATTTCTGACAAAGGAGTGAAAAGAATAATCAGAAGAGTTGTCCAAGAGCCAAGGACCACTTGTGAGGAGCTTCAAAAATACCTACAATTAGCAGATACTGTTGTCTCAAAGAAAACAGTATGTAATGCACTCCAACGCCATGGCCTGTATGCACGCAAGACTCCACTGCTGAAAAAAAGGCATGTTGGAACTCGTTAAAAGTTTGCTGCCAATCACCTGACTTAAATCCCATTGAAAATCTATGGAAAGAACTGAAGGTCAAGATTCATAGAAGAGGCCCACAGCACCTTCAAGATTTGAAGACTGTTAAAGAATGGGCCAAAAATCACACCAGAGCAGTGCATGCGACTAGTTTCTCCGAACAGGAGGCGTCCTGAAGCTGTCATTACCAACAAAGGCTTTTGTACAAAGTAGGGAATAAATATCAGTAAGCGTGTTCGATACTTTTTCACTGTGTCATTTCACATTACTTTATTCCTGAACTTCTTTGTTTCTTTGTATGCATGGATTACTTGGGTTGTTACCAACATCTGGTGAATATTTAATGTCAATAGCCCCTTTGGAAATATATTTACTGAGAAAAATGGTGACGTGTTAAATTTTTATTTCACCCGCTGCAAGTAGGGAAGGCGGAAGAAAACAGAGCGGATGAAGAGGTAGGAGACAGAAGACAGACACACTGCTGCAGGGAAAAGGTCAACAGAGAGAGAGTGTGAGAGAGAAGACAGAGAAACAGAAGAAAGGAGTAGAAGGGTGTGTCATGCTTTTTGGGGAGAGGAACTGCCCCATGGTGCCGTGGCCTTTAGTCCGTCTGACTTATGATCAAAAGATTAAAAAAATAAAAGTAAAATCCTCTGGGACTTCATACACAATACAACTCATAGTGTATTAGGTCTGTCTAACACGAGTTGTGCTGCAAGCGTGGAAAATTGGGTTTAAAAAATGTCAGCATCCATGTTTTTGTCCCAGTCTTCCCTGCATTTCCGAACAACAACTTTAAGCCCATTCTACGGTCTTCATTACTTCTGTACGCCTGTAGCAATTTATTCTTTGCAACACCCCCCGGCCCCCCTACTCCCTCCCTGACCTAAATGAGGGCACTTATCATCCATGCCATCATTTTCCTCTCTTCTCACCCTCAATGAAGCATCTCTCCTCCTTCAAGCAGTTGTAAGAATAGCTGCCAGCTCTGCTGCTAGATAAGCATCATGAAACCATCGTTGGAAGAGGGGAAACATACAGACTTGGATGCACAAAGAGAGGGAATATTAAGAAATTGACACATTCAACAGGAAATCAGGGTTTCATTGAGGAAATAAATATATACAGACAAGTGGGAGTTGGATGGGGAAGATTAAGAAAATTAATCCATGGAGAGAGTTTATAGTCCCAATCTCCCCTGTGGGATTAGTGTAAATCTAATCTGCCCCGCTGTCTCTTCTACTCCTTTTAGCCTGGGCTTAGAGAGGCGCTAAGAAAGAGAGCAGGCATCCTAAGGGCCTTGAGCCGTTAGCGGTAGCAACACATCCCCGTAAGCTTCCTCTGCACCGCGCTAATCAATTACCGACCCTGCTTATCTGCCTCTAAACTTCCCATCCACGAGAACCATCACCAGCTATGCTACTTTTATACTTTAAATAGAAACTGAATTCACTAAAGAAATTATACCTATGAAATATTAAAAAAAACACTGCACTAAAGAATGGCTTGCCAGGAATCTAAGATGAATATTTATTATGCTGCATCTATTGTTTTCCATTTTTATTGGCTTAGTGTACGATAAAATGCCATTTGGCTCATTGCAATGGAGATCTACAGTGAAGGCGCTACTACTGGGATGAAGTGGATTTGCAAAAGTGGTTGATATTCTGACAAAATTTGTGATTTTAAATGTTATAATGCCCAGAACGTTTTTCCTTTGTCGTCTTTACTTCTCAGTAAGGTGAATGGTATTAAATCATACATATTTTTTACAGTACGTTAAAACCATGTATTGCGATTAATTTCGCAAGCCATATATGTAAGGTTTTATTTAAATGAACACATTCACTGAGAAACGGCACAATAAGAATTCTAAACTAAATTGCTGAACAAATAATGTTCATCTCAGCAAACACCAACGTGTGCCATAGTATAGTATAGAGTAGAGTATATGTCACAGAGGCCAGAGGATGAGAACAACCTAAGTTGACATGGATCGGGATCAAGAACAAAAAGTTGGATACAACCAGATTGGAATGCATTTTAAATTTGTTTGATCAAGTTTAGAAGATTACTTTTATCATTGTGTTTACCTTGATGATGATGTGGGCTTAGTCTGTAATCAGTTTTCAAATCACTCTTTACCCCCCTTTCCTTTTTTGTCTTTTTAATTTTCTCCTCACCCTCAAATCGTTTCGACCTTCATCCAACGCTTACAAAGCAGATGGTTTAGCAGATTAACACCACCCCACTACGTGCCATGGAAGAAATAGAAGGAACCACAGGATGAAAGAACTCTTAAGCTTATAAATCACACACATGTCAAGATTTGAATAATAAGCACAAATGAATGACATGCTGTGGAGTCTGATGTTCTCTTATCCCGTGAGCCTTTGTTACAGTGTAAAAGACAACCTGACTCAAGGTCTGTTCCACACACCGTGTATTTCATATGTGTAGCTCACAGTCAATAGAAACCATAAGCAAATATCAAAGACTCATTTCTGCTGCATTCCTGCTGTCTGAATGGATCCGTGTCTGGAAGTGTGCGGCACATGTGTGCGGCAGATCAGCTCCAGAACATTTTGAGAACGTCATCTACTAAATCGGAAGTCCACATCTGAAAGAGTCCTTTGGCAAGACGCTGAACCCCATATTGCTCCTGAAGGCTTTGCCATTGGTGTGTGGGCGTGGGCAGATGA
Source organism: Pungitius pungitius (assembly GCF_949316345.1). Classification (NCBI taxonomy): domain Eukaryota; kingdom Metazoa; phylum Chordata; class Actinopteri; order Perciformes; family Gasterosteidae; genus Pungitius; species Pungitius pungitius. Next base: position 10,071,069 of record NC_084902.1, on the reverse strand, counting down.
TTAGATTACATCCTGGTGAGCCGGTCTGAATATTGTGAATCATTTACCATTCAAAGTAGTTAAATGAGTTTCTCTCAGAACGTTTATGTCCAACTTGAGGACAGAGACGCTGATCAGAGAAGAGCACACAGAACTAGGGGGGCCGGTTTCTGTTGACCAGGATGCACCTGCCCCACACACAGGCCCATCTGGCCAGCGAGGCGCGAGGAGGAGCCACAACTGGGAGCCTGACAGCAGGCACGGCCCAGTCGCTTTTTCCGCGCACAATCCCGCTAATGTCCCCATCTCTGAACAGCTGCGACTTACTACCTTTCCTCAGCCAACATCCTTCTCCCGACGTCCTTCGCTGCCAAGACAGCGAGCAGGCAAACTCAAACAGAGTCGTCGGTTTTCTCAAGCGCACACAGACAAACAAACAATTGTTGAGCTGGCGGACAGACTTAAGATCCTCCAGTCGGATCAAAATCACAGATGATCCTCAAAGGCAGAAAAGGCGCATTATTTTATTTCAGCCTTTTACGTAACGTTTGTCTTTTTTTTTTTTTTCTTTTTTTTTTTACGAACAGGAATGTCACGCTTTCAAAAACAAAAGTGTAAACAAAGCAGCCCAGTCAGTTTCAGGCATGTGATTTGATTTAGATTTACAGACTGCTAATCAGCTATAAAACACACACACACAGCACAGCTTTGGAGTAATACAGTGCCGTAGCGTTCTGCATTCAGAGCCACACTTGTAGCTTTGCAACGTCTAGAATTGGATTTTAACCCTACACTTGCAACACAATCAGCTTGTTTGGCAGCTTAAATCGGGGATCACTTCACAAGGGGTTGTGGTGCCTGCGTGTGGCGAGAAGCCGAGGCAAGTGGACACCGCGGTGTCCGGGGAGATGGGGGGGCCTTAGAGATGGCTTTTTTGTTATTCATTCACTGCCAAGCCCCCCCAAATAGAGAAGAGGACGTGGAGGCGGCGGGGGGGGGGATAAGTGAAAAGCAAAATAAGGGTGACGTGGGGCGACTGAAGTGCAGGGGAAGAAAAAAAAAGACGCTAAATACTAACTCTGACTTTGTAAAACAACTTTCCACACAAGACCTCCTCCCAGAAAGCTCAACATATACAGTGAACCAAGTGATGGGTGTGTGAACAATCCCGTTGTGGCTTCCTTCTGCTTCGAGATCTGTGTATAATTTGTCGGAGGGGGTTTCAAAAATGGGTTTGACAGAGATGGCCGTTAAATTATTGAGCACTCTGTACCGGAAAGGGAAAAACAGGTCTGATTAATTTGAATACACAAACGAGGCAAAATAAATAAGTTGATTTCTGAATGATGGAAAGTATTTTATTTTAAAAAAATTGGACTGTGGAAGAGAGGAGATTACAGATGTCAACTCCAAGGCCAAACATTTGGGCGGCGTGACAGCAACAGTTCCATTCATTTATTTGCAGGCGTTCACTCCGTGACTGAACCCCTGAGTCTTCCGCTATATGGAAAACAAACCTCCCCGCCCAGGACAAATTACTGAAAAAAGGTCAGAAGACTTTTCAGCAGAGTCCTCCAGCTCTGCGGTGCCTTCTCTGCTACACTAGTATTTTTCCAACAGAACATGACGTCCTGTGTGCTTTCCACTTTCTGCTTCACTTGACATCAAGGAAGGGCTGAAACATTGCGCAGCAGCTTTCGCCACAGGTGAGAGAGGAGGCCACGGGAGGATCTCAGTAGTAATGAGCAATTAAGCTGTTCCCCAATTAGATCGATATCTGGCTACCAGCAGCTGCTCGCATTCAGTACAAAACACTGGTGCTCACGTACTGTGCTGTGAATGGATCGGGTCCGGTCTACGTCCAGGACATGGTCAACAAACCCTACATCCCAACCCGCGCACTCTGCATCTGCCAAACGGCTCGTTCCTCCCTCACTGAGAACAAAACACTCAACAAGATCACCACTCTTTGCTGTCCTGTCTCCTAAATGGTGGAACAAGCTCTCTGATGACATCAGAGTTTACATCTTCAAACTAAAGACACACCTCTTCAGACTATACTTTGACTACAAACACTAACAAATTGTAGCACTTACATTGTACTTGTACATAATGGCTCTTATCTATAGCAAATTGTAAATTAGCTTATTTGTTCTTTCTTTCTTTTATATGTTCTTCCGAGTTTGTATCTCTATAGTTGAAATGCACTTATTGAAAGTCGCTTTGGATAAACGCATCAGCTAAATGACATGTAATGTTTTGCCATGTACAGTCAAAGTCAATGAATTCAGTCATACTCAAGGACACGCAAGTGCATGACTGAAGCAGTGTTGCCTCATTCTGTAGAGCCAATCCATTCAGGTCTTGGTTTATAGAAGGGAATGAGGCATTGAGGTACATGAGATACACTCACCTTTTACAGTGATATGACACACTTAAGGGCTATTTAAAACATCCAGCAGATACGAGGACACATTCACTTGGAGCCATCCTTGTGACCCCCTAATGAACTTAAATCCTAAATTTAACATACTTTTAGATCTGCTTTGGTCTCCACCAGCTGGAGGTAACATGTCTCTGTAAGTGCCGAATACTCAGTGTTCACCGGTCATTGGATCAGGAAACTGCAAATTCAGGTGATAATTCTGTGGGTTTGTGACTACCTGAAAGCCTTTTTAAATAAGAGTAGTCACATCGTCCATATAAAATAAATAGTGATTATAGGTGCTTCAACAATTTGAAAAAACATTATTTCTAAATGTGTACCTGAAAAGTCTATTTTATGAACTTGCTGAGCGCAATGCTTAACAAGGTGATGTGAAATAGTGTGAAGCAGGAGCCTGGTCCTGATAAGTCTTTGGCGTTTGAGCCTCTTAGAGTGAAGTCGTCTCCGCTTATCTCCGCGTGTGTCCTCAACATCCATGAAGGAGAAGCAATGCACCTTCCTGTGCAAACATAAATATATAAATATTCATGAGCGCGCACACACACCTGTCCTCTGTCTTTACACACTCCCGCCCTTCGTTTGCTCTCCAATCCTGTAATGCCAACAATGCATATGGTCACATGCTGGCTCTTTCATCTTTCTAGTGAAAACAAACTCTGAAGGAATTCAAACTGCTTAGTATCGAAACTGTGGAACCCACCCTAATGCTCCTGGAGTAAACACGTTTTAAATATCTTTAATCTAAAACAGCCTGTCCAACTGAAATGCCCTTAATTATGAGGTGGATAAAACTAAAAATCGACGCTGCACCACAGCTTCAAGGTGCACTCAAAAGCCTCGTCCGCTCTACATTTCAGGAAATGAATAATGAAGATGAAACCTCAACATAAAGCAATAGGTGAAAAAAGTACAGAGATGATCAATCTAAAAATGGTCACTGTCCCTGTGGTTTCAAGGGGGGGGGGGGGGGTGTTTCTCCTTTACTTTACAACCACCTCCAACACAGCTAGAAACGAAACATCCATCACAGCCCACTCACAAACAAACACTGCCGATCCAAACTACTTGAAAGACAGAGCTAGGAAACGAAATCCACAGAACAAAAGCTAATAGGATGGCAAAAGAGACAGATAGAAGCAGGTCCCACATTACAGCATCTACAGAATCTCTTTTCTGTACTCAGGAACAGTTGAGGTTATTTTGCAAAGCCACAAGCTGACAGCGAGGCAGGGAGCAGCAGAGTATGGTTGACTCTCTACATGCCAGCGTGGGAGGAAGTGGTGCATATTGCTGCTGTACGGATGAAAATACATGGGTTATCACGCCCGTGCAGGTTATGTGTCAGCTAGAAATCTCCATTAAATTGAGAAATCCTCTCTGAGAAATCACCAAATAGGACACCTTCGAATGGCTGTGTTAAACATGTGAGAAATCAAATTGGGTTGTTGTGTCCAAGAGTATGTGGAGGGATGTTTCCAGATATTTAGCATTGACTGGAGATGAATATGGTAACTGACTGGCTTTCTTAACTGTGAAGGAGCAATAGCTATCCGGCCTTTTGATTTAAAAGAATATTTACCAGCTGCTGATTTTTACCTTGTTTGTTTTAATCATGCAGCTCCGTAATGAGTGCACAGACATGAGATTAATACAGATCTTCTGAACGATTTCAGGAGAAAAAAAAACACGACTCACTCAATCTAAAACTCCATCAGGTCCATCATTAAAAATGCATTTAGAGTGCTTTTATATATCCCATAACTACATCTTTTTCACCGGGTTGTAATTGCGTACAGTCTGTACTAATGATACGGTCATCACTTCAGGTGCAGAGATGCTTACAGCTTTATTTATAGCCTACATTTACAATAACTTTCTGTGAGATAAATTAGTGAAACAAGTTAGAGAAAGCATTTGCCTAACCACTCAAAATACACCATTTCTCTTTCTCAATCAGAGAATGTGCTGCTTACATTCATCTTTTTGCCTGATGGTCAAAAACAAAGCCAGTGATTTGAAGGCGTCTTGTTGAGCTGTCCATTACAGGCTTTGTAACAAGAGCTGTTGATGTTGCTGATCAAGTTTGACACAAGGCCGACATTGCTTTAATGAGTGTGTGTTTATGCGTTGGATGAGCAGTGTGTGTGTGTGTGTGTGTGTGGAGAAATGAATGCGGCTGACACCTCAGTAATTAGCCAACTGATGCAGCCGGTTTTCCTGGCGTTGCCTCGGGCCACAAAACATCCGTATGCTCAATGGCCCCTGGATAACAAACAAACAAACAAATAAATCTAGATTTGGTAAGAGAGAAGAAGTTGTTTTTGAGGGCTGCTGTCTGGCAACCATTTCACACACTTCAAAAGAGGGCGTGGGAATGGAAAACCCACCAATTCGTTGCCCATGGACATGCAGTAATAAAACAGCTCTTAGTCTAAACCGGCGAATCCCAACAGTCTCTTCTTCTTCGTCTTACCCTAGATGCTCGCCCACTCGTTTTCTCCTTTCTACCGTCAGATATTCAAACATGGATCGCCCTTTCGCTGTTCATTTCTTCGGGTCTCTTTGTGCGGTAGCTATAGCAGCGCTCACAGGTTAGGTCACTGGTCTCTTAAAGAATAACTCCATAGAGAGAAGAAGCACAGGGAAAAAAGGCTGCAGGGAAAAAACAATCCAATGCCACTTTTGGTCAAAAGCTGCGGCAGTCAGCAACGCAGCCTTAAATTGAATCCCCCCCCCCCCCCCAAAAGAACAGCAATCCTTCATGCCTCAAGCGGGCTTTTTTTAAGCATGTTATCATTCAGCCTCAATCCGACCACAGCAGTCAAAACAGAGTCGCTGTCAGGCCTAAAAACAGTGTGGTGCTCCTCAACAAACCAGAGCAGCCTGGTCAACAGACGTCATGTATGATGTACAAGTCAAAGTAAAGAGAAGATAAGAGACAGCGGGAAATGGTCTACTGGGTCACTTACAATTTGCGCAGGTTGCAGTTCTGTCAGATAAATACGGTCCTGAAAAGCTATGGCTTGAATTTTTAACTTGTGTGTTTGTGTTCTAGTCAAACTGTGCCATCCTCTCTCAGATGCTCTTTGTCCCTTTATCCAACATAAAGATGAAAAAGAAGCAAGATTACTTTAGACTAAGGGGAGTCGCCATTTTGCATCACTTATATCGAGCTCAGCTGTATACACAAATGCCGCCGAAGCCCACCGGTTTGAGTTCATCCTCCTCCTTCCAGCTATAATCGTGTTAGGCCTGTGCTATTGGTGTCCTAAAATATTGTTTTCGGATAGAAAAAAAACATGGATATTTTTGGCTGGAATTTCAGCTGTAAATAGATGGTTGCCTTTTGGAGGAGAACAGATTACGTGTGGGTGAATGTGTGTTCAATGCTGTAGAAGGGAGTTTTAGTCATGTGGATATAGATAGAATTATGGGATCCTACGCATAACTGTGGTTTGTCCCCTGCACCACTTATCATTAACTACTTGACAACGTGCAAGGCGGCTTTGCAAATTGCTTAAATAAACTGGAAACAGAATAGCCACTAAGGGACTTAAGTGGCTTCTGCAAGAATACTGAACTTTGAGTCTTTGGGTTGACCAAAACCGGTCTTATAAAAAGGGTCTTTGTGCCCAAATAAAGACCTTCAGCATTTCAATGTTGTGCTTATGTTGCACATTGAATGAATTCCTGTTTGATTGAATAACAATACAGTAAATCTTGGGCAAGGTCCAGGGGAGAAACATTTTAACATTGACAATCAACAAACAGTTGGAAGTTACTGTAACAGTCCAGCCCTGAAACTACCACAAACTATCGCAACTTATCCTTAATCTTGTGTAAATCTAATGTAATAAATAAGTTATCAGATCACCCATTGTTCAGCTGGAACAAACGTCTCATCAGTTAAAACTGTACCAGCTGCTCAACACAGGCAGGTGATTCAGGTAATTCAACGCTGATCCATTTTTATTTACACTTTTCGGTAAAAAAAAAAGAGTAAAGAAAATGCTGTCCTTAGCATACTTTCATTTGCCTTACTCCATTCTATGGAACTTGTGGATTTAATGCAAATTTGGCTGTGAACCAGACATGCTTGGATACAGAACACAGAGAAATACACTTGCACGGACTTTGGGGTCCCTGCGGGGGCCTTTGGTACCCACGCACGTGCATTTTGTTGGAGAGACAGTGACACACTGAAGCGAACCGGATGAGACACAGATATATATATATATATATATATATTTTTTAAAACAACATTTTCGCTTTCATTCTCTTAGTACTCACATCTCCCCCATGGCCGTCAAAAATCCCAAATATAGACGGGTGACTCCTGTTGACGACGTCGGTGAGCACCTCGAACCTGTCCTCCATGTGGTCTCGCCGGCCTTGGATGGAGTACACGGCCACGTTGTAGCTCTTGAACTCCCAAGTCTTGGAGAACTCCGCGTCCAGGACGTCCGGCCCGCCGAACCGCTCGTTCTGCATCATCTCCGCCACTTTCCCCTTGACCATCTTGACCGCATCCCGGCTGGACTTGACGATGGTCTTCACTTCGTCCGTGTGGAAGAAGTAACTCCAGAGGGCCAGGCTGATGCACAGCAGGAACAAGGTCTCCGGTCTGAGCAGAAAATAACGCATGATCCGACCTAACAGAGACAGCAGGGTCATCGTATCCTCTAGCATTTATTTACGCGCAGGGAGTCGCGGCGGGTCGCGTGGGCACCGCAGTGGGTTTCAGTCCATCGTCGTCGGTGTGAGCGGTTTGGTGGCGGCGAAACATTTAACCGAGCGCCTCACTCCACCGGGACACGGGTCACACGGAGTGACACTTGAAGCAGGAGGTGCGGGGGGGTGGCGTAAGTTCACAGACCAGTGTGGAGGAGGTGGTGGTGGTGGTGGTGGTGGTGGTGGTACACACGATTCTCCGGCCGGTTCCCACTCTATAGCATGCGGCCCCGCAGTGAGTCCCCACCGGCTGTCTGGTGACCATTTGATGCAGGCGGAGACAAACGACCCTGCCCCCCCCCACACGCCTTCTCCACGGACTAAACACGTTGCACTGTCTAAATGAGAGAGAGAAAGAGAGAGCGAGAGAGAGAGTTTCTTTCCCGGTCAGACCCTGCTGTGGTGTCCAGTCGCGTGAGTAGAGGTCCGTGCAGCAGCAGCAGCAGCCGCTCACATTCCCAGCTGCTACTCTGGCGGCGACTGTCTGCTGCTGGCTGACTAAACGAGGGTGGTGCCTTCAGGTGCCGCTCGTAATGTTCCATCAACCAGTCAGTGATCAGACGTCACCATCAGTTTTGGAATGGAAACGTCACGAAGCATCTGGCCAATAACTTCATACGACTTTGAATTAAAGCTTGGACATGTCTTGCATACGGATGGTCAATTAATACTCACACCAGGGTAATGTAGCTACTTTATTGTCCCTATGATAACCTATAAATGATAATTAATGTGCGTTTAAATATTTCTCACAGTACACGTCCAGTGAGCCGCTATGCAGGTGCGCTCACGGACGGAGGATTGATTCATTCTAACATAGGATTTTTGCCAATTTAATTTTAAATGATGAGTGTGGGAAGGGGGATTAACAGCAACAGGCAGCTAATTTGCCACTCATTATAAAAAGGCTTCTCCTGGAATGGACTTGCAAGATAAAGGAAAAATGTATTTATTGAGAACATTTTGAAAAATGAAAGATCAGAAAGATGCACTGCATAATTGAGAATGTTTAAGATTTTCATTAAGATTTCATGTTTTAGAGGTAAATAAATTCAATTCATATTTTGTCTATGAACGCTTGGAGGTCATGGGATCTGTTTTCTGAATTCTAAGGGGTCAAATATTTCTTTCACATTGTAGACAGTAACTCCCAAAACAAATATACTCATTTGAGTCAAATAACAATTCTCCTTGCTATTACATTGCTGTTGGAATGATGTGCAAATAGATCCAGGCAGCATGTGAAAAGAAACAACTAACGAATATGATACTGCTTTACTTTCTCTCTTTTTTTGCTGTCCAAGCTAAGGTTAAGTGGTCTAACATTGTAAGCATTCATTATGAATATACTATTCAATTGGTTGGCCTAGCCGGCATTTGGCCTAATACATAATAAGGCATATCCTTATATTGTTGCAACAGAGAAATATAGTCTACTGTTTTTTAGTTATGAAAGCCTTGTGGCAAAAATGTTCAACAGCTATAGTTATACCGTTTCCCCTAACTGCGGATTATTTAATTGAATGCTAATTATGTTTCATTTCGACCTTTATTGGCGTATTAAAATATTTTAACGGAGATTTAGTCAGGCAAGCTAAGACAGTCCCGGGGTCCTTCTGCCTTTCATGACGTCACCAATCCTCCCTTGCACCTCGGTGGGGAAAACGTGGATGACTTTACTTCACAGTGTGTTGTGGCTTTGCCATCGAAATAACTTCAGTAAGTTTTGTCAACTACGCCGATGCCAATTGTAGCTGTCAATTACTTTTAGTTTACATGGTGTGTTTGTTTTTTTACAAATATCTTTTAGTATAAGGCGTAAATACTAGCAACTTAGCCATGCTAGCTAGCTGCTGAATGTAAGTTAGACCACCAGTTGGCTAACATAAACTAGCCCAACTGCCGCTTTTCAAGTATCTATTAGCTGTCTTTATTTAAATGTTTGTTTCTGAATTTGAAAAACAAATCCTAACTATCATGTTATTACTTGCGGTTATAATAATGTAATTTGGTGTATATCCAGTGCTCGCTAATAGCTAACGTTTGATGTTCTCTTATATTTTTATGCTGTGGAAGTTAAATCAGTCATATTTTCGCCCTCAGAATTCACAACGATCCACTGACCTACACTCACCTGTACAGTTGACGAGAATGGAGTACGTACAAGCTCCTGCCAAAAGCATCCAGGGGAATATGTAAGTGAACAAATACTATTTATGTACTCGATTCCTGACAGACCTTTCCCAAGTCTCACATTTTGATCAATGCATATCTGTAACTATTACCATTGATTGCTCTATTCACTTTAAGTGTCTCAACAATGATCAATTTTGAAGTTCTAAACCAAATTATGAAGAATTGTCAACCTATTATTTCAAACAGTCATTCCGTGGTTCTGTGAAGTTATACTATTCTTAGAGAATTTAGCAAGATGCTTATTATGATATCCATATTTCAATGTTAATGTAACTTTTGAAAAACTTTAGACATCTCAATGGGCATTCATGATTCATAATCGTACATACATTTTTAATGTCTTCCCGTTAACTAGCATTAGAGGCGACCGAAATCAATGACTGACAGAAAACTATTTAAATAAAACACTGTAAAATAAACCGAGGAGAGAACTAGTCAGCAGTTTTACCAGTGTTGCCTCTCTCCCTCCCAGCCTGTGCTGTACCTGTGGCGTCCCCATTCCCCCCAACCCAGCCAACATGTGTGTGGCCTGCCTGCGTACTCAGGTTGATATCTCTGAGGGGATCCCCAAGCAGGTCACAGTGAACTTCTGCAAGCAGTGTGAAAGGTTTGTTTCATGCCGCCTCCATTTTTTTGAATTAGCAGATGTCAACATAGTTCTTTCTGGATACCAAGAGTACCTCATTGTATCCCTTTAGAAAACAGTTACAGGTACAACTTACTGTGTAAGATATTTTGTTGGTACAGTTGATGGTTGAATGCACACCTTCATCCTCCGTGCAGGTACCTGCAGCCTCCAGCCACCTGGATGCAATGTGCCCTGGAGTCCAGGGAACTGCTGGCCCTTTGCCTGAAAAAAATTAAGAGCTCTATGACCAAAGTAAGTGTGATCCAGACTAAACTTCAAAAAGCACATTTCCAATCACAAAAATGTCAATGAACATTGCAGGTAAATGGTCAAGTATGTAACCTGTCCCATGTGTTATTGTTGCACGGTGATGCTTTCAACCCTATGTAATATTCACGTTTTCTGTATTTTCTTTGTCATGGACTTCATCATAATATGGTGTCCACCTAATGTACCTGACTTGTTATAATGATATACACTACAGTATTTGACGGCATCCCTGTCCTCACAGGTGCGTCTCATTGACGCTGGCTTCTTGTGGACAGAGCCACACTCCAAAAGGATTAAGATGAAAGTGACCATCCAGAAGGAGGTAAGAAAACGTTGTGGGAGAGTGACATTTAAACTAACGGACCTGTCTTTAATTTCTGTGAGTGGTCAGTGTTTTTACTTGTGTGTTGGAGTCAAGTGTGTTTTGCCAGAAGATGCTATCTCATCTCGCTGACATTTAGTGAGAACCTGAGTCCTGTGCCTTTCAATGCCATCCCTTTTGTTTGTACTCTTGTGCGGTCTCTACTATACTCTCTCCAGATACCACTTACGTAGCTTATTGGCATCGTGGGTCAGATTGAATCTTTTGCGCTGTTTTGTCGCTTTTTTCCCAAACATTTGGAGCAGATATAACTTTGTGTCTTTGTATCTTCAGGTGATGAATGGCGCTATCCTACAGCAGGTGTTTGTGGTCGAGTATGTCATCCAGTACCAGATGTGTGACGACTGCCACCGTGTGGAGGCCAAGGACTTCTGGAAGGCTGTGGTTCAAGTCAGGCAGAAGGTAGGAGTCTGGTTTGATGAGATGTCCCATAAATATACACTCACCGGGCACTTTATTAGGTACACCTGTTCAGTTGCTTGTTAACACAAATTGCAAATCTCAGCAAAAGACAAACCACTGTACATTGAGTGATGTTCTATCAACATCCGGAAGAGATTTCCAATTAAAATGTTCATGTAAGAGTTTGCTATCTTCCTCCGTTTTTCTGTCCCCGCCTGTTGTTTTCTATAAGCGCGGCAGCAATTTTAGGCCCGTCCTCCAAAATTCTCTCATTGGTTAAGACTGGTGATGAAGCCTATACTGACACCCCACCCCCTCCTTTGACCCATGTTTTGTCTGTATGTGTAGTAGTTAACAGGCGTTTAAAATTATTTATTTATTTTCTATTTTCTATCTGCTATTTTATTGGATCCGAACTCTCCTAACATGTTCAACCAGCAGATGATATAGGTTTTAGGCGATACGGGAATAATTTGTCCATTCAAAGCAGTTTGATATGTTCAAAGGATTTACTCTGTTAGCAGGAGTGCTTGAAAAATTGCCCGTGCTCGGGGCTGGAAACATTCATCCAATTGCTTCTGCACACCTTAATGATGCCCCTGTGGTTCACTCCCATAAAAATGTGTTTATTGAGGTCCCCCAATTTATTGTACTAATTTTCTTTTTGCAGCACTATTATTTTGAGTTAATTATTTTCATAACATGTTAAAAGTTTAAGCTGTAGGTTCAGTGTATTGATCAAAAATGGACATGTTTTCTTTGTTATTGGTTAAATGATCCTCAGTTGCTACCCCTCGCTGGTGGTATAATTTCAGCAGTTACTTCACAATGAAATCCAAAGTTCCATCATTGTAACGTTTTTGCTGTGAAGCAATGCAGGATGTTTGGAATTGACACCAAACAAAAATGGTGAACGGCCAAAAATGGCAACGGGTTCCATATAAATGTGGCTGGAAGGAGGTGTATGAGTATCTGTATGCAATTGGTGGTTCTTAAAATGTATTTATTTATTTATTACAGACTGTTCACAAAAAGACGTTCTACTATCTAGAGCAGCTGATCCTCAAGCACAAACTCCACCAGAATGCCCTCAACATCAAAGAAGTCAATGGTAGGTTAACAACAAATGATTATATACAAATCATTCTTTCATGTATGAATCTGTATTTTGAAGGAGGTTTTCAAACAAATTACACTGAAAAGTGGGAAACTTTTCTTATTCGTTACTGCTGTTGTGGGGTGGAGCAGAACATTATAATGCGTTGAATGTTAATTACCTCGTACCAGACATCAAGCCATGCGCGCCTATCACCGGTGCCAATCAGTCCATACAGCTGTGCTGGTGTGCGCCTCGGGGGAAGACATGTGTTGTGCATCTAATCAGCGTGCTGTAATGAGAGCAGGCATGCCATAGAAGATTCCTGCAATGCAAATGTTCATGCTCTTATTTAGAAGTCTTTCAGTGAAGGCTCAGCCGCAGCCCTCTCTTGGATGTGATTGAAGTAGGCTTTTGGATGCTGCTTCAACTTTAAATCTTTTTTTTTATATCTCGCTAGGAATTTTAAGTTTTATAATGGTTTCAACATGGCTTCCATATTTTTCTCCCACATGCATGGCTGTGCGTGTGTGCATGTTCGGAAAAGACGACGACCTGTGAAGCGTGCCTGTGATGAATGTATTGGTGGAGGTGTTTGATGGCATTTCTCTTCCCTCTCAGATGGGATTGATTTCTACTATGCTTCTAAGCAGCACGCAATGAAGATGGTTGACTTCCTCCAGTGCACCGTGCCCTGCAGGTGAGAAATGACCACATTTCTGTCTATGAAAACATTGTTTCTTTCAGTTTCCACATTGGAGCAGCAATCCCTCTTTATTCAAATGCAAATCACTAAAACGATTCAAAATAGTTTAGACCATTATCCCCCAACAATCCAGACATTTTTGAGTGAATATGTCAGAGAGGAAAAGTAGTTTGCTGGTAGATGTTTATCAAACTGTTGGTCTAAGGGAATGAATTTCCTAATAAAGAAGTCCTTTTTAAAGAACGGAATTTATGTTGAGCCATATTTTATCTGTACTGTGTTTGTTAACATGTTTTAAAAAACATCAAACATGACATAATCCTGTCACATAAATGTTGTCTTGATCGTCCAACAGTTGATGTGAGTTAGACTACACAACACATGGACACATTTGTGCAGAACATCAGATTTTTACATTAAAGCCCTGTTGTCATCATTTTTCTAACTTTGACAGTGTGAACGTTGCGGTCTCTGAGTGATACCTGATGATGATGATGATGATGATAATAATAAACACTTTCTATTTTATTTAAGGTCAAAGACGTCCCAGCGCCTCATCTCTCACGACATCCATTCAAACACCTTCAACTATAAGAGCACCTACTCCCTGGAGATTGTACCTGTCTGCAAGGTGTGGTGGAAATCAAAAGTATCGTGAGCTTATTTGTGATTAAGTATCACAATAATAAATACACTAGCCATAAGTACAGACATGAGTTTATTGACTCAATTCAGCAGAAAAATTCCTCCTGTGGAGAGCAATAAAGTGTGACCAAGCTTTTGGTGTAAGGAGAAACTTTTATACCCATCAGTGCCATTGTGAATCTGTTTGGTCCAGAATGTAGGTCACTAAGTTAATGAGAGACCCTTAGTGTGCATGAGGTTACCCCCCAAACCCCCAACACAACGTATACAACAAAGTTGTTGATTGTTTTTTTAAGTTAGAGCTTAGAAACATCCATCTCTGCTCAACACCACAGACAAGCAAGAACTGTCATTTAGGAACATGTCAGATCTAAGGCCTTCACTTAGTAAGTTCAGAGAAAAACATTCTGTTGGAAAGCTCCTTTACGATCAGCTGCCATGCAGATGGAGCCGGGAATGTTAATGTCATATTTGTTTTTGACTTTTTAGATTCTTTGCCGGTGTGTTCTTGACTTTCATGTGCGGTCTCTTCTTATGCAGCTCAAACAGACGCTTTTCTTTTTTCCCCCCATTGATCGCAAAACCTTGAACTACTACATAAAGTCCAAATTCTTATTCCTCTCCCTTCAACTTGAGTTTGACCGTAGTTTGTCTGATTTTGTCTGGTTGCTAGGACAACGTAGTGTGCCTTTCACCGCGGCTGGCGCAGAGCCTCGGGAACATGGGTCAAGTCTGTGTGTGTGTCCGTGTCACCAGCACCATCCACCTGATCGATCCCAACACCCTGCAGAGTGAGTATTTTTACAGGTCTGATTGACCCCCAACGTCCAATTCTATCTACAACTCAATTGTGTTTAAATAATACTGCAGCCGTGGGAATACGGTTGTCAGTCCACTTTAAGTTTGAATTACTACACAGCTTATTCAGATATGTGAGCTCTATGGAGCATCAGAAGTTTCCAAGACTTCAGTTTTTTTTTCTCTTTCAATTTATACACCCCGTGAAGTGTTTGCTTATTTTAAGCCTAAAAAACAACAAAAGTTCCTTGTAACTTTGATGTGACAACCATTTTATTATGATGCTTTATCAATCAAAACATTTGTTTTGTTCAACTAATGGTCCAAAATTACATATATATATATTCCTGCTTGATTAATAATTGCAGTAAAATTGGGTCTTAGTCTTCAAGACACATCTGTGTTACCATGGTGATATAATGAAATCACTGCTTCAGTCCCGCTGTGGTCTAAACCCCATCTGCTGACCACATGTTGATCACAGTCTTTACTTTATAGCTTACCTCTGCTCCCAGTCATGGCGCGGCACGAGACACAAATCAAAATAGATTAATTATACCTCGTCAGAGCCGAGTCCGACAGGCGAGATCCATTATGAATTCAAGAATGCAGACAATCAGCAACGGTGTGCTTCCTCCGTGAAATCAGTAATTTTCCGAGTGGCTGAGACGCCGCTCCACAGAAATCTGACACTCTGTAATCGTCACGCACGTTTTTTAATTACTCTTCAAAGAACACGCTATTTCTGTAGCAGAAGGTTTTTGAGCAGGCTGAATAGCCGAGACAGCCTCGGGGCAACGCTCTGTTTGGCAGATTTGGGCTGCTGTAAGCCATTAACTGGAGTATTACAAATATTTTTGTTGCGATTGGTCTGCTTCAGTTTACATGCAATCCAAACAGAGTTGTGTTTAGGACTTGTGTGTTTGTTTGGGCAAAGAAACAAAAAACCTGTTGAAGTTTGAAAAACCAGAGCAGCTCACTTCTTGACCACGTAGCCGTGATATGATGGCAAATGAAAAGCGTGTGAGCAACTGTCAAAATCCGACGTAGGTTAGATCAGAAAACAATTTATCGCAGAGTGTGTCGAGCCGCTGGTATTGCCTCATGTGTCGTTGTGGCGTGCCACTAAACGTGTCCTTACGTTATTGTCTGACTACTCGGTAAATAAGTCGTGAATAATCTCTTCACTAACTCACCAGTTGCTGAGGTGGATGGGAACACATACTGGCGTAACCCCTTCTACAGTCTCTGTAACCGACGGCAACTGGAGGAGTTCATTGTTATGGACACTGACGCCATCAGGAACCAGAAGCTGGGTGCTGGAGCTGGCTTGAGGTCCAATAAGGTCTGTTTGTGTGTGTGTGCGTGTGTGTGTGTGTGTGTGTGAACAGATTGCATTATGGAGGGACATTACTTTTATTTTAGAAGCAAAATCAATAGCGTAGCATTACATTATCCCCGAGTCTGTATGCTGGGTTGATGCCAAACCGACGGGCGCACACACAGGAGTGTTTGTTTAGATGGTGCAGGTGATACGGTTTGTAGGGACTCTGTTTTCTCTCCCTCCCGTCTGAATGTTGCACCAGTATCAATGCAGCTCTCTGAACAAACTGCAGGAAACGAACAACCTGTTTGTTCTAGTGGATTGAAACTTAATTTATACCCCCCCCCCCCCGTGTGTGTGTTACAGCACACCCTGGCTGAGGTGTGGGTCCAGAAAACATCAGAGATGGACACCAGTCAGCAGTATCACTGCCGTACGTACCTGGGCCACCTGCTCAACATTGGGGACCTGGTGCTGGGGTGAGTACGAGGATGCTGCTCACGTTGGCATCAAAGACTGATCACATGCTCACTTCATGGCCTGTCTACGTCTCCCACTACAGATTTGACTTTGCCAATTCCAACGTCAATGACGAACATCTGAATAAGATGAACCCTCATCACGTTCCTGACGTGGTGAGACTATGCTCCTCAGAAACCAGGGCCTCAGCGTTCAAGTTACTGTTGTTGATTTGATGAACACTGACCTCTCGTGGCGATTTAAAATACTGACTGGAAAAATAACATCACAAAAGTTTGTAGTGTGTTTCTTAAATTGTAAAAACTAAACATGGACCCTCGTAGGTTCTGATCAAGAAGAGCTATGACCGCAGCAGGAGGGTGAGGCGCAGGAACTGGAAGCTGCAGGAGATGGCGAGGGATCGTGAAGACATGGACACAGATGATGAAAGGTAGGAGAGAACTTCTGAGTTTCTAATTTCTCAAAGTGAATTAATCAAAGCCCCAATATCTTTTCCTCACATTACATTTTCTAAAGCACTTTCTGGTCTGCGTCGTTGACCTTTTTAATTGTTCATATTTAAATGATATGCTACATTAACAAGCCTAAATCAATTATTAATAAACGCTGCTTTTTTATTTGATTTTTTTTTAGCAAATGTTACTCTAAGAGGATAAAGTAGGGCATTTATTGGGGAGTATTTTCAGACTAGTAATGGATACTTGGTGGTTGAGTATTTAAAGCTGCAGAACGCTGTTGGATTGACTAAATTCAAATGACTGTACTATGTCTTGTGTGAAAACAACATGGCCGCCAGGTATTAAACGGTAATGTAGCAACACACGTGATGCCTGTTTGTAGCCTCAAATCATGTAAACATCAGTTTAGCGCACCTTGTCCTCCGAGTACTTCCCTAAATATATACATGTTCAGTATTAGTTTCTAAGGGACATGAGCTTTATTTTGGCACAAACTCCCAGCCGATGTTTTGGTTGATTATTCTGTAATTGGGAAATGTGAATGCCAAGTATCCTGTTAAAAATAACATTCTCTAATGTTGTGCCGCATGAGTCTTCCTGTAACTGGCTTTTCGGTATTTAGACAATACCAGGATTTCCTGGAGGACCTGGAGGAGGATGAAGCACTAAGGAAGAATGTGAACATCTACAGAGGTGAGCAGCTGGACACTGCATGCTGTTCAGGGCACCAGCGTCCTCCGACCTGCACTTCAGCCTTTCCGCTGAACGCACGCACATACACTCTACGTGATGTATGTGATGGTAAATAAAGAGAGGTGGGTTTTAAATTTCAGATGCGTCGAAGATCCCAGTGGAGAGCGACACCGACGATGATGGAGCGCCGACTGTGTCCCTGGTGGAGATGCTGGAGGAGCTCAGCCTAACGGATGCAACGGGGGGAGAGGGTGCCGAAATGTTGACGGAGTAGCCGTTACAGTCCTTCCTTCGTGTGTGACACTTGACCCCTCCATTGGGCAAATACAGGTCTGCTAATGATGCAGTGAAGCAAATACACACAAAACTTAGCTGACTGCCGATTGAGGACCGATTGCACCATTGACAAATATTGTTATACAGGACAAACGTAATGATGGTGCCACGGAGTCACGTCATGTGTCTAAAGTACTCTGTCATTTAACATTTTGATGTTGGAATTGAGTGCTTCTAGTTCACTATAATCAAAATAAACATTTGGCTAATGCACACTTGTCACAATTATTTCTTTCGGGGGGTAGTTGCAGTTACGCCCATGTCTGATTTCCATTGGCTCTTAAGAAATAAATGCAAGAATGTTTTACTTGTAACTTGGACACACTACATATTTAAAACCTCTGTACAATCTGGTAGTACGGTCATTGTAACCAGTGACTTTCATAGTTCACTTGTCTACCGTGCTTACCCACCAGAGGGAGCTTTGGGCCACTAACAAACAAGAAAAAATGCTTCCTGGATGTGTTGTGTCTGTAACTGGCACATGGCCACCATTCAAATATTCACTCTGCTGCACTACTGTTTCTTCTAGAGTCCTGTCCATGCCGTGGTGTCTGCTGCAGCCACAACTTCAGATGCTAAATGGAGTCGATGCTTCATTCCACTCTAATCATTTAAATAAGGGTTTACTTTAAATACTCTATGTAGTATTTCATGAAAGGATTAAATGGCACACACTGCCTCGTGTGATACATTTAATATCTATACTGAATACAATTTTATGTAAGAATATGAATATTAAAAACATTCTACAATTAAATTGACTTTCTACAATTAAAGTGCTTGTAAATCAATTAATTTTTCAAATATCTCGTTTGTATACAAACTCTTGGGGTGGGGTGTACGTTGTGCGAAGCAGTTTGCCATAAGAACTCTAAGAAGATTTAATATACATTTGGATGATCCCTGGTATGGTCATGAAAAACAATGTTTGCACACACATCCTTCTCTTCAGCATAAAATTCCAAACGTAATTCATTTTGAGAGTTTGTCACCACGTTTTGTGGCATGTTCAAACCTTCAAGGCTGTAGATGATCTCAGAAACCAGAGGAATGCGTGTATCCCAGGTTGTAGTACTCTTTCACATCGGCGGCCCAGTCTTATTTTCACAAAGCGCAGCTCGCTCTTAGCAGTAATCGGATCTACTTGGGAGAGTGAACGAGTTGAATCCCCTCTGGATCTCTGTGTGTCGGTTTGGCAACACCAACTAAGTACAGAGCTGTTGCTTCTTTTCTTGTTCACCTGCTTTTCTCACAAGCTTCGCAGGTGCACAAACCAGGCCCTTGTTAAATGCCTTGCCTCTAACCTCCAGCACCCCTAAATTCTAAATTCTACAAAAACACCCTTTGTATGTTGTTGGAGCCTTGATTTGAATAATGGTTTACAACAGTCATGTAGCGGTTAACTTCAGGATTGTTCAAAATATTTACACTAAACCTATTAAATCTCTTCAAGGGGAAAATGTTATTCATGGGACATTTCTGGCATTTTAGACCAGCCGTCATCCTTCCATGGCTGTGTTTACACATCAATAATACCTAGTGTTAAGTGCGAGACTTGTGAATGTCAGCAACCCCTGAGCATAAGGGATAAGATTTCCTCAACTGATTACCCTTAAACCTCTCAGTTCTTGAACTGCTTCTCTGGGGGGTTGTGCATACACTTTTAATCTATCTGCTGTCCTCGTTTAAAGTTCAAATCATTCCCGTTTAACCTGGAAAAGTTCACATTTAACTTCATGCTTTTCTAAACATATATGTTTGGGTGTCTAAAGAGGGCATTCAGCCTTTTCATGGTTTTCCAATACACATTTAAGTAAATACAGCACTGAACTGTGCAAAAAATACATCTGAATGTAAAACTGGCAGAATTTTTTTTCTTCCATTAACATTTACATGTATTTAATTCAATACATATAATTGTTATTTTTATACATGAAAATATGTCCTGACGGTTAAAATGTCTACCAGAGATGCGCCTTCTCGGCTCTTCTCTTTCCCCTCGTCGTCCTCCTGCCGCTTTGCGGCGCGGTGCATCGTGGATGCGCACAACACTGCGACACGGACTGAAGAGAAGTTGAAAGATAAAGCACAAAAAACGAGGACATTTATGTCCAAAATGGCACTGCGACCCCCCTCGACTCCAGCTCGCCTGTTTGTCTTATAGCTGCGTAATGACGCACGCACACCGGCCTGTGCGCAAACCCCTGTCACTCCACCTGCATGATCTGCGAGCCAGGTGAGTCGTGAGTGACAGCGCGTGTAGCGCTGGTGGGTGTGGTGTCACTAGTACTAGTGTGTATGACCTCCTACATATACGCCAGCGGCGGGGTGGTGAGGCGGCTTTTGATTTGCACGAGGCAGCGGAGCAGCAGCGGGACGCGTCCACTGAGCATCTACATCCGGGGAACCCCACACCGGCTGCAAAGGTGAGTCTCAGGCTACAGTGATCTAACCCCTCTAATAATAAACAGTCTCAAGTAACAACATTAGCTATGAAACGTTTTCTAATTTGGGCAAGTTTCGCTAATTGGACTCCCTTCCAATGTCTTGTGTTGTTATTCTGTACTTCAATACAGCAGATTTAATGCGCTATTCATGTTCGGAAAGTTAACTTGTGTGAATTCTATTAGGGAGACTATAGCTATTTGGGTGGTGCCCTGTTTTTTTTCAATTAAGAGCACTTGCTCATAGCGCACCTGTTGAGCGCACCCTGCACCTGTGGCATTATCTGTTAATGTCTGCTATACAAAGCTTCCAATAAAGAGATGTCAAAATCAGAAATAAGAAAAAGGCTAGACAGTACATCATGCTATTAGAATTAAAAACTCCATAACGCGTGCAAAAGGAGCTTTTAAAATCAATAATAGTTTTTATTATCTTGTTTTTATGTGAAAGTGTGCAGTTCATGGAGCGGGAAAGCTTTCCCATAACTACCCCGTACCTTGCTCATCACTCATGTAACCTTGCTCATAACTCCTCATCTAACCTTGCTCCTCATCACTCCTCATATATCTTTTCTCATCACTCCTCATATATCTTTTCTCATCACTCCTCATACAACCTTGCTCCTCACTCCTCATGTAACCTTGCTCCTCATCACTCCTCATATAACTTTGCTCATCACTCCTCATATAACCTTGCTCCTCACTCCTCATATAACTTTGCTCCTCACTCCTCATATAACTTTGCTCCTCACTCCTCATATAACTTTGCTCATCACTCCTCATATAACCTTGCTCCTCACTCCTCATGTAACCTTGCTCCTCATCACTCCTCATAACACTTTGCTCATCACTCCTCATATAACTTTGCTCCTCACTCCTCATGTAACCTTGCTCCTCATCACTCCTCATATAACTTTGCTCATCACTCCTCATATAACCTTGCTCCTCACTCCTCATGTAACCTTGCTCCTCATCACTCCTCATATAACTTTGCTCATCACTCCTCATATAACCTTGCTCCTCACTCCTCATATAACTTTGCTTATCACTCCTCATATAACTTTGCTTATCACTCCTCATATAACTTTGCTCATCACTCATGTAACCTTGCTCCTCACTCCTCATATAACTTTGCTCATCACTCCTCATATAATCTTGCTCCTCACTCCTCATGTAACTTTGCTCATCACTCATGTAACCTTGCTCCTCACTCCTCATATAACTTTGCTCATCACTCCTCATATAATCTTGCTCCTCACTCCTCATATAACTTTGCTCATCACTCCTCATATAACTTTGCTCATCACTCCTCATGTAACCTTGCTCCTCATCACTCATGTAACCTTGCTCCTCATCACTCCTCATGTAACCTTGCTCATCACTCATGTAACCTTACTCATGGTCCTCATGCACAAACACATAGGCCAATTTTCAAAGCAGGTTCATGTGTGATGTTTTCATGTTGTTTCTCTGTCCCACACGTGAATCCTGCTCGATGCGTGATGCCTCCTCTTTTTGCCCCCTCTGGGCTGTTGGTCTAAAGGGGCCAAAGGTGTGCCCTATTTCACCCGAATTGTTTAACACACAATGACTTGATTTTCCTTTGAACGATTATTTTTCCATTGTGTACTCAGTTGTCATGGTTGACACATGACAAAACATGTCTTTATCCACGTATTTTAGGAATCTTTTGTGGTCTGTATTGTTTTTTTGTTTTTCTTTAGTGTGTTCCAAGTTTAAATGTTAATGGAAATGAATTTAGTAGATTTACTCCAGTTTACAGTACGTAAATAGAGTTCTACTATTTAATGCTATACGTTATTCTCCAGCTCCACAACATTGCAGAGAAAATAGTGTTTTTACATTGTAACATTTGTTTGACAACTTTACGTTACTTTGAAGATTAAGGAGTTACATATAAATCAGCACATGAAACATGATACATTGCAATAAATCACACTGTACATAAAGTAACATAAAATAATATGCAATGATGAATCTACTGAACGAGGCCTTCCATCTACGTGATCATTGCTTGGATGTTCCATCCTTTTGAATACAGTGTATATTTTGTGTTTTCGTGTTATTTCGTGTTTTCATCCTCCTTTACAACATCTCTTTTCTTACGGCTTGAAACACGCCACGCCAACGCCAGCTTGCAAGATGAACTTCAAGAACATTCGGGAGTACCTGGCCTGGCTGTACTACCAGTACCTGCTCATCACCGGCATCTATGTCCTGGAGCCCTGGGAAAAGTCCCTCTTCAACTCCGTCCTCTTCTCCGCCATCGCCATGGTGATCTACACCTCGTATGTCTTTGTGCCCATTCACGTGAGACTCGCACTGGAATTTTTCTCTGGGATCTTTTGGGGCCAGCCCGAGAGCACCATGGCACTCATGAACTGAAAGAAGGGAGAGGAAGTGGAGGGAAAAGAAGCAGGCACAGGTCGGCAAAAACGATTCCGTATAACTCAACTCAACTCAATCTCCAAGTGCACCTTGAGCCCCTCTTTCCACCACGTTCATCCAGAACCACAGCGGGCCGCAACCGCTGCTAACCGAGTCTGAAAAACATGAAGCTTTTGATGAGATGATCTGGATATCGGAGCACGACGATCTTCTTCACATCACAATCATGGTATCAGACACACGGCTGTACATTGCTGTGCAACTTTTTGGTTAAGTGTTGTTTGTCCTTTTTGTTCGTTAAAGCTACAATCTGTAACGGGGAATTTTCTGGAAAAAGGAAGAAGAAAAAGAAAAAATGACAAATGCAAAAGAGAGGTTTTAATTGAAGCAGGAGATGGAACAAATTTACCCTTAAACACCAAATCCCATAATATTATTATTACGACACCATAAAGAAAAGTGCAGTGTCAATGCTGCTGATTATTCATACGTTATTGTACTGCTCACTACATAGTCAACTGAGGAGTGTTTGCTATAGAAGGAGTAGTTAACATCAATCCAGGCTGTTGTTTGAGACAGCCTTTGCAAATCTCTACAGCTCCACAGAAGTCATTCTAGTGTACTGTAACATCAGCACGTATTTGTGTGTCTGTGTTCATTGGCCATGTTACCACTGATTGTGAGTCACTTTCCGATAAAGGTGAAGTATTTGATTTAATGTTACTGGCTGATCTCGTATCAGAATCACTTCCCATATGTATGCACTGTAATGCTAGCTGGCAGGATCTTTCATCGGGGGGGGGGGGGGGGGGGGGGGGTCAATAGAATAGACCGAGCCATGCAATGAATCTGAAGGCGTCACGAGGGGGGGATCTGTGACACTGGTTTACCGATTTTAAATCTTTACCTCCTGTTTAACTGTTTAAACTGAAAGGTGTGCTCAGCACGTTGCATGAGCAAATATTGACACAGCACACCTTCATGTTCAAGGCTTGGCTTTGTTAAAGACATCGCTTTACTTAATCTAAGCCTCTGAACTCAGCAGAAATGTTTTCTGATTCCCTGACTAGCCAAAAGCAAAAACTGTCTTGCTTGATTAAAAGTGATGAACAGGAGAGGAAATTACTCATAACTGTTAACAACCGTTGCGATGACCTTTGCTTCTAGTTGTGAGTTTGAGATTTTCTTCAATTATTTGTAATTTGTATCGAGGGCTAGCTGTTTACAGTCCAGTCATCGTCTTCATTTTAACTTCATTATATATGTATAGTTTTATATAACCTGGTAAATGCTTGGCTGGTTACAACGTCAATTACCAAACTTTTAACTGATATTTATATCTGTGTTCTCTGATGGCCATAAATAACATAATTTGTTTTGTGCTTTATATTTTGTATAATTTCTTTTCAGTCTTTATTATTTCTTCCAGATAGTTCTTGTATCAATATTGACAAGCTTGTAAGAGGAAGAAAATAAAGACATCTGAAGATACCTGGAGAGCTGCTGTCTTTCTCATCCTAGTTTGCTTTGTGATATAAACGTCTGCCATAAAGGTTTAAAATATGAACTCATTCAGCGCATTAATCGTTTATGCCTTCAGTCCAGCAGAGCAGTCACTTTACAATGCAAAAAAAAGCCAACAGACGCTCATGGGTCGCACATCCCTGACGCAAATGACTCTACCACATCAAGTGATTCCACACAATGAGAGGCCGAGGCACCAAACCAGTTCTCCTCAGACATGCAGTGCGGGAATGAATAGCTTTGCTTTCCCTCCTGCGTCAAACTACCACAAAGCTCCGCTTATGTGACGCCCGCCATGCCACAGACACAGTGTGCGAATGTGTTATTGTTAAGGTTGTTCAACAAAGTCTGCTTCAAAGACTTCACGGTGGGACAATGGGAAATTATTTGTACTGGGGGGAAAAACCCCACCTGTGTCATTAATGGTGTACGAGGGAGCTGTACAGTGTTATTGTTTGGTGATTTGTGGGGTAATATGTTTATGCCTGTAAGCAGACACCTCCATCTAGTTTTTTCCAGTGGAGCTGCACCACCATGAGATCTGAACCTAATCTCATTCCAAAATACTGCTGAACCCTCAGTTTCCGTCCATCCCTCTCGCTTTCCTTCTTTTGCTTCTTTTCCTTTAACTTCTCCCCACTTCCATTATTTTTCTTCCTTTTCCCTCCCTTTACATGTACAGTTCAACTCATTTCTTCTCCACTCTTTGCCTTTTCTTTCTTTTCCTTGACCACACGTCCTCTCCAGTCACATATTAACCTCCAGATGCTGCGTTTTCTCATGACATCCTAAATAGCACAAGCTTTCTACTTCTTGTTATTTTGTTTCCTATGAAGAAAGATATTATCTCCATAAAGACATGTGTAAACAAAGCTCACCGCGGATTCAGATGCTCTCAACCAGATGGCCTGTGTATTGTTCTGTTGTCTCTGTTGGCCTGCGACCGTTTTTCCCAAATGAAGCTGCAGACGCAACCAGGTTTCAGTTTTCAAGGAAACCCAAGAACGCTTTTCCATATTATTACTGTTAATATGAATACACATGAAAAGACTTTTGGACACTTTACAGTGACAGAACTGTTAAGACACAATCTTTGACAGACCTCAATGGACCCGTTTGGACACGCACTCATGGCATTGTAGACATTAAATGTTGTCCTTTATCAAGAATAAAGTCACTAATGTGCACACGTAAACAGTTGACATTAAGTAACTTGCTTCTTAACAGGGCTTTGGCCAAATCCTACTTACTAAACATATATATACTAAGAAAAAGAAAAAGGCAAAAAGGTTTACATATATACATAAGTATGATTTTCAACTGCACCATTACAACATAATCCAGAAACACTTCCTATGCAGAGAAAAATGGGGGATTTCAACACACTGAGCAAACAATACGTCAGCATCAGATGTAATTCTCTTGGTGCTATCAGACGGGGTTTGTGCTGTGTTAGAGGGACTGTTCAGTTATTGCCACTCTTTGTTGATCAAAGATGGATAAAACATTCACACAGCTTCCTGTTCCACAGTATTGTATATCTGAGATATGAATCAGTCAATATACGACTAGGCGTGGTTGGCCTGATAAATACCTGGGCCCGGCAAAACTCTGACATGGTCAATGAACTCCAAATGAAAACATGTTGTTCCAGGTTTGACTCCCAGTAAAGGTTGAAGAGCGGTGAGGTGTTTTAAAAAGACGGCATTGTTGTGCTCCTACATTTAGACCTACTTGTGAGATCGACATCTTTAACGCCATCCAGATATTACAAATGATAAAGGTTTAAGTAAAGGCTTTTATGTGTTTTGCTGACCTTAGAAGACTAGCAGATCCCAATTGGGACCAAACAAGCCAGAACCTGTACTGTAAAACAGTAACACAGTAACACATGAACCCATTGTCACATACAAAGAAATTGCACAAATATACAAAGTCGTTATAGAGTTATTACATTTTTTATCATAGGTGTGCCATTTTGGGAGCAGAGGCCCAAAAAGAGGCTAGTCTGCAAAGGACCAAGTCTGCCATCAAGTGGGCAGGTAGAGAAATAATGTTCTGATCAAAGGTCTCATTCTTTTACCAAGTTAATTCATCTAGTCCAGTAAGCCCTCTCTCACTATTAAGTATCTTGAAGTTGAGACTACATTGCGGTTCTATATTCAGTGTCGTGCTGTATAATAATGAACAAGAGGAACATTTTCAACAATGTGTCCAAAATCCTGTGAAGGAACGATCAACAAGAAACCAATAGTTTTACTGTGAAACCCTCAAAGGGAGGGAGACAGAGTTTTTATTATGCTTGTATTCAAATTGATCTGCTGCATAGATATTCTGTTATATACGTGCGCATGTATAAGTGTGCCATTATTAATGTTAGAAAATAATCAATAGGCTTTGCCGGGGTAAATCTCAGAGTTCTGTTTTTGTTTTCTACAAACAATACAGTTCCGATGACTTGTGATGACTGTGAAGTGATGACTATTACTACTATGAACTACAACTTGTTGTACTTTGGTTTCTTTACATTTTACATTTGACTTTTTAGCACACTGAACTTGAACTTGAACTATTAGTGTTTTGGAAACCATTTCTGGGTTTCCAAATTGGGGCTTTTTAAGATACACTGTAAAAAAAATCTGTTGAAAAAACGGTGAAATACTGGCAGCTGTGGTTGCCAGAACTCCACCGTAGAAATGACAATGTCAATGTATTAGACATTAAGGTATGTTTTTTTTTTACTGTAAATTTCACAGTTCAGAACCGTAATTTGCTAGCGGTCGACGGGGTGCTAGCGGTCGGCTTTCGCGCGTCATTGACTTAGCAGGCTGTGATATTGGAAATCGGGACTGGACAAATCAAAATTGCCCATAATTCGGGATGTCCCGGGTAATACGGGACGGTTCAATGGGTAATGCATGTGTGTATATATGTTCATACATACAGGACATAAATTAATTAATTGATTTCTATTTCTGTATTTCTTCATTTATTTATGCCCGTATTTCTGTTGGAAAAATTTCCAGAGGAGGTTTAATTCCCTCTGCTCAAGTCCTCAATCCCTTTATCCAGCAGAAACCGTAGCGTGTCTTTGTTAAGGTGCTTCTCTAAATCGTTTGCTAACGATCGCAATTGATTTGAAATGGTTTGAAAATACCATGTAGCCAAAATGCTAACAGCTTCTGCAGAGGAGCAAACTTCAAGACAGAAATAGTAGACCAGGAGCCATCACATTCCTCTGACCCATCCTGCTTTAGACAGAGGTCAGGACCTCCCACCTCATTAGCATACAGACACACGCATACAACAAATGTGAAAATGTAGAAATAAATATATGATACAGACCCATGAAGAAATAAATGAAGAAATGTAGGAGAACAGAAAAGCAGAAACAAATATATTGTATGTATTTTTATGACCTGTTTTATTATCAACTTTTATTTATTTATGGTTACATTCATTTACTTAAAATAGTATTTGAAACTAGAAAATGTGTTTCCGGCTACTACTAGTAGTAGTAGTAGTACGACTAGTAGTAGTAGTAGTAGTAGTTGTAATAGTATTTGAAAGAGCAATAAGTATTTCAACAAAACCGCTTCATTCTGAGCTTCGTGGTTAAGGTACGGATAATAATTGATGATTTTTTTTTAAATTATGGGATTGGATGAGGGAGAGAAGAAGTTAGAAGACAGAATGTTTGTTCTTCAAACTATGAAGGTATTAAATGATAAGCCTCATCACAAGCATTTACAGTACATATTCCCCCCATAGAGCTTTTATTTTGAAATGATAGGATTGGGTGGAGGGCAGAAGGAGAAGTCATACATGTGAGCAGCATCAATCTTTTCATCTCACTCTCTAGAGGAACTATGTCTTTTTAGCTGCAGAAACTTTTCAATTAAAAGCACATCGAAATCCAATCCCTAATAACACAAGAGGCTCGTTTGGGAAAAAGTAGCAGGAGAAAGTGTTTTTGTAATCTCTGTCTTCACTGCCAGCAGTCATTAGCTCCTAATTCTGCAGGATCTAGATTTTCTTTGAGAAGTTCCCACAGTAAATAAATAAAACGTCCTATATCTTAAGTGACGGGTTGCTGTGTTGGCAACAAGTTTCTATCTCATTGCCTCACTCTCACCCTCTCCATACATTCACTGCATCTCGAAGATCAAATGAACAAAGTTAATGTAAGGCAATACAACTCCATCAATCCTAGTCCTCTTTGGCTCTCTCTCTCTGCTCGGCTGCCCCCGTTGAGTAAGTTAACTCTTACTTATCCTTTTACAGTGTGTGTGTGGATGGAGGTGAGAGCAGGGCTAAATGAGCACACAGGTGACCAGCTGGGCACTGTAAGCTGACCGCTGCTGTTGTGTGCGATCTGAATGGATCTGAGAGACGACGAGGTCGAGGTCGGGCACGGAGAACCCCTGAGGAACCCCTCTCTCAGGACTCGGCTCCATATCTTACACTCGCTCAGTTTGTCTTTTATGGAGGGGCAAGTCAGGGATACTTCACCGGAGCTGCTGGGAAGGAGAAAGAAAATGCGCTTGTAAAGTGAGGTGAGGAGGTAAAGAAAAGTATATGTGAGAAGATAAAAAAAAAAAGTTTTAAATAAACACAATCGTCTCTTTTTTAGAAGCCCCCATCCCACCATCACCCCTCTCTGTTTCCCAAATTTCATTTCCCTTCTTCCTGCTCACTCATAGCTGGTCATAGATCCCTCTGAGGATGTGAGGTCTTTGACTACTGAGGCATGTCCACTGCTCACACATTCATTCACTGTCCAGTCGAGAGTTTCAAGTAGACAGCTACCAGAAAATCACTTTTCCACAAAAACTGATGCTATCTTGTTACACCCAAAGAATGAAACATTGTCCAGCAACACAGTTTGAATCATAGTTAGCACACATATCTGCCAGCGGTCCTGGGGGCTGGTGCAAAAGGTCGGTCACAGTGATCAGGCAAGCATTGCAACTGCACTGATTTGAAGTAGATAAGCTGGTTTCTTTGACAAACAGCTCAGGTTTAGCAACTGTTGAGTGAGGAGATTATCAGTGCTCTTAATGCTAAAGCTTTCTTCTGGATGTTCACCAAGTACCAGTAGATCGTAAATACTGAGCCCCCTGTGTGAGCGCCAGCTTGCGGACCTTTTGGTAAAACATTTTAAATGAATTTAGCCAACTATTGCGATCTCGCTTTGCTGTCGAACATCAACTTGCGGACCCCCACACGTAAAATATCTATAGGACGGTTTTGCACCTTCATGCAGAAATAGTGGTCCGAGCTTACTCTTGAAAAAGAGCTGCTGTATTTCCCTGGCCCTTTGTCACTGACCCCCCCCCCACCCCCCCTTTGCTTGGCTTTGTTCCAATGTAAAAGCCTGGGTAGTAGTTTTGGATGTTGGAGGAATGCCTCCCATATCGGATGACCCATTGCCCCATGGCCTTTGCTCCTTGCCTAGCTAGCAGCGAGAGAGTGCTCCTGGCGGGTGCTGTATCCCGTGTCACAAAAGCACCTTTCTACACAACAGGGGTACAGAGAATGGGCCACAGCACAGTGGTTCTCCTTGGGTCGGCTCCAGCCCCAGCAGTCGGATTTCAGACCTCCCCCTGTGATTCCAGCTAACACCCTGACTGGTAGGGATGTTCTTTTGCCCAAGCCTCGCAGAGATATCAGAAAGACCTGGAGCTCCTGGGGCAGGATAAATACCACTTATGCAATACTGGGTGAGTCCTATCAGTTTTGCTAGATTTTAAATTTTGCATATAAAGTTGAATTTCAGCTTGATGGGTGACCTATTGAAGATGTATATATGTGTAGAATGGCTTTTCTAGATTGAGGAGCTTGAAAATGAAGATGCAGGTTTCAATTGAAGTTAAACCTTGTAACAGCTGAATTTACTGATAAATAACCATTAATGCAGCGTTTAACAGTCAAACTGCAGGATCACAAAGTCACAATAGCACAGGATTGACAAAGAAAGTAGCTCCAACTTGAAATTGGCAGTGTATGAAACAAGAGGGGAAATAGACAAATAGGGGGAAAAAAACTTTCAACAGAAGAAACAATACTGAGAATCACAGTAGATAAGAGGATAGATGTCTTGGCACAGTGCTGTTTTCTTTTTGCAAAAGTAAACTGCTAATGGCATGTGCTATTTTTGTAGCCTTTCATCTTTAAACCTGAAGTGGATTGAAAATTAAATGAGGACCAACAAAGAGAAGAAAAGAGCCTTTAAACTCATCTGTTCTCAGATACCAGTCCATCATGAGGATTAGCTCCTGTCAGTCAACCCTTGTGGCTGTAGTTGTGGTTACACTCGCTGTGGTGTCCTGCGCTGAAGCTAAGACTACTCAGAGGCCGAAGTACCAGTTCACCAAGAAGCCCCTCCCTCAGGTCACCATACACAGCCCTGTCACCACCAGCATGCCCAAAGCTCTCAAGACTGTCCCGAGTGCAAAGCCCCAACCGCTGCCCCCCACAGCGAGGACCACCTACCCAAATCAGGTCTATCCACAGTATCACATGGAGGCCACCGAGCCCCCTGGTGCTGGTCCGGAGAATTACACTCTAGATTACAACGAGTGCTACTTCAACGTCTGTGAGTGCTGTCCACCGGAGAAAGGCCCCAGGGGGCCAAAGGGAAACAGAGGCTTGGAAGGTAAAAGACTTTCATTTCATCAATTGATTTGTTTGTATGTTCATTTTCAGCATTTTAAACTCCTGCCTGTGTTTGGTCCGAAGGGCCCCCAGGTGATAGAGGCCTTACAGGAGCAGCAGGTTTACCTGGCCAACAGGGAGTCAGTGGTCCTATGGGGTTGAGAGGAGACAGAGGCTAGTATAATGTTTGAATACAAATTTTATTTTTAAAAGGACAATATGAAACAATGGGCCCACATACTACAAAGTGATTCAGTACTAGCACTAGTAAAAGATCTTATCATGTTGTTTATGTTGGATTTTGTTCATGAAACCAATTTATCAGGAGATAAAGGGGACAAAGGAAGCAGTGGGACTGCCGGGCCACCTGGAGGCTCCGGGAAACCAGGACAAAAAGGTGCAAACCTGTTCTGTTGATTATTGATTCGTTTTATATTGTCTCCAGACTTCAAGAGTTCCAACACAGTTTTCTTTACCTTACAGGGGATGCTGGCGCAGTGGGTGAGAAAGGTGAAATAGGGTTGCAAGGTGTCAAAGGCGATGGTGGGGCGAAAGGGGAATCTGGCCAGAATGGGACTGCTGGTGAGAAAGGAGAACCGGGAAAAGAGGGGCCAATAGGACCTCCGGGAGTGGCTATTGAGATGGGTCCTAAAGGAGACAAGGGAGATAGGGGGGAATGTGGCACTTTTGGGGAGAGAGGACAGAAAGGCGATCGAGGTGATACGGGATCTCCCGGCATTCCTGGAGGGATGGGCATTCCAGGAATGAACGGCAAGCACGGTTCCCCGGGTCCCGTGGGCCTCCGTGGGGATCAGGGACCTCCGGGACCACAAGGAGAGCCGGGCCTCCGAGGACCTCAGGGACCACAAGGCATACGAGGGATGCTCGGCCCAAAAGGGGACAGAGGTTTCCCTGCGAAAAGAGGTGAGCGGGGCATTCGTGGAATCAAAGGATCGAAGGGATCAGAGTATATCCAGAAACGCTCAGCCTTCAGTGTAGGCATCTCCCCGAAAAAGTCCTTCCCTCCTTCCGGCTTCCCGATCCGCTTCGACAAAGTCTTCTACAACGAAGAGAACCACTTCAACGTCACTTCCAACAGCTTCACGTGCGTCCACGCCGGTGTTTACGTCTTCTCCTTCCACATCACGGTGCGCAACCAGCCCCTGCGCGCCACGCTGGTGGTGAACGGGTCACGGCGGGTGCGAACGCGGGACTCGCTGTACGGTCAGGACATCGACCAAGCGTCCACCCTCGTGGTGCTGCAGCTTGCGGTGGGTGATCAGGTGTGGATGGAAACACTCAGAGACTGGAATGGGGCATATGCCAGCAGTGAGGATGACAGCATCTTCTCCGGGTTCCTGCTCTATTCACAGCCTGATCCTCTACTGTAAACATCTGTAACATCTGGGACTATTTCATCTCGTTCTCTGGAAAAGCGATAAATACTAAGTGGTGCTTCATGACACGTATTACTTATGAACGGCTCAAAACGTGTCCTGCACACAAAGGAAACTTGGACTGCAATATCGCGATCATGTTATTGTATTATTATCTTACCAGTATCTTATAATATTACCTTCTGAATAAAAACAAAAGTCTTGTTTACTGTTAACTGTTTATTTTCCAGTTTCCATCTGACAAGCCTTGTCAAGCATTACAACAAAGATGAAGCTGAAAATATCCAATCCACAAGTCAAACTCTTACAAAGAGTGTCTTAAACGATATACTTTTGCAAAGTTTATCGTTTAGTTTATTTAGTCTTGCCGATGTGTCCCACCCTCATAAAGAAGTTCCTTCACCGCTTGATACTTTTTGTTCCCCCCCCGTCTTCCATCTCTTTGTTTACTGCTGCCGCACTCTGACATCTACGTGCTGTTAACCCACACTGTCGGATGGCTCAGGCCATCCATCAAATTGCAAAGACAGACATACAAATGTATGACTTATGTGCTGAGTAAATAAAAGATATCACTGCGACCTTTAGATAATAAGACTTTTTATGTAAATCGACTGTCTAAATTTATAAATACTTCTCATAAAAACGGTAAACTGTAATGCTGTACAGTAGTAAAAACAATTCAGTCAAAATAAAATCCGGTAGTACAGAAAACTTCTTTAATTTAAAAAATATGGCAGTAGTTAATGATCTTCAACAGTACTGATTCAGTTAGTTTATACAAGAGGTTAAATTAATATTACACAAAGAATCGTATTAAAAACTTGTACTCAGAGCACAATGGCCCCATACGTATGATTCATTTCAAATACCTATTCATTGGGCAGTTTCTCATTATTTGTCAACGTTCTCCAGACGTGTCGCCTGATTCTTCAGACGTGCTGCCTGATTCTCCAGACGTGTCGCCTGATTCTTCAGACGTGTCGCCTGATTCTTCAGACGTGCTGCCTGATTCTCCAGACGTGTCGCCTGATTCTTCAGACGTGTCGCCTGATTCTTCAGACGTGTCTCCTGATTCCATAGCAGCCACAGTTTGATAAGGAGACGGGACTGCAGATAGGAAAGTGCTTGTTGCTGACTGCTGAGGCTGCAGGGTTGGATATGAGGATTGGATGCTCACTCCAGTTGGGTGAGAAACAGTAGGAGTTACAGTGGATTGGTGAGAGGAGGGTCGGGTTGCAGTTGGTTCAGCAGCAGGAGGCAGGTCTGGGGATGAGATAGGGGGAGCTAAAGGTCATCTATCTCTGCGAGGAGGAGTTAGAATAATCACTTTCTATTGTTGTATTGGTCAGAGGCGAGTTGAGTTAAGAAATTATGCTGCTGTGTCACAAGAAAATTTGGGTTTAAACTCAGTGGCGGCTGGTCCATAGAGGGCATTGGGGCGTGGCCCCACCTTGAGCCACCAAAAAAGAAAAAAAAGATTATATTTTATGGTTTATTAAATAAAAAATATATTTTACAAATAGTCAATATTTTTGTATTTGTGGAAACATGAAATATACCCAGTAATATTTGTAAATTAATTATTATTATTGGACGACAAAGTACAGCCTCTCATACAAGAGTCACGCTCTCCGTGTTACGGAAAAATCGCTACCCAGCTGCGACGCACACAGGACTGCAGTGAGGACACACAACGAGGACATGAATCCAAAATAATTCATTGTAAGAAGTTTTGTGGGGCTTGTGAGTTGGTCTTTCCTTAACCCGCTGATAAATCTGGGAATCTTAATATATATACATGTTCTATTATATTTTATATAAAAAAAACTATTTACCTAAAAGGCAATACTGCGTGTTGGATCCCTCTTCTTTTGTCGCATTGAATCATACTGGGATGTTCACTGAAACTGATTGGCTGGTCCTACCAAAATAAAAATTCCACCAGCCGCCACTGGTCCAGATATATAGTAACATTTACTTCTTAGTACCTGTTACTTGGCCAAAGGATCTGAGTTTGCTCTCCCTGGAGATTCCCAACTGAGGCACCCTGGCCTTGCAGCTATACTGGCCTGGAGTACGATTCACCATGACACTTTTCTCAGAGCTCGCCGTTGCCACTTGCTGTTTATTCTTGTAGAAATAGAAGTGTATTGGGGGGGCGGGAGCACGGGCGTTGTATTGTAGGTGGCAGATGAGCTTCATAAAATGTATTGGAAACAGGTTATTGTCTGCAACAATCTCCAAAAGTGGCTGCGACAGGACCTCTAAAATAGAGCCAAAAGGAAACAAAGTTTACTGACACATTTAAATATGGAAAAAAAAATCTATTAGAATTCGACATTTTGGTAAATTAGTCATTTTCTATTTGAGGGTTAAAAGAGAAAACTGACATCACTCTGGCATCTGTACAAAACATGGTTCACTTTGTTTTTTAATCCATATAATTTACATTTGATTTATTTATTTATACCTTTCAAATGTTCTGTCAGAATGAACAAAACGCTCACATCTGGTTAGTTTAGGTTATTATAAAGACTGGAAACAGCTATTGCATTTTAACAAGAATTTAACAGTCTAAAAAAAATAAACAAAATGGATGCTTGGTTGCATCTCAGCCGCAGGCTGGGAAATAGTCCAGCACATAACACCCACCCCACATCCACAAATGATGTCATTAGAGAATTTACAAAAAGTGTTAATTAGTGGTATTCAGTTTGCAGTGACTGTATGTTTTTTTTTTTAACTTTCTAATTCTTTGCAAGACATTGAATATGTTTTCTTTCAACACATGCAACCACAGGCATAGTCAGCACATGCAATCCAGCACACAAACTCACCTGCGACCTGAACTGAAGCGTCAACTGAAATGGCAGAGTGTGTACGCCCATCTGCGTCCCAGGACGCCCTACAAGAGTAATTCCCTTGGTCCTCGAGGGTCAAGTTGGTCAGGTAGAAATGTGGGTTGAAGCCAATTTGTCTCATAACTTCAACGCCATCTTTGTATAGAATCACCTCGTGAAGTTGGGCTTTGATGAGCAGTTGACAGGTGAGCTTCAAGGTGTCTCCGACGAGGCCAGGAGGTGGTGGAACTTGCAGGATAGCCCACCCTCCTGAACACAGAGGAACGTTAAATTGAACATTTACTGTGTATAGCGTAGCAATGTATTGTATTGATGTTCAAAGTAATAAAACAGGCCAATGGCAGCGTGTTTTACATAAGTATGCAAATAAGCAATGGTCTTTTATACATAATTGGGGCATAATACAATACTTCAAATAGGTTTACGGCATCAAGAGTTCAGTGATTCCTAATCGTCAGTGTTTAAAAGTACTGAAAGATGAGATCTTACCATCAACATTGACCTCCACAGGCAGACTTTTGAGGGTGTGGATGTTTCCAAAATTTGTATTCCTCACACCCTGGCAGTAATATTTCCCACTATCTTTAACCTTGCTTTTCCACAGAACGAGGTGCTCCTGAGTCTGTGGGAGCTGATCAGATCCTCTGAACCACAGGTATTTCCACTCGGAATTATGGACATCAGGAATGCTGCATTTCAGCCTCACACCCTCTCCAGAGAAGATCCTTGAAGCCCCAGACATGAGCTCCACCTCAGCTCTGAACGAGGTCACACTGGGAACTATAAAAACACGTGGGATTGTTGGGATTATTATTATGCTCAATTTGTTTTATTAAATTCACATGGTGTCATCAGTTGATTATAGCAGATGATTTGAAACTGACTAGAGTATGTGTAGAAATGCTTTGTTACGCATACAAGAATTATTTGAAGTTAGGACTATTTGCTACTTACCTTCAGCTGCCACGAGCTGTGGTAGTGTTGAAAGAACTGAAAATGAAAACAAGCTTGTATAAGATAAAGGATAGGTGATAACATTTTAAAAAAAAAAATTGTGAGATATTGAAAAAGAATTAAAGAAAACTCACCAAGGAGGGAAATTAGAGAGTCCATTTTACTAGCTTGTCAGAAACCGTCAGAAACCGAGGCTGAAAGAGATTCTTTTATTCCTGATGGAATAGGGAAGTGAGAAGGATTTTGGAGCTTTGACTCATCACGCAGGATGTCCCCTTTTATAAAAATAACTTTTATTTTTTTCATTCTGAGAAACCGAGAGCATAGTTTTATTGGAACTGAAACTAACACCTTCTTTGGAATTGGATTATTTGAAATACGTATACTCCTATTAAGATACATATTTGAAAAAATGAAAGGAACAAAACACGATACATATTGCAAATAAGGGTTAAATAAATTGGTAATTAAAACCGCTCTTTAATAAGGTGGGACCATTGAATAAACTAAATCATCTATGGAATGGATGGTAATTCTTTTTAAACATTAATAGTTCAAAGTATATACATTCGTTTTAGTGCAAAGTGCTGTCTTTGTATTTAACAGACAGGAAGAACAGTAACCGTAAATTCAAG
This sequence comes from Pungitius pungitius, assembly GCF_949316345.1. Lineage (NCBI taxonomy): Eukaryota > Metazoa > Chordata > Actinopteri > Perciformes > Gasterosteidae > Pungitius > Pungitius pungitius. Next base: position 10,034,612 of record NC_084902.1, on the reverse strand, counting down.
ACAGTCATGAATGATTTGTAATGTAATGAATTTGCATATAGCTTTTCTTTTTTTATTTCTATATGAATTTTAAGTTGTTCTCAGAATCACCTTCCCACCTTATTCTCAGCTCGGCTTTTATTCTCGACAACAGAGCAAATGTGAGTTTACTAATGAATTGACAAACCATGTACTTTTACCAGATCATAAGTCACATAAAACTGCATGAGGAACAGAAACTGCCAACTGCTGTATTTTACATTTTTATTCATCATCAACATCATCATGACAAACCCATGGAGGCATATAGACAAATACTGCCCCAATAACTTAAGACATAAATAAAAGACAGTATTGAGGTACTTTCTCCTATGTGATATAATAGCAAACTGATCATGTTTTAAAATCTTCACCTCATAAATGGCTTCTGCGTACAGGGCAATAAGTTATTCTTAAATGGACAGAAACTGCACACTAACTTTATGTGCTGCAAATAACAATCAAAGAAAATATTAATATTAATCTAGCAACATCGAGCAAGTCTTCAAAACAAAAAAAACCTCCCAAACATTTCTTCGTTACTGCCTATTACAGAGCCTTTCACCCATTATCCTTTTAACTGAATAAAGCCATTAGTTTGTCATGTGTAGTTCTGAAATAAGAGCTTTAAATCAAACTTTAAAAAGTGCTTTAAAATATATAAAATTGGTGAGGTTATGTTAGTAAAGCAACCGGCCTTAGAGGTGATTTATTTATAACTTGTGTTTATGGGAAGCAGCATCCTCTCTGACCTCTTACCTCCTTTTTGCTTTGACAGAGCAAAAAACCCAAATAAATCACCTAAAAACATCTTTCTTGTGATGGCACATGCTTACGATACCCTTAGAATAAGAGATGACATCTTACTATTTGGTCTACAGAATTCACGTAACATGTCTTCAAGCAATATTTTTTCTTCATTAGACTAGAACTGTAAATATTACAGGATTAATGTCTCCTATTGCATCCAAAACAATCAATAACTCTATAGAAAAATAAAATCACTTCTGTACATCCAGACTATGACTGGAGTGAGCGGAAACAAGAACACAGGATCCAGTGACATCACTGGGTCGGCCGAACGAGTTACCGACATTAAGTCCATGCAACACTCGCCCACATTCTCACACACACACGCGCACACACAACTTCCCACATGCACAACCACTGTACACGCATATCTCTTCACTCCCGGATAGTTCTCTGCTGGACGGGGAAATGCACAGTGAACACAGCACAAATAACCAGCATGAGCTTGAGGGTTATTTTAGCGAGCAGAGGTTTCGTACTACTCTGATTTCGCCATTTCCTTTAAGAAAAACATATTTCACTGGACCTTTCCTGTAAAGTCATTCGATGTTTCTTGGGCAGTAACATTTTAGGTGTTTTTTTGAGCACCCACTTTGAATTTGCCATATAAAAGCAGCTTTTTCCTTTTTTATCTGAATAATACAGAAGTAGGTTTCTATAGCACATCCAACCATTTACCACGTTTGCGTAAGCGGTACTACTACAACAAGGGTAAAGAAGTACTGGAAAGGTACTGATGATGCCATTGTGGGAGACCAAAGAAGTGTTTGGGAAGAACTTGGAGTGGTTAGCCTGCTCCTTTTGCATTGAGCTTCATATTCACCGTGCAGACACGAGTGGTTATTGATCGTCGCACCTCACTCTGCAGGAAGAAGTGTTCTAAAAGGCCAAAATGTTCCTTTAATTCAGTAGTTTGGTTTCTGTTCAGTGTAACGCCGGGGGCCTCTTGGACTACGGATGGATGGAACAGAAATGACAGCGAGTGGAAATGTGATCCCTATCGGACGGCTCCTGCGTGGGCATTCGGAGAGCAAAGTTTAACATCAGGGAAAAGGGAAAGTAGCGCAAGTAACGCCTAAATTGCATTTTCCGAGGGGAGTCAGCCAGCGAACACTTGCGGTTGCAGAGGAGGGGGGAGCTGCTCATTCTCAACGTTATCAGAGTCGATGGCCGATGCCGCTGCGGTTGCGGCGGGGTTTGGCGCCTCCGGCGGAAAGCTCTCGAGAACGCTCTGCACCTTCTGCTCCACCTCGTCCGTCCAGTCGATGAGGTCGCTCTCCAGCTGGCGGGCCTTCTCCATCACCTGCTCCTGCCTTTCCCCGAGCCCCTCCAGCAGGTCCACGCGTTGGTGGCCCTGAGCGAGAGCGCCGCTGCCCGGGGGGGCGGAGGAAGCGCCGGTGGCCTGCGGCCGTTGGGGGGACGCCTGGCCCGTCATGTGGAGCTCAAACTCCTCAGAGCTCAGGTTCAGAGACTGACCGTCCAGCTTCTCGATGAAGGCCACAGCACAGCACTGGGGAAAGGAAAGGCGGGGGCGGGTTTTAAATAAAGATGTCCCCTATGGAAGTCATCAGTCTGGGGACTTACAAAGATGCAATAAGGGTTCCGAATCATTTCTAGAGATTCTAGAGAACTTTTTGCCGATGCGCATACAGCAATGCGTTTCCATATGGGGTCATAATGTTCCGTTGTTGTAACTATTTCAGAGGTTTTGGTTAACCGATATGATAAATATGGACAATGAAGGTTGTGGTGCTGTTAAATTCTACTGAATTACTCTGAAAGAAGTGTTTCGGTTATTGAACCTACCCATATTAATATAATTGTGAGGGACCAAAATAATAAAAACACCTGTCAGTATTAAAACCACACAATTTGACAGCAACACGACTTCATCAAAATTGTGGAAATATGAACACCTGGAGACACAGACACTAAACCACAGAAAGGCGAGCATCAATTCACTTGCTCACCACATTAGTGAAGTAGTACCCGTCCTCTCCGGTCATGAGTCTGCTGGGGTTGCTGTAGCGGGTGATGTACTGGATGTTGGACTGAAGTCGCGGGGGGTTCGCTTTGAGCACAATGTAGATGAGCGTCGGCAGGAAGTCGTCTGCGGACGCCGCCTCCTTTTTGGTCACTTTGATGGCGTTGAAGATGTGCTTGCTGCAACGAGTGATGCACGCCAGCTTCTCTTTGGGCACGCACTTTGAATCCATTTCAATCACATCTGAAATCATGCAGAGATTGGAAAAAGGCGTTAATTTATCCAAAAGTCTTACACTGGATCTCCACAGCAAAGATGACGAGGTGATGATAATGAGACCGACCTGTGATGGCTTTGACTACACTGTCTGACACCTCAGCGATCTCCTCATCCACGGGAACACACAACATCTCGATGGTGACCCAGTGCAAGGCTCTGTGAAGGATCACAACGATTACAATGTGAGGAATTCCCAGCTGAAGTTCTTGTACCTACAATTGTGTTCTCTCTGGCTCATGGAAAGATATTCATTGTTTTTGTTACTTTTGTTTGCTAACCTAATTCTCTTCTGAATGGCCAGGTCTTTCTTCTCATCGTCTGTGGTCTCAGGGCAGAAAACCTCCTTGTAGAGACGAGTCATCATGTACTTTTCTACTTGATCCATAACGCTCTCGACGTGTTCTGAGGAACCTAGGAACAGAAGCACAAAGACCAAAAAGGTACACAGAGAAAAGACTTGACACATTGAATGAATCATTTTTGGGGTCTTCCTTCGTCGTAGTTTTCTGAAGAGTGGGAGTCAAGCGGTACCTTTGAACTGGGTGTGGAGGCGATCCGAGAGGTTCTGGTAGAAGTCCTGCACACACTCTGACAGTTCATCAGCAGCCATGTCCTGAGCAAGAAAAAGACACAGACGACATTCAATTTTAAAAAATACAAAGTCAAGCCCAAATATGAGGGTTGAGATATTAAGCGTCCTTCTGACAAATGTTATCTGTTTGAATGTAGCAACTACTTGACCATTTCATATATCGAACAACGATGTCTGCTACAATGACCGAGTGAGCATATTCCCCATTATATATATTTACAAAAAACAGTTTCCTCTTGAGACAAGAATGTGCGACAGAAAATTCAAGAAGGAGCAACAATTAAATCTCCTTTTATTCAGTGATTGTTATGTCATAACAGAGAAGTGTTTAGCAATACATACAACAGAGGTGTTATTGACCACTATAACAAATGGACAGTGGTGAAAAGTACATTGATGGTGCAATCACCATGACTTCAGAAACCGTCCGGTAATGGGGCAATCTTAAAACAAACCAAAAAAGGGATATAAGAGTGAAATGTATTGACAGGTTGTCTAGATTCAGCTAGTTGTCCAGAAGAATTAAAAAGTTCTTGCAAACTCAATCTACCCAGAAAACAAATCCACTTCAGCTCACCCGCTTATAGACCATGCTCTCAGTGAAGGCCCGGCACTGTTTGAAGATCTCCCTCCCGGACTTTAGAGGCTTGAGAAAATCAATGAACTCTCGCGTTGCGTGGTCACTGTCCACAGAGGAATGTCGGCTTGCGGAGGAACTGGGGCTCGGGCTGGACTGAGCCTCCAAAGAAGCATCTGGAGGAAGACATTCAATGTCACTTTAATCGAGGCGTCAAACACTTAAATATCACTTAGGGTATTTGAACTGAAATAAGATATTTAAACCATGACCGTATGTAGGTTATCAAACTACAAATCTAGATAGATCTAGTTTGTTTGGACAGAAACCATGATCAGCTAACATTTTGGACACTGGTTTTGTTTCTTACTATTTTTCCAAGTAAGCAGGAGATCAAAACCAGTTGGGGCTGACAGTATGGATAAAATTATACCTACCTTTTAATAAAGAGCAGCATTACAGACTATAAATGTATTAATAAAGAACGGTTAATTACTTTCATCTCATTATTATTTGCAATAGTATGTACCTTTTTTTAATGGTGTTTTGCTGGAAGGAATAAAAAACTTTGTGACGGTGTTGACTTTGCTGGACTTTTCCTTTGTTTTTCTTTCCTCAAACTTGCTGAAGGGTGTAATGGTAGGCTGCAATTGGGTCTTCTTATGTCTGCTTGCATAGGCCTCCTCTTCCTCTTTCTGCAGCCTGGCGAGGGACAGCACACATATGCATGAGCAAACCAACGGAATGACAAAAAGAACCAGAGACATGGCATTTCCCTTTTTTTCTAGCGAGACACGGCGCAGAGGAAACAGACAAACCTCTCAGCAAGTGCCCAATCCTCTTGAATCTGTTTTTGCTTTTCTTTCTGGTTTTCCTCTCGCCAGCACTTGGAGCATAGGCCTTGCCAACCGGTGTTGCCATAAAACCCACATCCTTTAGTGCAGAGCAGCTCTGATTGGTCCAGATGGATCCCACGCCGCTGGCTCATCATCATTCAACTAAAGTTAGGAGGACTGTGCGGGCCACCAGGAGACAGGAAACACAAAATCAGTCGACCAGAAATGAATCGATCGTAACCGACACCGGTCCGGCTGCTCATTAATAATTCCTTAGCTTTGCCATTCAAGATCCTAAACCAGATTTCTGCAGCGTTGTCTCGTAACTTAGCTGACGTCGTTGTTTTAGCTAACGTTAGCTCAATGCTAGCGTAGTGGTTTACAACTCGTGACGTCGGGGGTCGTTACCGAGGCGACAGCGGAACGTCTCTCCCACGGACACATCATCCCGAAACACTATTGCCGCAACGTTTGACTACCTTTGTTCGAACGGCAAATTTGACGCAAAAACGAGATGTCAACAAGCTAATTGTACACCCGAATGAGCCATTGTCGTTTACCCGAGCTAACTTAATTATGCAGCTAATCGTGCTAGCTTAGGTAGCGACCTGAATCAACGCCATGTCATTGAAGATGTTGCAGATTAGATGCATGAATTGTGTGACAACATACACTCTCATTCGCAAAGTCAAAAGGGCATCGAGTAACGTTATCCTCGCTCCTGCTCCAGTCCACTGTTGGTGGATGTTTACATTAGCCGAGCTTCTAGCTTTGTCCTACAGCCATTTTGTCTGTGAGCGCATTCTTCTTTATGTTTTCCCATGTAGCGCTGGTTACAAATGTAGCTCAGTTGTTGCCCCCTAGCGGTGATGTTGGCTTATTGCAAATACTCGTTCAAATGAAAAATATTCCACAAATCCATACTGCAATTGTGAATACAACATCAGGAATCAAGAAACGTTTATTGCCATTATATGTGAGACATACATGGAATTTGACTTGGCGGTTGGTGCATGACGGAAGACAGTACAATAATGGACAACGTAGTGCAGCAATATGATAAACATAAAATAAAAATATAATAAAATATATGCTATGGGTTAGTACGCTAAAGCAATGGGTTAGTAAGTTGAGAATAAAAATAAAATAAAAAATAAAGTGCACCAGCTAAACAGAAAGTGACAAGTGAAAGTGACAAAGTGAATGTAGAATGAGAGTCAGGGGGCCCCGGCTCTGTTGATGAGCCCGACTGCAGGGAAGAAACTGTTCGTGTGGCGGGAGGTCTTAGTCCTGATGGACCTCAGCCTCCTGCCGGATGGAAGGGGCACAAACAGTTTATGTCCAGGGTGAGAGGGGTCGGCTGCAATCTTTCTAGCCTGCTTCAATGTCCTGGAAGCGAACAAGTCCTGGAGAAACGGAAGATTGCAGCCAATTACCTTCTCTGCAAAGCGGATGACACGTTGCAACCTGCCCTTGTCCTTGGCTGTGGCTGCAGCGTACCATGCGGTGATGGAGGAGCAGAGGATAGACTCCATGATGGCCGTGTAGAAGTGCACCATCATCGTCTTTGGCAGGTTGAATTTCTTCAGCTGCCTCAGGAAGAACAACCTCTGCTGAGCCTTTTTGGTGATGGAGCTGAAGTTCCTGGGTGGTGATGGAGCCCAGGAAACGGAAAGAGTCCACACTGGTGACGGGGGAGTCACACAGGGTGAGGGGGGCAGGTGGGGCTGCGTTCTTCCTGAAGTCCACAACCATCTCCACAGTCTTCAGGGCGTTGAGCTCCAGGTTGTTCTGGCTGCATCACGTCACCAGGTGGTCAGACTCCCACCTGTAGGCGGACTCATCCCCACCAGAGATCAATCAGATGAGGGTGGTGTCATCCGCACACTTCAGGAGCTTGACGGACTGGTGACCGGAGGTGCAGCTGTTGGTGTACAGGGAGAAGAGCAGAGGGGAAAGAACGCCGCCTCGGGGAGAACCGGTGCTGATGGACCAAGAGGCAGAGACGTGTTTCCCCAGCTTCACGTGCTGCTTCCTGTCGGACAGGAAGTCAATGATCCACTTGCAGGTGGAGTCGGGCACGTGCAGCTGAGAGAGTTTGTCCTGCAGCAGAGACGGGATGATGGTGTTGAAGGCTGTTGTGGTGTTAGAGGAAACATCTCTTACTGTGCTTTTACGGTGTGGCAACATCGTTGAGTCATTTTAGACATTGTTTTTATATTGAGTTGGCAAACTGTGGCGCACCACCTCAATGAGGAACATCCCTTCCTCAACTTAAAATATATATATATTTTTAAGTTGTGTTGAAACAGTTGGCAATAGTGTGAGTAATGAGTTCTATGGTTACACTGTGCAACAACGTAATAAATGCAGCACACGCGTATGTATCATCATCTCAGCCGTTTCCCGGCAAAATTCTAAGTCCCGCCTCTCTATGGAATCGTCAGAGCCAATGGAATCGACCCACGTGGGATAGACTGCCCGCTTTCCTGGCCAGTAAAAGGAGGAAACGTGTAGAGTAAAGATGCTCCGCTCTGAGGGTGAAGCCCAAAAGTGCCCCCCCCTTCCCATGAAAACATAACGGAAGGTTTTGAAAGAGACACACCACACACACGCTAAGCGTTTAGCATTCTAACCCTCCCGGGAATCATGCATTCTTGCATGCAGACTTACCTTCATTTACTAACGTGGGAGTGGACTATTTTGGGCCCATTGAGGTAAAACAAGGACGTTCTTATGTGAAACGTTATGGGGTTATCTTTACATGCATGGCCAGCAGGGCAATTCATTTAGAAGTGGCACACTCGTTAGACACAGACTCCTGCATCAGTGCTATTCGTCGATTCATATGCCAAAGAGGACCGGCGGCACACTTTCGCTCAGACAACAGCACAAATTTCACAGGTGCAGAAAAGGAACTAAAAAGAGCAATTGCAGAATTAAACCGGTCAATTGAGAAGGCTTTAAATCATGACAACATCAAGTGGACGTTCAACCCACCTGCAGCTTCCCATCATGGCGATGCTTGGGAAAGCATGATCAGACTGGTCAGGAAGGTCTTGGTATCTGTTTTACATCTACAGACTTTAACTGATGAAACCTTAGTCACAGTCTTATGCGAAGCTGAAGCAATCTTGAATGACCGACCAATTACGAGAGTTTCTGAGGATCCCAATGATTTAGAGCCACTGACACCTTATCATCTTCTTACTTTGAAAAGAAAACCAGTTTTGCCTCCATGTCTGTTTGATCAAAAGGACCAGTACGTAAGACGAAGATGGAAACAGGCTCAGTATCTTCAGATTTGTCAGATTCAGATTTGTTCTGGAAAAGGTGGACAAAAGAGTATCTTGCTACTCTACAGTAAAGACAAAAGTGGAACAACGTAATCTTACGGCAGGAGATATTGTTTTGATTGCAGATGCTACAGCACCACGAAATTCTTGAATGATTGGAAGGATTATTAAATCCAGACAAATCAGGCATAGTCAGATCTGTGCAAATCAAAACCAAAACAAATGTAATTGAAAGACCAGTGACAAAACTAGGACTATTGGTAGAGCAGTCAATGTAAAAGTAAAACAAATACACCAAAAGAGGGGTTGATTTTTATTGCAAACGTTGTTTTTTGTTGTATGAATGTCTCCATACATGAATGTTTATAATTGTCATGTCTTGAAGTGCAATGAACAATTAGGGGCCGGTTGTGTTGGAGCCATTCTGAGTACTGCAATGGGATGGCGCTGTTTCTGCCACAAGCCTATTTAACACTTAGGTTAATTAAACAACTTAAATGTGCGCCAACAATGTGATTCGAGTGCTTTGTGTTTGTTTTGGTTGGCGATTAGTGCCTTTAAGGCTAAAAGCCCCATTACCGTAACACCCCCAGTAGAAGTGCTTTTTTTATAATGGGGTCCACATGACCGCCGTTAAAAGCGTTGCGTTACCACGCTTTCCTAAAGAGACCCTCAAATCTTCATAGAAATGAATAAACGAAAAGGTCTTCTACATTCTCTGATAGAAGATTATGAAAGTATAACACATACTTCTCGCTAGAAATGCCATCCAAATGCATCCAAATGCTGATGCTTTCGTAAAATATTGTTTTTTACAGATAATATGCCGACAGTCCGCCATGTTTTTTTTTTGCTAAAGGGAAACTTGATGGTCATGTGACCTATTTGCAAGGCAATGTAAATGAATTGGCTGAAAAAACGTGTCCTCGTAACGTCATAAGACCACGTTTTTTCTTGTAGACCAACGTAGCTATTACACGTTTTTTTTTGGAGACTGGGTTGCGCATCAGGGACCAACGGGTTGTTAATGTGTCCCTAAGCATGACACCAAACCCTCACTGTTTCCACCGAGAATAACTAGGTCGCTTTGGGTAATGGCGTCAGCTAAATGACATGAAATGTTATAATGTTGAGTTTTTGGACACTATATTAATCATAATTTTGAGAAGATGTATTTTGTGTTGGTGGATTGTATTAACGTAGAATCCCAAGTGTATTTATTGTACCTTCTATTAACCTTTGAGTTTTGTGATTTCTTGTGCTTCATATCACCACTCAGCTAAGCTTCAGAATGCGAGGAGGAAGTTTGTGGAAAAGGCAGATAAAGAACTGATTCAGCAGCTACTGGACGACCTCTTAGACGACGGCGTCGTGAATGATGGCCAGAAAGACTCGATATTGGAGGACAACAGTACGACGGCAGACAGAGCGCGCGATCTCATCGACGTGGTGAAGAAAAAAGGAGACAAAGCTAGCGAAATATTCATCACGCACCTTGAGGTCAGAGACAAGGTTCTCTGCACTGAACTGGGTCTTTCCTCTGCTCAACCTGCTCAGCTGGGTGAGCTTGTTTATTTCAGCTATAGCAGCACCTTCACCTATTTTGATTCCAAATAACACAAGTCTTTGACACTATCATTTGATAGAGGTGTATTACATACTAAGAAACCGGTTTTAAACAAATGTTTTACTGTTCCAGCTGCGGAGCCGAAGGTGGAGCAGAAGTGGTCAACCAAACTCATTCCTACCACCGAGGATTTCTGGAGGGAGGAACTGAATAATAGAGATGTCAGTCACTTCATAAAAAACATATCAGGAGTATCAAATAGGTTCCTGTGTATCTTAGTTTCTCATCACCGTGACAGCAAGGTCTTGTCTGTCTGCTTCATTTCCAGACAAATTATACATTTTGTTTTACTTAACTCCCCTCAAATCTGTTTTTCAGATTTACCCTACAGACAGAAATGCCAGAAGCAACCGTGTGGCCCTGCTAATCACCAATATCAACTTTACTGATGAGAAAAAAAACAGAAATGGAGCCGATAAGGATGAGCAGAACATGGAGAATCTGATGATGGGACTGGGATACAAGGTGGTGAAACACCGTGACCTCACAGCAAAGGTACGCTAATAGAAGGGGGGGAAAAAAAACATAAAATGTATGTTCGATCACTTAAATTTTCCTTTTTGTAATGTCACAGGCAATCGATGATGCTTTAAAGGAGTTCTCTAAACACCCCAACCTCAAAGAGACGGACAGCGTGTTGGTGGTTTTGATGTCACACGGGAAACGGGGCCGTGTCCTCGGTGTGGACTGGACGACTGAAAGACCAGATGAGTTCCCTATCGACAACATCTACAAACACTTGGGCCCAGAGAATTGTCCAGCGCTGCTGAACAAACCCAAGATCATCATCATCCAGGCCTGCAGAGGGGGTGACGCTCTCTATTCTGACTGATCATCAAACATCAATATGAATGAATGTGGGAGGCTGCTAAGTTCCCGTTGGTTGTCTAAGTGCACTGTATTAAAGGTGTGCCACATGTTTTTCAGGGGAGAAAAGAGAAGTGCTTGTTAGAGATGGTGCTTGTCCAGATTCGGTCACTGATGATGTTGGTGGTTGGCAACTCGTAAACAGAGAAAAAGACTTCACTTCTCTACTGTCGTGCACACCTGGTCAGTTCATTTGAATGTCATTAGATCTCATTTAATAGCTCATAGTACAATGAAGAATTATGTCGATAATCTTTATTGAAATCAGCTAAAAATAGTTACCTTATTTAAAAAAACAAAATGTATTAACTGTTTCTGTATGTTTTTCCTCCAGATACAGTCTCATACAGAAGTACAGTTCATGGGTCTGTTCTCATCCTGTATATTGTGCAGGTATTTAACACCTTCGCACAAAAGGATCACATTGAGGAACTTTTCAGAAATGTAAGTGAAACGAAATATTAGTTAATGACAGAAAAACACCAGAAAGCAAGCAGCAATGATACACACGTTTCTTTTAACCACACAGGTCATGCAATGCTTTGAAGAGAAATACAAACACCAAATGCCGACCAAAGACAGATGCACTCTGACAAAGCACTTCTACTTCTTTCCAGGCCTCTGAGGCAGGAGTCACTTCTTTCATTTTAAGAGGCTTGTAGCCACTTTTCAAATTATTTGAGCAATTGAGATAATATCTTGTGAATGGAAATTATTTGTTATTTTAATGAATGGACCACAGGCTTTGGGACCAAAGAACAGAGAAAAGAGATGCAAAACTATTTAAAAGAGATCTAAAATGACTCAAAAAAGAGCAACAAATTGAATACAAAGACTTAAAACTTCTGAGACTGTTTTATGTCTGTGTCCAGGGGGCATCCACAATCAGCTAATATGATAATAAACAATTACTTTTTTAAATATACAAATAACAATATGTTAGCCATTGAATCAATTGGGCATTTTCATCAACTTGTATTAAACTGGTTGCTTACTGGTTGTTATGAAAATAGTCAACAGGATATTGAATGATGCAAGTTCTTTCAACAAATCTTTAAATATCTTTCTGGAAATGTATGAAATCCATTATTCATTTTCTATATGGCCGAGAGCCCACGTTGTTGAGAGGTTAGCACGATATGCAAAATTGCTAATGTTGTTTGACCTTTTAAGGACGAAGAACTATTAAGGGTTTAGGATAGAAAAAGGGGGACACATGAAGCTAAAGTGTTTTAACCTTGCAGGTAAGACCAAAATCTTTTTGATAATATTATTAACCATATTATGGAGTACATATAAAATAAATCCTCTGTAGTTTTACCTAGGCTTAACCTAGGCATTATAAGAGGTATACTGTATACTGCACTGTATGTGCAGGTGTTCTTTGTTTTTCTAATTTAATATGTGCATGTCATTTAAAACTGTAAAATACAAAATATATATGGTGTTGAGATATGTTTGTGGTATTTTATGGCAGAAGTGACAGCAGTTTTGCGAGGGGATATGATGCCTAAGTGCAGGTGGACACTTGATGTGGGTGATTTATGGCCTCAGAGGCCATGAAGGGGATTTTTCTCTTCTCCGTGGTTTTTGGGCGGCTTTCCTGAATCCCCGGACTTTCTGGTATTATAAAAGGGACAGTTCGATTGGAAAACATAAGTTGATTTTGGCGGTGGCTTTTTGCTGGACGGTGAAAGAGAGGCTAAATATTAAAATCTCAGTTTTTTTTCTATATTCTCAACACTTTTTTCTCGACCTTTTATTATCCCCTTTTCTCCGTAACTTGTTATAATCTGAATTTTTGTTCTGAAGTAAATAAAACCGAGTTTGCTCTGAGCCTTTTAAGATTTTTGATAAATGTCCTCATTAAGACCAAGCACCATCCGGCAAGGGGGACGAGCAGCGGACTCCGGTGAGCCCCTGGGTCAGGCTGAGGTGACTCCACTCCGGACACTTGCACCCACTCACACTTCATAACACACGGGGCGGGACAGAGGCGTCTTCGCGAGCTCCGCTCCAGGCCGGGCAGGTCCCATGTAGCTTGGAGAAGATGTACAGTGGTTTGCTTTTAGCGGAGTCTAAAATGATCTTTTGGACTCCATCTATTTTCGAGTTGAATATAGTTTTGACTCAACTCTATACTTTCTTTTTTTAATAAAATATTTATTTTCAAGCTTCACTAATATATATTGTTTGATGTTCACTGTATTATATTTTTCGGATGCAGATTTACATTTTCAGATACAAAACTTATGTTTTCACCTTCAGACTTCTGACGCTGATGTGGCGTGAAGGGGCGGGGCATCAAGTGGGAGGGGCGTGTCACCATGATTGACAGCTTAACAAATAAGGCCAAGGACGTATTCGGACATCCCAGTTCAATAGCTCGTCAGAGAAGCGTTTTTAAAACACAAACTACACCTCTCTGTAACCATGGTGATGTCGCTTTGCAGACGGCCGCTGCACACAGGCAGCTGCACATTAAGATCAATGGGATTGGTCCAGCTCGCAGACCAGTCTGTGACAATAAAAAGATGGTTAATTGGGGTTGTAGCTAGTTGACTACATCAATTATGTAAAAAAAAAGTATAATGTTCTAAAATAAGTACAAGATTTCCCTTTTACAAATATACATCATTAAATGCTGCATGTTGAAAACCCCACCCTGCACCGAGCTGTATTCATGACACAGATAATGTTGTAGGATTAATGCACAAGCAAGTTTCGTATGTGTACAGAAAGAAGCGCACGTAGCCATAATAGAAGAAAGTTGGCTAAAGCAGGAAACAGGAAACTTCAACCAGCAGGCCGCGCCCCCACGTTTTGTACCACTGCTGCTTGATAAAGACTCGCAGACCTTCGGGGAAACACATCTGTAATAACAAGTGCGAGAGATGGCAGCAGGTAAGAGGTCGAGCTCTAAACGCTGTTTACAGGTGAACGCTACTCTGATGCGCGCGCGGAATACTCGTTAATCGAGCCGTATTTAATGTAAGCGGTAATGAGCGTTTAGAAGTAAGACATTTTATGTCTGTCGGAAGAACTGTTCGTTCTGCTGTTGTTTGCCACGTTTTAGTTTCACTTTGCCCGCCTGATTAAGTGCATTCAACTGACACTTCAACAGAGGTTAAACTAATTGCCGTCCACTTAACAATTACTAATGATTATTCATTCATTTGTGGTGGAAAAGTATATTTAAGTTTTCGGCAGATCACGTTCGGTCAGGAGAGTTTTTTCTTTTTCTCCACAAAAAAGAAGCTGCACAAACCAGGCAGTCCACAAAACATAGTTACTCATTACACACACTATCGCCAACTGTTTCAACACATCTTTATATATATATATATATATATATATATATATATATATATATATATATATACACACAAAAGGAGATTTATGGTTACACTGTGCAACAACGTAATAAATACAACGTCAGGGACCAAAGGGTTGTTAATGTGTCCCTAAGCATGACACCAAACCCTCACTGCTTCCTCAGAGAATAACTGTAAGTCGCTTTGGATAATGGCGTCACCTATATTCAGGGTTCGAAATGACTTAGGACTCTTTGGGGGGTCCCCTAAAATGTAACTATAAAAAATACTGAAGACTACCTTGCTACACTATATACAGCAGGGAAAATTACATATTGACATATTTTGAAGGTGGGATAATGGTCTTGGGATGTGGTTGTGATGTAGTGCTCACTTATACAATCGTGAACGCTGTAATGGATTTGTGATGCGTTTTGTAGATTTTCAGCAACATGTTTGTGAACGTGCTGCTGTTAGCTGGCAGTTTGGCTTCATTCACATACAGCAAGAAACGTTGACAAACGCACTCTTCTAATCATTGCGTTACACTGGGTATCTAAGTTAGTTAATGCAACTTTTGATATAGGAACACCAACTCCAAATGCATTACTATAATATGCAATTATTATGGAGATATAAACATAATCGAAGCACTTTTTTCATGTGGGATTTCACTTTGTGAGGCTTCGTTCAACAGTAACCTACGTGTCTGCGCCATAGACCACGACATCAATCTGTGATGCTATTAGCTGCCCTGATTGCTGCCCAATCACGCAAGGAAATAAATTCATTATTGTTATGAATATAAAACGTCACTAAAGACCTTTTCACAATCATTTTTAATGTTAAAAATATTAGTCGGGGACCCCCCAAAATCTAAAAATAAATTCTTATAGGGGGTCCCTAATGACTTATAGGGGGTCCGGGACCCCCCCAGACGCCCCTCATCTCGAACCCTGCCTAAATTACATGTAATGTAATGTTATAATCTTGAGTTTTTTGTCAAAACCGTTTTTTGGAGTTGTTGATCTACATGAATCATAATTTTGAGAAGATGTATTTTGTGTTGGTGGATTGTATTAACGTAGAATCCCAAGTGTATTTATTGTACCTTCTATTAACCTTTGAGTTTTGTGATTTCTTGTGCTTCATATCACCACTCAGCTAAGCTTCAGAATGCGAGGAGGAAGTTTGTGGAAAAGGCCGGGAAAGAACTGATTAAGCAGCTACTGGACGACCTCTTAGACGACGGCGTCGTGAATGATGGCCAGAAAGACTCCATATTGGAGGACAACAGTACGACGGCAGACAGAGCGCGCGATCTCATCGACGTGGTGAAGAAAAAAGGAGACAAAGCTAGCGAAATATTCATCACGCACCTTGAGGTCAGAGACAAGGTTCTCTGCACTGAACTGGGTCTTTCCTCTGCTCAACCTGCTCAGCTGGGTGAGCTTGTTTATTTCAGCTATAGCAGCACCTTCACGTATTTTGATTCCAAATAACACAAGTCTTTGACACTATCATTTGATAGAGGTGTATTACATACTAAGAACACGGTTTTAAACAAATGTTTTACTGTTCCAGCTGCGGAGCCGAAGGTGGAGCAGAAGTGGTCAACCAAACTCATTCCTACCACCGAGGATTTCTGGAGGGAGGAACTGAATAATAGAGATGTCAGTCACTTCATAAAAAACATATCAGGAGTATCAAATAGGTTCCTGTGTATCTTAGTTTCTCATCACCGTGACAGCAAGGTCTTGTCTGTCTGCTTTATTTCCAGACAAATTATACATTTTGTTT
The DNA here is from genome assembly GCF_949316345.1 of Pungitius pungitius. Lineage (NCBI taxonomy): Eukaryota > Metazoa > Chordata > Actinopteri > Perciformes > Gasterosteidae > Pungitius > Pungitius pungitius. Next base: position 10,018,612 of record NC_084902.1, on the reverse strand, counting down.
TACTTAACTCCCCTCAAATCGGTTTTTCAGATTTACCCGTCAGACAGAAATGCCATAAGCAACCGTGTGGCCCTGCTAATCACCAATATCAACTTTACTGATGAGAAAAAAAACAGAAATGGAGCCGATAAGGATGAGCAGAACATGGAGAATCTGATGATGGGACTGGGATACAAGGTGGTGAAACACCGTGACCTCACAGCAAAGGTACGCTAATAGAAGGGGGAAAAAAACATAAAATGTATGTTCGATCACTTAAGTTTTCCTTTTTGTAATGTCACAGGCAATCGATGATGCTTTAAAGCAGTTCTCTAAACACCCCTACCTCAAAGAGACGGACAGCGTGTTTGTGGTTTTGATGTCACATGGGAAACGGGGCCGTGTCCTCGGTGTGGACTGCACGACTGAAAGACCAGATGAGTTCCCTATCGACAACATCTACAAACACTTGGGCCCAGAGAATTGTCCAGCGCTGCTGAACAAACCCAAGATCATCATCATCCAGGCCTGCAGAGGGGGTGACGCTCTCTATTCTGACTGATCATCAAACATCAATATGAATGAATGTAGGAGGCTGCTAAGTTCCCGTTGGTTGTCTAAGTGCACTGTATTAAAGGTGTGCCACATGTGTTTCAGGGGAGAAAGGAGCAGCGCTTGTTAGAGATGGTGCTTGTCCAGCGTTGGTCACTGATGATGCTGATGAAGAATACATTGAGGATGATAATTTGCATGTTGTGATCAAAGAAAAAGACTTCAGTTCTCTTCTATCGTGCACCCCTGGTTAGTTCATTTGAATGTTATTAGATCTTATTTAATAGCTCATAACACAATGAAGAATGTTATTAATAATCTGCATTGAAGTTAGCATGTTTCTGTATGTTTTTCTTCCAGATGCAGTCTCATACAGAGATACAATTGATGGGTCTTTTCTCATCAAGTATATTGTTGAGGTATTTAACACCTTTGCACATAAGGATCACATCGAGGAACTTTTCAGGAGAGTAAGTGGAAAGAAATATTAGTTATTAACTCATAGTTAATGACACGAACACGCCACATAGCGAGCAGCAATGATGATTTTCACGTTTCTTTCAACCACACAGGTCAAGCTACGCTTTGAGGACTTTTGCCCGGGAAACAAAAGACAGATGCCGTCCACAAACAGAAGCACTATGACAAAGCACTTCTACTTCTTTCCAGGCCTCTGAGGCAGAAGTCACTTCCTTCATTCTAAGACGGGCTTGTAGCCACTCAATTCAGATAGTACTTTGTGAATGGATACAAATTATTTGTGATGTACTAAATGCTCCCCGTTTTGGGACCAGAGGACAGAGAAAAGAGTTATTGTCTATAATGCATTCACTTCGTTTAACATACAAATGTAATATCTACTATCTAACATCACACAAACTACAATTCTACATTAAACATTGCTACATGTAACATACTTCTCACCGCTAGGGGTGCACATCTTAAATTCCTAACACTCCAGATGCAGTCTCATACAGAAGTACCAGGTCTGTGTACTTTACTCTGATTTTGTATGTTTTTTATTCTATTTACAGTTTTATACTATCTGGACCTTGAATTTGAAATAAAAGTTTGATTGATTGACACCAGATATGTCAGAAATGTTTGCTTTTGTTGACATATTATGCTTTTTTACTCAGTGTGAGACTGGTCTAGCAAATTAAAATTCTCAAGGGAGTTCCATGGATATCTAAATGCACATTCTGCCAGCAGCATTTTAACTGGATCAAATGAACAACACAAAGACATTTTAAGTCAGTTAAATCCACTAAATATCGCCAATATTTGTGGAGGAAGATATGGGGGAAAAACCTTTTACCAGATTAACTTAAAAAAAAATAACATCAAACTTAAACAACAGCATAGCTACAGCATAGCAGAGCGCCCAGTGAGCCCCCTAAGCTGTATTAAATGTTTACATGAATGTTATAAAGAGTGCATCTGTTCCTGTTGATGAGATGATGAGTGAGGAAGTCATGGACAAGGAAAAAACAATATTTTTTCTATGGTTGGTTTAGAATTACAGTAACAGTAAGAATATGTTCCAGATGCTATACAATTCATACAAAGAGACAATACTTCATTTCTGTTCTTTCCAGCACCATGGTCAGTCTCATCAGATGTTGTTTTATTGATCATACTGTAACATTATAGAACATTTGCTGTGTATTATTTTCCTACAGACATGTTATTACTAAATGCAGTGGCACAACAAGACCAGAAATCACGCTATTATAATATAGCCACTCTGCTTTATGATTTACTTATGGAAAGATGACTTTGTGGGGAGAGACTGAACGGAACTCTGCTTTATATGTAGAGACAAAAGCTCAGCGGAGGGCAGTGTGAAGTACAATTGTTCAAGTGGTATCCAGTTTTATCCAGTTTTATCATACAATAAAATGTACGTAATGTTCAATCTGATAAGGTATGAGACTAAAAGAACGTGAATGTTTTGGGTACTTTGATGATGAGGTAAAGGGGAACTTCAGAGTCAAGTAATAAAAAGGAAAGTGGTAAAACGACACTGTTACTGTGACTAAAACCTTATGTTACAAGGTGAAAATAGGTTGATATTAGATCCATTGCACAAAACCTTGGCTTAAGGGACATTAGAAATTTCTGAGGGAGACAATCAGCCGTCAAAATGAAACATTTGACCTGAAATCCAATACAACATAATGTCCAGGTTCAATACGTTCACAGAAACCTGGACATAAGTAAGTTTTCCTGAATGCCCTTAAGCAAAACAACACAAAAACAAATGGGATTTTTCAGACAAACTTTACTAAGAGAACTGAACAAAAACAAGCTCAAATAAAATGTCATCACAATACAACACAAAGGCAAGGAGTTCAGCTGGAAACATGGTAACGTGTTTGCAGTCTCTGCTTGTCTGATGTGTCGCCAGAAGACCGAAAAAAGTCTCTTCATGATGTTTACTCATAAAAATAAACAGTAAAGTTGTTTGACCGAAGGGTATGTTCTGTTTGTAAAAATACATAAAACAAGAATATGTCACTTAAAGACCTAGAATAATCAATCCAGACTAGACTCTATTTTAACAGCTTATTTGAACATACTGGCAGTGATAGAGAGCTTTTTCAATTTACACTTCATACAAAACAAAGACACAGGTGGCTAATAACACAGTCACGTTGTCATCATACGACTCGCACACGGCAGGTTGAAACATGAAGCTACGGATGAGCACACGTATTTTCTCCTTCACTTTCATACGCTCACGCACAGAGCACCGGTTAGAAATGCTGCCAAACCGGTAAGGCCAGATGAAGTAAATTACAGCAGAACTGTGACTGTAAACCACAAGGAAACGTTTGGCAGTGCAATGAATGTGAGCAAAACAATCCAACTGTTCTCCCCATTGAGATAGAAAACAAAACACCAATATACAGGGAACTAAACCATGCAGGGCTTCTGAAGGGAGGTCGAGGACTTTATAGAGAGAACGTGAAAAGAAAAGATGAGATAAATCAAATTTAAATAAGAAACTCTGCTTTTAAAAACCACTGCAGACCAGTGGCCTGTCACTTTAACTATACAACACAAAATAGACATTACATTTGAATATGTGAGTTATATTTGGAAGCTGGAATGTATTAGTATAACATTACATTTCATATAGTAACTTGTTTTCATTCAGGAGTTCACCTTTTTTGAAACATCATATCGTTGACAACACTCAACACTCAGATAAACAGTTTGCAGCACCACACATTTACCGAATAGCAACTCATGCGAAAACACCTCTGGCCGTTCTGCGTGTAATGAAGCGCGTGTCACGCATGTAATGGGTCGCACTCACGAGAACAGAAAATGTGAATCTGTTGTGTTTTTGCTCCGTTGTTTGTGTGGCTGTTCGACATGTGTTGTGACCTTGCATTCAGGTTCAGGCCAGCGTTCCCCCAACTATGGAAGCGATGACAATTCCCAAAACCACACAGCATATAATAATCATTATTTTCTTCTGTCAAGTGTCAACAATTGCAGATCAACAGTAATCCGTGGCAGCACATTGGGAGAAGAGAAGAACATGTTTTAAGGTATTGCTTTAACACTTAAGTTAAAGTGATCAGGACAAATAGAAGTTTGTACGAAAAGCAGAAGTAAGCAATGCAGTTTGGATGAAAGCAATGCAGTTTGGATGAATACTGTTTGTTTTTAAAGTATCTGATTATGTTGCCACAGTGTGAGTGGTTTGGAAGCATTTGCACGACCTTTACTTTAAAACGTCTCTCGGTTACGTATGTAGACGCTGCGTAAAAACGCTGTGGGAACGCCTCTGCGTGACCACGTCATAAAGCACGTGTGAAATCTAACCAATGGCAAGCTGGTACGTCATAGGCGGGCGACGCCGGGACCAGGGCGCTATAAAGGGACCCGAAAGGCAGGACCATTCATCTCTGAAAGGCCGAATCAAGTGCCACGGGCAAGCCGGGAGTATGGCAAAGTTTACGCAGCGTCTCGTTCCCTTCAGGGAACGAAAGTTACATACGTAACCGAGAGACGTTCCCTATCAGGGAACTCGAGCTGCGTAAAAACGCTGTGGGAACCCAATACCCACTCACCATATGAGCAAGTGACCGTGGTGTGAAGTTAAGACGCACACTTAGACGAGAGTTAAGGTCAAGGCGGTAAAACCTCACGAACGTGTGGGGAGAGGACCAGCCTGCCGCCATGCAAACGTCGTGTAGCGATACTTTTCCCGACAACAGGGCTTTAGAAGCCGCCATACCCCTGGTAGAATGGGCCTGGACAGCCGAAGGTGCGGGCTGGCCGGCCGAATCATAAGCAAGTGTGATGGCCTCAACCACCCACTTGCTCATCCGCTGCTTAGTCACCGGGCCACCAGTATTGGGGGGCCCGAAGCACACAAACAGCTGTTCGGAGAGCCTACACAGGGCGGTCCTGCGGACGTACAGGTGTAGGGCTCTGACTGGGCAGAGGAGGTTAAGCTTCGCCTGGTCCGACGTCAGGAACGGGGGAGGACAGAAATCCTCAGGGGGCCACGAAGGAAGCGGGACACTAGTGGGTGTCTCCCCAGAGAGCGCCCGTCTAGTGGGGCATGGGATGCCGACAGGGCCGCCACATATACCTTGATGGTGGACGGAGATAAACCTGTGGCAAAACGCTCCTGCAGGAACTCCAGTACTGAACCGACAGGGCAGTTAACTGGGTCCAGCTGTCGTTGCCCACACCAAGAGCTTCCATCTACCGGCATACGCCTTCCTCGTGGCGGGGGCTCTGTAGTGGAGGATGGTCTCCACGACCTCGGCCGAGAGACCGGCTCCTAAGAGGCGGGTCCCCTCGAGGGCCACGCCGATGGTTTCCATAGCTCGAGGCGAGGGTGAACGATGAACCCCGACGCCTGAGACAGCAGGTCCACCCTGATGGGAGTCTCCAACGGAGGACCTGCGAGGAGCGACAAAAGGTCCATACGAACCATACTAGGGCCGGCCGGAGCGGGGCGACTAGCAGTAGGCCATGAAATAGCCATGAAACCAGAACCACGGAAATAGACATGACCTCGGCCATGCCTGCACCTGCACTGCATCTCACGCGAGGGAGAAACACAGAGGACAGTGAGTGGTCTCTCTGAAGGCAAACAGGTCTAACTCGGTAAGACCGCCTTTCCACAGGTGCTCCACCACCTCGGGGTGGAGTCTCCAGTCCCCGGGCCTCGGTCCCTGTCTCGACAGGGCGTCTGCCCCCATATGGCCAGAGCCTGCAGGCAACGGCGAGTGACCTTGATCAGACGGCGCCGGTTTCCCCTCGGGAAGAACCCCGTGGCCCTGAGCCACCACTGCAACGGTCTCAAGTGTAACGGGCCGCAAAGGATCGCGTAGGATGCCGCTGCCAGGAGACCTAAAACTGTTTCACAGTGAGTGGCTGGCCTAGCTTGGCCTGCTTGACTGCAGAGAGGATCGAAACTACTCGAGCGGGAGACAGATGTGCCCGCGTCGTGGTCAAATCCCAAACAACGGCCAGGAAGGTGGTCCTATGCACTGGGGACAGCACGCTTTTCCTGGTGTTGAGTCTCAGCCCCAGACGGTTGATGTGGGCAAGCTCAACACCTCGATGTTGGGCCGCCAGCCGCTCGGATGGCGCTATAATCAACCAGTCGTCTATGTAGTTCAAAATGCGGATGCCCTGGAGACGCAATGGTGCCAGAGCAGTGTCCACGCATTTGGTAAACGTACAGGGTGAGAGGGCTAGGCCGAACGGAAGAGCCCGGTTTTGGCAAGCTTTGTCCCCAAAAGCAAACCTCAGGAACTTCCTGTGTCGTGGGAGGATGGGAATATTGAAGATCTGAAGATCTACCGTGACAAACCAGTCCACGGCTGCCTCAGCACGAGCTAGACCGGAGCCCCGGGGAGCGCGCCTCATCGAGCCGTCCTCAGCGAAGAGGGCTCGACGGGAGTGCCATGACAGGTGCTCACAGTCTGCACAGCTAGCCCCCTCAAGGGCTGAGCGTGCTCCACGCCCAGGCAGATAACACACAAGGCGTGCAAGTCACTGCCCGTAATGAAACGCGGGGGGACACACTGGACAAACCGCTCAGCCATAACACTAGGAAAAACTTCACACGCACTAGATGAAGGCACAGAGATGAATGGTCCTGCCTTTCGGGTCCCTTTATAGCGCCCTGGTCGTACCAGCACGCCATTGGTTAGATTTCACACGTGCTTCATGACGCGGTCACGCAGAGGCGGTCACGCAGAGGCGTTCCCACAGCGTTTTTACGCAGCTCGAGTTCCCTGAGAGGGAACAATACATCTTTTGTTCCCGCAATTCTTTTATTCAGTAATACATTAAATAACATACAGTATTTTCCCACATGGCAGAAACGTAATCATTCACATATTTAACATATATTCAGAGGTTTTTTATTTGGATTATCAATGAACATAACCACATATTTGCAGCTTTGTAGAAAAACATGCAAAGAACATGCACACAACAAAGGTAGCGTATGTGGATCAGGACACAAACGCAGAGCACAACGGACTTCAACTATTATGTTTAGAAGAAGTATATATAAAAAAAGGAAGGTCAGAGTTAGTGTAAAATATTTGATCGTACAAAGACACATTGGACTGTCTTCAGGACAATAAGTGCTGGTTTCTACTCAACGAGCACTATACAGAACATTTTTCCATATGACCCTGGGAGAGAGGCTTCCCCTAATGCCCCGTCTGCTCTGTACAGATTTCTGAGGGTCTCATCCGAGTCCAACTGCCAGGGAAATAATGAGCACCGTCAGACATGCTGCAATACAACCTCCTATCAGGATCACCTTCTGGATGGAGTAATTGAGAGGAGAAACAAGGCGTACTAAGTGTCAGATAATAATTCAGTGGTTGTAATGAGAAAACCAAAGAGAAACCGAGAAAGAAAGAAATGATAAAGAGAGAGAAAGCTGCTGCTTTGATTATGTAGATGGCCCTTGGAGTAGATTGGTGTCAAGTCTTCCACCCCGTGGTTATTAAATATCAACCACGGGGTGGCAGCGTTGATCCATTGTAGCACACATTGTTAAATTGAGGAATGAAGGTAACAACGTGAATAATCCTCACATATATACATAGACTTGTTATATGAGACAGTGGATACCACTTAGAGGTTCAGTCACAAAGACGCCAGCCGACAGTAGCATGAAGACAGGAAACTAGGGGAAACCTGGTACTGTTTAAAGATTAAAAAGATCCCCTCTAAACCTCACTATAAAACAATTCTTGGACACTGTAAAGAGTAAAAACAACATTGTATGTGTTTATGTTGGAATTAAAAGAGGCCAATTTCATATTTGAATCACTACCATTCACCTGTTTTTTCTCTATATTTGGGCATCTCTGCATACTCACAGTACTTACCAGATTTCATGACCTCCCCGCAGCTCAATGTGGGTTGTGTAGTTGTTTTTTTAAATTTACACTCCTGTAAAAGTAGCCCCTTAGGTACATATACCCTTGATTCAAAATCACTGCTGCAGAATATGTCAAACACAGTCAAGACCCACATGCTGCACATGTACACACATGCACACACATTGACGACAGTGACACTCTACATAAGTACATGCAATGCTTCTGAATTTAGGTTTCACGTTTTCAGAGCATGCCCATGCATCATTTTGTTTATATGCGACTCACCCTCCGGGCTTTACTCTGGTATTTAACCGCCTTCTTAGTGTCTGATACCGCCCTCTCCACATAGTCTACTGAGTGCTCCACATTGTACTCTATGCGGTCTATCATTTCCCCCTAGGAGAGGTTAGTTACACAGGAGGTGTGGAAGACATGAAGAAATAGGGCCAGATGTGGAGGCGGGATACAGATGCAGAGAAGGTGAGGGAACGGGGATGAATAATGGGTGGGAAAAAGAAGGAGAGAGAAGGGAAAGCAGAAAAGGACAAAGGAAAGAGGAAATAATTAGTTGGTTATTAGAATGTGTGCATCTTGCATCTCACCCGCCTGCTGGTCTTTTTGAACTTTTTGCATTTTGGTAGGTTATCCTTTGCCTTCTCCACATAATCATGGGCGTTCAGCACACTTCGCTCAATGTTGTTCACCAGTGCACCCTGAACAGAGAACAAGAGAACCAGTCATTACTGTGGTGGGGACAACTCGGTTCCTAGAACCACATCAAGATTAGATTTAAGTAATAATAATCACTTGGCTTTGTAAAACATACTGATTGTTTGTTTCTCTTCTTTAGTTCATATCCACATGTTCCATACAGACACTATATTAATGTCAGCATTCATCAAACAGCGAAAGCTTAATATTGCACACTTAATATTGACCCAAGATTGTAAAAAAACAAAACAATTAAAGTGATAATTAAGAAAACCAGATTTGAAGTTTAAAGAATAGAAAAAAATATAGAATCATAGCTGAAATACCTTTCTGTATTAGATGGGGAGCGCTGCTCGCTGTTCTCTAGAGCTTAGAGTCATTGTGCTGGTGACAGAGTTGTGTGAAAAAGAGGGGGAATACAATGCAAAGCTGAGAAAGGCAAAAATTAACAGACTTAAGCATCATTTGAAAAAAAGAAGGGTTAGTTAATTAAGTCATTTAGAATTAGATTATTTATATGGCTGACAAGAGAATGAAAGAGAATACAGACAAACACGCAATACTGCTGAATTAGATATCTAATCATCCCTACCAAAAACAAAATAAGATGGCTATTGCAGTTCAAATCCCTTGCTGGCAAAAACTTTGTCTTTCATATTTGTCATTCAGCCTGTTTCATTATGCATGTGCTCGCATTCACTTTTGCATAATTCAGACTAAATATTTCCGATTAAGGGAACATTTAATCTCCGTGGGGGTTCAACCCACCCACTCATGCACTAACATATAGAGGCAAGGCCTACAGATAACCCTGCAGCTCAACACTTACATGAGAGGAGCAAAGTCAACTTGTGTGGTGGTTTTGATGAAGATATTTAGTACGGAAACTATAAATGGTCAGTTGTTCACTGCTCACGGCATGATGAACACAATGCAGCATCTTTGCTCTCTAACAGAATCCAACAATCTACCACAGGGAAATGACAAATGCTCAACTCACAAAGCCAAGAGCAAAAGTTAAAAAAGGATTATTTAATTTAAGGCTATCACGAAACAGCAAGTTAAGGCACCGGTGTTTAGTTGCCAACTTGAAAGTCCCAGACGTCAGATTTTTCCTCCAGCTCATTTACGCAGCATGAGAATTGCATATAAGAAATGGTCCAATGGCACAAATCCCAAATACAGATTGTAATTCCAACGAACTCATCGCTGAGCCAAATGTTGTCTGTGCCCTAAATTCTGTCCATGTTGATTGAGGTATTTGGCCAACAGAAACCCAGATGGGGTTGAAAACATTACCTCATTCAACGTTTTAAAACTAAACTTTAATTTAATTTAAAGAGACTGGTCACTTTAATGCGCTTGAAGAGGAGATATTTCCATGACCGGGAGAAGCAGCAGCTGCTGCAGCAGGATAACTGGTCAATGGTCTTAACACTGTGAACACATCTCGCACTGAACCTTTGCATTAGCTCAACCCTTTTAAGAACTTCCAACTCTACAAACTGAAATTATAGCCCTTCTTTATATTGTCCATGCTGCAGGCTTGTCTTCACATGCATTTGGCTGAGCCCCAAACCGCAGAGGTACAGAGAGAGGATCGATGTCTTCACCTGGCTCTCCACCAGCATGGCCATGTCCATGAACATGTCGTGAAGCTCTCGGATACTGTTTTCCAGCTTGATGATCTCAGTGTGCCGCGTCTCAATCTCGTTCATAGCTTGCTCGGTGATGTTGTCCATTATGATCTAAGATGACGCAACAGATGGAAAGATTTAGGAGAGGAGTGAAAGATTTAGGAGAGGAGTGAAATTAGATTGTAAAAAATAAATGTCTTGCACTTGTAGCGTCGCTTACCCCCGAGGTGAAGATGGCTGGGTTGTCACTCTCCAACATGCTCTCCAGCTCCTCGTTTGTTGTGTTTCTCCCAGCTAAAAGTCAAACACAAACGCATAAACCCGTATAACAGCAGTCACATTTGAAGGTGTTTAAGGCTACTGTTGGTGGATATTAAGCCCAAGTTTAGATGCAAAACTATCGGAAGAAAAGGTTCTCCAAACTATAGTCGATGAAGACAACATTAGGAAAGACAAAAACCCTGGTTGATAATAGCACCCCCAGCGTAATACCCCATCCTCTTCATGTCCATCTGAGGATTAATTAAAAGGAGCTGTGTGGTGTGGACATCTAACAATGACTTAACCAGTCGAGCATGTTTTCTTGTACAAATGAGGTCTTCCACATCCTGATGCTTGTCAGACTAATAAGAGCATAATCAAGGCTTTAAAATGACTAATGAGAGTATAATCAAGGCTTTAAGGTGACATGCTTCTTGTGAATCATATTTATTATCTTTTGCTTCTCTTGTTGATCCATTTCTCGTGATCGGTTTTATCTGTTTTGAAGCTATAAAGCAATGTAGACAAAACACATTATTACCTTTTGCATTTTACTATTTATCCTTCATAACAACCTGGGTCTGACAGAAGGGTCAATAAACTCTGAAACTGATAGAAGGAGGATTAATTCATTCTTTGCAATAGTTTTTCTCTTTTTTCAATCAGTTTGAATCTGGGCTTCTACTTTGCAGGATTTATTTTCTTACCTTTAAAAAAAAAAAAGTCAAAATGAAAACAGGAAACATGTAAATACTGAGGCGGAAATATCTGTTTCAAGTTTGATGGTATCAGAACAGCATCGGTTGGGATAAAATCTCATTCTTGCAGTAATCTTTGGACATTTCCCCTCCTATTGTTAGAATTGAAAAAGAGTGAACCGGCCTCATTATGCTTAATAAGGGTGTGCAGTGTTCAGAGATTAAAGGAAGGAGGCACACAAGCAATTTATTCGATCCCTCATTATATTTCCCCGATATTCCCTGGTGCCCCCCAACACAATTTCTATCACTCCATATCTGCTGTCCCTGTTAGTACCCCAGCAGCACATCTTATTGCTTTTTCCCACTGATGTGTTTGCTCCTTATCCAGCGAGAGACTTGACCTACTTCTTAAAAATGGCCATGCACCTCTTATCTATATCTCCAAGTATTCTCGACAGTGGGCCCTGACTTTGCATGCGGTCCACTTCTGCCCCACCGATGCCGTACCTCACAACCACACTCTGTCAGCATCATCTCCGATCTTTCCTTGGCACATTGCGGGGCAGGTAAGCAGTACGCACAGTAAAGGACTAACGTATTCTTATACTGACACCTGGTGTCCCCACAAACCAGTATTTAGTGTACAATACGAGTTGAGCAGTTAACAAAGCCTTCAACAAAAGTGATATGCAAGTAACCGTATGCACAGGAGCGAGAGCAGGATATTATATTATACTAATAGTATAAATGTGTAACAAAATCAAAGGAGATTTTAGATGGTACAACTAAAAATACAAAGCATAGGCCATAAGAAATGTACACCAGGCACTCGACACTCAGTAATACAGGAAGCAAAGCCCCACCCACATTACTAGACTACTGTATACTTGCAGATACTTGGACCAACAATGTAATATCTCTGTAAATATTGTCAACATGAGTTTATGGTCTCAATCACTATTTTCAAGACTTCTACAATATAGATTTATGTTTATTAAGTAAATCATAGTCCAGTTTAGAGTCAAATTGACAATAAAGTAGGGTTTGCTTGACTTACTGCGATTGATTGATTCAATCTACTTAGTAGCTGAACTCAAACTAAAAAATGTCCATCCATAAAACCAATAGGTAACGCCGCAATGAGTACTTCCTCTTCATATAGATACAGTCAACAGTTTTTAAAATGTCGATGAATTAACCTACGCTTTGACTCGCTCCGCTCCTTGCTGGAACACAAGCAGCTGTGGCTCCAAGGGGGTTTTGGGGGGGGGGAACTACAAAATATCTAGTCACGACCCAATCAGAGTATGTTTGAGTACGCGTTTGTATTGTATTTATAGGTGATGAAGGCCCCAGTGCAGAGCGAGGAGGTCGATGGTAAGCGATGATGTCGCAAGGCAGAGCCAGTGATTACATTCATGAACAGAATACTGATGAAGCTGCTCTCAAACCTCTACTGTATGTTTCAGAATATACTTTTGCATCAAACTGTCATGTCTGATCCAAAACATCATATCAATATCAGAGCGATGAATTTCACTTACTCATGGTGAAGTGGTCCTGCTGTTTCATTACCGTAGTTAAGTATCTACTCATGTACAGCAATGACATTTTTCAGTTTGACAAATGACAGGATGAAAAGAGGAGTGAGAAACCACATTCACCATGCTACTATGATATATTCCCTATTCTCCAGGCCTCTCCGATTATAAATAATGTCTCTATCATTAAGGCTAAGACTACAACATTAAAGAGGGTTCACAGTTAAAGAGTGAAAAGATGGCGACGAGTGACAATGAGTCATAGATAATTGGGAAGAAGGAAAAAAACAAAGGCACTCTGGTGCTACCCTATCCTATTTATCTCCCTTCCTACACACACACACACACACACACACACACAACTTGTCGCTCTTTTTTTTAAAGCCCTGACAGGCTTCGAGGGAGGCTCTTATTTGTTACCATGGAGACCCAAACCCGGAGAAGTCTATTATGAAGCCAAGAAGTCTCCTTTCACCCGTAGAATATTTGGGCTATTAAATCGTTCATATTATGTTGCTGTGAAAAAACAGTATAATTTAATTTCCATTGTAATGTAACATAACTGAAGTGATCCCCTAAGGAAATGAGGGACAGGGTAAACTACACAGATCTGCACGCGTGCACAGCAAAAGAGGCGAGTGATTTTTATGATTCTGTTCTCCGCAATTTCACCTGCAACAGCTTATCTGCATAGGTCAATCAGTTTGCTATACAAGAGGATTGTGTTAGTGTTCAACACTGTAAGTGTGTCTCTCCTGGCTCAAGGAATGTCTGCAGGGAAATTAAAAACAACAATTAAATGTCAAAGAGGCCCTGCGATGACTGACCAACGTCCCGTCCTCCGACTGGGTCGCAGATAGAAGCAAATAAATGTATGATATTCACATTCGATAATAAACTAAAAGACTACAGAAATGTTTAAGTTATAATTGGCATTCAAACAGACGTGTTACTGAAAGATATTTGCCTTTCAAAGGAATCGTTTGGGACAACACTGGCACATTTATTTGCATTAAATAAGATCAATAGTCTGATCGACATCACGACGAAAAGGCAAATAAGTGTTTCCTTTCTATAGCTCAGCAGCTACTTATGTAAACATTACTTCAATGGAAATCACTGTTTATTATTTAGATCCGGGCTGTTAAATCAAACAGTTTAACAGCTTGCCTTGATAAATGTGAGAAAAGTATTGGCATCTTGAAAATAGTGTATTTTGCGGCTGGGAACAAGTGCAAGTATTTCATTCAAGAAAACGGAAACCCAAAATATACATAAAGGCAGTTTGGTGGGGGTTGATGCAGACTTATTTGGACTTACTGTTAAACTTGTTTTGAGGGTTACAAGTTTACCAAATGTCAAAGTGTTGCTTTTGTGTTCTCCTCATCTTTGTATCCAGAAGCAAACTGGAAAGAGGAAACGTTGATATTCATAGTGACGGAATATAGATGACAGACTAGTTGCTCCTCTTTGTGTGACACGCTCTCATTGATTCACAAGCAAACAAGTCAAAGGTGTTGGCACAACAGCAAAACAGCGCTCTTTTCACAAAACCCTCAAGGAATTCGATCATGATTTTATTTCCTGCAAAACCATGAAGTGCATTTCTTTTTATGCCTCATTCTTTCAATGTTCAATCGACATCAGTCTGTCTCAACGTTTCATCCCTTCCTGGAACCGAGCATCAACCTCCAACAGCGGACAAATCAAATCAAAATGAGTCTGGAGGAGCTTTATGAAAAGGGAAGCCAGGTGTGTCGAGGACGGACGTGTCTGTCCTTTAACTAACCCCGTTAACGTCCTGTGTGCGGCCACTGCTGTTCATTTGATTGGAGCCGTTGCTCACACATGCCGACCTGCTGCATGTGTCTGACAGATGGCCGGAGCGTCCCGCAGCATAACGGTGCCTGCTCTCCTGTGCTATTACCACTAAATGAGTCATAGTGTTCTGCTCTGCATGCTCGTGTGGGCATTTGTGTGCAGGGTGACTACATCGCGGTGACTGTTTGGGGCAGCTGGCAAGGAGCAGCCTGCCAGGATGCCGTGGCAGTGTCTGGTCCAGGAGCCCGGGCGTACAGATAATACCGAGGGATTCGTCTAAAGCCAACAGTGTGAGTACGTGACATCGGAGTGAGAAGCTCTCTCATCAGAGCGACCCGGCATGTGCATGTACATGGGTGTTTGTGATGTACTGTATGTGTTTTGGTATAGTGTTTATAATGCAAGTGGTTTTTACTACTATGCTTCTTGACCAACAAAATGATTGGACTTGTTGTTGCCATGGATGATTGGGTGGGATGATAATGGGTTGACGTACTTCAGGTTTTATTCCATGCTGTTACTGACGTTGATTATCTACGTAAGTATGGGGAGGCTATTTAGAATTTGTTTCAACATATTTTAAATCATTTTTGTTTAGTCTGTTCTACTTCTTTTACTTGCATGCCAGAAAAAAATCCCCTTTTGTTTCCCCATTAAAGTTTAAGTGGTGCATAAACAGAGCCAAGTCAGGTTGAGGGAGAGGTCAATTATTTTGACCACTCATGTTAAAGCCCCCTTTTTTTCATCAAAGATAAACAGCGAATAACACTCACACACATGCAGAAGGAACATAACACACTTAAAATATTTCTAAAATAATTATGTGTGATTTTACAAAACTGCCTGTTTACCCAATAGAGTGGATTGTTGGTCTTAGGAAGAGATTTCCCTACAGAATTTACCAAAGGCAGCGGTCGGGGGACTTTTCAAGCGTTGCACACATTTTGACATCAGCAGCGGACATGTCTATGATGGTGAAATGGACTCCTCTAAGACGGGTGTACAGAAAGCCATACATAACAGAAACATAGCACTTTTATAAAAATGGAGGATAAGAAGTTGTCAACATGTCTGCAGTCAGTGTGAAGGGTGGTGGGGGAGTTTCGTATCACAGGTCAACTCACTGATCTCCAGCTGTCTCTGAATACGTCCCTTGCAGCGCTCCCTGTAGTCTGACTGGGTGGTGTTGTATTCTGACATCACCTCGACAAACTTGCGGGAGAGCGTGGAGTGCTAGAGACACAGCGATGAACAGCAGCAGTAGACACAGACTTAATAGGATGCTAAAATTGTAAATGAACAGCATGTGAGCCGGTGCAAGCATTCGTTGACATTGTCTATAGTTCATACTACAGACTCCCTCTGGGTATGTTTGGAGAATATTCATACTTATTGGGACACAATTGGCCCACAATGCTTTGCACCGGAGGAACAGCAGGTTGAAAAGGCGAGTCAATCAAACATTTTATCTTGTTAAAGTTTAATTGAACTATACCTGTGTCTTGCGTATTCTCAGGTCAGCTGTTGACTTGTTCTGGCTTTCTTCTTGCTCAATGGTTTGCTGGATACCTTTAAAGATACAGAAAATGTACATTCAATTACAGGGTAAGTGCTCCTTCAATCATTAGGAAGAAAAAAACTAAATAGAATCTAGAGACTTTCTGACTGCCTCAGTAAGTTCCTTACGCAACACCATAAAAAAGCGTTGGGTGTAACAACGTACTGACACTAGTGGAGATACAAGTGAAACTCTTGAGGAT
The DNA here is from genome assembly GCF_949316345.1 of Pungitius pungitius. Classification (NCBI taxonomy): domain Eukaryota; kingdom Metazoa; phylum Chordata; class Actinopteri; order Perciformes; family Gasterosteidae; genus Pungitius; species Pungitius pungitius. The sequence continues at coordinate 10,002,261 of NC_084902.1, read as the reverse complement.
GGCACATTTGCACCAGAGGAAAGGTTGTAAGTTTATAAAAAGGATTGTATTCATGGGAGCAGAAATGTGCTCTGAAGCCGTCACGGCCGTCTAACAAATGGATTGAAAGACATTTTGACCTGAGTGTTGGACGCACTGAGAGACAGAAACTAATGGCCTCCCTGGTACAACAGATGTAGCCAAAAGAGCAAACGCATTCACCTATATAAGTAAAAAGAGATATTTCAGTTTCAGGAAAATGGTAACTTGGAATGAATGTAATGTCTGAAAAATTGGATACTTAAACACAGCATAAGGCAAACAGCTCTCTATATACATAACTGTACTGTAACATACTTCAATATAAATATATGAAAAATATCAAATGGGCAAGGCAAAAAAACGTTTTCCAGATATCTTGGATGTTTATACTAGCCATATACATCTATTTTGGGATTTTGATGCTGATCACATGTCTGAAACTCAGCAATCACTTGGGTAAGTAAGTTTGTGCAGTGGGTTAAGTTAAGAATGTTTTGATCAAAATTTCAGTCTTAATAATAGATATTAAATGAGATATTCTAAAATCTCCCAAAATCACTGTAGGAATAATTTATCTAACAGACTTCATTACATTAATTAGGAATTATTGCAAACCATATTATGTCAATGTTTTAGTCTTTCTTCAGGACCTTTCCCAGGATGCAGTTTGACAATGACACTTAGTGACCAACCCAACACACAAACGCACACACTCAAACAAACACACCACAGGCACACACACTTACACAAAAGGAATCGCGTGTCAAACAACCGACTTGAACTGGAGAGACACCGCCAGAGGCCTGTGATGCAGAGCCTTTTGTGCCTGATAGCCCTGGTGTGAATCAAAGTCCACATACGTGTAAATGAGACAGTGTAGACGTGAGATGGGCTTTTCTCTTCTAGCTCTCTGCACTGAAGTGCTCCCTACATTCCTGAAAGATACCATACAGATCTTTTATCTCTGCCTCCTATTATCATCATCTGAGTCCTGTAGTGAGGCCCAGGGGAGTTTTTTATGTAGTAAAAAAACTGTTATGTCTTGACAGAAGTTTGCCATCCAAAAAAAAGAACATTTTCAAATTCACATGAGAAAAAACAGAAAGAGAGACATCCAAAAGCTCCTTTGGGCTGATTGGCTACATAGAAATACAAGAAAGTGTAAAAAAAATAATCAAACAATATAGTGATGTGTTAAATATGTAAAAGCAAAGCGGAAAGTAGAAAAACATACACAAAACTCATACATACAAACATACAAACAAACAATAACTCTCATTGTACATGTCAAGGGGTGCAGATGTCAATTATGTAGTTTTAGTGAGTTTATGTGCATAAAACTTGAATGTCCTCGAGCAAATGAATGGCAGGCACCACCTCTGTTGAGTGACACTAACGACTCGGCCCACTGCAGCCGAGACCCTACGAGCGCCAACTCAGTTCTTCTGCTAGCTGCCAAATTTCATACAGGACTCTTGTCTCTTGGTGACTCACTTGTCACCCCCTCTCCTCCCCCAAGGAAGCACCCTGGCTGTCACATCACATGAAAGACAATTTGCTGCACACACTGGTTAATGATGGGGTGGAAATTCTATGATACAAATTACAGCAATGCATCTTATTATTATAATCAATGAATCTGCATTTTTACAATTTGGCATCTTCAAATTGTTCTCATTTGTGCAACCAACAGTCCAAAACTATATTTAGTTCACAATAATATAAATAAGTAAACAAATATTCAGACTTGGGAACCTCTTCACGATTTATTGATTATGTTAATAGTTGCTTATGAAGTTTCTTTTACTTAATTTGGATTCAATTCTGTACAAGAGGCCCTTGCTGCAATAATTGTTACGATACCTTTAGTTAATACTTACTTTGCTATTTCCTATTAATAACACAACATATCAACCTGGAATACATCCTGATCTATTATATTGTGTTAAAGCTTGACTGGAAAGAGAAAAAAGAGACTACCGTATTTTTGCGACTATAAGGCGCACTGGGTTATAAGGCGCACCTTCAATGAATTGCCTATTTTAGAACTATTTTCCTATATAGGGCGCACCGGATTATAAGGCGCATAGAATAGAAGATACTGCAGTAAAACGTTTGACTGGGGCTGCGTTATGCATCCACTAGATCGGGCTGTGCTAAATCAAACGTTATTAAGCGTTCACTCCCATGGTAACGTTGTTCAAACGTTAATGTGGATATTAACAATATCTCTGAACCTCCAACTTTTGTTCTTGATTAATGAAAACATTCTTGGCAAATGCTTTCGTGCCTCTTGCACCGAGAGGCAGCACTGGGACAGACGGTGGCGCCTCGCGGCGGACCGTCAGCGCGATCCCGACATCCAACTACCAGCTTTAATATACGCTGTTGGAGCTGGAATCACCACGTCTGCTGGCACCAGACTTTCCCTCCAATGGATCCTCGTTAACCAGTATGGATCAATCAATTGATCCATGTATACGGCGCTCCGGATTATAAGGCGTCGTTTTTTGAAGGAAAAAAAGGATTTAAAGTGCGCCTTATAGTCGCGAAAATACGGTAATTGTGCTACAATGAATTATTATGTAAGATTGGCAAATATTTGCTATTTGCAACTTCAAATGCAACGATTCGATTGTTGTTGTTTTTTCACACGTTTGTCTGGTGATCATTCCTTGAATGTCTTTGACAATTTGACAACATTTAAAATGGGTACTAAATTTGTAATAATTTAAACACAGCAACTCAAAAGGGTCTCACTGACGAAGAAGAGAATGACAAGCTGCAGCTCTATACTTTTATACTAGTTGTACTCACTCTTTAATTTGGAGCGTATTTTGTTGGCCAACTTCTTGATATCTGCCATGAGATCCTCCAGGTCAGCCTTAGTTTCTGAGGAAACAGGATGACAGGAGAGAAGAGAAGAAAAGTAAAGAGGAGAAAAGAGATTAGTGGACTTAACAAACTCACCCGCTCACAGAGACCAGCCACTTTCCCAAAGACAGAATCAATACTTAAAGACAATAAATCCCTCTAAAGTGTAACTCCCAACAGAGACAAACTATTTATCAGCAGGAGCACATCTTATTCTTCCTTGAGTATTCTCTTTGAGACAGCGTTCCATCCACAGTCTACTGTCCTCGTTTCCATCCAGGCCCACACCTTCAAACGTTCACACTGCACTATGGAAACATGGAGAGGGAACTCATGTGGGTTGTTGGAGATGTGGGTGCTGACAAGTAAGATCTGCTATTTTGGTGACCAGAGAAACAAATGAAATTGTGAAGGGTTGCTGCCCAATCTGAACAACAACAGGATGAACGCATTGTTACCAGCAGGAGGTGGAGTTGGGCAGATTTCAATGACGACCAATCAAATCGTCAAACTCCTCCAGCCTGACCTACTGACAGATTTTTAAATGCAATTGTTTTTTTCCTAGATGCACAAATGCACAAGGGAGTCCCCGAGCATCCTTTTGATAAAATGACTCACTATATATAGCATAAACACGTTTTGATGGGAATACTGATGATTTGGGTTGTCTAGTGTGCTCTAAAGTTTTTAACTTCACATGAAGTCCAGGGTCCAAACAAGTCAGAAGGCAAAAGGGAATATAGATGTTCCAAAAGATCACCCTAACAAAAACTCCTGCTGTCGCTTATTACAAACTTTCAAATTTTCCGTTGAATCTGTCGGGCATTTCAGCTAAATCAACCGTTTCATTATCATATTTCACACGCCGTATAATTACATGTGAAATTGAACTGCAAAGTTGTAGGTTAGGTTAATTTGCAGTAAACTCCTCAGATTAATTAAGTTTTATCTCACACGTCAATAAATAGAACTTCTGTTGTAATTGCATATAATAAAAACAGTTGGGAAATATATTCGAGTCCTGTTTAATCACACAAGCCTTTTGTCATTTTTGAAGAAACTGGTTAATAATCTATTAACGTACAGCTCTACAATGTGTGGATATAATGCGCTATTCCCTTCTTGTGGTCATGTCAATATAATAATTCAATAGATTTAGTAATTTACTTGATTACAGAGCGACAAGTCCCTAAAACCAGACTCATCTTAGACATGTGGACAACATATTTCCAAAATAGCTTTCAATTTGGTGCACATCTGGTTACACATGAATCTATTTAGCATGTATAAACTCTTAATAAATGGTTTAGAATAAACTAATTAATAATAAACACATATGGTGCTGTTATCATTTTTTTTTCTAGGGGAGAAAAAATATCTCAAAAAAGTTAAGAACAAGAAAGATGAAAAAAAGTCAAACAAATTGGCTTTCGCACACACTTTCTCTCTTTCACACTATAACCCTGGAGCATTAATGGCCATTTTTAGCACATTGAAAGCAGTGAGAAAGTCATTCATCTTCTTAATGCTTTAAGTGAACCACATCTCCATATGGTAACAAGCACTGGAAGTTAGCAGACAAAAAAGTCCGACCACTCAATCAAAGCTGCCTGCAGCACTTCTCTATAATGAGTCTGTTTCTGCACAATAACTCCTTCAAAGCTGCATAAATCGTAAATATGAATAAGAGACGGTGCAAACCACTGAATCTGAAACCAACAGCAAACATCTGCATCTTAATACAGACAGAGCCACAATGGATAATCTCACAACACCATTTCAGGATGACTTAAATGTCTGGTAGATGTTCAATTAAAAAAAAAAATGTTATAAAAAGTAAGAAGCTTCCAAAAGATGTGATACTCATATTGTCTCCTTCACGGATGAACTACACATTATCATGATATGAGGTCTCTTCATTGCAGTTTGAGATATCATTTTCTTGGATATCTTTGAATATAAAAAACAGCCCACATGGCTTAAAATTCCCAAACACACCGAGTTTATGTAGTGGAGGATCCCTTATTATAATCAGCCATCATTCTATTCATAATTGATGTCTTATGAATCATAATCAGCAGCTTATAGCAAACACTAGCAGGGACAAATTCAATGAAAAGCTTGATAATATAAAACAATTAAAGCTCAGTCGAGATCATGAACATATGACACATTAATTAAACATATTTCAAAATCAGCAGATATCAGCCTATGGTGCATACAGCTTAGTGGCACAAAGTGGTGGACATGCATCGTGTTAACTGATGAAATGACATCAGGATTTGGATGGCCGCAAAAGACAGGAAAGTCGTAAGATGGCTGAAGTGTAAGCAGGTATCCCAGTGGTAACACAGCAAGTTCTCAAGTAGTTCTGCATGTTGTCGTTATCTCACAATAATGATGTAATTTCACACGGCCACAATATTAGACTCTCTGAGAGTGAAACGGACTGGATGGGTTGTTTAAAGCAAACACAAGACTTTCACCCAGGAGACTGAAAGTCAGTGGCTAACTTTTTTTTGACCCAACTTTGGTCTTTTGTCTAAAAGTGTGATCTGCCTATCAAACGAATCGGTAATGAAAACGAGGCGTTGACAAGCAAAAAGCTTGAAATGTGCCTTTTAATGAGACCACACCAGCTGGTGTGTACGTTTTCAGCAGATGCTCTTAGGACCCAGGTGTGGGAACAGAAAATGATAAATCAATCAATCAAATCAAATATAAAAAACAGACTTCTAAGACATACTCCTTGAATATCACTTCTTCTACTGCTACTACTAGGTACTCCTAAATCATTTGGACAGAAAGATTTAGGGATTACAGGAAATAAAAGAGACAGAAAAGAGGGATGAAATGCATCAAAGGTCCCTGACCTCCTCTTACACGTCACACATGTCAAATCTCCAGGACACAAGGAAGCCCGGCAGGATGTGATTGATGTTTCTTAACAGATGGCCTCTTGTGTTTGATGACTGCTGCCGTATTACGCCTGGTTTTCTGACTGGCTCCACATGCAGACAAGGAGTTACCTAATGAGTGTAATTATTTATTGATCACACATTACCTGTTTTGGAATGTTTACTTTTAGAATAAACTAATCCGTTTACTTTTAGTATAAACAAGGGTTACTTATTTCCTTGTAAACAAAAAGGAATACGCTTTAAATGTATGAATTCTTCTCTAACGCTGCTGATATATATTCATCTTTGTGCACGTTTGCACAACTTCAGACACGCAGAGGTTTAAGGGTTGTGGACAGTGTTTCTCATTTCTGTGTAACCATAGCAACTTCTCGTAACCTGCTCTATGAGGTCAGCTCCACCAGCATTACAGAGATAATGGCATAAAAACAGAGCTCAGCTTTAGGCCGTAAGCTTGTTTGCTATGTGCATTTCCTCCCGCGGTCAACCTGCTTGATCAAGTGTCTATTGAACCTTGTCATACGCCGTCTGAAAAGAGGAAGTGAGCAGTCACTGATGAGTGAGTAGAGGGAGAAGTTAGACAGAAGCAAATTGTAGGGCAAAACTGAGGAGTCAATCGAGCTATGGCTTCACACTATCCCACTCACCAACGCTCTCAAATGAAATCTTCAGGTCACGCTTGTTACCATCATAAAGCCTGTGTTGCTATGGCGATGTTGGCCCTCTCGCCATCGACAGATTGTTTCAAAGTGGCAGAGGAGATGCTGCAAGTCCGGAAGAAATGCAAGAAATGTGGAAGCAGGGCAGAAAATAAGTCTTTTATTCTAGGATATTATTAAAATGTAGATAGAAATGTCTGGTCTTTATATGAACATATAAATAACACTAGAATTATCCTTTTTGCAACAAAAGTCCTACATGAATACACTGCATGCATCTTCAACCATGAGAGCACTGGGATGACTTTTAATGTGATCAAACCCACAGCTGTATGAAAAATAAATAAAAGTGGCTCTTTATTCGCCCAGATAAAATCTAACCATAACGAGTGAAACTGAGCAGATCGGTTTTAATGCTCCTGATATCAGTCAAAGACGCGTTAAGAAGACATTTGATCAGAGCCAGATGGACTGTTTCTCACATTTTGCAGTTTTTGTCTCAAGCTCCGCGAGACATGAGAGTGGATTGGTTTCTCTCATCTCAAACCAGTAAGCATACTTCTTTTAACATCAATCTAACCCTGCACCTGAAGCTCGGTGTCACATCCAGCATGATGAACGCCATTTACCAAACCGGCTGCTCCGCCTTTGACTGCTCAGCAGCAGCAGCATGTATCCACTTGTAGAAGAACACCATGCAGATTTCTTCTGGGTGTCACAATCAGCAATCAGTTTTCCTATTATTATATCGACGGTGTGTGTGTGTGTGTGTGTGTCTGTGCGCATGTGTGCGCGTGCATGTGTGTCAGTATGATGTCAGGGTACCGCGACAGTAAACGAGACACAAAACCACTTCTGTTCCCTCCACTCGGGGTCAATTGCTAACCACAAACTTGCAGGTATTTATGGTTTCCTCCGTGTCTCTGCTTCCCTCTGCTCGCTCTGTAAATATATGACCTGTCCTTTGTGTGTTTGTGCAGGTTATTGATCGTCTAGAGTCCAGTTGTTTGATGTTTCAGATAGGCCGAATGTGAGCTCATCCCTCAAACATTACTGATCTTTGCCTTACTGATGGAATACATGATAAAGAGAGCAGGGGTTTCCATAGGCATAATGAAACTGACAATGAGGCTTGACACCTTAATTTACTGTGAAATAGAAAAGGGTGTCAAAACTTTACCACGTAAAGATTATAATATAATATATTATATTTGAGTGATACTGTCCCTCTGAAACCTCCTCCTGCCCCTCAACACGAGACATTTCCATCTCGATAAGAGCATTAACCTCACTCTCCACTCGCTGGCTCAGGGGTCAAGAGCACAGAGGGCCGTTAGACTGATTTATCTCACTAGCGCTGACCTCCTTCATGTGCATAAACATGCTCGACATTATAATGCTAATGTAAGAGAAAAAGAAATGGAGAAAGACAAAGGGTAGACACAGAGAAATCAGGTGGTAGAAGAACAGTGAAGGGAACCCACACCTCTAACATGTGGGTAGAGGGTGGAGGAGCTTTGGCAAACAGGGTGGGAACACCCTCCACCCAAAACTGATGCTAGAAATAGAAGCACCCAAAAGCTGCAATTAAAACGAGCATCTGCAGAGCTACGGGTTAAAGAGTCAGAGGAAAGATAGTCTTTAGGGACTGGAGGCTGTATAAACTTGTATCATTATCAGTTTCAAGTATAAAGGCATATGAGCCTTTAATGAATCTTCAAGCTCACATAAAGTTGTTTGGTTTACACTTATTTGGAGACTAGTTTCTTAACACTGTGCAGTCAGAAGTGCTGACAGAAAAGATAAATGCGTTGATCTTTGCTTCCTCTATAAGTAATTAGAGCAGCATTACGAGGTGATAATCCAGGCAGCTTGTGTCAAACGTTTGAATGCACGGACCAGGGAGGCACAGCTATTGCACTGGGATAAATCTTTCATGGTCACTGCTCATGTTTGGTTTCCTCCAACAATCCAAAGACAAACATGTCAAACAAGGCTGAATATAGAATCCAAAACTGTCCCTCGGTGTGATTGTAAGTGTGAATTATTCAGCTTCTTCTAATGAATAACACCTTGTAGTTTCTAAAATGGCACAACAAGCTACACTGTTAAAAAAATAACACACAAAGGCTTTTCCTTAATACAAAAGGATTCATTTTCAGTAAAAGAATACGGATAGAAAGGCAGCAGTGATACTCAGCCAAACACCTTGGATGTAAACAGTCCACATTCGTCTGACCTGTCTAACACACATGGGATGGCAGATTTTACAGAGACGAATATCACCACAAACATATCCCAAATCTGACCATCTGTGTCATCCCATGCTGCAAAACAGATTAAACTACACTTTATTCCAATAGGGACCGATGATAAGACATCTAACCTGCAACTAAAGAAAGGAGTGAAAGAAAGAGATCAAGCGTACAAACGCCAGTTGTTTTCAACTGTTTGACTTTTAGCCGCCACTCCTGCAGGACTTTTGCCCTTTATTTCAGACATCTATTAAGTACAGTCTCATCGATCGAGAAGAACGAGAAGTAGCGCTGCACCACGCCAATAAACAATTCTAGAAAACAAAACAAATAATATTATTATTTAATAGGCATTTTGAATTCAATTATGCTTCTAAATTTAAAATGCATTTGTGTCTTCCCTTCCTGCATTAGAGGAATTTCCTCATGAAGGAGTGCAGGTTCAATACCCATTATGACCTAATGGCTATTACCTAATCTATCATCATTATTGAACCTACTACTGCACATAGATGCTGAGCACAGCCCGCGCAATCACACAAATAGTAAAGTAAAAACAAGAAAAACACACATACACACAATGTATTTTGCCATTCCCAGGTGAAAATTGGCTATGCCTCATTTAGCGGGGCGGTAAGTACACGTGATATGGGGTAACGTGTAAAGCAGGAGCGAAGGTAAGGTCACACAGAGGCGGCTGCATGTTTGTCAGTATTAGTGTCGTATTTGTGCGTGCGTGCGTGCGTGTGTTAATACGAGCCGTGCCAGTGGACCAACCCCCTGGAGATCGACAGGAAACGGCTCAGTCAGCGAACACCAAAGCTGAGCTAACCCAGCAGAGGGGGGCGGGGGGGGGGGGGGGGGGGGGGCGAGGGCGAGGTGGGGGTCGTGTACATGGCCAGGTGGGTGATGGAGGTGGCGGCGGGGGAGATGTGATGTAATTATAAATCTGATAAACCGTGAGTGGCGAAAGACTCCCTCTTACTATCACACAACCGATTCTCTGCGCCTATTTTCAGAGCGAGAGGGAGGAGAGGAGCACTTACACGAGAAACTACAGTGAGAAGAATACTTGTGAACAGACGAAGAGACTCGCACTCAAGAGGAAGAAGATGAAGCTGGAACAGAAACAGAACAGGCCACTGTCCCCACAGGGGGGGATGCAAAATGATACCAGCAAAGACTTTAAAGCAAACTGAATATTTATGAGAATGATGAAAAACCTTTGCAACATGTTTCTATGGCCATTCTTACATTACACCAAATAGAAAACGGAGGAGATGGAGGCCTTGATTGGGCGCAGTAAATGACATGATAGTTTGTGTCCCATCTTAAGTCAGTGGTTATTTTCTAAGTTGGACACCCAATTTTGGCTTAAAATAAAATATCCACACAAATCTGCTTTTTGGGCTTTTTGGGCTATCGGAAGGACAGTCATGGAGTTGAGTAAAAAAGACATTCAGGATGCTCAGATGATGAATCCTGATCTCCTGACCTTTCCTTTAGTTTGAATCGCTTGAAAACCTAATTATGCTCAGTAGCAGGAGAAGTAATAAAAAACATTGACCTTCAACTTCTTGCAATCTTGCATTAAAATGAATATTTTAATGTTATGGTCTTAGATTTTAAAACGCAATTAAGATAATACAATTTTGATTTCATAGGAAGAGAAGATTAACAAACGCACACAGCTATGATATCAATCTGTGCTCAGGAGATAGAGGAGCGTCCCTGATAATTCTAGTCTACGGCACTAGCCACAATGCAACAGTGTGTATGTAACAAACAACCCCGACCAGCTGCTATCTAATGTGCGTTTATCCAACACACACGCACAGTGAAAGCTTGTGGAAGAATCTGTATCTCAAATGCGGTTGCGGCTCCGTTCTCCGTGTGTCATCAGCGACAACGATGCAAGGTTAAAGGGCTCGGACGCCTGCTGCTGCAAGCAGGTCGATGCTTTTTCAGGCAGGTGGGAAGGTGGGAATCACAGAGAGGAGAAGAGATTATGGGGTGTTGCTAGTATGTGTGACATCCCCCTTGTGAGCGCGGGGATCCAGATCAATGCCTTGACATGAATGAGGGAGGAGGAGGTGAGAGAGGACAGAGACGCAGGACTAGAGAGAGAAGGCGGAAACAAATCTAAAGATGCTTCTGTTGAAACGAGATATGCACTGAGATGGTGTCGAGATGAAGAAAGGACCAAAGAGCAATGCAGGGGGAGCAGAAAAGTGGAGAGAAATGGACAATCAAGTCCTTTTTTTCTCCTTTTGTTCACTGGAATGTAACATCACTGCAGCAGTTGAAATGGCGACAAGTCATTTTTTCCTTTCTGCCTTCCATTAAGAGCTTTTCTTACGCACTACTGAGTCACTGCATTATCAAAGGGGAATCATCAAAGAGGTAAAAGGGTAGCATACATTAAAAAAGCTTGGACAATGTGACCTTCTTTGTTTGGGTAATAGTGCACAATAAACAAATAAATTCTATACAAAATGAACTCATTTGATGTTCTGGTGATGATGGTGGTACAGAACCCCGTCCAGTCGGTTGCTATAGAAACTCTGACTGGTTTTCAAAGAGGTCGAGATCCAACTTTTACTGTGTAACACATAAGTCAGACTTCAGAAAGATGTCTAAATTAATCTATCAAAGCTATCAAGTAGGACTACTTTTCCATGAATTCTCTGTAAATTAACCAAACGATTACAACAAAACGTGTCGCTCCATTTCACTGAAGTAGAACGTTTTTGCCAGTTACAGGACATTTTATTGCTAACAGGTTACTGGATCATTACGATAAAAAAAAACATTGCTCAGTGTCAACCTCTCTATCTTTAAAGCAAAATTTAATTTGAGAATTTGAAGTTCATAACAAGTAAACTCATTTTCTGCTGATCCAAACATTCAGTAACCTCCTGTTCCTTGCAGGAAAACATATGCATGTTATGTTTCTACACCACACGAGTACCTTTCATCCTTTCATTCTACTATTGATACCACAAGTCATCCTTCTCTTTTTGTAAATTAAGTGACATTCAGCCCCACAAACAATCCTTACTCTCATCTGGGTTAGGGGAGGCAAGGATGGCGCTGTGCTTCCGTTTCACCTCTTCCACTTTCTCTGCCAGAGACTCGATGAAACCCCGGATCTCCTCCACCTGCATGGGGAGGGGGGGGGGGGCAGACAGACAGAGAGACAGAGAGGGAGACAGAGAGGGAGAGGGAGAGAGAGAGAGAGAGAGAGAGAGAGCAAAAGACCCTTTAGATCTCCTCATTGCTGAGGCACAAAGTACTTGATTATCCTGAGTGATGTGGATAGAAACTAAACTGAAGATGTTATTATCGTATTACTGGCAGAACAAAAGAGGGAAGCATGTTCAAGTGAAAGGAAACAGGATGCTCAATCATCATTCATCTGTGACTTTTTAGAAAAATATATTATATATAGTATAGTAATATTTGTTGTATCTGTTTTAACCACAGTGTCATCATCATAGCTGCTATTCGGGATGGGAAAAAAGCCACATCCACTTCATTTAAACGAACAAATACTCATTTTACTCAACAACACCGGAGGAGAGATGCTGTGAAGATGACTCGTTTATTTAGTTGTTTATTTTAGATTCTCAGAAAGTGGCTTCTCAGCTGAGTCTTTACAACCTGTTAGTTTAGGGTGTGAACGTGTGAATCATGGCTTAGCTGAGGCTGCACATTGGAAAAAGAACTATGTCGCGGCACAAAGAACCAAAAGATGATGCATCTACACTGCATTTGGTTATGTGGGTAACCAAACGTCACACCCATATTAGATTGCTGTACATCTCGTTTGAAAACCGTGGCCATTGATCTGCTGCTATAACAGCTTCCATTTTCCCATACGATTTTGAAGTGTCCGGTTGCAGAGATTTTCTACCACTGAGCAACAAGAGCATTAGTGAGGTCTGATGCAGAGAGATAAGCTGTTTGAGTTCAGATGCGTTGGATACGGCTGAGGTCTGTGCTGAACCAGTCAGGTTCTTCCCAAAATCAGGGGAATTTCTTTATGTTCTTCACTTTAAGCCCAGAGACATCTTCATGTAGAAAGAGAAAAGAGAGTTCTTCACACTGATGTCTACAGTTGTACAATTGTACTTAACATCTTTGATCGCATTCCCAGTCAATGGTCGAGTAAATTTGAAGTACACTTTTTTTTATAAATTAGGCCATTTCCTATCAACTGGTTTGGAGAGAATACACTACATAGTTTGGTCAGAAGTATTGTCTACCCGTCATGCATGTCGGTCTTTCTTAAGTTCCTGAAACCATGTTAGGCGAGCTTTAGTGTTGAGAGGTACCTTATGCTGAACTCAGGAGCCTGGCCTACAAGTATGCTGAAGTCATCATTTATCATTGATCCTCAGCTCAATAGAAAACATCTGACAACAAATTACGCACGCGGGAATCATTTTCATGGCTTGGTCCATAAATATTAAACAGATCTAAGGTATCTAATGCCTGAACACGACACATGAACCGACGTACTAATGATGTGGAAATAAAGAAAGTAAAACATACTTATGTCCCAAAATGTTGCACTATTCCTTTAAGCATTGTAATTATTGTAAGTAAAGTGAATCACACATCCTCTGCCACTAAGATAAAGGTTTGACACTCATCACCAGCGCTGCTGCTGCCACTGTCAGGTAACAGCTGGACCATCGGCAGGTCACATCTGGCAGTTAATACCGTTCTCTCTGTCATCCAGCCGCTATCACTTCCTCCATCTCAGCACTTGCTACACTTCAATCAAGCTTGTTCGCGCATCCTCCTCCTCTACGATATGTCTGTAGTTATTTGACAGTAACTCCTCACAGCTCTGTCTCTCCAATCCATTTTCTTCTTCTTTTTTTTAATAACCACATATTGGACTACTGGCGAGAGAACAGAATACTCACTGAGGTGAGTACAGGGTTAAATGCCTGTAAGAGACAAAGAGGTGAGGTGAGATGCGAATAAAAAAGTACGAGTGAGACAGAAATAGGGAGATGGAGGTGACAGAGACGGTAAGTTAGCAGAAGATGTAACCACTTCATGTTGTCGTGGGTTAGAGACCATGAGTTATTTGTCAGGTCTCATAAGGCAAATCTTATTGGTGTGGGAGAAAAAAACATTTCAAAGATGCAGAAACAAATAAAGCGACGCACAAACACTCACCAATTTTATAACGTTTCTTTATGAACCAGAAACTCTTGTATCCAGCAAGTCATTTGTTGGAAACTTGTACAAATAGCCAGAAAGATGAATTTCTTTTTTTCAACTTTGTTCCAACATTTCATTTATTTATTTTTCTACCAAAGTAAAAATTTGATTTTTGTAAGAAGAATGACAAGAAGGCTTAAAGCCACAGAGAGTCCACCTCGCTGGGGCTCAACCTCATTCTTGCATCATCTGGTGAAGGATTGTGGAGGCACACGTTGAGCCTTGCTCGTTTAATTTCATTAAACAACCATTTCATTGTTGTCTCTTAAGGACTTCTTAACATTGGCAGTTGGTAAACAGTAGTGGCGTTCACATTTTGGCAACAGAAGTGCAACGTTGTGCAAACGCATGTCGAGCGATGCAATGAGGTGAAGTCATCAAAGATCCAAAGGGCCTCTGTGTGCTGCTAGTTAGCGCTTCTAGACAGAGATGACCTATACAGGGAATTTGGTGGAGAAACCTGCCTGTTTCACCAGGAAAAAAATGACGACACTTCCTCCTCATTCGGTTCTTCCAACTACTTTGTCTGTGGTCGCGTACAGAACGCCTGATTGCAACACGCCGCGTGTCGAGTTTATTGAGTTGACAAGTAGCAGTCGACATGCGTGTGTTGGTTGTGAGGGCCGCTGTTGAAAACGCCGACGGTCATGTTGCTCGTGGTCTTGTGTGAATTCTGTATAACTGGAATGCTGATTGTGACAACAGAACAATTGTTTCCACATTAATGTTGATGCCGGCTTTAAATCATCCTTATTTATTATATTCATGGATGGGTAAAATGTGTAATATTCTTCACCATAAATGTCCAAATATAAACATTTCCGCTAAATATCCCAATACATTTGAGAGTAATGCCAGGTTTTAATCTTATATATTTGAACACCTCATCGCTGCAGCTTAGTTTATAACTACATAACGATTGGAGCCTCAGCTCAGCATTACTACTGCAGACACACACATCACACACTTCTGTAAAAAGCTGTGAAATCAACATACAACATATGGTGCAGATTCATTCTTACACACTGTGCACCACAATGTGTGGCAGTAAACAGCTCAAGTCAGATGTCCTACCTGCTGGTAGAAGACATGGCAGAAGAGTTAAAGACTGCCTCATATCTTCCATCTGTGATTATTCAACCACTCCAATCAGGGAGAGAGCTGTGTTTGTACACCGTTAATTGGTGAGTGGAATAGAGTTAACTGTCCACATCCATTAAAAATAAATTGACCAACCCTGTGCAGCAGTAATGCTCTTCCACATGTTTTAATAGCAATGAAGTTTTATTTTTTTGCACATTTCATATAACTTAATTAATTAATTAATATGAAAGTTAAATTGTACTTTCTACCTTTAAAAAAAGACAAATATATGTTTACTTCAATTAGTCACAATGAAACTATACCTCTCTTGTTTCCCTCATGCACCACATTTACCAGAATATTTCAGGAATTTATGGACAGATGTCGTGAAAGGTTAAACCACTTCCCCCACACCTATGAGCAACATCAGTAATGTAGAGGACATCATAGTGTCACAGTAACAGGGAACATTTTGTCATACCGTCATGTATCCATAGGAACATATACACATAAATTATCCTGGTTTCTAAACCACTCACTGTGAGATGTTCAGTAGTGTAGAAGCCCATTAAAAATACGCCCCCCCCTCAGAGCACATGACGATGTTCTGTTTGTTCCCAGCACAAATCCACTACATGCACACTACACTAACTAAAATGCATGTGTAAATGAAAGCTTGTGTATCTGTGGAGAGGAGGGGCTGGAAATAAATAAGCAAACTGATTGTTGTTTTTCAGAGGTGGACAAATGGCCAAAATTGTGTTTTTGTATCAATAAAGATGCTTTCAAATGTAATAAAATACATGATTAATTGGGCCACATCAGCCACATCAAAAGCAATAAAATCATATCAATGCTCCCCTGAAGAAACAGATTACAGAGCTTTGATGAACCAACATGATTAGCCAAAAGAAGAAGGAAAGATTAGGACTGTTAGAGAGACAAACCTGTTCAAAGAATTCGTCCATGAATCCTTTGTCCATCCCCACGGCAACTTCATCCTCCTCCTCTGTCGTTTCCTTCCCCTGGACAAACACACACACAATGAGAAAGATTTCAAACAGCTGGAAGAGAAATCAATGAACATTACAACGTAAAATGTAAGATGTATTTGTTCAACACTTGACTCACGACTGCATTGGACCATTTGATGCACAGTTTAAGATGAAATAAAACAGCATTAATACTCGCACTCGAACAAGAAGCCCTTAATGACACGTGAAATCAGAACCACAGGTTGAGTGATTATCAATTTACTATTGGATTAGGACCAGGGGGCAAAGAAAACCTTTACTTCTACACACTCCAGCCTGCACCTTGTAACACACAGTGATACAGCTCAAAGGAATGTTTTGGGATATACTCTCATTTCATGCAGTGTTAGATGAGAAAACCAGTAAGTTACATATCTTTCAAAGGAAAAACACAAGCGGAATCTGCTTTAGTGACTAAAATGTCTTCGGGTCTGTTACAAGTAGTAACAGCTGGTCTGAAGTGTTTTCTGCTCTGGCTAAATGGTGTATTTACATCAGCAAGGTCTTAAATGTTTCACCAAATAAGGCACTTATTGTAATTTGTCAAAGGTTAAAATATGTAGCTTTTCAATTTCTCACTCAAACTAACAAATTAAAATGGATTTATTTAGAAAAATAACTCATTAGACCTTTAAATCCAATAGAGAGTTTTGGTTCGGCTGGTTCATCTGGAAAATGCCAGATGTTTCAAACATTCTACACAGATTTATCCTGAAATATGAGCGTATTTCTTTCTCACATATCAGCCATTTTACTATATTAGCTGCCATCTCACGTTTCAATCCTCTACCCTGTCAAATTAATTAATTTTCCAATTAGCAGTCAATGAAATCCATTTCAAGTCAATCCATGTTTTCTGCTTCCTCCGATTGAAATGGCGTATTATTCCCATCCCTACAAAAGGAGAGAGTAATTGGCAAATGAATGTGTAGGGGAAAAAAATAATAATTGCATTCTTTCATTTAAGAAAGTACAACAGAATCTTATCAAAAAGTAACAAGTCGGTGCCAGGCTAAACTACAGCGTCCTGATACCGGTCAAAGTTGAACGCCAGATTGATCCATCTATTTTCTTTTGATTATCCAAAAGATGTCTCAGTGAGAAGCTAAAGTTTTCTATCAAAGTTGGAGTAAATATTTTACCAAAGAAATCAGCAGATTGAATGATTCAGTTCAAAACGACGAACGGCCTCAGGACTCCTAATCTGCACGTCGATCTTTATTGTGCTCAACTGTCATGACAACAGTAAACATGGTGGGTGTCGTAATCTTGGAGTGGTGAAAAAAATCCCTGCCGTGGTATGAATAAAAAAAAAAACGGTCTAGCGTTGGTATGGCGATGAAGTGCATTGGAGGAGCTGCAGACATCAGCGGGAGGCAGAGGAGGGTGACAACAAGCGGGGAATCAGAACATAGCTTCAAAAGCACCAAGTAACATGCTCCGCCTCCGCAGAGAGAGGGCAGAGCTCTGGTCTGATTTTCTTCCTTGAGTGGTCGCGAGGGGGAGAAGACTGAACGTGCACCCCCCCCTTCCCTCCACACCTCCACCAAACCACCCAGATCTGAAACCACCCTGCTGAGCCACACGGGACGCCGGGAGAGGGACTTTAATGGCGCCACTCTCAAACCCCCCAGACTCTGACTTGGCAGGCCCGCGCGCAGCAGATGCTCCCGGGCCTCATCGCAGACACGCGTGCACACAACAGCTGACGCACCGACGACATAGAGCCCAACAGACGGATATCACACGGAGGGATCGGGGCCTGTACAAGACGGTCCCCATTAGCCCATAATCCTTCAATTCAACCTTCCTCTGGGGCTCACACGCGTGAGAAACACCCGGGCCAGAAGCAGCGTCCCGATTGTGCTGTTTATTGGATTAGAGAGCAGCTCTGGGCACCGTGCCAGCAGGGAGTCACCCCGTAAAGACAAAAGGCAGTGACCGCGACATCCAGCGTAAACAGGAGGAGCAGGAAACGTTGTTCCCGAGTGAGGAGGCGTGGTATGTAACATATATCTTGTATGCAGGCTGCAGAATCCCAGCTGACGACACAGAGGAAAGACAGCAAGCCACAGCACACGTGACTGGATGTAAGATGTGAGCAAGTATTCAGAACCTTTCTCAAAATGTAAACCTTAAAGTAGGAGAGAAGAGCAGTGAGATACACTTCAAGTGCAGACGGAAAATCCATGTGGGCTGTGCTTTATTGTCCCTTTGAGCAAAAAGCAGACTGGTTTCCCGTATCTTTGTATTACACCCAATTCAAGCAGTTTCGTGCAGTCCCATTAGAGATGACTCATCTGTGTCAGCTGCACAGAGGAGTACTGAAAGCATGACCAGATTTATTATCATAAAACTGCTAGGTAGCATTCATTATGGATGTGTGTGTTCACTCAAATACACACACATACTTGAATATTTAATCTCTTATTCACCCACTAAAGAGAAATCAAAACATGCGAGCAATGTATTTGTGCTTTAATCGCAAAGCAAACGTTTATTGTTACACTGTATGCAACAACATTGTTCATGAGAGTAATTGGCAAATGAATGTGTAGGGGAAAAAAATAATAATTGCATTCTTTCATTTAAGAAAGTACAACAGAATCTTATCAAAAAGTAACAAGTCGGTGCCAGGCTAAACTACAGCGATACCGGTCAAAGTTGAACGCCAGATTGATCCATCTATTTTCTAAAATGTGTCAGTTTATTTTTGCACAGGTTATAGAGAAAAATAGTTTAGGGAAAGTCACTCATTAATTTTCTAGCCAAGGTTTGCATTTGCAGAAACGGGATCAGAATCCTTGTGGTTAGATGTCAGATATCTGAATCCAATACAAGCCAGTAAGTTTCATTCTTTTACTTTTTTCCACATCCAACTCTTAACCTCAAACCACTCTTATAAGAAGTAAAGACTGGTCAGCATCTGCACTTCACCAAAATAGATACTCCACAGCAGAAACACACACAAACACTAACACGAGTACAATGATATCACCTGCTCCCATGCTCAAGCTGCCGGGACATTGGCAAACAGGCTGAGCAATCTCTAGTGTGGATACAGTCTGCAAACATGCAGGACCAGCTTAAATCAATAACCTGCAGTGTCTTCACAATGTAGAGGATTTTAAAATACATATCTTTAAGAGGTATCATAATGGGTTTTGTTTATCGCTGTTATGATTTTGTGAGAAAAAAAATGAACATCCAAAAATCCCTCTCTAAAAACCTTTGACTCTGACTATATTAAAAACAATTTGTCGAGTAATAAACTGGGAAAGTTTCATAGTGGCATCTGTGGACGTCCATGACAAATTCAGAGCTCCTACTTTACTACCCTCCCCCAAAACGAAACATAGTCCTACACAGACATGAACTAAGTAAGTAGGACAAAAATTGAAGTATAGTCATGTTATTTTCATGTTTTAAGTTTCAGATTTGAGAGTGAATCGCTCACAGTAATCCTTTCATAGTGAACATCCATTCTTACAGAAGCCACATGACTGCCTATCATTTTGCTGTTGGTTGCTTTACATATTTTCATTTTTTCAATAAACACACATCTATTTTTTTGCTTCGCATCCTAGTGAACAGCAGCTCAGTATTCAGAAGAATATATGGGTGGGAGAAGAGATGAAGGGCTGCCATCGCTGCAGCATGGCCAACAATTTCCTTTTCCCTAACAATCCTCCTCAACGTCCTCCCCCTTTAATCATCTTCCCTTTTCTTTCTCCTTCTCCCTGTCCGTCATTCTCTCGCCGCCTCCTCTCTCCCCCTCCTTCCTCCAGACTTCAGCTTCACCACAGAATCAGTGCAGCAGCTGGGCCACACAGCATGAACTCAGTTACCTTTGTTTTGCTCTTCACCTTTCTTGGTAAAAAAGTCTCCCTACCCCTCCATGAGACGAGGCAAACAGCCATGTATTAAACCAAGCCGATGTATTTCTATTGTGTCTGTCTTATTTCCCTGAGAGAACCATCTTATTGGGCTGAATACTGTATATTCAGCCCAATAAGATGTATAATGCAATCGTTCCCTCATCAGTTCATCTTAATGCATTTAATCCTCTTGTGCTCCCTCTTTCCTTTATCGCTGTCTGCCCTCGGCCTCCCTCACATCTTTTTGACCTTTACCAGTGAAACGTTCAAAGTGATGCCATTCAAAGAGGCCTAAAAGGTCCTTTAGGAACCGCCGCGCTATAAAAGGCGAAATAATGACTTTTACTATGATGTTAGTGTGTTTTTCAAAAGGTAAACAATAATCAATTCTAGGCCAGATTTCTGCAGCGAGTTAGAATAAATCACTGACCTTTTCGACTAAATGGTGGACGCGTACTTCAAAAATGGAAGTAAGCGTCCACCATTTAGCGTAGCGTGGCTAGCGTAATTGGCGGATGGGTTTGGATATGAATAGATAAATGACGTGCTGTTGAGGATGTTCAGCTGGTAGCAGCTGGGTAAGTGTGTAGGTACTGTGGGTGGTCGGTCACTGTGGAAAGGATGAGAAGATGTCAAAGCTTCAGTTGAACATTAATGACAGATCACAGGCAAAGAAAAGAGATGCACTCTGACCCCTTCTTATCTCCCCTCATGACTTCATATAATATATATATATATATATATATATATATATATATATATATATATATATATATATATATATATAATATATCCTGTGGGGTATATTCAGACAGCCTCACTGAGCATGAAGGATTATGACAGCACCAGCGCAACATCAATACAATTATATTGTAGATATGGGGGAAATGTAACAGAGAGGGATGTGTAGGAATGGCAGAATCATGGCAGCATGCGGGAGACATGAAAGGAATATCCAGAGGAAAATTAAGAAAGAAATCCAAAAACAGAAGGTGGAAAGAGATACACAATTAAAAGAAATATCTAAATGTAATAAACCCAAACGTTGTTTTCATTGTCTTCCATTTCAGAAGGTGCAACTGGGGAATTATTTGCCTGAAAACTCCCTTAAATAAAGAATACATTGTCGAAGTCGAATAGTAGTCTGTTGATTAATCAATGCAATGTTCTAGTTCTGCTTTTTTTCCCACAACAGCAGGATGTTTTCAGCGGGAAGGTTCCAGAGGTTTAGTGTGACCTGCTCGCATGGAACAGCAGAGCGACACCGCTAACGAGTGGCTGCTGAACACAGGGGAGCTTTATCTGAAGAGTCAGATACTTCTCCCAGTAATTGGTGGAGCTAGAAGATGTGAAGCTCCAAGAGAGTGAATATTTAGCTTAAATTTACCTCGTAGCTGGAAACACAAAACGAGGTGGCTGGATGTGTTAATTAAAAACTGTTCGCTAACAAGTTCTTAATATCAACTCAAAAAGGTGATGGGATGTAATTATAATGTTCATGCCTTCCACTTCTCACCAAGGGGCAAAAAAGTAGATTATTAACCTAAACCATTATCCTGACGGGGACTGACAATGTGTGTGTGAGGTGGGGGGGGGGGGGGGGGGGGGTGGGACTATCACCTGACAAAGATGGACCGAGCCAGAGGATTTCAGTTACACTTCAGAGCCTTAATCTCCAACAAGTAGCCTATCACGATAAAAGCCGTTATCAGCACTGCTTAACAACCCCTCTGCTGCCATAAGAGGACGTGAAAGGGGAATTCTGCATATTACAAATTCAATTATTAACAGCGGCAACAAAGATGACCTAAAGCTAATTATCCCACAGTAGACGGGGAAGGTGTGATTACAGAATCTTTTTTATTTATTATTAAGATTTCCATTTGCCGATGCCTCAGGTGCCGCTGTTCTTCTTTATGAGAAACGCAAGAACGAGCAACAGTACAAAACGCACCGGCGGACACTGAATTAATGGGTATATAAAAGGAAGAAGAAATCTCATAAAAATACGAGCCTCGTCACCTGATTTGCCAGACGGACAAATCCCTGGTGAAATGCCAGATTGCTCACACTCATTTCATGGCTCATTAATGCAGTTTCCCCTCCACGTGTTGAATAATGTGCAATAACCCTCGCGCCTTTCTTACGGTGTAGCGAAAAAACATAATGACAGCGCACTTTGACGCCTCTTCATTCTCTCCACCTCTAAACTTTACAGGGATAAAGCAGCGTCTGCGTAGCACAAAGCAGCTGCTTCGAGGGCCACTTGCAGGGGCTCAGAACGCGCCGCTTGTGTCACTGACAAAGTGTCAACAGCCGGGATCAGGTCAAGGATGTGAGCAGGGAAAAAACAGAATGCACGATGAAAAGAAAAGTAAACGCCACATTCCTCCCATTAGCTGATATTTCACTCACACACACACACACACACACAGTCCAAATGAAGCAGCATGGAGGACAACGTTTATCTGTCAAGCAAAAGAAAACTCATACATTTTAATTATCTTAATATTTTAATAAGCTATATGTCACACGGTCAAATCGAACAGCGAACTGAAAGGCTGGAAAGATGTGAGATGGGAGAGTAACGTGGGAGAGAGGAGGCCGTCTGAGAGATCAGTCCCTGACAGGAACAGAGCGGAGAGCAATGAGGGAGGAAGTCGACTCGCCGAGAGAGAAAAGAGAACCGGATTATTAAAAAGGGACGGAGATAGGAAAAGAGAAAGATACGGTTCATCAATAACCATACATTTAGAACTATAAAACGTTTTTTTTTAACTGTCTGTGTGAAATGTGCAATATCCTCATCATAATGTTCCCCCCGTTTCAGGTTTCAGGGCTTAAAGACGCCTGACAAACGGATCTTATCAGCGCCATCTGTCACCAAATCACTGCTTTGCGGCCTGGGAGTGACGGGACGCAGTGAGGGGGGGGCTCCATGAGCATTTTTGTTCGGGCTACTGAGGTCTAGCAGCAAAACATACAAACATGAACAAAGTACACAGATGCAACAATAGGTATCAGCATCAGTATCACATGTCACATCCAATAAGGAGCTGCTGCTCAAAAGGTTTTGTTTGCATTTAGTGAATTGTACAACAAAATGAGCTCTTCTGAAATGTGAGCATTTACTACTTGTCTTGTGATCTGAGAATCCTTCAATTTGTACAATTGGTCGGACGGATGTGATCTCTCCCGACAACTTGTACACTGGAGATGTCACACAAATACGCTGTGTATCCAACACTGTGCTGTTCTGATGTGCTGTCCAGGCCCACTGAGACATCGACATGAGGCTCAGGTAGTTGCATTAACAATATCAATCTAGTGCTGATGGGAAATAACAGTGACATGTTACTTCTTTTTTATTCGGGGTTGATTGCCTGACGTTGGTCTGGCTGTGGACTTCCTGCTGCCCTTTCTCAGGTAACAAAGCTGATGAATAACTACAACAAAACCAAATGTTGAAGCGGACATTACAGTTAACGTGTTGCCCATGAACAGTTTAGTTGGATATTTGAAGCTGATGAAGATCAAGTGTGCCAAGTTGTGGACACTTTATCTCACCTCTCACTCACACACTCTCACTCACTCTCTCTCACACACACACACACACACACACACACACACACACACACACACACACACACACTATGGAGGACGTTTATTGTATCTGTTAAGCATCATCCTGGTCTTAAGGGTTGAATTTGGGAGATTCAAAACAAATGGTAAATCAAGTCGGATCGCCCCACATGGCAGTGTGCACATGCATCTATAACCTGCAATGGAAAGGCGAGGAAAATCATTGCGCTCGACGTCGGTGCTTTACGGTTGTGTGAGGATGAGGGATCATCCAAGGCGTGAAATGGGCGAGCTGGGACCGATTTACCATTTTAAATCACACACCCGATCGATCAAACCACACATCCAGACACGATGGAGATCTAATCTCACTTCTGAGGAACTTTACATTCTGAATCCAAAAAGAAATACAGAGTATCGTCATTGCCTATTTAACGACCCGTTTGAGATTAAATATCCCAAAGTATGGGATGTCAGAGCCTCTAATCTCCCTCTCGAGTTGTAGTAGTAGTCATGAACAGGAAGCGCAAAGTGATTCTTCGCTTGGAAAATGGAGAGATAATGACTTTTACTCAGATCTTCTCCGCTGGGCTTTAACCGGCTACGGCCACACATCAATGCTTGCGAGGAAATATGCCATCGAGTGCAATGAAATAAACACATTCTAGCCCCGATCACACCGCGGGGAGTCACAACTGTTGCTCAATGAGCGCACGCAGTCTGTGGACATCTTTCAATTAAAAAAAAGCGGCAGCATTCACAGAGCAGGTGAAAGCGGACCAGCCACACGAATCAAGCCTTAACTTACGTGTTTAAGTTCTTGCATGCGGTCCTTCATGGTTCCGGTAGATTATTCTCACTGAGTGTGTGAGTGTGTGTGTGTGTGTGGTGATGGAGCGGCGGGCGGAGACCGACACGAGGCGACGGTGCGCGTCTGGCGACGGCGAGAGGAGGCGATGCGACCACTTTAGTTTGGATGGTTGGACCACTTCACGGAGTCGGGTGACGCGCACTAAACACTAAAGGTGAGGCGAGGCCTTCCTCCGTTAACCCATTACACACCTCCAACTTCCTCCTCCATCTACACTAATTGAACCGCTTTTTTTCCCTTCTCTGTAAGTTTTCTCTTTTCGCTCCGGTAAAGTCAGTCTGTGATTTTTCAGCGCTGGAGTGACGAGAAGCTTCCAGCCGAAGCAGCCCGACTGACTGGTGATACTGGTGGATTGGATTTTCCACTGAGCTGGTTCAGAGATAACGCCCAGCTGGCTCCACGGCGCCGGGGCGCACAGCGCCCTCTGCCGGCCACACGCGGTGCACAACGGACTGCACGAAGAGGCTAAAGAATAATATATTTATTAATTAATAAATATTAATAACTTACAAATGTGAGGTGCCTTTATGAATTAAAATAAAAAATAATTATTTTGTTTTCTCTTTTTGAGATACCTTTATATGTGATTTTCAACTGTATCCGTTAATGTAGTATATTTTAGGGTTTTCTTACTAAACAATGAGGAATTACCTCTTCCACGCGTATATATATTTATCATGCTAAACAGAAGGTATTATAAGTTCTCTACTGATCTACATAAACCATGTAAAATAAGTTTTCCCAAAAGCATTTTCTGACGCTGCAACGTGTCATCAAATTTTAATTGGAAGTTAAATTAGTTCCCTTCCCCCCTATGAGCGAGGTCTATTTTCTTGATATGGACTCTGCCATTTTGAAACCTCCGATAATGTAGCGAACCGTCAGAATTTCCATGGCATTGTCTCATTTTGTAACATTGAATTCTTGAACTGTGCTGCATTCATTCACTGCTTCTGACATCAGAAGAAAAATGTCAAAGTAAATATAATACAACTCAATTTTTGTAGATTTTTAATTAAAACTGATCAGAAAAAGATTAGGCATTTTATATATTTATGAAACATAATTGGTGCAGTCCATGCCAACTCTGTCTCCACTGTAAGCAGTACTGAATTCTGTCCATGCTCCCCGACCAACATGAAGATGAATGCACATGGAGAGTGCAATCTTCCCCCTATTTTGAGAAGCAAACTGCCACACTCAACCAAACGTAGAAAGTGATTGACCATTATAGCATTTTACGACTTCATCTCTTTCACTTGGATTGAGGAGTTTGAATCACTCGAGGGAAGATTGTGTGCAGAGCTGATGAAGGCACAGCTGTATGAGTCACTCAGAAATGGGGTCTTCTGTGACGTCCGGTGTATTTTGTGTCGGCTCGAACCTCCCTGCAGGACAACAATAATGCAGCAGAGAGAGAAGAGGCGTCACCAAGTGTCCTTATATACACTCACCGGCCACTTTATTAGGTACACCTGTCCAACTGCTCGTTAACACTTAATTTCTAAGCAGCCAATCACATGGCGGCAACTCAGTGCATTTAGGCATGTAGACATTGTCAAGACAATCTCCTGCAGTTCAAACCGAGCATCAGTATGGGGAAGAAAGGTGATTTGAGTGACTTTGAACGTGGCATGATTGTTGGTGCCAGAAGGGCTGGTCTGAGTATTTCAGAAACTGCTAATCTACTGGGATTTTCACGCACAACCATCTCTAGGGTTTACAGAGAATGGTCCGAAAAAGAAAAAACATCCAGTGAGCGGCAGTTCTGTGGGCGGAAATGCCTTGTTGATGCCAGAGGTCAGAGGAGAATGGCCAGACTGGTTCGAGCTGATAGAAGGGCAACAGTGACTCAAATAACCACCCGTTACAACCAAGGTGGGCATAAGAGCATCTCTGAACGCACAGTACGTGGAACTTTGAGGCAGATGGGCTACAGCAGCAGAAGACCACACCGGGTGCCACTCCTTTCAGCTAAGAACAGGAAACTGAGGCTACAATTTGCACAAGCTCATCGAAATTGGACAATAGAAGATTGGAAAAACGTTGCCTGGTCTGATGAGTCTCGATTTCTGCTGCGACATTCGGATGGTAGGGTCAGAATTTGGCGTCTACAACATGAAAGCATGGATCCATCCTGCCTTGTATCAACGGTTCAGGCTGGTGGTGGTGTTGTCATGGTGTGGGGAATATTTTCTTGGCACTCTTTGGGCCCCTTGGTACCAATTGAGCATCGTTGCAACGCCACAGCCTACCTGAGTATTGTTGCTGACCATGTCCATCCCTTTATGACCACAATGTACCCAACTTCTGATGGCTACTTTCAGCAGGATAAAGCGCCATGTCATAAAGCTGGAATCATCTCAGACTGGTTTCTTGAACATGACAATGAGTTCGCTGTACTCAAATGGCCTCCACAATCACCAGATCTCAATCCAATAGAGCATCTTTGGGATGTGGTGGAACGGGAGATTCGCATCATGGATGTGCAGCCGACAAATCTGCGGCAACTGTGTGATGCCATCATGTCAATATGGACCAAACTCCCTGAGGAATGCTTCCAGCACCTTGCTGAATCTATGCCACGAAGAATTGAGGCAGTTCTGAAGGCAAAAGGGGGTCCAACCTGTTACTAGCATGGGGTACCTAATAAAGTGGCCGGTGAGTGTAAAGCTTCTTGTATAAAGCCTAAAGCTAAACTTAAAGCATTAATATTCAGCACAACACAATTCAATATTTGTTAGGGTTTTAAAAACACAGTAGTTATCTGTACGCACCGTCCCTGCCTTCTCCTCCTCTCCTTCTTCTCAACGATCCAATCTCGTCCTTTCTTCACCGATTTCCCCTTCATGTTTTTGAACCGACATCTTCACAAAAACAAGGGTGTCTAATTAGCATACTTATAATGCACCTTGTGTGAAAACACACATCCAAAAACTCTGATGCTGAATGCTTCACACATGCTGCCTATTTGTGCAACCAGGAGGAGCAACTGGAGCTTTGCTTTGTAAAAGGGAGGAAAAGCTGCCGGACAGGGGTTTAAGTTTGACAGGACAACGACCCTTTTCACATTTCTCTCGGTCCTTTGGCTTCATCAAAGCAGCTATGACTGAAACTGCACGAATGAGGGCCAAGACCCGTTTTTAAAATGGCTGTTAATACAAACTAAGAGATATTTCACATCATCCAAATCAAGGTGCTACACAAGTAATGAAGAGTGTTAAGTATTACTCCAGCTAACAGCTAAGGTCTAGCAGTAAGCAAGAGAAAAAAAAGCAAATCAATATTTTCAAAATCGCATACTGCATATTTCTGAATAAAATACAATATACAAAAAAATACAGAGGAAGTCAGGGGAAAAATAAACTCTGCTACCCCCAATCACGTAAGCAGCTTCAGCTAAACATCCAAATAATAATAATACCTTTGTCCTGAATACTGGACCTGGTTTGGTACACCTCTGTCTGAGGTTTCTGTTCCCAATCCCTGAAAACACCAAACAGATCACAGTGGTCATCTAGTAGCTAAATAACATGCACACATCACCACTAAATAGAACTCCTCTCATTCTCACTTTGGGAAGGACTCCTGTTACTCCGGCAAACAGACACAGGAAGAACCTGGAGACAAACAAGATGTGTGTAATTGATTGAGTACATCAGACTGATCATTTTAATTTGTGATAATTAATCACAAAGCTAATGTGACAAATAGTCTATACACGTCCTTGAGGGCTAATTAACCTGCGGTTGCAAGTACACTGATTTCGCAGGCCATTAAGAAGGAATTATTTGCAGATGGCTGCAGCTGAACACGTCATAATTAAAAGCCCAGCTTTTATCATAGCTACTTACTTTTTAGCCTTGCTGCTGTTGGGGTAATCCACCACCATGCCTCCACCGAAGCCTGCCCGCATGGCCTGCGTTGTGATCAGCTCAAGCTTGAGAGGAAAAGGGAGGAAAAAAAGAAGACCAGATTAAATTAATCTGTAGAAAACATCTGGTTTAAAATCCATAATGCACAACATTGTTTCACCTGTTCCGAGTTCTCTGGATAAAGCTGAAAAACTGCACGTGAGCCTCTAGACTGAAAGACAAAAAGAGTAAGGAGGAATAAGCATAGCTCTTCATTGTAAAAATCTCTGCTTGAATAGTACAGGAGTGACAAAACCTTACCAAAGAAGAGTAGAGAGTACTAAAGAAAGTGTACAGTCTTTTAGGTGGACTATGTGTCCTCTTGTCGGCATTACAGAGCCACTGCAGAGCGGAGATGCTAACAGGGAGTAAAGCAAAAGGAAATTAACAACGGAGTCATACGTAATGTCTGTATTTTTCGCATAAGCATGTTCTGTTGGTCACCTGATGCAACCGTCAAAGGTCCCGGGTCTGAAAGGCATCCCGTGACCCATGTCCCCCACTAAAAGGTCTCCCTCTACTTCTCTGTCCAGTGCAACATCTGTCAGAGATACCATGAGTTGATCAGTGTTTCAGAAATGTTTTAACACGTGTGATTCATTTCATCAAGACAAAGTTGTGCTGGGAATGCACAAGTAATTCTATCAGAATTGTGAAAATTATTGTTTTAATAATAAATAACAATTTAGTAGATATACATTTATGTTCTAATTTGTTTTACAAATTAAAGTAAAGCAATGTATAGGAATGATGTATTTAAATACATAAGTTTCAAACTGACCCAGCATTGCAGTGCTGATGTCAACCCCGACCCAAAAGTGTCCCTCCTCTGACAGGTAGTCTCCACTTAGACCAGAGCCGCACCTGAGAGACAGAACAGATCGTTGTCACCTTTGAGTCAGAAACACACAAGACTATATTTTTATGGATCTTACGCACGTTATTTAAAGAAAATAAAAAAGAACGCAAGACCATTACAACCCGTATTCACTGAATATACAACGATGTTTCTAATAAACAGAAGTTAATTTTTCAACTACACATTGGAATACATTCAGAATGTGTGTGCATCATCTTAAATACAGATTTACATTAACAAAGCAAAATGCAGCAAAAGTAACT
Source organism: Pungitius pungitius (assembly GCF_949316345.1). Classification (NCBI taxonomy): domain Eukaryota; kingdom Metazoa; phylum Chordata; class Actinopteri; order Perciformes; family Gasterosteidae; genus Pungitius; species Pungitius pungitius. Next base: position 9,972,806 of record NC_084902.1, on the reverse strand, counting down.
TTTTCATCAATGATACACAATGCACATCTTACGCCGGTACTTACGGTACGTTTAACATTAAAGGATATAGTTTATAATGTCTGGGTCGAAGCATTAATTTAGCCAAGTTTAACAGTATAATGCGTGTAAACAGAGTCAGTATCACTCCCTCACCCCACGTCTAGCAGGAAACACGGCTGTCCCTCCGGCAGGTTCAGAAGCTCTACAGCTCTCTCTGACATCTGGGTCTGGATCTCAATCATTCGGGAGCTGTGAGGCAACAGAACACCCAGAGGTTTTAGAGACTTAGAGACTCAACCTTATTTGAACACAGCGACCGGACCACAGTCATAGTTAGTTGTTCATAACAAACACTCACTTCTGAGAGTATTTCTTTGCCTCGGCTTCATTGTAGTACTGCGGGGATGAGATCAGATCAATTCATCAATACTTAACGGAAACAGCTGTATGCTGGCTTTAGCATCCGATTGTGACTCTTATTTATTACATCACAAATACTACAATATACGAGAAACAAACAAACTAGAGTTAATGACAACATAGTAAAAACCAGTAAGAACTGAGTAACAATGGTAGGCTTACTGTTTAGTCAACAAGAAATCAGTTCCCTTGAAATATTGATACATTATTAACTGTTACGTTGGTTAGCCCGAAAGCGCTACTGCTGCTACCGTTAGCAGCGAAACACCACAAAAAAACCACGTCACTGACCACGTCTGGAGGAGCTGTGTGTTCAGGTCGTCGACAGCTGGAGGTCATGGTTGTCCTAGTATGTGGGTCGCTATCTAAAGATGAAGAATGAACGTGTAATATTCGTTCGTAAACAAGCTAAATGTTGTGATAGCCCACGGTCCACACGTGAAGCTCAATGACGTCAAACTTGTGCGACGTAAAAACGACTTCTTCGTTGACTTGAAAGTAACACAGTTAAAACAGACGCGTATGTCGCCACACTGTGACCACTCAAGTACATATGCATTAAATTATTAATACACATTAATACACATTATTTACATCTAAAATGCATATCGTTCTTACATAATACACTTCTTCTTACATATAGTTTTTCAACCAAAATAAATGAAAAACGGCATGCTGGAATTTAGCATATGTTAAAACAAGTAATTAAAAAAATTAAAGAAAAGTAAATTAAGTAAATGATTTGCCTGAAACACTCATTCATTCAACAATTTATTATTTTTAGGATATTTAGGCTAATGTTATCTGTCAAGGCTCGGCCTTCCATACAGTCTTTTCCCAGAAGGTTCGGAATAAAATAAGGTGTTTTAAACTAGTGTCTTTAAGTTGTACGGCCATTATTACTAGATATAACGTTACCTTGCAATTCACATCAAACCTCAACCTTAAAAGATTGACATTTCATAACACTATGTTGTCCAAGACCTACATAACTATCGCACGTTTACACTGCTGTCTGAAATGATTGGTCCAATTGCCGGGGTTCGATATTTACTTCCTGTAGGAAACGGATTCCTATTGGTTCCTCATTGATGACGTAGCTCTTCCGGATGCCGCATCATGAGTTTAGCCTACTCGTTGTCGGCAAAATGGCCGAGGTAGGTCAGAGGCTGTCCACCGGGGTTTACCGGCTTTCCACTCTCAGAAACAGCCGGAATCGACCGGTGGTCACCGGAGAAGGTCCCGGATCTCTGTTGGTTAACTGCACTTTCTGTGACAATCGATTAAAAGACGAATCACGCAGAGATCAACGTGACGTTCAGCCAAGAACCAAAACAACACAATCAGAGAACCTTTCCAGAGTGAGGAGAAGTGAAAGTAAACGGGAAAATGGGACTCTACTTTGTTCCACTTCTTTGGAGCTGGACTCATCCCGTTTGATCAAGGAGACCCTGCAAGCTCACACAACGACCTGGTACGTCTCTGCAAGACTGCATCCTCTCCTCCAGGAGAAGCTGCTGCCTGGCCGGATGACACCCTGGACCAGGGGAGGTGTCTCCATCCACCCTGACGCGTTCAGGTGCCCCCAGCAGCTGCGAGCTTTCTGCACCGTTGTCTTCATCCTGGCAGAGCGAGGGTCAGACAGCCGGAAGCGTCTGAAGCGACACCCCGACCCCCTGCAAGCCTCCACTCGAGGCTACAGCAGACGGAGGGACAGCAGCTCAAAGCAGCCTCCTCTGCTGCACAGAAGCCGGACGTCCTATTACGACACGCTCAAAGTGTCCCCCGCTGCCACGCAGTCCCAGATAAAGACGGCCTACTACAAGCAGTCCTTCATCTACCACCCCGACAAGAACCCGGGCGACGAGGAGGCCACCCAGCGCTTCTCTGAGGTCAGCGAGGCCTACACAGTGCTGGGCAGCATCAGCCTGAGGAGGAAGTACGACCGAGGCATCCTGAGCAGGTCAGACGTCCAGGGTGCAGGGAGACCGTCCTCCGGGGAGGCCGCGAGCCAATCCGCAGGCCCCCCGCAGCAGCAGCAGCATCTCTACAGAGCCAGGCGCTTCTCCCAAGCGGGGGGGAAGACCATGTTCGATTTTGACGCCTTTTACCGGGCTCACTACGGGGAGCAGCTGCAGAGGGAGAGGGACATGAAAGCCAGGAAGCAGCGCATGCAGGAGCAGCAGGCGGAGTCTCTTAAAAGGTGGAGGCAGGGGAAAATGATGGAGATGACTGCAGCGATGCTGCTGGCCATGGCCGGCCTACTCATCGTAAATCTCAGCAATTCTTGATGTAGAAGCAGTAACCTGATGGGGTTGCATGTGGAGGGGGAGGAGGTGCAATCTGAGTTTTTTGTGTGAGTTGCAGGGGTAAACAAACGTTGAATAACTGTCTTTGTCTTTTAAAGGCCACAGATTTGTTTGTTAATCAAAATCTGTGTCTACTTACAAGCTGATTGTATTGAGACAGCAACGGAATGGGATCCAACACACTTTCCTGGAAAGGGATCAAAACGGTGGTCTAAAAACCTCACGGCAGGTTGTGGAATTTTTTTATTGCTGTGAATGTTTGTAAGTCCAAGAATCCGAAATGGCCCATGTATATTGGCAATGAAAATTTTACCATTTAATTTATTACATAATCACAATCTTGTCAACGTTGATACTTTTGCAGATGCAGCAACGTGAACAAACATGATTTAAACATACCTGCAAGTTCAGTTCTTATTATGAAATGATTTAAAGTATGCAATTACAAGATTATTAGGAAGGTAATGCACATTTCTATGCCTTCTTCCAAGCGCTGATGTGTTTGTACTGTACATACAGAATGCCACATTATCGTGACTTTGATGTGAGGGGAAAATGTAAAAAAGAATATTGTAAAAATGAGTTGTTTTATTTATTCATAGTAAATATGCTGTGGCAATTAGCGGGCATGTCTTTGTTGTTATTTTTGTGGTTGTTATAAGATTTGACCTCTAGAGGGCGTCAGAGTACCTTAAGATCCAAATGATCTTTGGCTTCCAGCCTGAGAGGACGGAAGGGCTCAGTGTTTTGAGTGAATAACTGCAGAACATGCGCAATAGTTTCTTCACATTTTATTCACAGAAATATAAAGTAGTATGTCAAGTACATCACTTTGTACAAAATTGTACAGACTCTTCAAAACTCAGTCAGACAACAGAAAACTTTAAGAAGTGTTAAGAAAATAAAAGGGAAGCATGAGCAATCTGTGATATGGGCTCTTGCAAAGGACGGGTTTTACTGAGGCTGTTTCATCAAGAGGAATCAATCAATTGTACATAAATAAGACTTGATAGGAAAAATGTAATTTACAATCTATTCATGGTTTAGGAATAAATATGTTTCAAAAATAGGATTCAAATTGGCACATGAAACGCTCCGTCCGCTCCTCCGAACGGAAATGTCTCCCACACGGCTAAATGGCCACGCTTGAAAAGACAGACGTTGAATCTTGATATGTTTTTTTCCGACGTAACAAAAGTGTTGCATATGTTTGAAATACAGTTGCTGAAAACATTTCTGTTCATGTTTTCAGGTGTGCCTACCATGCAGTTTGACATTTTGGACACTTATGCTGAGGACGACACCAGTACAATAAATGTGAAGCTACAACTTGCAGCCTGAGGGTTTAGCTCGGCACAAAGACCGAAAGTTTTAATAAAATGCGCCCACTGGCATATCTAAAGCTGGCTAATAAGCACTCTGCCTCCCTGAGCTTTCTCTCAGGGACCTTCCTGAGCCGCCTCCCACGCGGTGGACGAGACGGACCCAGGCGTGACAGCTGTATCCTGCTGTTTCTAGTCGTTGTGCTCAGATAAGCTGACCATCTGCTGGCAGGATAGCTTCATATTTACTACCAACACGCAAGTAGTATTGATTTGCTGAATGGATTTCTGGGCAAGAATGTGTATTTACCAAAATGTCCAACGATTACTTTAGGATACTGTTTTGGGTTCTAATGAATGTGCAGGACAATCGCGTAAATTCTTACAGTAACGTGAATATTTTGCAGTGCGAAATTTATTTTAGTTTTTGATTTATCAACTTACAAAGTTTGACCTCATTACTCTGTCAGCGAAAAGTAAAGCAGCATTGTCACATCTTCTCATTCAAGAATGGCCATCTAGATCCCGTTAGCTCACCGCTGAAGTCTGCACAAACAGCACACAATACTGCCACCACCCCAAAAAAACAAGTCCCCCCAGTAGCCTAAATGCTGGATTTGGATTTACTAATAACTTCAAGGCATTACTTCAAAGTGAACTATAGTAACAGCATATCTAATCTACAGGTTATTGATATGATAAGCTTCAATACAGAACCAGCACCAGAAGGAGGGACCTCGAAAAACCACGGTTTAAAAACACTACTGCAGCACACGATCATTGAAAAATATTTTGACTCTATTACACCACCACGCACTCATAGAAGTAGCCCAGTATGACACAAAACGGGAGCCACCTGGACATATTCATACACACTGAACTTGTGTTGTTCATCCTCCACATCAACACTTTTAAACTGATTTCTACCACAACATATGACCCCTTGTGTGTGTGTGTGTGTGTGTGTGTGTGTGTGTTGCAGCCACCAATAAAACTGTGAGAACCAAACTGTTTTGGTACGCAAAGAAATGCATGTTCAGTGTCTTTTACGCGGAAAATGGCGGTAAAGTGATCACCTGCATTCATTTGTTTGGGCCTTTGTGATTGTGCCAGATGTTAACACCATCCTCCTTGTCGCCATGGGCAACAATCTATTCAGGTCCAAGGTAACTGTCAGGCACTTAGACCCTTTTGGCTGTATACAGTTTAAGAAAAACACCTCTGAGCTGACACCAACACACCCACCATGTTAGAAAGCCAGAGCGGGACTTTGTAAGGAAACCCTGCAGGGACATTTAGGATATCCGGGACAGACTCAAAGCAGATTTACAAACATTAACGGGAGGCTCTTGGGAGCCCGGAGGATCTCTGAGGGGAGGGAGTGTTTTTTCAGGGTAATTTCAAACTGTCGTTCAGTAGGGCGGTGACAGAGAATCTGCTCCCTGTGGGTAAGGGTGAACAGGAAGTGGTCAGATGTGATGAATCAAAGCCATATGACTCAACTGGACTTCCTTCCACTTCCTTTCGCTTTCGCCGCCCACTCATCTTCGCCGCTGCATTTTCCACTTTTTGTACGTTTCTTACTTCTGTTTCGCTGCTCACTCACAGTCTCAAGAGCTGGGAAACGAAGGACCGCTCTCACCTCTATTGTCAAATTAGAAACCAGGAAACTGCCTCAGAAGAAAAACAAAACAAAACAAACAAACAAAACAAGGGGCGCTGCAGTGATTTGGACCGTTTTTTAAATCATCACCTCCAATAGTGACCGCCCGGCCCGGGCCCCTCAGTAGAAAGAGTACTGGTTCTCTACTGCCCGAGCCCTGCGAGTCCCGTCGGCGTCGTGGTAGTCGTCAGATCCACCACTGGAGGCCTCCAGCAGGCGCTCAGAGCTGTTGCTCCTGCTCTGTAACCCTCCTCCTCCTCCTCCTCCAGTACCTGGGTCACTGCGGGACAGGGAGGGGAGAGCGGTGGGCGAGGAGGAGGTGCTGGAGGAGAGCGGCACATCAGGAGGGGGCCCTGCAGGCGCTGTGATCCCAGGAGGGTGGAGGGCTGGCTGGGAGGAATCCGTCCAGCAGCCTGCTTCCCTGGGTGGGGTGAGAGCCGGAGGGCCGGTCACATCTGTAGCAGATTGTGGGAAGAAGAAACACACACAATTCAGAATAAGGAGGAAGATGAATCTATGCTGCTAATAATTGCTTGTTTACACCTGCGAGCAAAAAGGCTCCTTCATGGAGCAGCATGTAAACGGAGCCGGCGCGGGCCTCCTTCAACGCAATAACACGGCCAACACTGGTGCCAAAGACTGACCATCAGTGAAGCTTTTCACGCCCCGAATGAAACCCTCCCTCTATGCGGCTATGTGTAAGGGGGCGAGTGCGTGAGTGCGTGTAGGCCTGGCGTTGGAGGAAACAGAGGGCCTCTTTGTGACCACCAGGGTGAGTTGGGGCCGGAGTCTCGGGCTGCATACAAAACTCCTGCTGGTATAATCGCCCCCTCACTCTCCTGTACAGGAGAGCATTCATCCCATGCCAGAGGGCAGAGGGCAGGGGCAGTAGATCTCATTATCTGGGAGTTCCTTAGGATTTGAGGAAGACTTGTCAAGTTTACTTTTTCTTTGAAACAGATATCTTTACTTTGAAATGTGTGTGCTTATGTAAACGATGGTATCACATCATCTTTTAAAATACTTAAATTGATATTGGCTAAAGAAAATCAGTTTCTGTAGGTATGTATTTTCTAATTGTATAGAAATGAGACTAATTCCAATTCAGCGAGGTCTCATCAGACAATATGCATTCAAATAAAACACCTATATTGTGTGTTCAGGAACTTTCATTTAATTCTGAATGAAGAGTTTTCCTTTGTGTCGTACCTGTGCCGCAGCTTCGCTGCACTTGTACGTAGGAGCGCAACGTGATGTCAGCAGAGCCTCCGGACTCAAGGGGGATGGGGTGAGCGTGGAAGTGTCTCAACATGTCCGACACGGTGTGGAACCACAAGTGGTGGACGTGGCACTGCCCGTTTTCATTCACTGAGAGGCGTAAATGCTGGGGGGAGAGAACGGAGGGATGGGAGATAGGACGGTAACTTTGAGTGAGCAAAGTTTGCAATACAGGTAATAAAAGGGGTGCAAAAGTAGAAAAAAATGAGAAGAAAACTGTTGCACGCCTTAAACAGATAGATCAAGACAAAGGTCAGGTAATTTATCTGAAAGGCGTCTCGCTGTGGGAGCAGAGCGACAGAACCGGAGGAAGAGGCTGCAGCCGACACTTCCCTCACACTTCCTTCACACTGCAGGATGTCATGGGCAGGGATTGAGTTACGTAAGAGAACACAAAATGTTGACATTGCTGCATCTTTTCCCGGGTTTGGATTACTACGTATGCTGTGAGCCGTCTTCAGATCCAGGGGGAGAACTGTTTCTAACTTAAGAAAATTCTTGTTTTTACTTGAAAACTGTAAAAAACTAAAAACATTTGTCCGGTTGCAACTTCTCGATTGTCCCAAATGAATCAATTAAATTTCATATCAATACATTTCTTCTTTTTTAAATAAAAAATAAGCCAAATTAATGGCTTACATGTTTTTTTACTTTCCATGGACTAATTTGAATACAAACCAAAGACAACTGACGAAACATTTACAAATAACAAAACTAATAGTTCCCTCCCTAAATCTAAACATAAATAACACACCATTAATCAAGTTTAACATCTCGTAGTAATACGATTTCTTCTTTCTTTTATCTCCTCACCTTAGCTTTGCCCTGAAAGTTGAAGGTGAGAACGTACTCGCCGGGCCGCGTCTCGCTCTGACGAATCACAAAGAGCCCGTGACTTCTGGCCCCGCCCGCCAGCACCAACTGAGCGGCGCGCACGCGGGACAGCGTACCGTGGAACCACGGGTAACCCGCCAGGCTGGCGTCGCCATCGGACTCTTTCACTCCTTCACCGCCACCTGGATCAAAGCCAATCAGTGTTCTCAGTATCCTCCTGCTTTTCATTAGTGTTTTTGAGTTGGATAGCGGACGCTTTGACGTTCCTTGTCTGCCGAGAAAAGCAAATGCTGGTAGTTTCCCACCTGCAGAGGAGTTGGAGGCCTGAGCCTCGGGGGACTGCAGGAAGCGCTCCAAAGGCATGTGGGACGGGTGCTGGGTGAAGGGGGGTTCCCTGCAACGCAACATGGGTGCGCCGTAATGCTCTGCTGCTGCAGCACACGTCCTCTCCGGAGCACGATACACACCTGAGCATATTGTTGGGCGGTTTTTTAACAAAACGCACGCGGATCAAAAGATTTGAATGGTATGAAAGCTGGTTGCTGCAGAGGCACAGAAAATAGTCTTTGCTCACCCTCGGACAGCAGCTCGCAGCTGCAGGAGGCCACCATGGAGCAGTCTTTGGAGGCCTGGCCATTAGGACACGACGCCAGCTCGATGTCGTCGCCGCTGTCACTGCACACGAGCAGGCAAGTCAGGGGGAGCGCAAGAGTGTGTACACACATGCACACAAACGTGCAAAACGAATCTGACACACGTCCAAATCTGGCAAACAAGGACACCAATGTTCTCTATGTCTACGTCCCGAGCTGCACCGACCCCAGGAAATCGAGAAGCAATGTCAGTGGCGCAAACTCGCCCATGTTTTTGCAAAAGCAACCTGTCAAAAAGTCCACCGATTTAATGATTAACGACTGTGTGTGTTCCCCGTTTCCTGTCCACCATTCCCACTCACTCCTTCCCTCCATCCTTCTCTTCCCTCAAGGCAGCTAACAGCAAATATTTATTTGGTGGTTTACCCCGGGTCTATGCAGTCCTGGATGTCAGCGACCCAGGAGTTTTTCTGAAGCGAGTCGATGGTTTCCAGGATGTACTCTCCCCCATTTTCCACCTGTGGAAGCAGCCAAACACTGAAGTCACACACTGAGCTTTATACAGTCAAAGGGGAGGGGGGGGGTAGGGCTTATTTTCCAACAACCTGTTTTTCTACAGAATCATATCTGAATCTGAGGCAGGTGCACATGTGTTAATGTGGTCAGAAAACGGTTGTAGTTTCTACCTTAAGAACAAAAGTGTTGTCTTTGTCGGGCATCTCCAGCGGCATGGTGGTCCTCACCTCCACGATGGCCGTCAGAGGGATGCTCACTTTGGGCTTCGAGGACTAAAGTGAGAATCCAAACATATACAAAATAAAATCTCACATTTATGTTTACTGTTTGATTTGAATCTGTATTGTTTATTTTTTTAACCTTGATCGCTTATAAAGTCATAGAATTGAAATTGAATCAGGCAACACTTGATTTAAATGATTTGTACAATTTCTTAGGAGTTAAAGGGGTCCAAAGCTAAAAATGTTAAATGACTGTAATGTGCTGCTTCTGCCTGCATATCACAGATACGTTTACCATAACTAAACTAAACTAAATGTGTATTACTCCCTGTGTGGCACTGTAATCTTCCACATGTGTAATATCGCCCAAATGCATAGTTTGTAATTATGAACAGTCCAAAGTTAAATTAAACCCTCCTTTACATCCTGCAAGAGGCAATCATTTATAAACATCAAGCTTTTAGTTAGTGGTGCAGATTTAAATAGTTCCACTTCCCCCTCTGTCTTTAGTGAGAAACACACCCAACTTCTCCAGAACTTCAAACAATAATTAAGGGGCAACATGGAGTCTGAATCTATGGTACAACATGTAAAAGCAATGAACGGCATCCCCAAAATATCTTAAATAACTCATTTAAATATTACATAAAATTGCGAAAGGGGAAAAAATGTACCCACTAAATCAGTTTTAGACTTATTTCTGACTGCATTTCACTTCTCAGCAATTATTCCTGCTGACTTAAAACAACATAAAACCGTCTACAAGCAAACATCCTGGCCTCAGTGACCTGTACAGAGAGTTGCATCTAGAAGATAATCTTAACATGTCCCGTGAGTGTGTTTGAGTTGGTGAGCATCTGTGTGTGTGTGTGTGTTAGGAGGGGCAGAGCGAAACGGAGGCTGACTGATGGTCTGGCGGAGGCTTATCAGCTGATCTGTCTGGAGGAACACTCTTCTCATCTCTGTCTGCCTGTGCAGTTGGCTGCCATCCACACCCGCAATTCCTTTGCCTGGATCAGATGTCAAAAACCACTTCCTGTATTAAACCATTTGACCATTTCCTGTACGTCTCTACCACCCAATCTCAGTGGGAAGTGTCTGATGAAATGTTAAGAGTGAGCAAACCAGTTTTAACCAGAGACATAAACATGACATAAATCTAATAGCCTGACAGGACACACGTGCAGTTAGTGTGGTCAGTCTTTTTTATCCTTGCCGTGGCTCTATTTGATGCATAATCTTCCAAAATAAAAAATAAAAAATCTCAGCAATGGATACCTCCAAAACCTGGAGAAAACACAACAAGCAACAAAACCACAGCATTGAAGCCGTGCGAGGGGTGGGAGGGTCGTCCTGAGGCCTTCTGCTGTGTCATAATGCAGGCGGCCGGCGTGCGGCAGCGTGCAAACACACCCAGCAGCCGGCAGATTGATGCCCCTGACGGGGCTTGAACCGCGGCCAGTCAGCCAGGAGCGGGCTGGATTGAGATTTTATTAGTCAGTTTATTCTTTCCAACACCACTCTGCACTGTTATGATTTGTAAGACTCAAATAAGACGGCAACGATAAAAGACGACCTGTCGAGATGTGTGTGTGTGTGTGTGTGTGTGTGCGCGCGCGGGTTTAATTAATGTGTCACTTCGCCTGCAACCGCTGCCCTGAAGTTCCTCCTAATCTCAGTTGATAATAATTTCCCCACGTGTAGAAGTTAATAGAATTTAACAGATGAAACTGCTGAAGCACATTAAATGACATGATGCCCCTGTGGCTCTCTCTGAGTTTGGCAGAGTTTTTGAGTGACTGAAAAAAAAATATTTGGGTTGCTATTTTTAGTTTGTCACTGCAGACAGTTCGCCAAAGACGAGGAGCAAATCAATATTTATTTTTTGCACGTGAAAGGAAATCTTTGCAATCTGTTGCCTCATGTTGAAATCAATGAAACAGCTTCCTCTCTCTATCTCTCAAATGTCCCCCTCCCACACCTGCCCCCCACCTGTCCTTACCCCCCCCCCTCTCTCCACAGGCTTATCCCACATTCCCACCAGCCATGATCAAAGGACAGTGGCAGATTTGCACACACTCAGCTGCACAGCCTCGTGGTCCTCTTAAGGTCAGGGGCAATGATCTGGAAATACCATATTCACGTGGCCCTTTCCACTTCTCGCAGGGTCAAAAGCGCTGGATTCTCAGGCTACATTTAAATCCGGGATGAACAAATGGCTACAAGATTATCATTTTAAAGAATTATTAACGCATTTACAATCTTTTAAATCAATTATTATGCATACATTGACTCGTCTTGAAGAGCTGAAAATTCTCTTGTCCCTTTTAAATGGGAGCTTGCACCTGTATTTTTCTCTTTGTTGCAATGACAGTGGTTCTGTTGGTATTGTCAAGGTCACATGTTAAAAACGTGTTTTTTGATCAAATCCTCCATCGACCAACTAACTCTTTCAGCACTAGACCCTCATTCTCCTGCTTGTGTTTGTGTACCTTTGGTGGAACGTAGAACTCCAGCAGGAACCTTTCACCCCCTTCTTCCCTCCTCGTCTTCCTCAGCAGAAGGCGGCACTTCTGCCACTGTGCAGCGCCCACGCAGTTTGTGTCATCAGCCACCATGTATCTCAGCGCTCCCTCCCGCTGGATCTCCAGCATCTCTGCCTTGTGGCCCTGGGAGCCTCTGGGGAGCCGCAGCTTTTGGGACCATTTCTCCCCCCCTGCAGCCTCCCCTCCTCCTCCTCCTCCTCCTCCTCCTCCTACTCCCACTCCTCCCACTCCTCCACCGTTAGCCCTCCTGGCTCCAGAGGGCCCGTCGGGTTCGGGGGAGGCCCGCCTGTGCCACATCTCCTTCACCCCGTCCACCACACAGAGGCTCATGTTCCTCAGGGAGAAGCCCTTCTTGAAGCGAGCCTTTGGGTGACTGACCGACACGTCCTCCGAGCTGCGCGACTGTCCCAGAGCAGACACTTTGTGGGTCGGCTGGGGGCCTCGGGAGGCATCCATCCCTCCCCCCCCACTGTCCATGCTATCCAAGGATTCACTCGAAGCCCCGGCGTCCTTGCGTCGCTGGTACAGGTCCTGACCGTAGGACAGCGGGCAGCCCTGGATCCCCAGGAAAGGAACGATGCTGTACTTGGTCGCTGCGCTGGAGCCGTCCTCCCCCGGCGAGGACGCCTGGATCTCCCGGGCCTGGGTCAGCGCTGCCGAGAAGCACTCCAGGAAGTGGTGGGCAAAGTGCTGCGAGAAGCTGGCATCGGCGCCGGGCGAGTCGTAGCACGGGTTCTCCAACAGGAAGCGCTGGAACTTGTCCGCGAAGTCTGCAGCGGAGGCTCGAGCGTGGAGCTCACAGAACTCTCGCCAGTCTGGCAGTGGGCACGAGGAGGAGAGCTCCGGGCTACCGGGCACCGCCGCGCCGTTCATCACTGGGCCATGCCAACCCACGAGGAGAGGCTGTGGGGGGGAGGAAGAGGAGCGCAGGGTCAGTGTGTAGGATGGAGATGTGTCTGTCTGTCAAACAGTATTTATAAACAGCTCAACAGATTCAACGCGACAAGATATCAGAGAGACATTCCCGGGAAAGCTTGGGTATTAATCATTTAAGAGGCTGAGGTTTGTGACAAGCATTATCTGATCCAGCAACTCCTCTCCATGGCCCATCTATCTCACTCACTGTTGTTTTTTCACATAATGAGTGGGTTTTTTTAAGATCTTTTATCCACTCATCCTTGCATTCCTTTGCTCCCTAGCATGCGTGTGTGTGTGAGCGTGTGTGTGTGTTTGTGTGTGTTTGTATGACTCAGTCGCCAGCGCTGCCTCTCTCTCTTTGGTCCGATCGGTGCCAAACCACATCACATCCCCAACATCACTCTTCTCTCCGGTTTTACCACCGTTGTGTCAGCAGCAACATCCAAAGCCAGATTTCACCCTCCTTCTTCACCTCAGCACATGACCTATACGGGACTAGTGAATGGCAGCGAACGGTCACACATCAAGCAGATAAATGGATATTGTCGGACTGGGTGGCAAACCAGGGAGTGGCACACAGGCCCTAAGCTGCGAAGGCTCTTTGGCTTTCTGCAATAAACGAATCATCAATACATTCGTGCATTTAAACGGCAAAGTTCCCTGGGATTTTTTCCTGCAAACAGCGTTATTGTCATTTGAAAAGGGCATCCGCGTGGGTCGTGTTTTCATAAAGGATTAGTGCAACAAAAAAAAGAGAAATAAGTCTGTCAGAGATTTTTTAACAACGAGCCATCTCGCTCTTTCATTTCCTCTTCTTTCGTTCTCCCACAGTTTAGACGAAACAACATGCCAGATCAGAGAGAGGATAACGATAAGGGGAAGTACACAGGAGTCCCAGCTCTTTGAAAAAACATCTTGTATAACGGTGTCAGGATTTCAGAGGAATGTTCTGACGGATATAGACACTAGAAAGGAAAGGAAAGGGTTGGATTAAGAGAAAAAGAATGAAAAGAACAGCAAAAGAAATGCGTGGATATCCCAGAGGATTATGAAGTGCCGATACTTAAGTCACTTAGCTTCATCTTATTTCATCTACTGTGCAGCAGTGGGTGGTCGGGGTCCTGAAACTAAGCTGTTTTGATTGAAGGCCCAACAGTACCGTGTTGTTGTTGTTATTGTGGTTTTCTCTCATGTTCTGCCACCCGGGCTGAAGCAGCAAAAGGTCCCGAGATGGGAAAGCTTTCCTAACCTGTCGCCTGGCGACAAAGATGCATCTTGACAGGCTTGTGAAGGCAAATGAGAATGAGACAGGATGTTTTAATAAATGACGGAGAGAAAAAGAACTGAGCAGATCATCACAAAAGCTAAATATGCTGTTAATAACCTTATAATATAACATATTAATGAATATGTAAATGGAAAGTATTTACTAAGCATTAATAGCAATTTTTTTGGTCAACATTTGAAGCAGCAGAAAACCAAGAGGGCTAATGAACCAAATTTAGAATAGAACAATGGTCTGGCTTCCATTGTGAGTGTGTGTTTTTGTGTGTCTGTGTTGAGGTGTGTGCTGTGTGAGGAAATCAATATCCATTCAGCTATTTAAAAACCTGCACCGGGCCAACTTTCCACTTATTCAGCAGAAAAACAACAACACACAGTGAGGTGCATTTCTCAAAACTCCCATGCTCCTGCAAAGATGAGGATGTGTCTCTCTAGGATACTGATTGCGCTCATGCACGTGCTCAGAAACACACACGGACACACACACACACACACACACAAACCTTCACTCACTGAGTCAGCATGAAACTTAAGCCATGAGACGCGGGAGGAAGTGGACAGCATTACGTATTTTTGAGGCTCAGCAGACTGAAGCTGACTACTTACTGCAAAGTACACAGGAGTGAAAAAAGATCGGTTGAGGACAAAGAGGGAGAGGGTGGCGGAAATCACAACGCAGAGCCGAGCATTTACTGCAGAAAAGGGCTGCATACACACGTATGCGTCGTTATGACAATCAAATATCCTCATCAGGCACAGCGGGCATTTTACTTTTACTCTTCACCTTCTCTAACTTGCAATAACCATTCATCATTTTCTCAACAGCCCTTTGAAATCTTTTCCTCAGTTGGGTGTTGTTTCCATGACCACCCAACGGTGTACCAGTGATGCTGGGAAACAAGCGGAGGTCAGGGTTTTCAGTTCAATGTTGACTTATTCTTCAAGTCTGCATTTGAAGTTGTGCTTCTGTCCTCCTGATAGATCAAAGTCTGGGATTTACTCTCTTTTTCGTTGGCTTTTTGGTCTGAGGGAGATTTGGCCTATTTCTGCAAGATTCTCCTCCTTAACTGCGTCTCTCTGTTGTATGATGTTTAGCAAGTATTAGACTCAAAAAAAGTCTTTGTTTACATTTACCCACGTAAGGTCTTTTACACTGCTGTCTTTTGTAAAGAATATTTCCCCACACCAGCTGCTAAAACAATCAGTGAGTGTGCGGAGGTGGAGGAGACAAGGGGAGACAGACTGTAGGACGAGGGGGAGCCGAGGCACCGTGTGGACTCTCACGTCTCCACGACTCCCCCCGGTCTGTAAAAGCTCCATTGATGGACCTGAAGAGAGAGAGCAGAGTCGAGGGGACTCTAAAAATGTTCACCTCCATCCTTCAGGCTTCGCAAGCCCCCCCCCCCCCTCCCTCCCTCCCTCGTGCACCTCGTCGGGCTGATGTCTCTGTCAGATGGTGGGGAGTTCTGTCTGTAACAGTAAACTGAGTGTGGAGGAGAGGGGAAGGAACATCGCATCGCACGGAGAAGCAATCAGCTGCAGCCTGCAAAACACATCGTAGCAGATCCAGGTCCACTGCGTGTGCTTTAGGGGGGGGGGCCTCACAGGACACAGCTAAGCAGAGACAAGCTACGAAGCGACTGAGGAAACGATGCCGCAGCCAAGTGTAACGGATGTACAAGGGTTTGTGTTTTTAAAAGCTGTGTGTACACATACCTCCGCGCGCTCGCCGACACGTAAACACGGTATACGTAGTTTAACAGAGTCCTGCATCCAAACACACTCGTGGCTGTGGGACCAGATTCATGCCAGCAGCGAGCCCTCAGTGATTGGCTGATGAGGATGGTTGGCGATGTCGTGCAGAGCGCACAGCTAGCAGCGCTCTCAGTGTGCGACAGCCTTGTGAGAGCACAGCTATCTCCGTCGTGTGCTCTTTTCATAGTCGGAAATGTTGGGGCAGCTCGATGTGGATGGATGACTTTTGGGGATATGAGATGTTTTTTATGCACGCGGGACTTAAAATCACAGCAAAACAGCCCTGTTGTAAATGCATTCAAAAAGTAGTTAGTAAATAGTTGAAGTACTTTATATTTATATTTCTTCTGTTTTGCACAGGTAAATATTTCCTATTTTTCTTACTTCATATAATTCAAAATGTTTAAAAAAAAATTGAACGCCATTTGAAATTGTGTTAACTCCATTAATCGATAATGAAAATGAACATCAGCTAAAGACCTATTTGCAACTTATAATTGTAAATTGGGCTGATTGACGTTAAACAGAAATCAAATAAAGGGTATCACAAGTTCTCAGAGCCAACGACGATATCTTTTCTTAATCAAATCCAAAGATATTCCCTTTGAAAGGAGACAAAGCTAAAAGGAAAACAGAAAAGAAAGGCTGGTGGAGGTGGGTGGATAAAGCAGGAGATGGAGACACCAGATAACGCTGGAAGGGGATCAGACGCGGCAGCCGGAGGAAGAGCAGAAGCAGGGGTCATTAGTGATACTTTTCCTTTCCATCATTTTGATTGGCTCACTTGGCAGCAGCCGGTCAGTGACCTTTGACCCCGACCCCTGATAACCTCGTCCCTGTCTGATTCAACCTGAATGTAGCCTGGAGATTCTGAATGAGTCCCGGAGCACTTCAGGATCGACTGCCCTGATGAAAGGTAGACACTCCTGATCCAGACACTGATACACACGGCTGCATAAAGCGTGTCCGTGTCTGTGTGTGTGTGTGTGTGTCTATGATGTCAGTCTGTGAAAGTATGTGTGTGTGTGTGTGTGTGTGTGTGTGTGTGTGTAGATGCAGGCAGATGCAAATAAAACAGACCTGATGAGAAGTTCACCAGTTTGCTTCATAATATGGTTAGCAGGGCCTCATCATGTCTTCTGTACCATCGCTCTGTCTCTCTCTCTCTCGCTTCTGGCTTTTTCCGTGAGTAGCGACAACGTAAATATTGAGAGAGCTCAGCCATCCATATGGCGGCCAGTGATAAAGGACGGAGTGCGTGGGAGACGCGCATTCCGTCACCGACTGCCATTTCCTGTCTCTCACCCACCGGGTCTAACTGATCTCACAGATGACCGCAGGCCTCTCGCCGGGGAGAAATACGGCACAACCTGTGTGTGAGCATCAAGTGTGTCGGTTAATCCAACAGATGGGTTTTAATGTTTATCAATTCAGTGACGCTGATGCAAAAAACAGCCTGATAATAAAAACTGAGGGTATGACTCAATGTAACATCACTTTTTTGGCTGTTGTTGATTTTTGTTGACCACAATCCATATGTCAACGATTTGATGATTGGTTTGCTGTGCAAAATGTCAGAAAGGGAAATTTGGTTTTTAATGTTAACCCCAAATAGTTTCATTAATTTCATTGATTTTTTGTTTTTAGTCAGAATATCACATTGACAGTAGCATTGCATTCCAATATTAGAATATATAGGCTACCCCTAAAATATGACATAAACATCCATTATGACAAATAATATAGAATATAGTTATAGAATAAGAAAAAGAATAAACAATATTCTTATTATTCTTTGATTTGGTGCCCATAGCAGGAGCCTATCAGAGAAGCAGACTACGTGACTGTGAAGTAGAGGCCCGTATAATAATAATCCTTTCCCTTATTAGGCTTCATATCTACCGACTCTCTGGTGAAGCCAATAAACAGACACTCGAGAGGAAGTCAATAACAGGCCTGAAACCGGGCCACCGCGGGCCCGCGGAGCCTCTTCGCAGCCGGCGGTGGGTCGCTGTGCAGGCTGCGTAATGGACTTCATGAATGGGAATGGCTGACAGCTCCACGGATGAATGGGAGTCACGAGTCGGTACAGCGATGTTGGATCATCTCGAGCGGGCCCTGAACATCACATCAGCCCCCCTCCCTCACCCCTCCCCGCCCCCTGATCCGTCCTGAGACCGACCACACTGCACTCCCTCAAGGCTATTAGAGGCATTATCGGAGAAGCCCCGTTTACACCGCGACACTCGTGCACGCAGTGTGTGCGCGCGCGCGTGTGGGTGTGCGCGTATGCTCAACACCTTAAAAAAGAGCCTATTGCACTTGTTCTCTGTCATTGAAAAGACAACTCTCTCTACGCAGGATTCATCGCGGGGGGCTGGGGGGATTGGGGGGATTGGGGGGGGGGGGGGAGGGGGGTCGGTTAAACACAAGCACGCAGCAGCAGCCTCCTCCCCTGCTCACCTGGAGCTTTGTTGTTGTTGTTGTTGTTGTTGTTGTTACTCGGCCTCTTTCTCTTGACAACACCTGCACACAAAAAATCCTCCCTCAAGATGTCTCATCGCTCAATTGAGACTGAATAAGAAAGAAGACCACGCAGCGCAGCGGCTCTCACCTCAATGCGGGACGGCTTTCATGGCGGGGGGGTGGGTCTCTGAGAGGGTCCCGGTGTTGTTTCCGTGAGGGTGGCTTTCTATTTTCTGGGATCGAACATGGCTTTTTATCCGCTCTTCATGTGATCTTCTTCTGCACCCGTTTACACGCACTCCATCTCTCCTCTGCTCCTGTCTGCGGAGCGCAAGCAAGTCACAGAGAATCAGAGACCAATCGCACTTCCGGGTGTATCCTTTCAGAATAAAGTAATCAATAGGGCTTTTTTAAATCGCTTTTTTTGCTAACTTATGCTCTCTCTTGATTTCTTGTAACAAATGACATTCAGGAACGTTTCTGAGATTTGGTTACTGTTTTATATTGGTTCCTTTTTTACTAAACAGGTCAAATGAAGCATTATCTTTCCTTTTTTGATATAGTTAGTAGGACAGTGTGGACAAAAAGGCATCTTCTTATGTGGTTAATTTTATATATACACTTACGTATAATTAAGTATTGTATATAAGTATTTATATGTATTTCATAAAATACAATGTAGAGAAAGTAATTGTAAGTTACTGTTGAGGGGTTTTTCTCGGGGTTTTTAAATTAGAAATGTAGCGGATAATTCTGAGGATGTCAGAGGGCATTGTGCTGTTGTTATAATGCTGTTAGCATCAGAGTAGTTGAGTTAACTGTGCACCACTTGGAACTAGGACAGTAAAGTACATACATAACACAGGAAGGAAGGAAGGAAGGAAGGAAGAGTGGCAAGCGGAGTCCCAACAGCAATGTTTTGCCTGATTACTCCATGCTCTGTGTATCATGCTGCATGGGAAACTAAGGTAGATTTCTAACGTTTTATTGCATGTCACGTGTTACACGCATGAAATGAAATAGTTATTTGTACTCAAAAAGAGAACTACAATTTACCAAAAAAAGCACTTTAATTCTTGGTTCCTTAAAAGTTGACGTTTTAAAAATGAACCTCGCAGACAGCCATTCAGCCAGATTAGCGTGTTTGCTGAGGTAAGCTTTTATTTTGAAGGCACACTCAAACACTAGTCAAACGATGTATGTCTGCTGACCGCAGCTTCCTTCAGTGCGTGTGCGTGTGAGCGTGCGTTTCACTGATCTATGCTATTTAAATGACTGCCCTTCAAATGAGCCACGCCCTTTTATTGTTGCTATATCTATCATCACAATACGAGAGATCTAGTGTGTGTTTATGTGTGTGCGTGTATTTATGTGTGTGTGTGTGTGTGTTTATGTGTGTGCGTGTCGGTGCGCTGAACATAGATCTAAGACATTTGACCCCCCTCCCCACAGCACAGACAAATACACAGTGCCTTGAATAACACAGTAAAAAAAACAGTTTCAGTGCCAAACACACACACACGCACACACAGTTACAGTATTCACTGAATGAATGAAGCCTCCTTGTGGGTGTTTTCTCACTAATATCCCGATTTACTGAAAGTGTTAGAGGCTACGTTGTTGGCACGAATAAGACTTCTCTCCCGTGGCTCGGTGACGTTAAACTCCACTCAGGAGTCAATCCTCTCCAAGTGGATTTAATGGTGAAGCTGTGCTAAGCTAGAGTCACTCACAGAGTGATTAAGGGGCAAAAACAATAACCCGGCCCAGACACACACTGGTGGTGGCGAAGAGAGGCCGAGCATCTGAGAGTGAGAGTCTGCTCAGCTGTGCGTCTGCTCTTCAGTCCCAGCGTGTGGACCGTGATCCTCCTCTCTGAGCCGGTAAGCAGCTCTCACCGATCCATGTAACGATTAGCTGTGGAGAAATGATTAAGCAAACGCATTTGGTTTGAAACGTTGCCAGTGGTTTTCCCAGGAAGCAGCTCAGGGATTCCCAAAACCCTTCAATGTAAAAATAGATCTCCTTCAAACCAGAGGTCCCATAAATGTCTGATGAATGTGCGCTGACAATTTTTCAAAGATTTGAACACAGTTTGGAGAGTCATTGATAAATAATTTACAATAACTCATTTTCTCCGGTCGGCCCCATTTTAAACTGTAGAAAATCCATTCTAAAGAGGAGCCACAATTGTTGTTTTTACTTAATCGCTTGTGTCAATTTAAACAAGGAGCAAAAGATCTGCTTAGCGGATCAAAAAGAGACCTGGACGAGGGCTCTCTCTCTCTCTCCCTCTCTCTCTCTCTCTCTCTCTCTCTCTCTCTCTCTCTCTCTCTCTCTCGCTCTGTGTCTCTCTCTCTCTCTCCCTCTCTCCCTCTCTCTCTCTCCTCTCTCTCTCTCTCTCTCTCTCTCTCTCTCTCTCTCTCTCTCTCTCTCTCTCTCTCTCTCTCTCTCTCTCTCTCCCTCTCTCTCGCTCTGTCTCTCTCTCTCTCTCTCTCTCTCTCTCTCTCTCTCTCTCGCTCTGTGTCTCTCTCTCTCTCTCCCTCTCTCTCTCTCTCTCTCTCCCTCTGTGTCTCTCCAGAGGCCGTCGCTTCTTATTGATCCTCACACATTTCCTGCCGGAAGGATGACTCAACAGGATCCGTGGGGGGAGTGTGTGTGTGTGTGTGTGTGTGGGGGGGGGGGCACTCTACAACCTCCTGGTCATCCACAGACCTGCTGTCTCTCCCGCATCACCTGTGCGCTTTAGTCCCTTCGCCCCTTCGTCCTAATCACCTCATTGAGTCATCGACTTGTCACGTTGTTCCATCTCGATTGCTACCGACCCGCCCCTAAAGGTCACCGCCTTCAGTCTGTTTTCCTGTTTTCAGTGGTTGGCCCACTATGGAGGGGCACTTTATATTTTATAAAATAATATTCTTTTCTGGATTACATTTATTTTTTGGATGCATCACAAGTAGGTTTCTCTTGAAAGGTGAAGGAGGAAGGAAGCAGGAAGGAGGGCGATGGGGCTGATTCAGGACTTTCACCCAGCAGTCAATGTTGAATTACAGTGTAATGTGTAATGTTTTGTAGGTAACCTAAGTTACATAATGTGGAATTTGGGTTTTGTTTCGTATCAATTCAAAACATTAACCACACAGAACATACCATTCCAAAACAATGCAGTTTAGCTCTATGGGAAGCTACTTTGTAGTCACCTAAAAGCAGCTTATGCAGAAAACAAGAAGTCATTTCATTTACATGTTAACTATGGAGATTTAATTAAACATTATATAAACTGGTGATTTGGCTCTTTAAAGAATACTAGTAAACGAAGCTCCTCTAAAATAATAAGACATATAAATATAATTAATTGAAATTAATATAATTAATGTGATTACGTTAAACAGGCACAGAACCGAGGGCCTTCAGGGCCCTTTGGGGCCCTTTAGGGCCCTTTGGGGGCCGTGTGTTGTGTGGGGCTCTTGCGGCAGTTGATCACTTGATCTGACACAGAGTCTTGCATTAGTTCAGACTCCATCAAACTGTGAGTCCACAAGCTGGAGTATCGCTGATTAACAAACACAAAGTCATGTTTTTCATTTGTGTATAAGCGTATGTATAAGTGTGTGACCAACACTGATCCTTAGACGACGTGGTGAAACATCGCTGTGTGACTGTGTTCGTGTGTTGTTTCTGTGTCACACTGGACCTGAGGTTGTGTGTGCACGTCAGTTAGTCACTTGCTGGAAATAAACTCACATTAACTTTATTTGTGTATCCGAAAACAGATGAGAAAGTGGTGGGAGCCACAATTTTATGTTCATATTTCTGTACTCTGACCTCCAGGGTTTGACCTATAATTCAAGTTGTGGTTTTTCTACTCACGAGTGTGAACCTTTTTTAACGTTAGTAAGTGTATTGAGTATTAACGCTGAGTTAAGAGTCATGAAGCATCTTAAAACACCAACCGAGCTCCATATTCAGCATCCGGAGAAGCTGATCACGTGGCCGAGTGATTCAGCCAGACGATGTCGGAGCGAATCAGAGAGCAGGGGAGCATTCAGCTTGGAGCCACCTGACAGGGGAGGCCTGTTTCCATAGCAACGCCCATGGAGGGAGGGGGGAGGGTGATGAAACTGCATGCGGACAGAGGGAAGGGCGAAAAGGAGCACAGGCATTTCCAAAGGGGATTATGACAGAAAGATTGGTCCAAAATAAAAAATGAATGACACCTCCCAAATACAGACAGACACACACACACAGACACACACACGCGCATGCACACTCTTTGTATCCATGCAACAGTCATCAGCAGTTTATAGTCCGGCAAGTGAAGCATCTCAAAATCTCTGGCTACTTAGCAACACAAAGGAGAAAAGTCCTGAATGGTGTGTTGGTTCTATGAAAGCAATGAATGAGATTTTCACAGCCACAGAGAAATGAATGAAGAGGAGGGCGCTGAATGGGAGCGATGTCTGAGAAATAGCAGGGTTCATATCAAGTGTTTACATAAGTCCTTTCTCACTTGGACATTTGCAGCTGAAATGGAAAAATCCACCAACAAATTTCACTCATGAAGCTAAAATGGCAAATGTTTTTCGGTTGCAGCCTCTCGATATAAATGCTTAAGCTTCTCTTTGGGTAATTGTCGTAAATTGAGTGTTTTGGTACATAATAATTCGTGTTCACCTGCCATGAACCAAACTCTTCAAAATATTTAAAGAAAATGTTAAAATGTTTAGAAAACCATTCTAACTTAAATCCCTTTCCGCACAAAATCGTAGTAATATAATAGTAAATTATTGTATTAATGTTTAATGACGTGTAAGCAACCAGAAGGAGTCCAGGTCATAGGTTAGCCCCCTCTGTAAAATGTTCATAACTTTTTGTATTTTCTGGCTGGGTTAGCCATCATCATTTAGACAAACAATATAACAATTACAATACATAAATTCTATATCAAACAATATATATATATATATATATATATATATATATACTGTATATTGTCCTCCTTCCAGAAAAAAGCAAGATAATTCATTTCAGTAATAAAGCATTACTTTACTGCCCTCTGCTGGGTCCACAAGGGACATTTTAAAAAAAGAAAGAAAGATGGAAGTGATCCACTGTATTCTTCATTCTGCAGGTTTCATAACAGTTAATAATCAGGATGACATATGCTCCTTCAAACCGTCTCGAAATAAAACATGACACTGCAAGAACTGAAATGCTGACCAGTCACGTGTGCGTCTGTTAAAGGAAGTGAGCCGTCCGCTGCAGTGAAAACAAGCCCAGGCCTTTAGGCTCGCTTAAGACTTGTTAATATTTATGGATCTGTTGATACGACAACCGGAGAAGCTCAGGCGAGAAATGTGCGGGAAATAAAGATGGAGACCGGTGAAAGGAGAGGCGCAGAAAAAAAGAAAAAAGAAAGGTGTGTGAATCCAAGGTTTGAGGGTAAATGGGAATGCTGCTCTGGGTGAAAGATTGAGCCTGTAATCGGGCTGAAGTCTGCTGAGTCATAAGCAAAGGGGGGGGGCTTAAGATAGAGGGCAAAATGGAGGAGGATGTGCGTGTGTCTCGTTATTCTTTAATGCCTTTGAGCTGAGGTGATCTTTGAGCGGAGGCCTCTCATGAAAAATGCAGTCTGCTTCACTGGGATGCAGGCAGCCTTCAGTGGGACTGCTGAGGCTCTTAAACAAGACCTTTCCTCACTGAGGAATCACTACCACCCCACGTTTGTCCATCAACCACCATGACTTGTGTGAAAGAGACTATTGGAATGTAACAAATTGTTTCAATTCGAATTATGGTGAAATACTTTTTTTGACTCGAAACGTAAGCCCTTTATCTCATTCAATGCGACATTTGAGTGAAGGTGTCATGATTAACACGTTCATTCTTGAGTTGTTTTGTGAGGTCACAGCGACCTTCGACCACCAAGTTTTAATCAGTTCAACCCGAGTTGGAAGATGTCGTTCAGTGAAACGCTGTAGCTCATCAATGTTTTAACAGTTGCTGCTAGCAGAGGAATTTTTACTGGATGGTAGCTACAAAAAGCTGCAAACATTGTCGTCATCATCTTTGTCGTCATCCTCTTCTTCCTGTCTGCACTATCAACAGGGCCAGGCCGGATGATCAGGAATGACTCATCTCATCTTCTTGTCTGTCCAGGGCCTTGTCTTGATGGAAGAAGGAATAAAAGACAAGCTCTCTTCATGAAGCTGGAGCGCTTCATGAAGCAAAAATAAAAATGCATCAACGCAGAATAAATAGTTGATAGTTGTGTCATTGTAAATTACTTAGATTTAGCCTTTTTGTGAGTGACGAAGAAAATATGGAATATCTTGAGGCTGAAACAACCGGGTTGCAAAATTATTCCAATTAATATGTTGTGTGTGTTACAAACAGTAATCCAACATGAGAAAGAGTGCAATCTTCACCACATCTCAGAAAGACAGCTTAAATCAAAATGATGCAAGAAACAAACAGCGCATAGCCTTTATTTTGGATATATCTGCATTGCCAAAGGAAAGTAAGCCGGAGACCACAGTGCACAGTACTCCGTCTTGGAAAATAGACTCATTAACCGCTGGTGTCTTATTGATGCAAAACCCTTCTCTTTTTGTACCAAAGACACATTTTACTAAACGTTATGCTTGATCAATCATCAATTAGTTGAACTTGAGTAGGGAAAATCTCAGAGGAATGATAAGTGAACTTAACTACTGTATAAATTGTTCCACCACCATAAACTCTTAAAATGACCACCTCACCCTTTATGAACCGCTTTACCCAGTACAATCTCCAATTAAACAAACAACATTAAACATATTACCAAAAGTAATAAATCAACCTGGTCTTTATGGATTTCATTCTCAAATTACTCTAAATTCCAACTTAACTCAAAGAACCCCAATACGAAGAATTATATTTTTGATCTACACCAGCACTGATTGATTAATAATAACATTGTGAATTGGCTCTTCATTATTATGTTTACTACGTATAAGACGGAACCTTATGTTACTGTTTTGCTAGGCGTATATATATTAATAGCAACTTGTTGAAGAAGAGAATCCGTAAATGAAAAGAAGAACCCATCTTTGAATCTATCACCCTTTTGATTTGCAGTTTACAGCCCTTCACCGCCTCCTAGTGGAGATCCAAGTTACTGCAGAAGGTGAAGCTCAGTCCTCAGGAGCGTGATCAGCTCAACTGTCGTGCAGGACATGCATGCTGCTGAACCAGCTTAGAGGTTTTGGTCGTTCTCATGGAAACGGTGTAGGTGGTCAGAATACCTGGAAGTGAGATAGAAATAAAGAAATAAAAAAATGACATTAGGTACCTGCCGCAATTCATACAGGATGTAATGATGTAAAAATTCAAGTTTGTCTGATGGACAAACTCACTGTTTTGCGCAAAAGGCGGAGCAATCTCTGCCGATACTCTCACTCCAGGCGGTTTTGTACAGCACCTGGAAGCAAAAAAAAAGGAATGAGTCAACAGATAAGATCACTGCAGCCGATGAGACTGACTGCATGAGGGGTTGGAAGGAGACCCACCAGGAAGACCAAACAATGCAGGAACAAGGTGTAGAAGAAAGCAACAGTCCTGGCCATCTTGTTGGAGAGAATCCCACGGCCCTGAGAGACACAACAACAGTGGATTAGTCAAGATATAGAACACAACATACGTACAAAGAGTGTGTGTGTGTGTGTGTGTGTGTGTGTGTGAGAGTGATTGAGGCTTACGAGGCTCAGAGTTGCTTTGTCCCACGGGCTGAGGCTCAGGTATCGGCGCTGACGCTCCTGCAAACACAGAATAGCCTCAACAAAAACATCATTTGGAAAGTCTCAATCGATGTAGTGAATGTTTGGTGTCTCACAAAGGTGATATCAACTTTATTTTTTTAGATGCACTGTGGTGTTTGGGGTATTTGCTAAAGAGAGATATTTTGAGTAAGGTGTACAAATAGGACGTTGTGTCATCCATGCTTGGTCGTTTGTCAAATATCAAAAACTATTACAGTAAATAACTAATCGGCAAAAGGGACCTCAGGTGGTTTTGTAGTGTGCATGGACCGAAGGTATTTCTTGTACCTTTCTGCCGAAGGAAGCAAATGGATCCAGTCTCTCCTCGTACTGGGAGGAGTAACGCATCACAGTGTCGTCGCTACCGCCAGCCTACGGCGCAGAAAAAAAACACAAAAGAAAAGAAAAAAAAAATACAGATTTTACCAAATCGACAAGATATAAGAAACAAGATCACTGCAGCCCATCCATGCATCCATCCATTCATGCATCCATCCATGCTCACACACGCACTTTGCCAGGGTAGCTCTGCAGGAATTTGATTTTCTCATAGAGTTTGATGTTGTCTGCTCTCAGGCTGTCCAGTTCATTCTGCAGCGCCTGCATGGTCTGCTGCATGGAGCGATTCTCCTGCGAGGCACAGAGAAAACAAACTGATGAGAAAGGAGTTATCGTATGAAATGACCCAGGAATACAGGATGTGCGTGTGGCCGTGCGTGCGCGTGGGTGGGTGTGCGTGCGTGTGCGCGGCAGAGATCGTGACTCACAACTTCCAGCTCCTGGTTGCGGGAGCGGAACCTCTCCCTCTGGCTGGAGATGATGGAGAGCAGAGAGTCCATCTGACCCTGGGGAAGCTCGGCATGGGGGCCCAAGCCTGAACCTGGAGGAAACACAGTTACCAAGCCATCATCCACTTCATCTTTTAACATGCATATATTTCTCATCTCAAGTTTTATGATCATAAACATTTTGGAAATGTGGAGATTCTAATAATAGTTTGTGGTTCAAATTTCTCTTTGTATTTGCAGTGGCTGAGTCTGAAGCAGAGTGAAAAATGAAAGGAAAGGCAAAGATAAAGATGAAATTATTTGGACTCTCTTTTTAGTATGAATGAAAAATTTTACCGTTTGAAAACAAAAAGCTCAGAAATGTATATAATCCTGTTGAGTAGGCTGTGATATCTTTGAAATGTACTATGAGCACATATTCTCAACCGTCCCATAAAGACCTTTTTCAGGGGGACGTACCAGTAAACATCGCAGAGGCCTCTTTGATGGGATCCGGGATGGTCCCCATGTTGCTGACCTCTGACCCGTCTGCGTCAGGGCGCGGCAGGGAGGACATGGCCTGGATGGTGCTCAGGTCGTGTTCCAGCTTCCGGATGAGCTCCTTCTGCTCGGCACTGGTCCGCACGGCAGATGAGAACTCCACCTGCAGATCAGAATAACGGCCTGTGGAGGGAGGGGGGGGGGACGCAGAGGAGACACAATTGCTGGATTATTTTGTATTCAGGGTTTGACTTTAGATTGTATTCGTAGTCCCCAGAAATAACTCACCTGTGAATGGCAGGAGCATCCAAAGGACCCCACCCTGATTGAAACCCTTTCAGGTGACTGCTACACACCTTTCCCGTCTTTCTAACAGACCCCATTTTCTCTGAGAATACTTTTTTTTACCATCCGTGTGTTCAACAAGGAACATTTCCATCAAGAATGTTTGGCAACGACAAAAAAAAAAAGCAAAACAGAAAAACTACCACAGCACACTTAGTATTTGTATAAAAGAGATTTACTTCAATTATCACACCTAGGGTGCATGTGAATAATAATGATGATGAATCAAATGTCAATCATAACAAATACATTGTGAACGTTTCATACAGTGATATTGCTTTTCAATGTTGTAGAAGGGACTGTTTTACAGTGCTGAGAACAGACAACATGATACGTTTAGTAAATAGAAAGATAAAGAAACAATGATACATGAGGAAAAACGAAAGGGAGGGAGACCCCAAAAGGAGAATAAAGCATCTCAGGAGTGACTGAAGTGCTGGGGAAACAACTCTCAAAAAACATCTTAACCATCCCTTTACAGTCATGCAGCCTTTTGTACTACAACACACATGTACGCGCACACACACACTCACAAAATCGGCAGTGGGAGAAGTTATGAAAATTATTACTTCCACATCGTTGAAGCCAAGGTCGGAGAAATCGTTTAAAAAGCAACTCTGAACTCGCTAAAGCCTCAACAAGCATCTTAAAGCTTTCCAAAAGGAGGGGGAGAAAGGGAGAGGGGGGGGGGCAAAGATCTCCCCGGGGGCATTTGGTTGTCAGACTATACTGTGGTTTAAGCTATAAGTGAACTGAAGCGGCGACACAAGGAAGCAACATTCAGAAAACTGTCAGCAACCTTTCAACAGAGGTGGATCACTACTTCACTATTTGGCTTTTTTGCTTCCTCTTTTGAGTATTGTGAGCCTTCGTTGAGCCGTTTCAACGCTCCACAGGTGATCTCTGCCAGTGAAACATGGTGGCGCTAAGCAAGAAATAAGAGGAAAGGGTTTAAGACTTAATCTAACTTAGCTGGAGCCAATGTGTGAGGGGAGCGTGAAGAAAAAAAAAAAAAAAAAACGAAAAGCACGCAAGTACAGTGGAGGGGGGGGGGGGGTTAAAGGATGAGTGTGTTGTGCTGTATTATGTGTGTATGTATTACCGAGTGTGCTATGCATACAGCACCACTGATTCGGAAAGCGTTCCTTTACAAAACCCACTTCATAGGATATATTCTAAAAGTATTACAAAAAACATCTGAGGTTTTCCTTTCTTTCTTTCTTTTTTTCCTGAATATGGTGACCAGTGCTGCTGTTCAGGCTTCCATTACAACTAATGTGTCAAATGAATAACCACTACTTCAACAGATCATACAGTAAAGCTTTACGACTTCAGAAAACATGATATGATATACAGCATCTGTTACACCTTTACAATGTTATTCAACAGTGTATAGAATCATCTGATTTAAATTTGTAGAAAAATATCTGTGGATCATGGAAAAGTCCTGAATCGTCCCTTCTCTCCTCCTGCCTTCAAACAAAAGCATACTGTGACAATAGTGAATCAATAGCTACTTGATCGACTGTATTTACAAGTCTCTTTTCCAAATAACCGTTCGAATTGGCACACGTCATCAACAATACCTGTAGTGCCATTATTAATGTCACAGCAAACCTGACACAAACAGAAAAATACAAAATGCCCTATGAATAAATTCAGTGTTATTACAGTGTACGCTGTTTCTGCATGCTTCCTCCTTCATTCAATGCTCTGGCCCTTCGCTGCTAGTTAAGGTTATGTACAATGTAACAAATGCATTGTGGGAAAACAACGGTCTGAAATGGGAACCGGACCGAACGTGTCTGCGAGAATACACAAGCTCCTTTTCTCCTTTCACTCTTTCACTGCACTCCAGGAATTACACACCACCCTCCCCAGGAAGCGGAAGAGAGTTGACTTTAAAGTACCAATATGAAGTGTATGAGAGATTCATGTGGGTCAAGATGTGGGACATATTATGAATGAATGTGGTGAAAGAAGTCTCCATCTAAAAGAACATCACTAGTTTGGTGCCCTGCTTGGCAGTTTACAGGCACACGTCTGATGAGCTCACTTTGTTTAGGTGAGTTGATGGATCTGGCTATCAAATGGAAAATGGGTTAAGTGCTTATATTCTTTACGGTAGCTGTTCATCACCATTAAACACACTGTGGTTGTCCGGTCCAAGCAGTCCAACAGAAAGCAATGAGCCTTCGGTAATCTGCAGAAGACGGATGTTTCACATCAGTCGACCACAGGAAGCGCCAATGTTTGAGGAGTTGTACAATTACTCGATACACTAGAAAATCCAATTTGAAACAGAGCATCTTAATGCAGCGCAACGAGGTTATCAGTTATTTTGACAGGCTTGTGAATACATCTGGAAGTACATTGAGGGAGAGGGGAGGCTCAAGGGTGGACTGAGGAGACTTTGGGATGGAAACCAAAACAGGTGTTTGCTCATAATATCTACAGCTGTACAGGAGGAACTAAGGGGCTACTGTATAAAAATACAGTACATAATGCAGAAAACACGGGTACAACTATCTGATGATTTAACTAGTGTTGGGGTGAAGAGAAGAGTCTGTGCTTGGTTCACAACCACTTTAATACGTTTCCCAGGATCGTCCTCTGTTGTAGTGTTTACTGACCATATCCCAAGGATCCTAGTAAGTGCTTTGTTACGGACTGCAATATAGATTCTGCATAATCATAGGCTGGCGATCTGTTCTGATCTGACGTAGCACCTCTGCTAGCTGGTACACTTCTCTAATCTCAATTTGGCAGATATGACCTCTTTCAAGTTAACCTGTGTTTTCAAGTTTAGGTAATTTCATTTGACCTATTCGACAAAGAGTAAATTGTGTTAATGTGATTACCGAGGGGGCGACCTTTACCTAAAGAAGGCCGAATGTCCCGCCCGGCGTTAGTGTTGGGCTTGCCCAGGAAAGAGCCGGAAAAACATCATCGGGAGACAGAAAACAGGAAAAGAGATATGCTATCATATGTTGGCTGATCTTGATATGTACTTTGATTCTCTAGCAAGCAAGTAAAGAGCATAACTGTTGTGGTGAAAGCTTAATGCTTACGGGAGCATGAACTGTAGCCAACACATTTTTGTCAAAGCTATTGAAATGACACTAAACTTTAGGATTCATGAATATACAAACAAATGAGAACTAGTACATCTTTGTAAATAATAACCAATACTGCCGGCAGTCTATACGTCTAATAAAAATGTTACTTGCCCTCAGGAACAGTATAATCCCTTAAAAAATAGACAACTCAAATGATAAGACATTAAATGAAAAATACAGCACCTATAAATAAGCAGAATAAAAACCAAACTATAAATGCAAAATAGCAATAAAACCAAGCTACAGTAAATCATAGTATTACACTACTTTGTGAGAAGATTAATGTAATGGTAACGCATCAAACAGCTTAAAGAAGGGTGTCAGTTGTGCACTAGTAGTGTGTGCAAGTAGATACGAAATATGACCCCACTCATTGGAAAGACTGAACACTCAATCGCACGCACTTGTGCACACGCATGTATCGACAGGCATGTGTGTACATGCATCCATGCAAACGTGCGCGCACACACCACACACACACACACACGCACACACAGAGGGGAGGCAGTAGGCTGACAGGCACTGAGGGCTTGTGTGGGACGGGGAGGAGGTGATATGCCTTATAATTTGTAGTGTATACAGTAGAATTCAATGCAAAACATCCCTGGATACAGGATAGACCAGAGGAGAGTGGTACCTACTCATACCAGGGTTGGGGAGAATTCACTTTGACAGCGATTAGCAGAAAGTACAGGTATGATCTAGTACTCCACATTGCAATTCATTTGACCCATTTTCTTCTTAGTCAAGAATTTCATTATCGACAATCTACTTCATAAATGTTTTTCTGAGTGAATTGACCTCGACCCTGACTTACATGCAGGCAAATACAAACAGACATAAGACACAGACACACACATACACACACACACACACACAAACACACTCTTCCTGATTTGGCCTATAAAAACATGTGAGTTTGTGAATAGAGAAAATGTGTCAGTGGTGCAGACACACACACACACACCCAGCAGGTCCAGTGCTGGGTAAAAGCTGTGACGTGCACAAACTAAAACAACAAGAGACATGTATCGTATCATCATGTCAGACAGCTACAGTACTACGTGAATTCATTGTATCGTATTTCAACAATGCAACATTATTCCATTTCAACTTTTTTTTGTGATTTTTTCTTTTAAACAGTAAGATTTTATTTTCTGTCCTTATTTTGTACTAATCAAAAATTATTCCTAAAATTCCCTATTTTGTACTCTTTAGAGTCAATAGACTGTGCAATCTCTTATTGGCAACCAAATTGCAATATCAAAATGAAGAGATCATCCTTCATCCTTAAAAGAAGATTTTTAAGGAGGCGGGAGGAGGGTTCCGTCCATCCTTCCTCTTCAGATGAGTGCGTGTGTTTGTGAGGAATTAGAAATCCTTCTGGCCATCACATGGCTGTCAGCAGGATAGGATATGGGACACAACAGGTCAAAGTTCATCTCTCTTACATCAGTAACCATGGCAGCTCAGCCGGCAGGCCTTCCACTACCCTCTTAAGAGTGTAGGAGTGAGATTAAAAAGAAAACATGCTGCCATTGAGAAGAGAACACACACACACACACATACACACAACTCTTAGGTGTGTGTCTATACACACACACACAAACAGGTGCACACTGACACAATCCCTAACATACACACAAACACACACGCAGTGAGTGAAAAAGGCAAAGGGTTTGTAACAGTCACTCTACAGTGTGAAAAATGAGGCGTCTCACTGAGTGAGGGGAGGTTTGTGGACACTTGGGAGGTGAGAAGAAGAGCGGAAAAAAATCTCCTTTAAGAAAGTGAGAGTTCTTGTAAGAAAGTTCCTGTCTCCATCTATAACTCCATCAGTGTCTCTCACTGTGACAGCTGCTGTGTCAGGCCTGGCCTGTGTTTCTGAGTCCAGGTTTCAACCCCAGCTGTGGGTCAGACCCCAGCTCAGGACTAACCAGTCTGGTGCACCAGTGGCTGGTGATAGGGGGGAGGTACAGCAGGGCCCGAGGCCAGCAGGACGGCTAAGTGCTTTTCTCAGTACAAAAACAAAACTCAGTTTTTTAAAAAACACAACAGAGAGACACGGAATTTCTCTTATTTTGTTCTTCTAGGATTTCAGTAAATCTTCTTTTTAAGGGTTTTGCCAACCACTCTTTGTTTCTTTCCTCTTTTCAGAAAGCTTCTATGTAATAAAAATGGCTGCTGAGCTTGACTTTGGCTGTGTCCACTCTCCAACTGGAACAGAGCAGGAGGGGTCCAAGGTTAGAGGTCGTGAGGTTATGAGACAAGAGGGATGAAGGATGGTCAGGGGGAACTAGAACTCCCACTCCGAGGGATCCTCTTTGCTGGCAGCCTTCTCCAGCCTGTGGATGATGTTATTGAGATTGGCTGCTTTCTTCTTGCGCAGATTGTTGTCCCTGGGGTTTCTGGCAGGGCCAGAGGCTGGGATGTTAGTACTAGAGGCAGAGCCACTGGAGGACGCCTCTGTCAGGCTGAAGAGCCCCAGTCCACCCTGTCCACAGCTGGAGCCCGGCCCGACTAAGCCTGAGGTGATGCAGTCAAACTGGTCAGGGGAGTTATTAGATCCCCCTGCCTCAGACTCGACCTCCATGTCGTCTTTGCATGCTCCTCTGTGGTCCTCCAGGCCGATGCCCAGTCCCTGGCGTGTCTCCACCGTGCCCTCGGATTCCGTCCCGTCACAGCTGTCGCCCTCTCCTGATTTGGAGCCGCGGAGGGAAGGGGAGCCCCCTTCGCTGCCGGGCCCCAACCCGCCAGCTGCCTGGATCTCCTCTATGAAGAGCTCCCGCCGGATACGTGACCTGGTGGAGACACACGGGTTCAGTGGCGAGGTTGGAATTCTGAAGTTCAGTTTGTCGAACGCAACACATCTGACTGATCACTAAACGTTGAGGCCCCCCCCCCCCCCTTAGCCAACGCCCTGAAATGAACGACGCGACCGACGATACGAGCACATAGAGTCAAATGCAATTAGCTTCTAAAAAGATAGCATTATGAAGTGCAAATCTGTAAATTCAATAACACGTCAGACTACAAGCAACAAAAAGGGTTTTATATGGGAATAGAACTAGATTAATGTCAGAACAGAGTTTTTGTCAGAATGTCCTTTGAAGAACGACTTGTGACTCAAACACAACAATCAAAGGGCTTCTCGTTTGCAAATGCTGACCTGTAATTATGGAACCAGTTGATGACAGTACTGGTCTTCAGGTTGAGCTGGGAGGCCAGCTCCTCGATGGTTTTGGGGGAGGGATAGGGCTTCTGCTGGTAGGCCCTCTTCAGGGCCTCCTTCTCCTCTGGGCCCAACACCACCCTGGCCTTCTTCAGGTGCTGGTGTCCCGGGCTCTGGGAGCCCTGGATGTAATCCTGCCCCACTAAGCCCATGTCCACCGAATGGTTGTCACTCAAGGAGCTCAGCCGCCTCTTCATGTAAGCTGAACAATGACACAAAAATGAGAATATTACATACATCAATAAAACATAAGTGATGAATAAATACAAAGGAAGAGTAATAACAACATATCTAGAATCACCAGCTTATTTTAAATTATTGTTGAGGCAACATTAATCTCAGTCACTCTCAGTTCTCTCAGGAACTGTGACCTCTCTTGGGAACTCTGTGACCTAAACTAATTGACAGTGGCACAGTGTTTTTACAGCTGGAAGCCATGGGTCCTCAATCGATCCATCTGTTGTCTTTCTTTCTGTCTGTCAAAACATGATTGTCTACGGTTACACTGAGAGGGGGGGGGTCAAAGTGCGTATTCCTTCAACATCTGTTTCCTGCCCCAGTTCCTTTGTGGAGGATTGTCCTTCTGATTGGACAACCTCGTCCTCTCTGATGTCTATTAAACCTTCTCTTTACACCAGAAGCTTGGTCAGAGCTTGTTGCTTCTCTCAACTCCGCTCTTCCGTCCATACTGGCTCATGTTTGATGATTTGTACATTCTTTATGATTGTCCTATATGTTAGCATGTTATGAATACCTCACAAACAAGCTTAAGATACTTTTGATTTCACACAGGGACATTATCCACTATTTTCCACCACAATTACCTAATAATGTGCCGTGGTAACAGAGCTGCTATATTTGAAGATGAGCATGATGTCTGTCAACCGGTTTTCAGTTGAATTACATCTACTATGGGACACCGTCCTACAAAGATAACCTGGCCGTCCTCTTCGTCGGCCCCTAGGTGGAGCTATTGTCTTTCAAAGGAAGTCCCAACAAGGAAAGCATCTCTTCCATTTTAAAAGCACACGGGCAGCGCCATCCACTCGGGGCACCAGCAGATGAAAATGAACAGCTCATGGCAGCTTTGCACGAGGTTGACATTTTCCTCAACCCCAATAAACACTGCCAGATATATTAGTGTTGCAGGCAAAAACCACTCAGAGCAAGGTTAGACCACTCAGAAAGTTGTGTCCTGTCTCGCAGGCTTGAACCGTGAGGGTGAGAGGTCAAATATGGCTACTCTAGAGTAGGTCCATGTCTTTCCTCTGGGCTCTGCTGTCGGCCAGGAATATTCACCGTTGCTGTTTGGATGCATTACTTTAGGGTCAATAATCAGAAACAAAGCTGAATTTAGAGTAACCCGCCACGCTGGTGGATGGTCTGCTATGTCTTTGCCCTTGTGCTTAGTCTGCGATATTATGAGGGTGAACTCAACCCGCATGCTTGTGCCTCCTGAAAGGATCAAACAGGCCTCGGCCCTCTCTACAGAGACATCTTCAAGTGGTCAGTCAGGGGAGACTGTGAGGCAGCGACGAGGCCGAGGCCTCTGGGCTCTGCGCTTACACGCATTAGACCAACACGAGGCAATAAAGAATGAATGTGTGATAAAGCGAGCAGCGGCTCAACAAATTATAAAAATACAAACTTATGGACACTGGTAATTATTATGATGATGACGATGATGAAGAGGAGTGCTGATGACTGTGAGTAAGCAGGCCCCCGGCAGTCCCCTAGCTGTCACATCTAATACAGTATGTGATGTCTGCGGTCCTGATTGGTACTGACATCACACCAAGATGACTGTGATCTGCACAACATGCTCTGCTGTCCTGCACAAAGGATATTGTGTGTGCAGATGTGCATGTGTAATTTCAAAGGATGCTGTTTGTGTGTTTTTATGAATGCATTTCTAGATCTCTTTTGTTTATTATTAAGTGAAGTGTGCATCCATTTGTTGTCATTGAGAGTTCCCCACGCACAGGCACACACACACACCTTTTTTCTCCAGGCGTTTCATGTCCATGAGTTTCTCCACACTGTGTGGGTCCTGGAGCCAGAGCTGCATGCGGACAAAGGGCTCTCTGCCCTTCAGGCTGAGCTTGTGCCAGGGTTTGGGCCTGGCCAGCAGGTCTGAGACGGAACCCTGAGTCAGACCCAGGATAGTCTCCCCAAACAGACGCTGGCCTGGATAGGCGAAGGAAAGGGGAAACAAAACGGTCATTTAGGAGAACTGATTCAAAGGCTGACTAACTCATCATCATCATCAGGAGGGATGGGACAAACTAAACCACACAGACAGCACCTCCTGGGCTTCTTACCAAGGTTATTATCAGTCAGAACCTCCTTAACCTTCTTGGTGATGGCATAAGTATCGAGCTCAGGAGACATTGCAACCATTTCCTGGATGCTAAGACCAGAATGACCAGGAACAGGAAGCGGGGTGCCGGGCTGCGACTCCCCACCCGACGGATCCTCCGACGCCAGTTTGAGACTGGAGGACTGTGGAGCTAGAGGATCCCCTGCGAGACCGTTGACAGACTCCTCAGCTGAACTGAAGGGGGACTCTGGAGCGGGGCTGCAGCTGGCTGATGTCTTGGGAGTACCCTCTGCTTGAGGAGAACAGACAGGGTGAGAAATATCCCACAGGTTAGAAGAGATGTTCCCATGTAGGAAAACAGTTTCATCCCCTATCCCTGCTGGGTTTGGGAGGGACTTCAGTCACACCACATCAACCAACTTAATTCCTGTTAAACAAACAGCAAAGGTGCTTAAGTTTTCAGTTTGAAGCCTTTCTGGCTTCCTCCGCCTATTCCTTCATCTCCCTGTCTCTGTCTGTGTAGTACTGCTGTGCAGCTCAGCAGGCTGGAAGAGAGCAGTCATGAGGAGCTGTCAGTGTACATTAGCTGCTGTTTACACCCCCAGAGAGAAAGAGAGACACGCACATGCCCGCACACACACACACGGAGTTGCCATCTGGCTCTGCAACACTAACTTGTCTATGACATGACAAACCAGCAGCTTGCTGGCTGACACTGCCACAGCACGGAGGATGGGGGGATGGTGGGAGGAGAAGGGAGGGGGTGGGGTGGAAGAGATTGTGTGAGTGACGGACTGACAGTAACAACTAGCCACCGGCTCTAATCAGGCTTTCAGAGTAATACTCTAGCCCCAAAAGCTTGGTTGTGTGAATCCATATACTATATGTGCTTGTGTGTGTGTGTGTGTGCGCTTGTGACTTGTTTACCTTGGTTCTGAGCTTGCTGGATGTGTGTGTTTTGCCCCTGGTCTCCATTGAGCCACGGTTGCATGCGGAGGTATGGCTCTCTGCTCCTCTGGTTCAACTTGTTCCACCGGTTTGTGTCAAGTTTGTGTCGAGACAGACTGTCACTCAATATTCCCTGGAACACAATAACGGAGAATGACTCGGACATGGAACAACCATACAGGAACAGCAGAGTAATCAAAACAGATGGGCAGAGAGAGCACACACAGGCTTTTTCTTTTGCCTCGCCTCACCTCTTTGGAGTCCTCCTGGTTGTAGTTGTCCTCTCCGGTCTGGCTAGATATGGCCCTGCGAGGGTCCGTATGCATGTTGCTCCACCACTGCTCTCTCCAATAACCAACTCCTCCAGAGCTTCCAGAGCGGGCTGACCCCTCAGAGCTCCGACCCAGCCTGTGAACTCCGTCAACGGACATGTCGATACCCAAAGAAGCCCTGCCCTCTCTCTTCACGCTGGAGCTGAAGTCCAGGATTGGAGACGGGGATGAGGGGGAGGACAAGAGGGAGCTTGGAGGCTTCTTGAGGGAGAGGGCCAGGGGGTTGTAAGGGGGAAGGGGAGCGGTGAGCGAGCAGTTCAGGAAGTCCCTGTGAGATAGCGATGCTGAGGAGGAAGACGAAGATGAGGCCTTGAGGAGGGGCTCCAGTGCAGTCTGTTGGGCCTCCATCTCTCGCCGAGCTTGCTCGAGGATGGAGCGGATAGCCTCGTCTGATCCGCCGCCCCCTCCGCCCCCTCCTTTCAGTCCTGCATATGAGGGTTGAACGTGGGACAGGTCTGTTGAGAGAGAGGGGGGTGGGTTAGGTCATTAGACACACCAACAAACACTCACGGCAGCAGTGTATTATCTCAAATCCTTCGAGGAGAAGAAAACCGCGACTCACCGGCTTTCTGCACCTGCAGCTCTCTTTTGGCCTGCTCCAGAATGGACTTGATCGCCTCATCTGAACCAGCCTCTGGGGTGCGGACGCGGGCAGTAATGTTACCTGCGAGGAGAAGAGGAGAGAAAGGGACGAGTGAAAAATCTTGTTGGAAATAAGCAGCAGAGATAACCAACTGCGGAGCAAGTGAAGAGACGAAGTGGAGAGGCCTATAAGGACGTTATTTAATACACCATAGCACGGCACAAAGAACAGCATTCCCACCACTGAGGTACAAGGCAACTACACTGGAGGGACTGTTGTAATTTCTCTGGTCCCTTAGGAGCTCACACATGCACACATGCTACAGGGTTTGTACAGCAAATGCTCCCCACGGAATAACAACTACCAATAAAATCCCTAAATACACATGCTGGCTTCTCCTTTGACGCAAGTCCCTGCAGTTGTGCGGTTACCTTCAAGGCCCATGTACATCTCAGAGCCTGCCCGCAAGTTAATAAACGCCAGCTCACACACACGCACGCACACACGAGAGATACCGTTCACCCCAGCAACAACATGCCACACAGACAGAACGTGCTAACATCTCTGTTTGTGAAGGGGACAGACCTGTGTGTGAAGCTGTATTGGAGAGGGCTCGCCGCTTCGGAACATCCTGAAACACTCGGCTAAGCTGGGGCTGGCCTGAGCCCTCTGTTAAAAACAATATACCACACACTATGTTACAGCACTTGTGCGTTTTTTTTATTTTTATTCTTTCTGTTTTACAGCTAGACTATGTGGTGCCCTATAATGCTCTGCAAATACATTAAATGTGTGGATACTTCCATCCAGTGCACATTAGATCAGCGTAAATGCATTGATTTTCACCATCTGTGGCCCCAGTAGGAATCAAACTTCTACCTCCAACAGGAATATTAAAGCATTTCTGGTACCGAACCGTAAATTATTTAATAGGAAGTATCTAACAAGGCGTATACTAACTGCAGCCAGATTCTTAAAAAATACAAGACTTTGCATGGGACTAAAGATGTTATATTTAGGTGTACCACTGAGACCAACTTCAATCAAAAATGTCCTGATGCGTTAACAAAAGCCGGCCCAGGCGAATCGAATCAACCCGTAGTTAACAGTACCCTCTCCTTCCTCCTGGTTCCCACCAATCAATACTATCGATGTGTGAAAGGTTTCTCTATTGACCACAATAGCTAGGAGAGGCTCTTGGGATCAGTGCGTGATTAGGAACTCATTCAGAACACACAGGTGTGACACAGGACGGGAGTAAGGAAAGTGAAAGAAAAATAAAAAGCTAGTCTATATTGACAAGCTAATCGTTGGCTCTGTGCAGGGCCGTGTACATGCAAGACACGCACGTGCGCGCGCGCACAGACAAATGCACGCGCACACACACTCAAGCACGCACGGACACATTAAAGACACACAGCCTCACCTCGTTGCCGCCCCTGGATGCTTCGCAGTGCGAGGATGTTCTGCTCATCGGCGAGGAACTGCCTCATCTTGTGGAAAGGCTCCTTCCCCCGAATCGTTAGCTTGTTCCACGGCTTCGGCCTGGCCAGGATCTCACTGACCGAGCCCTGGGACAGTCCCAGCACGTAGTGGCCGAACACGCGCTGGCCAATGTTGTGCTTTATCAGCTGCTCTTTCACCTGGCGGGCAATCTCTGCCGTGTCCATGTCTTCCCCGTCCAAAATACTTCCCGTGGTGGCGTCGGAGTGGCTGGGTGAAGGGGACGGGGCACTGCCAGCGGTGCTGCTCCCATTAACGGGAGCCATGTCTGGGCTGGCTGGAGGAGGCTGGGGGCTGCTGGCTGCCAGAGGGATGGCCGCTGACCCAGAGCCAGGGGTGGAGGTAGGGATGGAGCTGAGGGTCGGAGTGAACGGGGTGAACAGCAGAGCCCCACTGGGGATTCCAGAGGACTCCTGCAAGGCTTTGGAGTAGAAGGTTTGAAGCAGCTGCCTCTGGATGAGGGAGTTCAAAGCCATCTTACCGCCCACCAGAGGGAAAACGGGCGAGTAGAAGTCCTGTCCAATGCCCGTAGGACTGAAAGGGTGCGTTTCGCCGCTGGTGGCGGTGGTGGTGGTGGTGGTGGCAGTGTTGAGGGGGTCTGTGTGAGTGCGAGACAGGGGGAGCTGGGAGGAGGAAGGAAGAGAGAGAGGGGGAGGAGGGGGCGAGGAAGAGGAGTCGCGGGGCATGGTCTCCTCCTTCGGTGTGGACACTTCTGTCCCTTTTCGCCTGGCTGACCCTACAAGAAAGGTCAAACACACCATGCATTATGGGGGAGTCAACAAAAAAGGGGTTCCAAAAAGAGAGAGAAAAAGTTATCTTTATCAATTCTTTTCCAAATTAGTGAACTTTGTATCCTTTTTTGCCAACCCCCCAAGACAAAGTGGCCATGCATTTGTGATTTCAACCTTTCTTGTAAGCTACAGCCTGGAAGACAAAAAGGACAAAAAAAAAACAATTGACACTGTGCCACTTAGGCAGATTAGCTTGGCCCACTGCTGAGTCTCCCTCTCTCTCTTGCTCTCTCTCTCTCTCTCTCTCTCTCGCAGGCAAAGTGGAACTATACAAGGTAAAACGATCCTTAGATAGCCAATACACCATGTGAGTCCTCTTCAATGCTACTGCAGTGTGTTCCTAAACACTGAATTATTCCAAGGTGGATGCAGCAACAGAGTCTTTAGTTCATAAAAAATACATCCAGGAAAAAAAATGGAGCAATAAAAATGAATTGAAAAATACTTTTTATGGCTGAACATAAAACAGATGAATG
This sequence comes from Pungitius pungitius, assembly GCF_949316345.1. Taxonomy (NCBI): domain Eukaryota; kingdom Metazoa; phylum Chordata; class Actinopteri; order Perciformes; family Gasterosteidae; genus Pungitius; species Pungitius pungitius. The sequence continues at coordinate 9,931,965 of NC_084902.1, read as the reverse complement.
TCACCAAAAAACAGAGACCGTACACTTCGGCTGATCCTGACTCCAGGTTCACTTTCTCCAGAATAGATACTGATTGCATTTATACATTCACCCAAAACAAATATATAAAATATATCTTCTCAGTCTTGCAACTACTAAAATCCATTATGATGGAACCGCTAGGAGAAATATTATTCTAATGCATAAGCATTGAGACGGTAACATGATCGAGTAAGACAGTAAGCTCCCCTTACTGTGAATGTTAATCAATTCAAAGCTATTCAAATATTCAAGCCCAAAGCCATGACATTTCAAACCCACAAACACTGTTGCAGAGGGTAAGAGACCTGATGTAGGGGCAAGAGTGTGACGACTGGTTTTTGTGTAGTGCATTTTTGATACTATTCAGGTGGATACAAAAGGCATTCATTTATTTTCGTGTGCGGGACTAAAGACAATGTTTTTCTGTACCATGACAAAAGTTTTGCATTTCTTTTTTGCATATTTTGTGAACCCAGAATTACGAATAATTCCCAAAACATGAATAAAAGGTTAAGTATTCTCAGAGAAAAATAATCTGTCGGTCTAACCTGATGCCATTGCTTCGTAGCCTTACCTGCTGCTGAACCCTCATCTAAGATCCAAACAACGCTGGACTCCACTTCTGTCGCTGTTATCTCCTCTTTGCTGATCTGAGTGAGGGTCCGTGGACCCGGCCCTCACTACAACCTTACATTTGGGCAGACTTACCGCTGAGCTCAGTGTTGGCAATGCGCAGAGCGGCGCTCTCGGATTGAAGACTGCGGTTCCTCTCCAGCAACAGCACCTCCAGAGGTTTGGAGGAGTCCTGATGTGGAGGGGACAGGCGGAACAGATATTTAAAAAAAGGCTCCTCTTTCAAATGTACAAAATTGTTTTTTTTAAAACAGAATTACTTTAATGCAAAATAATGTGAAGATTAATTGGAACTGGCACATCTACCTGCACAGAGTCAGATGTTCCAAACTCCATAGACTTCAGGATACTGAGAAAAGAGAGCGAGAGGAATGAAAATCCATATGAACCCTCTACAAAGAAACACACACATCTGCTGTGTAGTATGCTGGCTCTTCTAATTCGGTCTTTTTAAAAGGATCGAGAAAAAGTGCAACAGACAATATATAAAAAGGTACAGACCATTCATGAGGGCCCTCAATTGAGTTACAGATTTTAAATGATGCCGCACATTTGTTTAACATAGTTAAAGACATCAAACGCATGCAATAAATAGATCTGTGCTGGACACACACACACACACACACGCACGCACACACGCACCCTACACTGTGTGTGGTCCTCACCTCAACTCCTTCTTCACCTCCTCATAGTCAGTTTGTTTCTGCAGTTTCTCCTCTAGTTCCTAGAGATAAACAGATGACATTTTATGCAAATGTATAAATAATCTTTGGATCTTTTTTTGTCGTGTGCTTCAGCTTCAGTGACTTCACTTTAGAATCTAGAGGGAAGTCACTTAGTGTCTAGATAACAGCGAGTGTAAATTTGTGAATACAGTTCAGGGTATGACCAGAATTCACTTCAAAGCAGGCTAAAGGTCATGTAGGAATCTAAATCTAATTAAAGACATAAACATGAATATTTGTGTTCTGTTTGTACCTTGAGGACGGCAGTCTTGCTGCTGAGCTGCTGCTCCAGCTGTGTGATCTGGGAGCTGGTAGTCTCTCTGAGATTGGTCAGGCTGACCTGCAGTCTCTGGACGTCCTCCACCAGCTGGGCGGTCTCCCTCTCTTTGGCCCTAAGCTCCGCCTCCAGACTTGAGTGGGACACCGCCTCCGCCTGCTGTTCCTAAGACCGAATAGGACTGCGGTTTAGAAAACAAAACCTATACAAATATTCCAAAAACAACCAAAACTAAGGCTTTTAGATACTCAATAAATCCCATTAAAAAAACAAGACAGAAGCTGATCAATGTACTGATTATTATGTTTCAAAAGCCCTCCCCCCCATGAATCCATAAACAGAGGTAAATAATCAACCAATCCCTTCTACCCAACACTGAGGGATCAATGAAGCATATATTTTGGTGCAGCAGTCTGTCTCTGACCAAGTGTCACCTCTGCAGGCTGCTAACCGGGTCAAAATAAATCAGTTAATCAATACATCAATCAGTTATTGCCACTCTGACAACCTTTGTTTTGAAACAAATCAATGCATTGTGAGTGACTGCAATACCTGACCTTTCAAATCCGTGACCACAGTGATCCATTAAATTGAACTGCTGATCGGCGCGAGCGTGAAAACGGCACGCTGATCTTTAGCTTATCAATACAGCTTTGTGGGTAAATCAGCGCGGCGGGGAGGTGTCTCACCGTGTCGGTGTCGGCCTCGGCCGGACTGCCGAGCTGGGACAGGTTAGTCGAGGACAGCTGCTCCCTCAGCGACTCCGTCTCTCGTTGAGCAGCTTCTGCACGCTGGAAGGAGATAAGGGAAAAAGGAGAAAAAAAATCGGGGGTTTCAAACATTGTCAAACGTGATCAATTTGATGTTCAATTCAATGTCGACTGCGTAATTCACTTGGTGTACACATTCCCCCGTCGACTTTGCCCCCGCAGAGCAGTTGAAAACCCATTTAATAAATGTGGACAGACCGAGCAGGAGGACCAAGAAAGAGAAGACTTATCATGTCTCTTTATCAACGTACAATCTGTCTTGTGGCAACAGCTAAGTGTTCTTTGGAGGAGGATGTCGTTGTGGTTGTTGTTGTTGTTGTTGTTGTTGACGACAATGACCACGACGGGACAGCACCAGTTCATCATGTTAACATTGTTCTGGAACTAGATCGCTTTAATCCAAAGTATATGGCTACAACATACACTACAGAGTGGAGGAAGGCCAAGAGAGTGTAATTAAAATAAGACCTGAGAATTGAGAATACCGGCTGCCTGGTCTTTATGGCCTAACTGCCATGCTCCAGTTGGGAATCATCTGCAACACTAGCCAACTTGCCATCATTAGGAGTTACAGGGAGCCGTATGCACAGCGTTCTTAATTGCAACCATATTGAGAGCTGTTATTGACTGGGTGGTTAGTTGGACCGCTAGTCGCGAGAGAAAAATCCTGTTTTCCATTTTCTCCATATAAAAGCGTATAAAAAGTCTGTGACTGAGCTGGAGGCCATGCTGTCATCCTCTGTAAACCTCAATTCACAAGTGTGAATAGTGTGTGTGGCATTATGGCTGGAGCGCTAACCTTTAGGCCAATATTAACATTACATGCCCATGCTACCCCTTTAGCTACAAATCATACTCTTGGGCTAATAATGAAAGTTAACAACAATGACATTAACCGATACCAACAAATATTTACAACACAGGGGCAGAGGAGGCGCTGGGGGGCTTATTTCAGCGAGACGGGCTTAGTAGGTGTGTAGCAAATGTAAAAAACAGCCTTAAAAGTGATGAGCAACATTATTATGTGTTAACAGACACTTCATGGTTAATGAACATTGGAATATTTCTATTTTTAAAAAAGTGATGTTCTATCTTTTGGGTATTCTTAACAAATCCCCAAAAGAATAAAGCTAAAAGTAACACAATGTTGGTTTTGGTCTTCACTCGATTCTTTCAAACTTTTCCCGCCTCAAGCTACAAGAGGGATTGTTCCCTAAGAGGTAAATCGTTTTGTAAAAACAGGGTCATGGATATGTAGTTTCTAGAAAAAAAGATGAATACCTCCTAAAACAGCTGGGCACTGTAGTTTTATTGGGGATTATTTATAGATGAGGATTAATACACATTTGCTGCTCTGGTGACAGCAGCAGGACGGTGTCCACGGAATCAAGTGCAAAATGTACGACTGAGCCCATATTATGTATTATATAAAATGATGCAACATTCACCCACGGAAACATTGGGCCCCACTCATTTCCTTTCACAGGTTTTTAAACGACCATGGCTTTGTCGAACCATATTGTATTTTTGTAGTTAAAATAAATGAATCGCTGGTTTCTGTCTTTTTAGGACATTTGTTGAAAGGGAGAAAAATACAATTAATACAACAAATAAAAATCTACTCACTCATTTTTTTTATTTTTCATAAATTGACCAACTCTGTTGCCGTCTCTGTATTTTTTACTGCTGTGCTGTATTAAAATACATTCAGGAATAATGTTGAGTGGGTTACCTGATTGGCTCTTTCCAGGTCGGTCATCACCATCTCAATCTCGTCGGCCCTGAGAAAGACATTTTCTGTTACTACAGAGGATGTGATGTGGCTTATGCGAGACTCGGAGAAATACAGCATGCAGATGAAGACATGGAATGGATGAGCGGATGGATAAGCGAATGCCGGGGGAAAAAAGTACACTCTGCACACATCTTTTGTGTGTGTGTGTGTGTGTGCGTAAGACTGTTCAAAGAGAACACATTTAGAGAATGCCGGTTCTGTGTCCATTAAGCTACTGTCTAAATTTCACCGTAATCCATTGATTGTGAACTCCATAACCCAAGCAGCTTGTATGCGTGCATGCATACATGTATTTAGGCGTGTGTGTACGTGTGCGTGTCTTTGTGTGGGTGTGCTCATGTAAGCCCCTAAACCCAGGCCACACTAAAACAGAGGGATTACATTAATAGAGCTCTAAATCCTAATACAGCCCCCTAATCTGCTATGAAGCTGTGTGATTGTGTCTGACTAATGGTCTGGATGGAGGCCATGGTTCACCTCTCACTCGCTAGAGGTCAGACAGCAGGAAAATATCCCCGCAGTAACGCATCTTCCTGAACTTTGGGAAAGAATATCTCAACAACGCTCTTTTGTGAGTGACGTAAACACCTGTCACTGTCCTGCAAACAAAGATGGAGAGTGAACTCTGAGGACGAGGACAAAACCCCAGCTAAACAAAATTACTGTTGATTTCTGCGAGAAATTATAGGTTATAAACTAAGCAAAGATGATTGCTCGAATACGATTACCCACCCTGTTAATTAGTGGTCTGTGTGTGTATTCACAAGCACGGGTAAAATATATTTCGCCGTATGAGGAAGTTCCAGTAAACGAATGAATGAACATTTGTTAAAAAACGCTCAAAGACACCAGTGTATACGAATGCTTATTTAAGACATTACTCGCTGATAAAAAACATGGGCGGCATTAAGTGCAAAGATGTGAGCGCATGTGTGCACTGCGGAGTCCATCAAGACCTTTTGATTTCACTGCAATTCTTTTGATAGTGAACCCAATAACCCACGCAGCTTTTGTATTTGTGTGTCACCGTATGAGAAACAGTGCTATGTCCCATAGGCTTGAGCACCACTGATTTGAATGTGTTTAACAAAACAGACACAGTTGCTATTAGGTCAACAGTGCGCTACAGGCAATGCAGCAGAAAGAAATCAGATGTGGGTGGGAGAGCTTTTCACTCTCCGCTTTTATTCTTTCCCCAACAGTTAAAAGGATCGAGCCTGCATTTAAGCAACATAATAGTACACTACCTCAATAGCTTTTATCCTGTCTTAAGCTATAGTGTGCAGGACCCACGTGCGCACTCATTCGCACTACGGCACACACAAATGTAAGGTCAGAGAGCCAACAAGCCAGAAAAGCTTGTAATGGAGAGCATTTATGGGTAGTAATGCAACCCAAATACATCACCGCTCCTGCTCCAAATGTGATCATTTAATCAAAGTACAGATGCACAAAGTCTTCTTAAATAACCTTTGGATTTGGCTGTATTTGGGAATTATAAAAGGCAAAGCTAGAGGCTGAGGGCCAAAGCAGATCACAGGAAAGGGATTTTCTGCATATCCCGATACAGTCAGTCAGTCGCTGGGCAGGGCACAACTGTCCGTGGCCGGCCAATGCACCCACTGGAATTAATTCATCAAACACTCAGTACTAAAGGGAGGGTCCTTCGTATTGGTAAATCCTAATTTTAGGCTGCTGAACATACCTACAAAAGCTCCATATAGCAGCCACAGGGAGGAGCTATGGAGTACACGCACAGCTGCGCTAGAAAAATAGCACACAGGAACAACACACACTCTTTTGTACCATGAAAGCCAATGGGTGCACAAGTGACATCAGTGAGGACTGTAGGACTTGTGAAACAAGCCTCTAAGCCCCTACTGTACTTCCTCCATCTCAGACAGGCCTTTTCATCTCTTATCATCTTCTCTCCTTTGCTCCTCACTCAACCGCTCCTTTTCTTTTCCACCCTCTGCCTGCCTCGTTTCTTTTCCCCTCAATCCCGTTCCCTTTCCATTGCCCTCCACTTTTTCTTCCTTTCATCTCTCCCCCCCCACCCTTTACACCTCCCCGCTCTCATCTTTCGCCCTCTCTTCCTTGGCCTCTGTCCTCGGGTGCCAACAGGATATTCTCCTGATTTAGATTTTCATTTCCCTCCTCTATCACACCCTTATCCCCTCTTCCTTGCTGTAGCCTCCAGCCCCTGGCTTGCTTTTTGCCCTCTAGCTTTCATCACTCCATTCCTTTTCTTTCCATGGCTTTCCCCACATTGCGTTTTCACAGCGTGTTACCTTGGGGATTTCAAGGCGGCTTAAAAAGAAGCTAGCTGCGAGAGTGTGTGTGTGTGTGTGTGTGTGTGTGTGTTTGCGTGTGCGTGGTGCGCCATTTTGTGTTTGTGTGTGCGTGCTTCAGATGGACACAGGCAAACGGTCAACAGGCTTTTCTTTTCTAATTATCAGCAATTAAATGGTTTTCCCCAAAATGGTATCAGGCCTTCATGCACAGATAAGGCCACACACAGACATACAGAGGAGCATGCACACACACACACACAGCATCCTGTGGGGCTGAGGATCAATATATCATTAATCTTTAACAGGGACTAAACGGGTAAAACGCAGCCAGCCAGACCCTCACAGCGGCAACACAGACGGGGGGGCTACGCTACATCTGCAGGCCCGCCTCCCGCTGACGCTCACATCGACCAAATTCTCAGGGAGTGTGTGTATGTCCGTGCGTGGGTGTGTGTTGTGTATTTTAAAAGGCAGATTACCCGAATGCAGCAAGAGGATGGGGGATTTGTCACGCAATGTCCTCCTTAGTGGAAAGTTTAGAGCAAGAGTGTGTGTGTGTGTGTGTGTGCATGTGTGTGTTTGTGTGGAAAAAGTGCATGATATGTATGGCATTTGTGTTTTGCAGGGCTAAAATATATGCAGTCAAAGGGTTAAAAGTTGTGTTCAGCCAAACATTGGCGATTTGCTCAGCCAAGCAGTAAACGGGGGAAGGACTCCAAGGACTGGGAGGGTGCAGGGTTAGAGAGGGTTTGTGTGCGCTTTAAAGCGTTGCATTAAAATTTCAGATCACAGCACGCCACATAGTCAAGGACCCTGACTGCCTCAGGCTCACGAGTGAGTGAGTGAGTGAGTGAGTGTGTGTGTTTGTATGTGGATGTGTGTATGGATATGGGCCGGCATGTGTTTATTAGCTTCTGTAAGCAAATGGGGCCCACTGTACGTGTCTTTTCAAAATGGGTTTTCTTCTGACATAAAAGGAACGGACAAGGACAGAAGAAGAAAGTGTAAAAAAATGAGAAAGTGCAGAGGAGCGATGCAGTGGGGTCATGGAGTGAGTGTGTGGGGGGGGGGAAGGTTCTGATAGAAAATAAAACCTATTGATCAGTCTCATAATACTGCATTTAGTATCTCCCTCTTACATTCAAACGCACAACGCAGGAGATAGGATGCAAAGTGTGGGAGTGAGGAAGGTAGAAAAAGGAAAGGTGGAAGAGAGTGTGTGTGTGTGTGGGGGGGGGGGGGGGGGTATTGTGAGGAAGAGAAGAAGAGTGATCGATCTGTTTTTAACAGCCAATCAATGTAACAACTCTGTTAATGGAGAGACACAGAGTTCGGGACATGGCAAATGGGGTGGGGGGAAACCTTAAAAGCCAAGTTGATACCCTGCTGTACTCTGTGTGCAGGTCGCACGCAGGGTGCCCTTGGCTGTTTTATAAACAGTCCTGGATTTTAAAGACGGAGCTCATGTTTCAAGGAAAGTGCAATATGTTTTTTTGCTGTACCAATTACCAATGAAACACCATGAAAGGCTTTGGTTGTATTCTTAAATCTGAAACTTTCTAGATGCTGGTCTGGGATCTTGTCGTAACCCCGAAGGAGCACAGAGTGTGAAAGTCATAAAGTGCCACTTTACAGTGAGGAAGGCTGACATGGAAAAGCTTCTGTTCTCATCCTCGCCCCTACTATAGGATCAATAATGATAGATGCAGAGTAATTGAAGCCAACCTTATCTTACAGGTCCTTTTAGAAGCCTGCGTGGCTTTTAGTCTGCGGTCTCAAAGTGACCCCTCTGCAGCCTCTCATCTCTGTCACTACCCTGATGAGTCAGACAGCGCCTTCGCCCACGCCACGCACAAAACTGGCGTTGCACAATGCATTACAATCCCCGTCAGTATTTACAATGCCTGGGTAATGCTGGGATTTGGAGGGCCGCTTTGCGTTGTGGGAGACAATCCAGCTGTTTGGGAGAGAGGGGGCCGAGGGGGCCGAGGGGAGGGGGGGGGGGTGGAGGAAGTTTCCAGGCAAGGAGATTCAATAAACAGGATGATTATGTCAGGAGAGGACTACGGAGGAGCCGGAGGGGAGAAGTCACCCACAAACACACACAAAGATCACCAGGACACATACTTTGCTGTGGACTCCTCGTCATACTTGGTCTTCAAATCAAAGAGCTCGGCCTGAGTCGTTTCAAGTGCTGTAAAAGAGTGAAAGAGCCAAGTCACTTACAAATTCCCTCTTTACAAGTCAGCTTTCGAATGAGGAGTTTGAACCACACCTTGATTAAAATGCACCAAAACCAAATTTCTTGCTACAATTTTCACACACTATTCTATTCTTCCAAAGAGAACGGTTTGGTTATTTTCTCACTGCTCTAACGGGAAAGTGGTGTGGTTGTTTTCCTATGTTGCTAGGCCACGGCCAATCTGATAAAACCACACCCACCTAGTCCAGATGAAGCAGATTGAATGTTAAACTTGATTAAACTTCACTGGGGATGTTGTCTTCCCAACTTCCGCAACGAATGAAAATCCATTAAGAAATACTTGAGGATTTCAGAAGCTTTCAAATGTAACGCGGTCTCAAATTCAGTGATATGTTTGTCATTCTTATCTAGGCCTGTTAAAACTGTATGCAGTTCTGTAAAAACTGAGCTGACTGGTACCTGTCTGCAGGGACTGGGCTTTGTGTTCGGCCTCTTCCAACCTTGAGGACATGGAGTCCTGGCTCTCCTGGAGTTTCCTAAAGAGGCAGACAGAAGGAAAAAAAGAAAGAAAAGAAAGCCGGGAGCAGAAAGTCACAGATACAGATACTGAGTCAGTAAATCTTGGGCTCACACTTTGTGGCAACTTCCACTATTCTCTATTTTCCCACCCTTTCTGAAGTGTTTTCCCCACTAAAAATCCTCCCAACACAACCCACTCCTCATTAAGCAGCCCTATTAGGCAGGAATGTCTGGCCACTGGGGCACGCTGCACCCCTGGGGGGAGAGCGGGAGGGAGGGGTTCAGTAAGAGAGGGGGAGAGGTGGCGTCAGAAGGATAAAATACATTTGTTCTTAGCATTTAAAAAGTTGGGCTGTTCTGAGAAATTGCCACCGCGTGTAAAAACATCAATAATCTAGCACAAAGAGGGTCTTTATGGCACACTTTGATGCCCCCCTTCTCCGCCAATCTGTCTCTCCTGTCATCTCTATTTTTCTGCCCTCTACTTCATCCTTTCATCTCTCTCCCTCGCTCCTAGCAGGACAAAATGCATCAGAGGTGCCATCCATTTACTGCCGCTCTCAGACACAGGAAGTCAGCTCTCTGCAGACAGGAAGGGGCCTATAAAACACTGACGTAAAGGAAATACAGTTGGACAATTGATCTTTTGCTGCACGTCTGAAAGAGGCGACGAGCCTCAAGGCGGCTTCACGGCAAACAAGATGATTGACACGAGGGGAAACACGAGCTGTGAAATGTACATTTCATAAACAGAGGTCTTATTAGTTAGTTCATTAATTATTAACAAGTGGGCGAGTGACTTTGATCATAATAACCACTGAGAAAGTTTCTTCTTTCAGTGGTTGAATGTCTGCATGGAGTGTGAAAAAAAGTCTGCTGCATTGCTTGGCAGTGCTTCATATTTTTAGAGAATGATATGATGCAACTGGATGTAAAAAAATATTAGAGATTTCTTTCTTGAGAAAATCTGTGACATTGAAATAAGCTCTTTGTATAACCTGCAGCTAAAGTTGATGAAAATGGATTACAAACTGTATCCGAATTACTGATAAACGATTAACCGCCAATAGGAAGTCAAATCCTGTGTAAACAAAGTGAGGGGAGATTTTTTTTTCTCTTTCTTTTTAAAGACTTTTATGACCCACCATGCTCCAAACACATAAATTGGCCTTTGTCACTCCATCAGTACAAGAGCTCTTAACATATCATTAGTATTTCTGCTGATGGTGGACTGTGAATTAACACTAAAAACTGATCATTAATGTACTTGTGCTGTTGCGATCTATGACTCACTTTTCGATTGGTTTTAAGGTTTAAGTGTCGCTAAATGTCATGCTTTTCTGATCTGATACATCTGTCACAGTTTAACGCCTGCTCACCCTCAATGGAGTCACATAAAACTAGCTAGCATTGTTTTCCTCCTGTTCCTTAAATATCTGGCAGCAATTTTGAGCTATCTGAAAACCACACTTCAAAATGCCTTGAAAATGTGTTTGGAAAGGAAGTGAGACATTAGATCAGATAGTGGTACAAATACTTGGTACCAAAATAAGGAGACACTGAAGCCTAATTTTTGACATTATATAGGCATTTTCTAAGTTTTATTTAGTTTTATATTTTCAGACACAGTAGATGTCTGTGGTAGCAATTATTTGGAACAAAAAACGATGAAAGATATTGTGGTAAGGACAAAAAAAAAATAAGAGTCTGGGGTGTTGATTCCCATCAAGACAAGAAAGGCATGCACCCACATGACAAAAAATGCTGGCTTTGTCTTTTATATATTTTCCATTTCTTCGTTCTCCTGTTAAGGGAGGCAATGCCGCGGAGGCAAAAGGCAGCAATTTATTGATTAAACAGATAGCTGTGAGAAAAAAAATGGACTATTAGCTCAGAAGAAATAATTAAGTTGTGAATGGCTGTGCCGAATAGAGGCAGAAATCTCAACTCTATCATTCAAAGATTAGCATCAAAGCAGTTCAGTCTGAGAGTATAATGACCCTAAGGCTTGGAATGGCAAAATGTTATGGCTGGAAACACCTCTGCTGTAGCGCACGCACGCGCACACGCACACACACACACGCGCGCACACACAAAGTTGTACCTCTCCTTCTCTGCATAGTCGTTGTGTAGCTGGAGCTGCTTCTCTTGGGCCAGGTTCTCTGCTTGATTCTTCAGAGACTGCTCGTACTCTCGGATCTTTTCCTTCAAGGCCTTAATGGTCACCTCTGGAAAAGGTCAAAGCAGAAAGTCAAGCGTTGAGAGAAAAGCAAGGGACGGTTCAAATGTAGGCATTAAAAAAAAAAAAACTATTAAAGACCACGGACTGCAGTAGTTTCCTAAGGGTGATAAATAGCGGTGATGACGATAAACTTCTTGACCTTTGCTTAAGGAACCTCGTTTCATTCCCCACATTCTTCCCCCTGTCGGCACAGACGAGAAACCTTGACCCCTATGGCTTCTGCCTAATCTCTGCATCCATGACTGGAACAGAATATTCACCGTTCGACGGCAGCAGATATGCTGTATTCATTAGGACTGCATTAGCACTGAAACCCTACAACCTGCAAACGTCTGAGCTCTGCATGGGACACCCTGAAATAAATCCAACACATAACTGGGGTAATAAATAGGCCGTGTGTGTGTGTGTGTGTGTGAGTGCGTTTCTCTGAGAAAGATATAAGTGAGTGAGACAGTGATAAAGAGCCGCGTGTTGCCTTTGACTGAGGGCTCTTAGCACTTTGTGTGCGCGTGCGTGTGATTTAAACTCCAGTCTCACTGCTCTGACACATAATCAATAGGGGAGAGTCCCCTCAGAGCCCTCTTACCCCTTAACTGCTTAACTGAACTTTAAACATTTAGGTTGCGGGGATCAATGGCCCCTGCACTCTTTTGTATATGTGTGTGTGTGTGTGCGCGGACTAGTCGGCGTGTGCTTTTAACAAGAGTGGGAGTTCCACAGTGTGTTTTGGGGTTTAAATATCCCCCATCTATTGAGGCGGGAAGGAGGGATAAAGGATGAGGGAACAGGAAAATCAATGGCAGAATGGAACCCTGCCGCTATCGAGCTGTTCCAATTAACTCTCACTGAGGAAAGGGGGATTCCAAAACATTGCCTGCCCGCTCGCTCCTCCTCCTTGACTGAAATTACAGCACTTTTATTGCTGCTTCTCACTCATCTCTGTGCCTGTGTCAGTTTTTCCATCTCTCTTTACCCTGAGGTAGCCTGTCGTTTTTTATTCATGAAACTGTGCCTCATGTTTTTTTTCCCCTGAAAACCTATTTGAAAATGTAAAAACTTGTACATTTTTTTGTGTTTTTGAATCATTCATAGGGCATTAAATATGTTCAATGTGGCCTCTTCGTTTGAAAAGGGCCCCTAAATACCGTGTTTCTTTGACCTTATATTGTTACTTAACAGTTTGTCAAAACGCCAAAAAAAATGAGATTACCTTCAAGGATTATAATAAAATATTTTTGGGGAAATTCTCAGACTAGCAGCAGTTAGAGCCGCTTAACACTATTTACACTATTGATACCACATTATTACTTTTATTGAAGCCAACCTGAAGAGTAAAACAAAATCATCATCTTGCGTTGTATATCCGAGGGAGATTCAGTACACAAAAATAATTAAACAATAAGCCAATACAAAATTTCAGACCACAGGTACATTACAGTTTGTCGTGTGATTAATTGTTCGCCTACTTCAGTGCCCCCTCTCAAAGTCAAAATCCCAATTTGTGTGGTTTTGCATGTATCCCGTGTCTAACCTTGGTTTTTGACCTCTGCAAACTCTTTGTTGTAGTCCTCCAGTGTCTCGCGGAGTTTGGTGTTCTCCGTCTCAATGTCGTGCATCCTCTGGAGCTTCAGCTGCAGCTGCTGAGCCAGCTCCAGCACAGGTACAGGATCTGGCAGAGACAAAACGCACCACATTAACACACTGCGAGGCAGATTACACCAACGAGGGCGGCAATGTGGCGTAGTGGGCTAGGAATAACTACAGTCAAGGCCTTGTGAGAGCAGGCATTTGCCCGGGTGAAGTGTCCTTGAGCAAGGCGATGAATCTCTTGCGGCTCCGGGAGAACTGACCCTGACCTTTGATCTCCCTGTGGAGGATTAAAGGATCCAGCACGGCCAAAAAATATTACAATTGCTAACCCCATATTATAAATAACACTGCAGAGCACTAAGACAACCAGACACAGGAACAGTGTGTCTCCTCAGGCCGCCTCTCTGATGAACGGCTAATCAGTCAGACAGCACTTCAATTGCACCATTACCACTATATGCCCTTTCATTCCATATCCGTTGTACACTCATACATATATTTATACCAGATATACTTTTGAGTATATATTTATAATTACTAGTTCATAATTACTTTTATTTTGTTGTTGGTTTTATTCATATTTCCTTTTCTTAATTTAGTATGTTCCTTGTTACTGTATGTACTATGTTTTTTGTAATAGAGAGCACGTATAACTGGAGTCAAACTCCACATATGCATAAGCAAATAAAGCAGATTTTGATTCATATTATGACACAGCGTGCGAAGTGAGTGGATTATCAGTTTAATAAAATATCAAATGGATCTGTGTATAATTTAACAGGTGGGTAAAAATACCCAGTGCAGTTCATTTAGCAATATATTTCCTATGATGCATTTTTAGTATCTCCGTATTGAATGTTTCTTAAAATTCAATATATGTCATATAAATTATGTTTATTGTTTGACTTGATAGAATTCCGGGTATGTCTTCTCCTTAACCTTTAACCGCAAAGTGTAGATATTGACCAATACATTGCTATTTCAATTTAATTAATCACAACATTGATATTAACAATGAATTTGGAATAGAGCCGCTGCAAATACATCCATACGCCGCACACGGTAACAACGCGGAAAGGTCATAATTAGTTCTGCACATAGTATTTATCAATTAAGGTTATTGAATGATACACTATCAGCCATTGTATCAACAGAGACTATTGTTCTTGCATGAGATAAACTTTGGTGTACCGGGGGGCGGGGGAATAACGTGTCAAATGCTGACCCAGTAATAGAACTGGATGAAATTGTACATGAGACAAAGGCAAAACACATTAACAACAAAGATTACCGGTCTATGATCAGTTAAAGTGTTCACTCTGATGCAGCATGAAAGCCGCAAAAAAAAGAGAAACATGGGAGCAGACAGATGGACAAAGTGAGGGCCGTGAAATAGGCAAGGTAAATAAGAGATTAAAGAAACAGACAGAAGGAAGAAAGGCAACTTTCTGCAGGCATTTTACCAACATCTCTGTGAACACACAGCAGGGTTAACTGTCAGTGTGATGAAGAGAGCCCTGTCAGTCAGGCCAATCACATCTGATTGGTGCTCATGGGTGGCAGACTGGTGACAGGCAGCCAAGAGACGCAGGCGACGCTCATCAGCATGCCAGCTAAAAGAGCAGTTTGCATGTTTGTGTGTGTTTGCGTGTGTGTGTTGTACAGATAAGAGGAACTGACAGCTTACAGCTGGGGGTAAGGGCTGTGTGTGTGTGTGTGTGTGTGTGTGTGTGTGTGCGTGCACGTCTCATGTCTGACGCAGTTAGATATCTTAACTATGCTAATGAGAGATCAGCAGAGAACGATTGGGGAATTTCATGCTGATTTTGTGCTGTCAAGGTGACACACCATGCAGGGCTAAGCTCTGACACACATACATCTCGTCATTAAACACACGTGTGCACTACTGCACAGTCTCAGACAAATACACGTGAAAAGTACAAACAAATACAAAGGAACTTAAGTGTATTCCCAGAATTTACACTCGTATCTACCGCAGCGCCCTTGAAAATCAACTTTCTTTCCCTCTTATCAATCCTTCGACCTTCACAATAACACTACCCCGCCTGCCCTCCCTGCCTCCAAATGAACTGTGCAGCCTGTTAAAAGCAGTTTGACTTGTGGGCCGTTGCTGCGGAGCGCTCTCGCCAGACACCTTTAATCTAAAGCAGAGCACACTGGGCTGACTAACCAGGCCTTCAGCTGATAGAAGACAGAACTAAACACACTGTTTCCTCTTTCAAGACTGCAGCATTAGTCAGGCTGGTCCGTGTCTGTGTGCGTGTGTGTGCATCAGGCATTACATCATTGTCTCGCTGCAAGTTAAGAATAGCCCCGTCAGAGCTGCCGCTGACTTATTGGGAGCAGCACTATCCAAAGATATTACTGTAGGTCTATCCATGTGGGAATCTGATGACCTCCTTACGCTATAGATGAACTCAACTCCTCTCTCGTCCCAACATACACGGCCCCTGCAGGGCTCCCATACAGCTGAAAACCTCCAACCAGTAGCTCCGTGGCTCAGTGTGTGTGTGTGTGTGTGTGCCGCTTCTCCCTCCACGGCCTCAGTGTGCTAAACGTGACTGCTCATGTGCGTACTAGGCGAGAGCCAATCGTGGGGGGCACTTGTCGTCCATATCAGGCGCACCTTCTGTTGAGACCCTCTAAAGGCTTCACCGGTGGGGACGAGCGCTCGTGGGGACGCGCTAAGGTGTCGCACACGCCTGGATGCACAGCGGAGCACCAGAGGGACGGCGTCATGCTTTTCCTTATCCCCTGTTGGTGCTGTCTGCATGGATAAGGGGGTCTCCACGTCACGCTTGGTGGACTCGGGAGGCGTTTAGACAAACACATGCCCATAGACACAGACACACACACACACACACAGAACATAGCCTTACCTGGGACATCAATTATTTTCTTGTACACGTTCAAGAAGGCGGCCTCTGCTTCTTTACTTCTCTTACTCAAGGCATCGATCTGCGAGGAGAGCGAAAGGGGGGGGGGGGGGGGGGGGGTTAAATGTCAGATTCACCGCGTCACAACTGATCGTCACACGCGTGCACTCCTAAACGCAGGCCCATTAATTTCACAACAAGAGTCAGCGGCATAGCAGCATTTCCTCACTTTCCGCGTCGGTATGCTGCATGCGACTGCGGCCGTCTTTACGTTGGTGTTCCCTTCCTGTGAAGTCAGTTCAGCTGTTCAGCCGATGACGGATGCGTTTCGTTTGCCGCGTCCGTCCTACAGTGTGTGTGTGTGTGTGCGCCTAAGTCAGTGTGCCGGTGCGTGTGCAAATGTGTGCGTTCGTTCCCCCTCAAGCACGCTGACATCATTAAACAGCTGGCTCAGTCTTTCCAGCCACAGCAGGGGCAGATTATTCAGTCGGCTCTTAGCGGCAATACAGTGTGGATGCATTACTGCTGCAGCCATTAACACAAGAGGGCACGGCATGCATTCCATCACCGATATTATTGAAATGGACAGCATTAGATTGGATCCATAAGAGATTAATTCTAAAAAAAAAAAAATCATTCCTGGGAAAAATGTTGTCAATGCGGACATATTCGGCAGCAGGCTCTACTATGGTGTCTGTGTCACACTCCAATATGGAGAGACAGACAGAGTAGGCCAAATGCATCTGAAATCAAGTCTAAATCGAGGGAAACAGATGCCAAATAAAGACATTCGGAGGGTGCTACTGTACTGGGCAGAGCTACAGCTGACTCCTCTGGCTCACGCACTCAGACTAAACAGCCTTGTGTTTCTCTTCCAGCTCCTCCAGCACATTCACTGAGAGAAAAGGAATAAAGACAAAAGCCTAAATAAGTCCAAATATAAAGTCTTCACATTCCCAGCCAAGCCAGTAGTGTAGTTGATGGGTGGTTTAGGGGTCCTTGCCACTGTAAACAGAGCGGCCTACATGTAATACTGCCTGGGCTCCTATGGGAACCTAATAAATCTCTTCACATGGCTTTGATTCATCTCTAGTTTTTTAGCCGCAAAACATCTGGCCCTGAGTAGGCTGGTGCCAGCACCCCTCCCTCTCCCCCCCCCCCCCCCCCTTGATTTCTCTGTCTTTTCCCTCGGTCTCTCTCGCTCTCTTGAATTCTCCCTCCCATCACTTCCATGTTCTGACTCATTTCTTTCTTTCCCCTCAATCTTTTTCCAGTGTCAGTCTTTCTCACATGTTTCTCTGTGACACACTAATGTCGATCTGGCAAATATAAGCCTATACTGTACTATACTATATCTCACCCTCACATCATGCTGCATCATGTCCTCTACTCTCTTCATGGGCTGTGTGACATTGAGCGATCAGGATCCTCAAATGCAAGGCCGCTAATGGGAGATTACTGATGCCGAGTACTAATACCTCTCACACACACACATCAACGGCAAACCTGTTCACCAGCTTTGAAATGCATGTGTATGATATTTTGTGATCGGGGCAACAATATTACGACGAAGAAGAAACACAAATGCTCCCAAACCAACCCAAGGAATGATCTGCCGATGGCCGTGAAGGAAGCCGGCTGCGTGACTGTACAATGACTGGGCCAAGGTCAGTGGTACAGCGGCTTTATATAGCCCAACATGGGAGGCAGGAAATAGACATTTAATGTAGGACACACCCTGCAGTTAGAGGCAGGTTAACTGCAGGACCACAGCCATTAGAAGACCACCCAGGATTTGCAAATACAACCCGCTGCACCAAACTGCAGCTCTTTAAACCAATCCCATTGACATCTGCTAGTACATGCTTCCCTGCCCCCCCCCCCCCCCCCCCCACACACACACACACACACACACACGCACAGCAAAACAAATGAAGTGACACAAATGATACCTCACCAGTATCAGTGGGTTACCGATGAGAAGTGCTTGCAATTGCAAAAGGTCTCCCTGACACATCCGCACACACAAGCGCATACGTACATACGTCAGCACCTTGTGCCACCACCATCACTCAGCACCGCCTCGCTCCCCTATCTAACCCACAGTGTGTGAAGGGCATCAGGCTGACCTGCATGTGTGCATGCATGTGTGTGTGCGCGTGTGTGTGGGCCCCAGTTGAGTCTGATAAGGGGAGGCTATGGGAAGCAGAGACTGAAGCCTTGGATAATGGAAAAGCTTATCTGATCGATGGACCAACAAGGAACACTGAGCATGCAACATACACACACAAAACCCACGTACACACATACTTAACCCGTTTAGCAAACTGAGGCTTTGTGGAAACAGTACTGTTATTGGTAATAATTATGACCTGAGGGCATCCACCTTTCAATGACAAAGATTAAAGAGAGTATCAAGACCTCCAAGTTCCTGGGATAAAACTTTTTATTGTTCTGTCTGGGTTCCACATTCACTTAGCAAAGATTGGAGCTGAGGGGGAAAATGCTTAAGGATGAGTTACTGTGGGACTTTGACAGGAAGACCCTCTGCTTTCTGGTGCTGTCTTGTCCTTGATCAAAGCTCTGAGGGGTAAGCAAACAAAGCCAGGCTGAAATTACACATTCTCCGAGCTACTCGTGTTGTGGCATGCAAGCGCACAAAATAGTTGACTGATTGATGGGCTGCTCTAAGAACCGGTGCTGGTGTACAGTATTATCTCAACAACCATAAGATAATGTCTTTCTCAGTTCCGCGACCACCCACTACGCGAGTTCTGGTGTGCACGCCGTCGAGGTGTGTCAACATGAGGATGGTGGAAACAGCTGACAAAGCCACAATTATATTGCTGCCGTTTCTATTCTCTAAATAGACTGCGGATGATCAGCAGAACATGGTGGGACCACTATAAATTACAGCTTTTTTTTTTACATAACCACTGGCTGTGGTTGCTGCTCTAACACAAGAATATGGAAAGTAACCCAGTGTTAAACTGTAATATTCTATGGCCAGTAGCAAAGCAGAACTGTCACTGTCTATTGAGATGATTTTGTTGTTGCGAGTGTGTGTGTGTGTGTGTGTCCATGTGTGTGCGCTCGAAAAGAGACACTGCTGGGCTGAATGTCCACCCACTCCAACCCCAAAGAACGCCCCAGTCTAAACCAGCCGCTTCCACTCCTACCCTCTGACTTTCACATATGGGAGTGAACTGGAAATGCTTGCCTGCCAGAAAGGAGGAGTCACAATGGAAATAGGCCAAAATGATGGAGGAGGAGATAGAGGGGAACGGTGGGAGTATGATGTAGCGCACACACACACACACACGCACGCACGCACAAAAGTCACCTCTTACGGGTCAAGGTACATGGAAACCTAGGGCGCAACATTTAATTGAAAGTAAATAAATGAGCCACAATGAGTAAAAAAATGGGCTTGTGATTCACCAGATCCACATATAACCCCACCGAATCATGCAGACAAACAAAGTCTGAGGAAATAGCATTCGCTGAGTTGTGACTGGCTTGAGCCGTGGTTTTGTGGTGCCTTTTTTTTCCTTTTTTCTTTTTTTTTGCAGGATGCAATTTAAACACACCCTCGGGCTACAGGACTTCATGAATAGGACAGAAAATCAAGAGCAGAGCACGGCGAAGAAAAGAGGGAGAGGAAAGAGGGGAAATGAGATAGTGGCAAGAGAAAAAACAGGAGATGGCGGAAGGAGGAGAAGAGAGGAGAGACGAGATGACGATTTGAGAGGAAAGATGAAGGCGCGATGGGCACTGAGAGGGAAAGAAAGGGGCTTTAAAAATGCTCTGTTTAAACCCTGCGCTTGAGCATGTGTGTCTACCGGCATATCAGTCTAAATTCCCAATTACTCACCTCTCCTTGGAAGCTCTTGAGCAAAGGGGCGACCTGTTTCCGGAAATCCTGAAAGAATAGGAGACGAGTTGGTTAGGGAAACAATCAGCCAGCATATTTTAATCATAAATAACAGCTAATAAACAGGTCCACGCGGCAGTGATGTTCAGAAGTGTTTTTTGACCAGAAAACTATGAGTTTCCCGCTAGCAGACCACAATCATTCAAGTCAAATCATTTTATCCATCAACAATGAACAATGGAGCGGTGCGTGAGCGGGTGATGAACACGAGGGTGCAGAACATGCCGGGTTTGTACCTCAAGGTGCTTTGCGTTTCTTATAAGAACAGGTGCAGCACCACCTGGGCCACCCTGAGGCACCACTAGTCCGTGTGCGTGAGACAGAGTACGACTACAGTTAATGCAAATTGTGTCAGTGCACCAAGTTTTTCCTACAGAGCGAATGGTTTTGATCCCATTGCATGACTTTTCAGTACGAGTCAGCGGTTTCAGATTAGATAGCCAGTCGAGTATATATCAGGGGAACATGCAAATCACCGTGCTGTTGGCTGAGCCTACACCCTGACAAACTGAACTGGAGCGGACGGTAAAAAGCGTGGCAGAATAGGACATTCTGTACAGGAACATTTGGTGTGCTCGGTTTGTGGACACACATGTACTCCCCAAACTGACTAATGAAGATGTGAAGTAGGGCACTGACAGATTTGTACTCGGGAGATTCTGCGCCTTTTAGAAAACTGTCTAAAGGCCCAACCGGTGCTGCACCAAGCGTGCATCCACCACTGACCTGGGACCAGTGTCTGGGGCTGGCCTAATCCCAGGTTGGTCCAGACGGGCTTGTCTGGGGCTGAGGACAGGTCATGACCTTGGCGACCCCGCCCTATTGTTACCTCATGAGGGGTCGCTGCGGCTGTTTGTCTGGGCCAATTCAATATTCCCCTGCTGGGGATAATGACCTCCACCCCACCCTCAGCTCCGCCCCCCCTAGCCCCCCCAGTCCCCCCTTCCTCCTCTGACTCTCCCCCTCTAACAACACACACGCACACACACACACACACACACGACTAGCATGCAACCACAAACGACCAAAACGACAGGGTAGCGTCGGTTTTGTCATTTGCATTAGATTATGATTACATCCTAATTTTCCAGTTGTGAATTCAATTTTCTAGTTTTTAGATTACATGCACTCACCCCTGCTTAGATGGACACAAACCATTTTAGTTTCATCAGCTTCATCTTCCCTCTGTCCATATTGTGTAAATTATCGATAAAGTTCGTTATCGTTATTTCAATATTTTCCCCATACAGTGAGCTATCACTATGGCATCAAACTCGTGTTTTTTTTATTTTTCTTTACAAAAACAGAAACCTCTGTATAATGTACTGCTGTCTCCTTCTGCAGTCATTACTACCCTTGTACAAATGATTACACAACACAACAGTTTGACATTGCTGCATTAATCTTATTGAATTTTCAGCCAAAGTTGATTAAACCAGATATGAATTTTATCCTTATCCTTTCGCCTTGCCGTTGGGTAGCTGTGACTGGAGTTCGACAACCCCCCCCCCCCCCCCCCCCCCACACACACACACACACACACCGGACCCACAAAGACAAAAAGCGTTCAAATAACACCCAAGCCCTGAACCCCTTTGCTCCGCTCCTCAGCCCTCTCACCTTCCAGAGATTTATGACCATATAACGTAACAATGCACACAGACACCATAGTGTGTGTGTGTGTGTGTGTGTGTGTAGCGAGGGGAGTGGAGGGGGCCAGGCAGCAGGAGATGGATGGCTGGCTGGTGTGTGAGCTGCCGGCAGACAGCAGACAGGCCAACCCGAGGAATCCTCCGGGGAGTATGGAACTCCCATTCGCTGTCTGTCTGCCCTGCAGCTAAACACAAACGGGAGTATGTGCATGTGTGCGCACACACACTCTCACACACACACACAAAAAAAAAAAGTTGTTTTACTAGCACTGCCTGTGGCTAGCAATCTTTGGGACATTTTACAGCCATTCCCACCCTTTGCCTTTATAACGGAGTGGTGAAGGAGACTTGACTAACTAAAAGGAAATTAAGAAGTGGATGAATAATTCAGGCAACTTAGGAAGCACAGTGAGATGTAGTCTCCGGAAAGAAATTCAGCAGTGTGTCGGTGCTAATGAATTATGGAAACTTTGTTTTCACGCCACATTTCTTTGCACTACTTTCATAATGCTACAAAAGCCAGCGCGCGTGTGTGTGTGTGTGTGTGTGTGTGTGTGTGTGTGTGTGTTTTTGTGTGTGCGCGTGCGCGCGTTATTATGCGGACCATGAGTGCAGTTCACGCCGAGTACAGCTCGGCAGACTAGACACACACACAGTCAACGTGGGCCGGTCTCCTGGTTGCTGAATAATGGATCAGAGGCGGACTCCCGCTCAGCTTAATGCAGTCTGATCTGATGTGACTGTGATCTCCGCTGACTGGTGCCGACCGCAGAGAGCTGACAGCCCGCTCCGTAGGCCGCTCAGCCACACAGCGACCCGAGAGACCGGAAAAGGCGCGTCTCCGCGCACAAGGCGGCCCGGCGAAGCGTTTTTAATCGAAGCGCCGGGCCCGTCACGTAACGGCCCTCCCCCTGGTCAACGAACCCCCCCCCCCCCCCCCCCCCCCCTCGCCGGTAGGCGGCCTCGCACACCTTTCAAAAACGCCGGGAGTTTTAGTGTTGATTCCTATTGAGCTGCTACGGCCCTGTAATGAATCCTGTCGCTAGTCTGGCCTGGCTCGGATTCCTCCTCCACATACCAGGGAGATGCCAGGGGCCACACAGACGCCAGAGGAGCCTTTCTAAATCACAGCCTTGTTACACTGATGAATGTGTGGGTCCTGTTCTGTGATTGAGGCTATCTGCCTCTGTGTGTGTGTGTGTGTGTGTGTGAGACTCCGCTCCACTGGATGTTTTCTTTGTGAGCCTCCCTCTGTGTGTGCGTGTCCGTCCGACTTGCCTCCTGCGTGTTTGCTGGTCAAGTGGTTACACACTAGAAAATGAGATTGGGGATGAATGTGTGGAGTAAAGTGGAATTAACATCTTCTATATGCAGGTAGCATATTGCTCCACACTGGGCGGGCTACGAGCTGAAGTCAATAGTCACAATCCTCCCGCCGTGGTGACTGTAATACGCTTACTGTCAACTCCACCGAGAGTTGGCCATTTTCTATCCACAGTCTACTCCATTCATAAATAATTCATGCTGCCATCAATAATTCACCGTGGTGACATTACCAATAATAACACAACAATACTTTGTTTTCGCTGTGTGGTTGAAAATGCGTTGCCTTGGTAACAGAGATGAAACAAATATTCCCAGGAGGAGTGATGGGAACACAGGAACAGGACAGAATTCCCTCCTGATCCCACTTAGTAGTGTTGTCACACTCTCTCGCTCTCTCTTATGCTCTGTATCTCTCTCTCTCGCTTGCTCGCTCGTTCTCTTCCCTCCACCCGCCCCCCAACCCCTTGCACACACACACATATACACACACACGCACACACACACGGACCACACTTTCTGCATGCATAAAAAAACTAGGTCAGATAATACAAACTCCTGAGGGGTTTTCTGTTTTGTCTCTTTAGGATTTCAGGGAAACTAATGGAGAGACTATTTTTGGGCGCCAAGCCCACATCTCTGCCCTGTCTACTCCTCCCCTTCATTCTCAGTAAATAACCACGGTAACATTAACGAAGAGGAGAAGAGACACCGAGAAAACACTGAGGCAAATCCTGATCGTTAAAGCGGCATACATGCGGGGCCTTGTGTTGGTGCATGTCTGGGAATATCTGATGTTCTCACCTCTGGTGTGCTCTTCTTGAACTCACGGCTCAGGTCGATTAGTTTCTTCCTGGACTGTTCACTCTCGTCCTGTCTGTTGGCAAGCTGTGTGGCGGTGGCGTCTAGTTCTTTCTGCAACACAAAACACATAACCGTATTATTATTATTTGGGTTTATTTTTAAGAGCGACACAGTTATGTCATACGTATTATTGTCTCGGTTATCATAGTTATACTTGAGAATAACGAGACAGAAACCAGTTTCTAACTGCGCAACAGAGTCCTCGTCTCGTCTGGCGTGCTGTAGACCACCCGTCCCGCCTCAGCTGAACTTGGCCAGTACGTTGCCGCAGCGCAGGCGAGAGAGCGAGACCACAAGGACAATGTGCGTCGCCAATGAAAACCAGTCGAAAGCGAAGGCAGCGCGTTCTCCTCCACTCGGCCCCCCGTCAGTCAATCAGCGGACCGTGGCAATGGACCACGACGGCTACAACTCTGTACACGGCTCAAAACCATTATTGACTGTCAGCGGCAGACTAAGACCCCCCCTCTTCCAATCATACACACACGCTCCCAAAATAACACCAGCACAATTATCAGCAGTGTTGTCATGGCTGAGGCCTGGTCCGCCTTTATCCGCATCCATTTTGCATTGTTATTAATAGCCATTTATGGGACTTGTTCCAGATGATGGGCCAAGTGCTGACATTAACAAGACGTTCAGGCCTTGTAAAGATTGCATCTCTCTCTGCTGAGTGTGTGAGAGTTGCTGGATTATGTTTCTGTTGGATTCTTGCCTCCTGTCACGCCCCTCTCCCCCTCCCCCCTCACTTCTCCATACCCTCGACAGATCGCGCACTCACTCGTTCAACCAGCGCTGCCTTCTCCTCTCCCTTTAGTCCGCCTCCCCCTTTTCTACTGCCCCCTCCCATCCACCTCCTGTGAGGCCGCCCACCCCTGAGAGTGATTAAACGCTGCTGAAGGGCCGTTATGCTAACTAACACACTAATCATTTAATACACACATTACCACAGGGGCCCTTGTGGCTCAGTCTGCTGACAAGGTCCCAAAACACACTGACGCACACACGCACATGCCCACCTCCCCGCATCGCCCACGCCGCCCCCAACACACACAAGAAAACACTACCCTCCAAAGAAATAGTGTGATCGAGTACTAATTAGGAGATCCTCCTCCCCCCCATCAGCATTAAGATTAACTCCCTGACCAGCTTTGATCTCCTTTTATCCACAAACCCTGAAAGAAAATACAAAACAAATGTTGGTCGACTGTCCTCCGCAGTGGATTTTAGACACAGTAGCACAGGACGTTTGGAGAATGAAGAAGAAGAAGAAAAAAAAAGAAAGAAAAAAAAAGCCTCTCTCGCTTACATGGCATCCTGCTCTAGCTGCCGATGGAGCAGTTGATGTAGCAGCCTGTCCGCCCGTGGCCATGGAGCAGCTGCACTATCTGTTAGTGAACTCGAGCGTGTGCAGAAGCTTGAGCAACGCTTGATGAGAGGAGGAACCTTATAAATTTTAATCATGTTAAATTAATTGTCAAAAAAATGAATGCTCTAGTTCATGAATAGAGGTGTAATTATTATATCGGTAAAGATTAGCTACAGGAACAAGAATGTAAGGCCCAGTTGGTTCAAGATACTAACACCAACTGTGCAGACATTAATCAAAAATTTGATGCGTTAGGCCTGAAGACTAATCATCCTAAATCATTTAATAAGTCACTGGAACGCTGCCTGATCAGATTTCACAAGGCATAAGCAGTAACCAGGATAATTTTAGGTGCATCGCAAAAGCAAAGAGATAATGGCGTCAATCACTCAAGCTTTGCCCTTTCACACTAGGATGTTTTTATACATAAATTGAATTACTATAGTAGTAAAATTACACAAATAACTGATTAGTACATGTTATTGATAAGAGTATGTGTGTACTAAAATTAAGTGCATTCATTTAAAAGAATAAAGCTTGAGAAAGTCAACAATGTACAATCTAAAAATCAATTGGCTCCCTTATCTCAGCTGTATAGTATATAAGATAACCTTCAACACCACATGACTCTAAAAACTAATACATACTATTTCAACTGAAAAAAACAATACAATCTTTATTAACTTACGAGATTGCTTTTTGATATGCAAACATGTCTTTTTAATCATTTCTCCAAACGTTAAAATAAAATGGGATAAAAATGAAAATAAATAGATAAAATAAATTTGACTTCAAATAAATTGACTAATGTGCTTTGTTTCAAAGTATGACTGAAATAACCAGAGTCCTGCACTAGGGTTATACTTTAGGAGGTCATGTGCCAGTCCATGGCGCCCTTGATTATCTCCAATCCCTTTCCAAAACCCTGCACACATCCCAATGTGCTACCAAATCCGCACCACCCCCCCCCAAAAAGGAAAAAAACAGTGCTAAGCTAAATAAACACATTACACATGAAAGAGGATTGGTTCAATGCCATGTGGGAAAGTAATTATGGGCATGGTCTCAGTTCAGAATAAATAAAAAAAGACCCCTCAGACCCAGTCAGGTGTTGACTAAGCAGCAAATGCTCTGCCCACATCAGCAGACACGGGCAGACTTTACACTCATCTTGCTGATGGAGCGTAACATCCGAAAGAGCACATTGCTGCCCGTCCCTTGTTCACACGCATCAAATCTTACTGACCATTAGGGGACCGATTCTATTCCCATTTTAAGCAGCACATGAGCATGAGAGATTGTCATATTTAAGTACCTTGGGTGAAATACTGAACAAATATTTTTGGATTTATGCTTCGCTGAATGCCGTATTTGTAGAACATCGGTTTGAAGCTGAATTAAACCGGATTGACCTGTGCTCAGTTTACGTGTCACAAAGAGACTCGAGCTGGGAAAAGCACAGCCAATGTGCTTTCGCTCACATTTGAGTTTGCCTTATATGATGGTGAATGCCAATATGGAATAATTGCAATTCTTTGGAGTGAAGACTGTCAGTGCCCAATTGGTCCAGACACCTGATCCGTAGTAGAACCCACATCACAGTTTACATTACGGTGGTGACTAAAGATAGCCAATAGATTAATAGACCGATGAATCGGGAAGCCAACATCTGTCACTATCCATCCTAAAGTAGTGGCACTGCCACTTTGTGAGTATGGGCTGACCAAGGAACCACATATTGTTTCACAATCATTGTTATAAATGTATATCCAGACAGTAAGGGAGATCTACATACGAGTTACATATAATTTGCATTTACAAGTGTCATTTCCTCAAGGGTTTATTTTTTATTTAAAAACCCAGTGTCAAAATTCAGCTATTCTGTTGGAATATCTGTCCATTTCGGGGGAGGGGGATGTGGGGGGGGGGGCTGTTAACTTTAGGCAAGGCTGCTCTACAGGGTCTCTGCCATCTGGCATACCACTGGGATATTCTTTCTATCCCGTTTCACATCAATGACTGACATCACGCTCGTTTGATAAACCGCACAAATAAACAAGTTGGACAAGAAGCCCAGAAACTAATAAAGGGAGTAAAGGGAGTCTATAATTCCCAACGCATGACTAATGTAATGAGAGGACATAATTAATTGCAAAGTGCAAATACCAGCACTTGGGTTGATGCTTCAATCTAACGCCCGAAGAGCACGACGGAGCACCAAACAACACGCATGAAGAGCCGGGCTGCGTGCTCGGGGCCATCGGGGCTCGGCCTCTGGAGGTCAAACTCTTCGGCTCTCCTTGGCGCCGACTTTGAAAGGCTTTTACTTTTTCAGATTCGATTGACCGGTGAATTAGTCCAGTTGACCAAATCACGTTAATTCAAACGCTATTTTTAAAACGTGGCCATGGCCGGTTAGGACCACACCGTCTAGTTAAGCAGGGGAGCGTTAAGTGGGCTGTAATGTCTGTGTGATTGCTCTAACAGCCCTGCTTGGCTCGACTGGACTGGCCCACAGCAGCAGTCCCTGTCCTGGTTCATTTGGTCGTCTGGTCAGCTGTAAAGACGATTGGAACAGATTGCCAACACTCCCTAGAGAGACTTCAACACCGACTTGGCCAAGAAGCCTCCCGCACGCCGCTCCACGCGCGTGTGCTCTCACATGGATGCACAGACAGGCCGCTGTAGTGACTCGGGGAGCCCAGTCCTTCCACATTCTTTTGAACTCTTGTTTTAAAAAAAAAAAAGAGGAAGTCTGCTAACATGTTCGCCCCGTGAAATTTGGCAGGGGGAGCTGTGTTCACGGCGAGAGGGGAGGCCCGGGCCAAATGGAAAGAACTATCTCTGCCGCCCCACAACTGTGGAAATAATGTTAATCACTGATAACAGTCACGGGTAAATACGTCCTAGTACCACCGGCCATCAGACCCACGGAGTGTTTGTGTGTCTTCATCTCTCCTAATGAAATCCCTTCTACTCGTCTGCTGGGGGAGAGAGGACTTCTATCTCACTAATTTGCTCTAATTACTCTAATGAGCCACAGGTGATGATACAGTGAGACTGATTAATTAAATAGGAGGCACCAATCAGGCATGTCTGATTACGCCAATCATATTGACTAGCGGCTAAATGAGATAACACGAGACAGACGCACTTTAATTGAGGTATCAAAACTTCACGGAATTCCTTTTGCCCTCACGCTCCGGCGACGCCGAGACGGATGGGCTGGTGGAATGACAACAAAGTTATTGTTATGTACACAGTATGAAGTCAATCCGCAGCTGCCGCCTCTGTGCCCGCCACGGTGACCGGGAGGAGTGCACGCGGAGGGGAGAACACCACACAAGGATTTGCTTCAGACCTCAGACCTCATCCTCTGTGGAATAATTGGGACTGTGACTGGTAGAAACACTCTGTTTACACCTAGCCGGCAGTCGCACATGCCAAGCCGTCTGCCACTACTCCTCTAGTCCAAACACAATGTAGGTTAACTGCTCCTCATTCGCCGCATGTTGTACACATTCATCTAATGGAGTGCCACTCTTGAATTCGTGCCAGGCACAGGGAGGGATGGTCAGAAACACATTTGCTTCTCCTCTGTAACACTGTTTCTTATTTACTGACAACATAGCACAGATGTTGAAGAGACAAAGTTTTCTGTCTCGCCGGTCGGTACGGTTGCTAATCTCTCCTTTGTATCTCTGACATGTCTGAGGCTGTCATGTGGTTATGATAGGTAACAGTGAAAAGGCGTCAGGAGAGATGCCTTATCTGAAATCTACGTGGCCTACCTCTGAAACGCCCCCCCCCTCCCTTCTTCTTCTCGCCTCGCAGCGTGCCTCCTTCTCTGTGGCTGACTGCTCTGTATGCCGCACCTACTATGTGGGGGTGGAGCCGTGCGCTGGCGGCTCAGCCAGAAGCGACAGCCACGCTTGCTACAATGACACGATACATGATCAGAGATCACAGGCACGCCCCCTCGAAACACAGCACAGTGGCGGCACAGATAAGACGATGCGATGCCTGCTGCCTGTCTGCCTGCCTGTCCTACCTTTTGACATCGCCGTGGAAGAACTTGTGCCAGCAGATGCGGGTTTTTTTCCTCGCAAACCGCGCGGGTTTGGAGACGCGAGTCATATCCCCCTGAATCTCCACTTTTGCTGTCGGTTTTTCCTCTCACACACACTGAAGTCGAAGCCCGCAAAGTTTAGTTAACCGCGAGCTAACACAATAGTTTCAGTGTGACAACCGAGGTCTAAAAACACCTTTGCGTGTCTGTGTGCCGAGCGGTCGGGGGCGGAGGGGGGGGGGGGGGGATCAGCCTACCACTCTGCACAGCCCAACAAGGCGCTTGTGGTCCCTGAGCGTTTTGTACCTTTTTTTGAACACAGATCCATATCTACCAACAGCACAGGAGCTGTCAAGATTCACCTCACCGGCGCTGACGCAAGCCAGGATCAAAAACAGCCTTTTTACACCACAGCCTCGTTTGTATTGATCTGTGTTTCTCTGCTGAGAGACTGCTTGTTGTTTTATCTCCCCAACATCCAAGCCTCAACTCTCCTGAAGCCTTCTGAGAGCTCAGCCATTATTTTTGCCCCGACCTGTTGTCTGACAAGGGGTTTGAGAGGCCGGGCCTAAGCCTAAATACAAATATAATGGGACTAAGATGGTTTCTGGCGAGGAGGAAGTGTAGCTCACTTGGTCTCATTTTGCAGAGTTGGAATTTAGCTGGAGGCCTGTGTCACAAAGGGTGAGTGGTTTAGAGGGTGCAATGGGAGGAGAGGGGTATGGCGATATGCTGGTGTAATGCATTGGTGAAAGGGCAAGATTTTTCATCCCTGCGTTTACAGGGTGGAACGGCTAGGATATTGAGATCTGAGATAGGATCAGAGGGTAGTGGGCTGTTTCAGCTCCGATAAAGGCCACGCAGTACAAACAGAGCACAGACAGAGAGAAAAAGAGAGAGAGAGAGTATCACACCTCCGATCCCGGAATTAATGCCTCCATTCTGCCAGGACGCCATTCCGTGCCAGTGAGAGGAGATTGGGGAGGGAATGAGTGCACAGATACGGACTAAAAAACGGGAACTGCGATCACAAAGAGAGCCGATAGGGATTAATCAAGTCTGGAAGAAGAGTGGGGCTCTCCGGGGCCCTGCAGACGCACACAAGCCCGGCTCTCAAGGACTTTAGCGAAGCAATTGACATCACCGTCATTGGTTTAGAAGACATCAAATGCGCACGCAGGTAACCGTGGATCAGGAACCGTGGATAATGACCGGGTCACAGGTGCAGCCCAGCGATGTTGCAGACATCCATGCATCGCCCTACATTCGTGGGCCAGCTATAGTCTCATTTGGCCTCAAAAGTCCAGAACTCGATAGCGGAGCTGTGTTCAACGTTGCTCCAATTCAGTTTAGATGTGATCTGCTCTCAATTCGTTAGCTGATCTGATTTGTTGTAATTCACTTATATTTCCATTTAAGGACTACAAGCAGCTTCATGCTATTTGGTACGGTGACAGGACAGTGGAAAAAGAACTGCATCGCTCGTATGTGCCTCTGGTACATTAAACCCCCGCTCTGCAGGACGCCCTTTTCCACATTTTAATTTAGCCGTCTATCTGCTTTATCAAGTCATTTTCTAGACGCCTGATGATGACACATCAGCAGGCGTTGTGCCACAGCCTATAAAAGCAGCATGTTGACTTCTACGTGTTAATCAAAAGCATGTATGAAAATGCCCCATTAGGTTGGACACATTAAAAGGAGTCTAGATGTATCCAACACATGCTGTCACTATTTTCTAGCACAGCCTAGCCCCCCTGACTGAGTTTGACACCCGTGGTCTATACGATCAGCGTCAACAGAGCATGTCCTGGGGCGAAGTCTTACTCAGCCTTTATGAGTAAGAGGTTTTCTGCTCTGCTTGCACGACGGGGAAAAGGCCTGGAAACACCGCGAGAAAGAGAATGAGCATAGCTAATCCTTACAGTAATGACAGAATAATTAGCTTACATTAGGCTATGTAATGGCTTGTAATTGTATCATTTAGTCTGTGTTGAGAGAATGTGATATAAAGCCAGCACAATGAAGGGAGAGGAATTGAGCTAAGTGGGAAGTAGGATGGAGCATGTGTAAGGGCTCAGGCTCTTTCTATTGATTGATCCAAACATCAAACGAACCACTGGAGTAATGGGAGGAGTGAAGGACAGCTAAAAGCTATTTGGAGCCTCCACTGCATAAAAGACTTGACCTGTTCCACACAGCCTACATATCAAAACCATCAAACAGCAATCAATAGACCAGAGCGGTCAACTCAACAAACCGTCACCCTACTAAAACATCAAACCCCCGGCCCAAGCGTCAGATGATAGGCTACACTCAGCTTATCCATTACCATCAGATAAAGAGGAGATAAAACACAGAGCCTAATCCTTTCATGTGTCGTGACAGCCACAGCAGCCTCCAAGGCATTCCTTCAGTCTGGCTCTCAAATAGTTTTATGGCGGAAGGCAGCCATTCAGCTAGCCAGCCAGCCCGTCAGGGCTGTTCTGGTCTGTTTGTCTTATTTCACAGTTTACACGCTGTTTTATAGGTAGTTATTATGGTCACCATGGTGATGCCATACGTTTTTATGGTCTTTTGGTCTGAGGGCAGAGAGTGTAATAAACGGAAAAAAACACACACACACACACGAAAACAAAAGACTCACTAAATACGCTCCTGCAGTGGAAAGGTCTCCTGTCCCTCCCTTCCTCCCTCCCTCTTTATCAGTCTTCCCAAATGCCTATCTCCCTACTTTCTGCTTCATGTGAAACATGGATCGGCTAACGTACAATTGTCCTCTCTCATTCCACATCTGGAGCTGGTCAGAGGGCCTCCTGGAAGTTGAGGCCTCTGGGCCTATTAATAACTATACCGCTGAACTCAGGGTCAGACAGCAGTCAGCGGATGAGCCTGTGTCTACTAAACACAGATTCCCTTCCCCCCGCCTTTCCTTGAGAAGACAACTCTCACTTTTAAAACCCAAACGGCAGCGTGAAGAGTCCGGTTACAACTTTTACAGTTACATCTACAATTCAAGCCAGAGCTCTCTATTTATCCATAAATAAGTAAACATGGACTGAAGTTTGAAAAATGTTGACCATGCATTTGTTCACCTTTTAAAATGAAATAAATACGTAGGCAAAACCGCTTGGGAAAACTGTGGGACTTGTCCAAACAAGTTCAAGTTCAAGTAGCCTGGACCCGTTAAGGACGAGACAGATGGTAAAGTCATCATCTGCTGGCTCTAAAAGGTTAAACCAGTCAGACAGCCCAGGTCATACTGAGGTTTGTGGGGTCAAACCGCATCTGACCCCTGGCTCCAGTCTGACAGCTGCTGAGGTCAAATGTCGGGCAAAGGTTAGGGGTATCGTCTGAGGACATCCAATGAATTTAACACATACAGC
Source organism: Pungitius pungitius (assembly GCF_949316345.1). NCBI lineage: Eukaryota > Metazoa > Chordata > Actinopteri > Perciformes > Gasterosteidae > Pungitius > Pungitius pungitius. The sequence goes on along the minus strand of NC_084902.1, from coordinate 9,899,402 downwards.
ACTTTCAGTTTTATAGAACGTCTAATGTTTTGGACATAGACCAGTGCTACGTTCATCCATCTTGAACATGGCAAAGACTGTGTCAATAGTTAAAAAATATTTCATCTGACCACTGCTACAGTTTAAAACGCTACGTCAAGCAATACAATGGTTTTGATTCAATTGCTCCTAAATAAGACGAGTATTTCCTTAAATGATTGCACCTCAAAAACTACACCAACCCTTCCTCAACTGAGCTTGGCCAAGTTCACGGCGTAAAACGGAAGCAGTAAATAAAGAACAATTAGTTAAGCACAAACCAACTCCATCCAACTGCCCACACCTGTGAATACAGGCTAGTTGAATCGTTATAATCGGTGGTAGTTTTCTGCTGAGCGTAGCCAGCGGTCGCTGTTATTTTTAGAGGGCTGACACAGAAGCAGGCCGTCCATTTACTCTGTGAGCTGGCAACGGAACCATCACACTCTGGGTTGCTTTAAAACTACCAAAATGGGAATGATCTAAACGTAAACACTGCGAAGGTGCGGCAATTACAGAAAGATCCATTACCATTCCAACACTGTGACGCCTGAGAACACAAAAAGGTGAGGAAAAAAAAGCCAAACATCTCATCCTCTTATCATTATAATAACTACAAGACCTATATTAACACATTGAGGCAAAAGGATATATCTGATCGCCTGCTGAGACGTAGAGGGACGTCCCCTTAAATCAAGGCTAAATGAGCGGATTAAACAATAAACTGCTCATCCTTGATTATTCACACAGAACTCTAGAGGTCCTGCAGTAGCAAATCCCAAACTTCTTGATTAAAGAAAGAGTAGCAGGACTTGGAAGGAGAACTGAGGCTAAAGGTGAAGGCCGCTCACCATCTGACGTGACCGATGCGTTGAGCCTGAAGGCCGGCGATGGATCCAGCAACCCGAAGACATGATTGACATTGAAAATTACACAGAGTGAGCTATTAGCAGATAGCAGGCCATATCATAATTCAATCCCTACGCCATCAAAGTACACCAATATCATAATTCAATGCCAAGAACCATTAGCCCCCAGCACACCAATATCATAATTCAATCCTAGGGTCATCTCATCATCCCGTGCAAATATCATAACTCAATACTCAGGCCATTAGGACCCACCAATAGCCTTATTAGAATTCAATACCTGTGGTCAACGATCTAACGGGACACTGATACTGGGGGCATGGGTTGACGAGGGATGAGGTTCGCACACCAGGCCTTATTTAGCCAAGACTCTTTGATAACCATGAGATAAACAACACTAAAATTAGGTAGGGCAACTGGCTCACCAGCAGCTTGGCCACTGACACTGAAGGCCACAGTGTGCCCGCTACAGAAACACACTTCGGCAGGTGTGAGCAGAGCGACGCGTTGACCGGACAAAATGAAGCTCTGCATTAGCTTCAGACTCAGCAGAGCTCTCGGCCAAACTGGTCAAAAGGGGGTTTCGAACCCTGGCTCCCAGCGAGTGACCATCTGCAGTTGGTCTAAATGATCACATCGTGGGACCTTGTGGAAGTGGGACTTCATTTTCGTTTTATGGTCCACTGCCTCGGTTTAGATTTCCATGTTAACATCTTTTTTAGCTCCACAAAAACACTGCAAATCTCATCCAGCGTTGACTTGCTGGGTCATCAGAAATCGGCACCGTAACAAGCAATCAAATGGGTTTTAAAAGCTCAGGTTTCTTCGGCTGCTTTAAGTCAATTCTTCACCAGACTTGTCATTATTCAAAGTTATTCCCACCACACATTTCTTCAGTTTCCTCTTAACTCCCATCGCCATGTGCCGCGTGTGTAAAATGTATCTATGAGTATGGAAAAAATACCGGAAAGAGTAGAGTAATTTATTTAAGAAATTAAATAAATTTCTCTAATGGCGGAGGATTAATAAGCAACAGTTGTCATCAGTTTTTCTCTTAATAACAGGTCATCGGTTCCAGTTTCTTGGTTTGCGCATTTTATTTCTTTGCAAACACAACATCTTTGAATTTGTGACTTTTGGTCTGGCTTTAGATTTTTTTTACTTCATGATGTTCTATAGAACAAAAGAAAAATGAATTATTGAGAAGATTATCTGCAGATTAATCAGTAGCAAAGGAAAAACAATCTTCTGTTGCTGCTCCAACAATTGATAGCTGCAGCCTGAGTTTATTACAGAGTGACCAATAAAAGTTGTTAGTTGTATACCACATACCTATGAAAACCAACACTTATTGACGATTTCATAAAAAGCTGGCATTTTAAACTAGAGCCCCTTGATGAAGGGAAGATGGCTCAATACATGTGGTGGACAAGCAAAACGACAATATTAAAGGAAACAAGAACAGTGTTTTGTATGGGACTAGATGGAAGCCCACTGCAGCTCTGCAGCACCTTCTTACTTTACTGATCAACTATGGACAAGAACGGACTCCTTTTCCTCCGAGCAATGAAAGATTGTTGTTTACTGAAAACCGTAGGCCTAATATTACAAGATGAACAATAGACTCTACGAGATTGCATTGGCCTAGGAGACTCTCTTTCATGTGTGTGTGCTTGATTTTTAATTAAAGTGGGCATTATCCTCACACTTACAAGTGGAAACAGCCAGTATAGTCCTGAGCAGAGTGAGCCTTGAGAGAAGTGTCCCGTCATTGAGGCCCAGGCTCTTTTTCTCTACTGGAATACCGATCAGCAGAATAATGGATGCTTCTGTCATGAGATACGTTGAAACTCTATGATGCCGTAGGTGAGAGAGACTCCGAGTGGGTCTGTAAATAATGCCTGCCACTTGAAAATAGGCCTGTGGAAACGGCCCCTTGTGCTCTTGTTACCGGTTCTTCTGAGAGGGGGGGGGGGGGGGGGGAGGGTTGTCTACGGATTTCTTTCTGCAGAAACCAATAACCGTTGATTACGTGCTCCTCATGGCTTACACCCATAGGAAAAACAATAAAAAAAAGAAGTTCCAGTAGCTCATGCACACCTTAGGGTAAGAGAGGATAAAATGGAGACAGCAAAGAAAGAGGACTGAATATTCTTCCTCTGGATGCCCTACCTCCTGTATCAGAGGGTCCAGATTGCTGCAACGGATTCATTAAATGCAATTTGTCTTTGTATTGTCAGGTATAATACCCTTAATGGAGTAATACATATCAATTACCCAATATTTGCCCATCATTTTTGGGGCCGATTAATAGATATGGCAACTTGAACTTTTGTGGCTTATTAACTTGTAGATTAAAACATATCAACAAAACAAGTTTAAAAGTTATATAAAGTTTAGCAAAGAGGTAGTTGGATGTCCGCAATCAGCCTGTGAAGGAATACTGACAAATGAAACCTGCCTGATTGTCTGTTGTGACAATTTGTTTCATAGTAAACAAAAGACATTAAAGTCACAACAACAAACAGTAGCTCTGTAGTCTTTACGGTGTCAGTTGGTTCAGTTTCTCAGTCATATCTGAGCATATCATATTTGAATGTATTAAAGTATTTTATGTAGTTTATGTATGAATTAAAAACAAAAAATGTTTTTCTTAGGAGTAAAAAAATGGCCTGCATAGCAATTAAATGATAATAAATATTATGACATGAATTATTATGAATTTCTACTCATGTGAAAAGGGAACGTCCTTTCATAGCAACAGTCCTAAATACAGGTGGTCTAGATATAAAGCAGCCTGTTTAATGTTTCAGTGTTGCTGAATCTAAAATTAAAAATTGTGAAAGCAAAAACTGATGCACTATTTTTATTCTTAACAGAACTTACACCTTCAGCTTTTATAAAGAAAACATTTCCCCTTTCACACACCTTTGCCTGCATTAAGATCTCGTGACTCTGGTTGGATAGCCCTATTTTTAGACTCCAGTGAAGTGCTTTTTATCTTTTGGTCAAATATCAGACGACATTGGTCAGAAAATGTATTTTACAATGAAGGGGAAAAAATGCACACTCTGGTATCAACTCAAGGGCAACATGTATTTACTTTTTACGTTGTATTGGGTAAAGTTTGAGAAGTCTAGGCACTCCTAAAATCAGAGGGAGACTGTGACGTCCAATAAATCGCTGAGGAGTTGGGGAGCAGGGGGCCGCCAGTGAGAATCACCCACCGATAAGGTGGATGATGGAAAGGGGGTTTTTTTTCCCCCTCTCCAGAGCTGCACATTCCTCTGAGTCGTATGGAGTGCAGCGTCCGTGAGGAAACACTAGAAGGTCTTAGAAAGTGGGATGACATAGCCCTGACCAAAGTAGACCGGGGGCAGACCAAAGACCTGACATGCACTCGTCCCGTACTCTGACTCATGCTTAGTCTCTCACCACCCACCAACACACAGTGAAACCTCAGTCCCAATGCCAGGTTTTGTCACCGGGCAGAGAAGCAGTTGGCTACAGTAGAAGCATGACGTGATGCCCCTTCCTCTGTGCTCCCCCCCCCAGCCTGTGCAGCAACAGAGGGGTAAAAATATCCCAGCAGTGAGTTCAGACAACCAGCTCATAAATTAACACCAAAACTCCTGCAGACAACAGCGGGCCACTCGCTGAGAGATTTGAACCACTCAGGTTGCCACTGACCACAGCCCTAGGCTCGGGTTACAAAAAAACATTTTTGTAAAATTTACCCATTAGGAGGTGGTGAACAAGAACGAGGTGTAGATCCGTTTCCACCCAAGTCACCATATAGCTGTGTACTAACATTGCAAACTATTTTTCAAAATGGCTCTCGGGTGCTTTGCTCCAGGAAATGTTATGAGGTGAGATGTAGGCTATTAGGCCTAAATTGGGAATTCTGTATGGCAGAAAGGTCTGTTCTTAATTCCCCAGAGCTTACACAGAAAATATAAAAATATAGGCTAGGATTTAGGCTCAGCTATTTGCTCATATCTTTTAAAGGCCTGCCTGTAATGAAGCGCAATCTCTCAAGTAGAAACACAATGTTCCAGCAAACTGCTTGACTGGGTCAAAAAAAAAAAAAAAAGAGAAAAAAAGAAAAGAAAAAAGAAAAAACAACGGGAGAGAAGAGTGATGATCCCCTCTAAAGAAACTGAACTCTGTAATGGACGGACGGGGATTACAGACGTTAAAACCTCCTCCAGCTGTAATTCACTGTCGCCCTGCCATCATCTCTGAATCACTGATCCATTTTGCAAGTGTTCGAGACCTTGCTAAAAGCATCACTGTTGCACCCATTTGTGTTTGTAGTGGGGGGTGTGGGGGGGGGGGTGAGCATGCAGAAAAGACAAGTTAACAGCTCACTGTGCCGTTTCAAAGCATTCTCTGTCCTGTAACAACCACCTAGCTAGTTTCTCACACAGGGATTGGGAGTCACTGATCAAATAGGATTTTAATGAACATCAGCAGTCGGAGCCTGAGGAGTCGACGCTATGATGGCTCAAAGCTACAGACATCTAGGTTGGGTTGGATTTTCATCATCAAACGGAATTCCAAAAAAAGAAAAAAAAAAGACAACATTACTTTGCTTGTGCTTCCCCCAACGAAAGGACCGAATCCTACACTGTCCATTCGATCACAAAGAGAAAGCAAATGAGGAGGCAATTGGCTGACGAGGCCATGCGTGGATCGCGATCATATCATACTAACCCGGCATTATCCTCAGCAAACCGGTTCTTCTGTGAAGGCTTTCCTCTAGGAGCCTCTCAGTGGGAGGGAGAGTAAATAAGATGTCATCAATAATAGACAGTGAATGTTCTGAGCAGTTGTGCGAGCGTGCACACAACACGCACACACACACACACACGCCTCGACTGATTCCTATCCTGCAGACAGGCCTGCCAACCGCCAGGCTTTTTGCACACGCTCAGATTCACTGTCCTGACTAATCGCTTGTGATAGGGGCCTTTGCCATAATTACCCAGGGCCTTATCACAAACTTATGCGCTGCATTTTTCATGTCCTAGCTGCTGGCAGTGCCTTCACTGTCCGTGCTGGCAGTCAATCTACGAAAAAGACCGATCTCAGACAAATTCTCACACACACACACACACACACACACACGCACACACACGCACGCACAACAGTTCAGACGGGGCGAAACGGGTGAAGGGCCAAAGAAGGGGGGGGGGTGGCATTGGAGGGGGAGAGGAAGAAGATGGGGGGGGGGGGCAGGAAGGGGGTGTGAGATAGATTGTGAGCAGAGGAAAGAGAGCAGTTTCAATTTTTTTTTTACTTTTACATAATGCATGAACAAGGGGGGCACGAGAGTAGGAGGACCAAACAGGATCAAATAAATAGGAGAAGTGAAGCCTTGATGATGTGGCATAAGTGCAACACAAAGCCCGCTGGGAAGACTTGTTCACTGTCCTTTTGTCTACCCAGTCATAGGGGCACCATGACCTAAATAAAAGTTTAAATCCCAAGCCTGTGCAATGTACAAAATGATGTATGAACAATCGGGCTAGTCTACATAATGCAATCTTATGTTAATCACGACGTCGACTGGGCTACTAATATTCATAATTTGTCATTTGAAATTCAGCAATGCACGTTAAATGCCACGGGAAAACACAACAGTGCCATTGTCTGCGTGTCTTGTGATAGGTCAAACACGCTCTAATATACACTGGCCATATTCACACACTGAATGGGCCTAATATTTTCCTCATTTCACCCCCTTCACTGTGCAATGGATCTCCTCCGTGCACGCCGAGATTAGTGGCGTGCGTGAGGCTGGGACATTTCTGGAGTTCATCATAATCAGCAAGGTCACGATCTTTCATATTACTACTATCATTTCTTTAATCGCATCGCGTCAACACGCGCTGTCCCGTCCACTTCCACAGACGTGGCAATGTCTGTATAAAAAAAGAAAAAAGAAAGAAAAAAAACCCTCAGTGTATAATTGCAGTAAGGGGAAACCGAGAAAAAAAAACGGCCGAGTTGATCACCCATGATCGCGGACACGACTTCGATATAAAACTGCCCACAAACCGTTAGCCAAAAACGTTGCCAATGTTTTCATCCGCGTTCAACTAAAACTTACTAATTTGACAAATAATAAAAGGCAGAAAAACACGAGCAAAAGCCGCGCTGCGCGTGTCTGAGCTGCCCGTCTCAACGGTCGGTGTCACCACAGCGCCACCGTATAATGAGTCGCACTTATTTTTTCCCCCAAATTATCCAACCTTACAGCGGCTAAGCGTCGGGCTAACTACGGCTACTCGCTCCGGTAAAAGTTGAACAACACGCAATAAAGGCAGCAAACCGAACGCTTTTCGCCGAAGCCCGGCCGTTTTGTTGTTATTTCGGCGCATCCCCGCGGCGTCGCCCCGGCTTGCCCAGTTGCAGTGTCCGATCGATGTTGAATTGAACAAAGAGGATCAATTTCTGATCAGCGAGAGAGCCACTTTCATCAATGTGAGGAAGAGGTCTTGAATTCTCTTCCGAATTACCTACGAGACCACCGCCGGGAAAAAATACAAAACACAGCGGCCGAAGGGGACGAGACGGCCGAAGCGGATAGCGGAATGGCGAGTTGGACGAGGGTTAAACTGACCTGTAGTTGTTGTAAGTCAAAGCGCTTCCAATATTGAAACATCGATCCTGCATTGGCCGCCATCTTGAGACATATTGAAACAGGAATGAGATGCTGATAGAGAGCGCGGGGGTTGGAGTTCAGTGGAGAGGACCGGGCGGCCGGAACACCCGGACCGGATCGCTCCCACTGCCCCACCGGGTAACAGCTGGTGTACGGACCGGAGTCAGCTCACAGCAGTGTTGCCTTAATAACGCCATTATAATTGCTTAAATAGCGTTTTTATCAACATCCAGATTTTACAGGTAAATGACCGAAATGGCATTAAAGAAATCTTCCTATTATTACCTTGAAACACAGGAAATTGTGAGCGCGAGATGAGTCCCCGTAGGATGCTGCAGTTTGTGTGATCTTCATGCTTTATGGAGAGCTGAGATCATACAAAAATAATGCCAGGAGGCTACTTGGAAGCCATATCTAAAAAATAGATAAACAAATCCCACCAGAGCATCCAGGAGCAATGTGTCCTCTGAGCTGTGTGCAGTTGTTCGAGGAGATAATTCAGAACAACATGTAATCCCTGCTCCTCAAAAGATCAGCATTACAAATAAAACAGCCATTGTTAGAAATAATTTTATCCATGTCCCTACTTGGATTCTGTCATAAGCTTGATCCAAAGCTCCTCATTGAAAAGGCTCATTCACACCTATCAAGTATGTGTTACAGCTGCATAATTACTCTTTTTTTAAACAGAAAAACTTTTTAATTTTATTTATGTTTGTGTTTTGCATTTGTTTCTGTTGCATAGTCCCAATGAAAGCCTTCTATTAAGGATGTATCTAAAAGGCAATGCCCGTGAAAAAACACAACAAAATCTAAATGTAATATAAAACAAAACATTCAATTCTAATTACTCTAATTAACCACACATCGAGTTTCACATTGTATCCATGTTATTCCTTGTAAACTCGGGGCACACAACTTAGCATTTAGGACAAAGCAGGGTTGCTGAGAACCGGCTGAACTTGGCAATTTAAGAATGAGTAAAATATGGAGTGGACTTATGTCCAAGTTCATGCTCTTCTCAATTCAACATAATAGGAATAAGAAAATGAGCTTGCCATCCTCCTTGAAGGCACTCTTTTGCTACACATGTATTAATCAGATTAGTTAATCAAATAAGATTGTTGCGTTGTTAATCCAGGCAAGTCCTTGCCACAGCAGGGCCGCCCAGTGGTTACACTGTCAGTATGCATACATCTCTGTTGTAGAAGTGACCTTGAGCAACACACTGATCCCTGGCTGCTCCCGAGGCGTCACCACTGCTGACCATGTCCTCTGACCCCCCGCAGCTTGTGGATATACAAAGAATTTCTAATTACACTGTATGTCTGCATGGAGTGCCCTAAATTCCTGCGTCAAACTGTGCCTTTTGTGCACCTTCAAACCAAACCACGCCTCAGCTGCAGCCTCCAGTTTTTTCTGCAAACTGGAGCCGAGCCGCTCAAGTTTATCAGGGCGACACATCTGTTTTGCACGTTGTTTTCATTTTCAGCATTTTGTGGGTTCTGAAATGTGACTTGTCGAATGTAATGCGAGGCCTTGGCTGTGTGGAAAGATCAACGCCCGCATTCACACTGGAGTCTTTTTTTCTTTAATGTTTAAAGGGTACAGCCTTTTAGAATAAATATTTTATGCCGTTTATTGTTTCTCAACAATCATTTTCATTTCTTCACAGTCATTGCACTTTAATTGCGTTCACTATAAATAACACAAGAATTTGCCATGGATAATAACGGCTCTTTCACTGCACTTGTGTGAATACAAAGGTGGGCATTTTTGTGCTTTAAATGAGCTGGATTTTCAGGTCATTACTTGGTTTGATTTGAAGCTGCTTGTGTCTCCTTCCTTCAGCAGTATGAATGGTGCTCAGTGCTCAACTGATGTATTGCCTCAGTAGCTTTGCTTTATTTTATACTTCATTTATTGACATGCTCCAGGGTATTTAGACTCTGGCCATGACAGTCAAATGCCTTTAATAAAAAAATACTGATTATCACATAAAGCCCACAGAAAGAGTTGCTTTAAAAGAATGACTAAGAAAAGAAAATAGCAGCATGATTTGTGTCCATGTCAATTACTGTACTATCACTTTTTCATGATTCTCCCTTAAAAACATATAATCAACTGGTGTCCTCTATGACATACATCGTGAATAGTCTTTAGACCAAATAGTGCATAAGAACCGATGAATCCTGTATTAAATCCTCCCCCCTCTCCTTTCCGCCATGTTAATCAGTGCTTCCTTGGCTTTGCCAACACGACTTGTGATGCTACCTATCATTAAGCCAAACCAGAAATACAGGTCTGAGATAATCCCCACGGGCTTAGTAGCATAGCAGTGTGTCCATTATTTGTATAGACTTACCCTACTGTCACACAAAGAAAATACACAACTAAGAGGAACAAAATGTTTTTTGGGGGACTGATAGTACTTTGAAATGAAAAATTAACTCCGAAATCATTGACTTTGGGTTGAGACCTAGTTTTAAATGTCTGTTTAACAATGTTGACTTTATAACACATGTCAACTTCATTCACTGTATAAAACAATGATAAATGTTTTGAATACTGGAAGGTGAAAAGTCTATTTGTGTTATTTTCTTTGTGTCATTCACACAAAAGGGCCTTAGACGGCAAGAATATAACTCCTTCCATTAATATTTAACTGCAAACAAATAAATCATCCATACTTTTGAGAACAGTTTTCATAATCTTCCAACCAAAATAAATGATCAGAAATTGTAGGCTATTCAGAATTCTTTTAAAATTGAAAAACCTAAAATGAACTTCTATGTTCAAGGACGAAGCTTTTCCTCTTCAGGCATTAGTTTTACAAATAGAGTGACCTGAGATCTTTGACTTTTGGTCAAATCGTGCTTCACACTGGACGACCGGTTAAGTCACCATTTCTTTTTGTAAAATGAGCCATGTACAGACTACTGCTACAAATCGGTTGATTCTGTACTTCCAGGCGTCTCTTCTCAAAATCTCAGAATTTCAGCAGAGGATCTCCACAAGGATTTGACAGAAGCTTTACTAGGCTCTGGATTACTTTGAAGCAGTAGGGGGTTAGTTGAAACAACTAAGTGTCTTGAGTTATCAATCCACCTACAAATTATCATATTCCTGCTACAGAGGCTCGTGCTCGTCTGGCACGAATGACTTGAGAGGGTTTTTTTTCCCCCCTAGCTTGTCTTTTTATTACATTTTATGTGAAAATTGGAGAGGAGAAGAAAAAAGAGCATAAATTGTTCTTGACAAGGACAGCCCGAGAAACATGTTGACGCCCACAGATTTAGCCTCTGAAAAGCCTCATCAGTTCATGTATGTTTGGTTAAAGTTCAAACATAGAGATGCAAAAGATGTAAACACATTTTTTGTGTCGGGGCCATTATACAATGAGATCTTATACTGTCGACAGGGCTACAGGCCAGAAAATAAAATTGCCATTCTGTCCTTTGGCTTTCCACATTTCTCTGTTTGTGTCCCTCCTCCTCCTGCTCATTGACTCTGCCTGCAAGGTGCTTTTAGCGGGCCTTGTGTGGCCGGGTTAGAGATGGATGCGTGGCCCCTGGGAGCTGCAGGCAGAGAGCAACACTGATCATGTCAGACAGGCTGGGGAGGCTGCATAAGATCATCATCACCCAGCAGTGGAGTGAATCGCCGCAGTGGCACTTTCACACAACCTCTGACCTCTGGGGTAACCTCTGAGGTCACAATCAAGGTCAGGGGTCAGCAAGGGCCTCTGTGATCAGTGAGCTCGCAGGCCTCCTGCCGACTGCTCCTCTCCGTTCTTTCCTCTCTCTCTTTCCCTCTACTTCTATCTGTTTGCTTATCGCTCACACTCCCTTTTCCTCGGCCGGTACCAATTGAGACATCCCGTCCCCTGGGACTGCAGAAAGGAAAGCAAGAGAAAATCAATAGGCAAGATGAGCAAAGACCTGGGGGTCCCATCAAAAGATGCTTCAATCTGAGCTGGTATGATTTACACAACCACATACCAATACACTGTGTTAGTGCCTCTGACAAACAGGAAGGAGGCAGTCAACAAAAGCTTGGAAATGTACAATGCTAGTTTAAGCCTCCAGAACATGTTGAGTTTTTTGGGCCAATAATACCACATAAAGGTGCAACGGCAAATGAAAGAGCTTGAGGACAAAATAAGGTCTTTTCTAGCAGGAGAGATGTGGAAAGAAATGGAGCACATAAAAGCCAGGCGTTGTGCATGACGCTGCCTATAATTTGAGCTGAACAAAATGTCTCCATATCACCAATCAGTGCAACTTTAATTATAGCACGTTTCCAGCAACATCTGCTTGTTTTTGTGCTGACTAAAAAACGGATTAGAATAAACAAAACTAAAAGGAAGACAAACAAAACTCAGGCCTATGTGTCATTTCCTGACCTCAGCCACCTCTGCAATTTCTGTGGAAAGGCATACATGTGTGTATAACTTATGAGATTGCTGCGTTTCTTCCCAACACAGGATAACCCCAGGCAGGACATTAAATGATCGGCTGAAAATAGAACTGTTCAGATGAAAGGGAGGATAAATAATGCAGGAAGAATACAAAACCTCTTATGGGGATAACTAGTCACACACATATGCACGAACACAAACACACACACACACACACAAAAAAAAAAAAGTGTTTTTCCTCCACGGTGAAGAAAAGTGAATGGATGGAACAGGAAGGAGGAGGACCCAGTGGAGACACACATGCTTTTTGCTTCATCTCCTCCCCTCCTTGTCTGCCATTTTTTTCCACTCACACTCAGACTTCATGACATGCTGTGTAGTCTGTGGGGAGGAATAATGTTGTCCCGGCCACGCCGTGTCTTTCCTGCCCACCAGAGATCAGACACAACACACAGTGCAGGATTTCCAACCCCGCCGCCTCATCATTTTTTCATGAGTTTTGATCAAAATGCATTCACATGACAACAACCTGGACAGTTGATCCCTATTCACAGAGAGGAACGGGATATTGTCTAAGGACGTGTACATTTCTTCGTTCTTGTACTTGTTTAGGTTATCAACAAATTAAAAATGTGAGTCATTTATTTGGTTTCCTGCTGGCCGGGTGTTGCAATGGTGGGTCATATCTAATAAATAAAACATCCAAGACAAAAATTTTCAAAGGCTTGCTGCTGCCTGCCTAATTTCTAGCTGAAAGGTTTATTCATCCGAAAATTCAGAAAAATTAAACATGCATACAAAAAAAAAAAAATCCCGATGGCAGGACACAACACAGGCTGCAGTGTGGCATTGTGCTTGTGTAGGGAGACACCTAGTGGTGGAAGATACGCATAACGTGTGAATCCGGAGGGACCTCTGGTTTACTATCTGGAGTAGTACAAACTGATTAATGCGATATGGGGGGATTATTCACTAATTACTCTAATGTATTTTTCCCTCTAACAGGAGGGTCCAGTGGTGTATATTCCACTATCTATATCTCCACCTTAAACTATATGCTTTTATACAAAAAAAGGTGATTTACAAGCTCAATGAAAATGTGCCTTGTGCTTCAAAAACCTCTGCTTACTTCATCAGCCGGATGCCGCGCCCTGCTGTTTACCCAACCTGGAAAGGTCCGGGAGGCAGACCGACCGTCATCAGGCCGATACAAAAGCCTCATTCACCGGTAACAAGAACCCGGGCCAACGCTGCCACGTCGAAACGTGTGAGTTTGCGCCACTGGTGCAACAGTTTGTATATTACACAGTTTGGACCACTGGGGAAGATGAGGACATGCTCTTCCGGCAACCATGTAGTTGCTGTTAGTGGCTGCAGTGTCACTTGACACTTGATACAATGACGGGTACAGGACACTAAGACAATGGCTTCATGTCCTCCAGCTACATCACCACAGGAGTCAAAGTACAAGTTAGGTGCGAGTCTGCTGGACTACGTTCTGGCCAAACTGATTCAGTGGAGGTTTTTGGACTTTGGGAGGGAGGGAGGAGTGAAGGGCGTCGATGGGAGCAGCGGGCCGCTCCACAGCCGCAGCTCCCCGGGCCGACAGGCGCTCGGGCACGTCCCGCCGGCGCAAAGGTTGCGTGGGCCAAGTTGTTCTCAAAGGGACCTGTTCCTACGTGAGCGTGGCCACCGTGGGTTTCCTGCTCCTCCTGGGAGTCTGCCTGCTCTACTTACCGGAACCGCTCGCCCTACAACCGTCCGTCACCGAGGACGACGGCGAGGTGACGCTCCTGATATGGAGGCAGCCCTTCGGTCGGTACCACACGCTTCCGGACTGCTTTGAGCGCTTCGGGGTCGGCGGGTGCACGCTCACCTACGAAGGGAGCGCGTACCCGCGGGCTGACGCCGTGATCATTCACCACCGGGACGTCGCCACCGGCGCCGATGCCCAGCTGCCACCGGAGCCGCGGCCACTTGCACAAAAGTGGATATGGATGAACTACGAGTCCCCCACGCACACGCCTAGGCTGTGGCAATTTGAGGACGTGTTTAACCTCACACTGAGCTACCGCACGGACTCCGATATCTTCCTGCCGTACGGATATCTAGTACCCGGGAAAGGCGGAACCAAGCGCTTTGCGCAGCCGCTCCGCGCAGCCTCGCTCTCGCGCCTCATCCGGCCGCGCCTCCTGGCCTGGGTCATCAGCAACTGGTCGGAGTCGCAGGCGCGCGTGTCCTTCTACTACCAGCTCCGCCGGTACGTACAGGTGGATGTGTTCGGGCGCTCGGGCCAGCCGGTACCGGAGGACGGCGTCGGGGGCAGCGTGGTGCGGCTGGTCGGGCGGTACCAGTTCTACCTGGCGCTGGAGAACTCGCAGCACACCGACTACATCACGGAGAAGCTGTGGAACGCGGTGCGGGCAGGTGCCGTCCCGGTGGTCCTGGGTCCATCCAGGCAGAACTACGAGCGCTTCCTGCCCCCCGAGGCCTTCATCCACGTGGACGACTTCGCCACAGTGCGAGAGCTGGCTCGGTACCTGCTGATGCTGAGGCGCGACCCGGCCCGCCTGAGGAAGCACCTGGACTGGAGAGAGGCCTACAGTGTGTACCAGCCCAGCTTCTGGTCTGACCACTACTGTGCGGCCTGCAGGGCGGTGAGGAGGACCAGAGGCGGGACCGATGTGGTCAAAGACTTGACAGGGTGGTTTCACAATAAACAGCCCAAGCATCTCACTCATTAACTCAAGTGCTCACCTGACAACCAGCAGCCACAACTAAGCTTCAGACACACGGTTGTTTGTGAGACTGATAATTCCATTCATTTTATATCACTTTATTTAAATAGCTACGTGGTCCTTGAGAATCATAGGCAGATTTTTTTCCTTCTTCTATTGAGTAAAGCTCATGTGGACTTTAATCTCATCTTCAGCTGTGATCTTTGCATTAATTGTTCACACAAGTTAACTTTTACCTTCCGTTTGTCATGGTTTCCACTGATCTACAGTTAGGAAATGAGCTTGAAAATACAAGACTTTCTTTAGATGTTGCATCATGGTAAACTATTTTTATATTCATCAATTAACCCACATTTAAAAATTCTCACGTTCAACTTCAGTATGTTGACCAATAACATGACCATTTGAGGGCTCGAAAGGTAGACTAATACCCATTGTTTTGAAAAGAGGAAGTCATTAACATAATTTTCAATAGATGATTATAATACAAAGTCATCTGGTTGAGGTAATAAATGCATTGAGATGTGTGTGAACATATTTTCACAGGATCTCTGTCGCGTACCTTGTCTTTTCAGTGCAGTTCACACCTCTGGCCCAACCTGTTAAAACGTATTAACACACATATCCTTTACATGTTTTATTAAACACTGCTGCTTACACTGCCATGCTTGTAGTGTTTTTGCTGTCCCTTATACATTCATATGAGTCCACAGCAAACAGGGAGAACAAGGTGGGGAGTGAAAGAGGAGGTACGCTTCAGGAAGCTGTGATGTGGATCATATCAATTTTCACCTCCGAGTTAGTGGCCTGACACAGAATTAACACTTTACAGTGTCAAAAAAGACATTTCCTGCAGGCACAAGGGCAATGAACACTGTTGCTCCTCATGATGAGCTGATGCCTCAGCAGCTGTTGGAACCGCTGACGTCCATCAGCAATAATGCTTTCAGACGGACAGAACAGCCAGACCACTCATTCTGTCACAATCCCATTCATGTGCACGAGGGAGTTACAAGCATATCGAGTTACTGAGAGAGTGAAATCACTCTTTATACTCTGGAATATAGATCCACTATACATGTCCTGAAGCTTCTTTGACATGTCCTCTTTCAAAGTTAAGTACCTTTTTTTTACCGTGGGAAGCACACACAGCATATTGTCCATTGTCTGGACTGAAACAGGTGGTGGACAGTGGACCTAGTAGTAAATAAAGAAAAGAGGGCTCCTCTTATTGGTGCTTAAGAGCTCATTTGACCACAAAGAATATCCACATGATAGTAAGAGGCTGCACAGTATAGCGTGTGTATACATCTCATTGACCCGCTACTATTGCTTGTATTTTAACAACACTTCTGGTTCATTCATCAATTGATACGTCGTCGTTTTTATCTTTATCTAGTTAGTGTTTCAGAAATTTGGAACTCTATTAGATTTTCTCACCTAAATGTTAATTAGATTTACATATTTGAAATTCCATTTTGTCTTTGTCAATTATCAGTTTTATATTTGCAGTTCTCACGCACAGTGCTAAACATTAAGTTAAATGAGCGTATAATTGTTAATGAAATAGATTAAATGTTTAATTTTAAACACAATAAACTGTAATCTTGGTGTGTGTGAGAAATTTAGAAATTTTCTGTACTATATCTCAGCATATAATTTGAGACTCAGTTTGAAAAGTCATTGCACCATGAACCATCTCTGAAAAGTTTTTACTCACAGCTCCACCTCCGTGTTTGTGTTTTGTCTTGAGCTAAACCCGAGTGTGTGATTCTCTTCACAAGCTGCACAGACACCACAGAAATGACTTCATGGCTTGTGATGCCTCTCACAGGAATTTATCAATCAGATAACTATGAATTACTTTGCACAATAGGTCTGCAAAAAACACGTAAATCACTACCAAAAATTCTAGGATGCAGATAACGGATATCTTGGTCAGTGAAATAAAGATCAGTTAATTCAAAGTCATAGAGATGGGAAAAGTCATTTTTCTTTCCTGTGGCTCTTATGCTGGATGAAATATCACCTCGTGTCACGGGCTGATAAGTTTACAGAGGATGAAGTAAGTTGTTGCTTGGCAACAAGGTGAAATATTGGACGTATCAATGAGATAGTGATTCAAAGGCACCAGCGGTGGCGAAACCGCTGAACAAGTTGAAGGTGAGAGCTGATGAATACCCAGAATCTTAGGCAATTTAATTTGATTTAAACCCCTTAACTACCAGCTACAGCTTATTACAAAGATCCTTCGCAGCTCTCTTCCAGACCCCCTCCGTAGAAACAGTGCCATTCATAACCTACATGGCCCCTGGCGAGAGACACACTAATCTCATTTATACTGCAGCAGATGTTTCTCTTAAAAACATCCGCTGACTGAGACCGAGGAAAGAAAAGTCTTCCTCTCGTTCTCTCAAGGGATCAAAGAGACCCGTCTAATCACTATGAAATCTGTGACATTTATACTAGTTTGAAGAGACATATTGACTTAGAGCAGGCCTACAACGTTATAAAACCTGAACACTCCCCCGTCTCCGTCCCTCCCACAGCCTACACATATTTTATAATGAAACTTCCATGCTCTGTACATCAACGGGCCCGCACAGAGAGGGGGATGCATATGAAACAACAAAAACCCACAGACAAATAAACAGTGCAGTGTTCCCATGGCAGCGGGGCGCAGTAATCTGACGGCTGGTTTCCCATGGCTGTGTCTCACTGCCCCATAGACCTCCGCTCTGTCTCACTGATGGCTCCTGTGATTGCAATCATCCATCTTACTGTCAAAGGCAAAAAAAAAGAGGGCAAGAAAGGGGAAATCACACACACCATCTCTCTCTCTCTCTCTCTCTTTCTCTCTCTCTCTCTCTCTTGTGTCCAGTAAACAAGCCACCCCACTGTGAGCAGTGCCAACACATGTGCGTGTTTGTATGTATGTTTGCGTGTGATTGTGTGTGTGTGCTCATGCTTGTGCGATCTGCAGAGCGAACATGTGTGGGTGTACGTCTTTGGTTTGCCTGTGCCTACCCATTATGCTGCATGATCAGTCACTGGAGTGTACACGGGGGAGCCGTGGACACGTCTGATCTTGCAGCTGATCAAAAGCACCAGAGACTTGTTCCCTTGTGGCCGTGCGAGCGGGCCTCATATCAGCATGTCTCTGTTCAGTAGACAGGAAAAACAAGAGGGGAGAGACAGGGGAGGAGGAGGGGGAGGGGGAGGGGGGGGTTGGTGGTAAGACAGAAACAGGCAGGCAAAGCACAGATGAAAGGGTGCGTAAAGAGGCCGGAGTGGATTATTTGACAATGATACATAACCACACTTATCTCCCTGTTCTGATGAACTAATTGAAATGGCAAAAGCCAGCTCTGTATTCGTCTGTACATGTAATATCACGTGGGATCCCTCTCTCTCCGCAAACCCGACAGCTCACATCATCACAAGACAGATAAAAAAAGAGAAGTGCAAAGAAAAAACGTTACCTGTTTGCTCGCAGGTAAATTGCACATGTTGATAAACTTCCCTGTGGATGTCACTGGTAACCTTGACGACAGAAACTAGGGGAGAGGACAGAGACCAAGAGGGAAAGGAGGACAAGAAGAGTCAGAAGCTCCTGCCTGTAAATGGTCTCCCCACGCTGTGAGGATGTGGTGAACATTGTAGATGTAATTATGTGCAGCAAGGAGGTGACTTGGAAATCAATCCCTTTGTTGCTGTGACTTTAATCTCACATCAATAATTATAACAGATAAATATCTGCTTTAAGACACCCAAAACAGCATCTAACAAGGTAGACGCTATAACATTTGATAATTGGTCTGAAAAACAACAGATGCAGATACTTTCAGGTAATAATGGCTGAGGTAAAAGTTTCACATTCTGGTTTGCTTTCTCGCTTGGATTGCGAATCAATAACCCTCTCATGTGTCTTTGGTTGCAGTGACAGATGGTAAGTTTAACTTTGCACACATACGGGAAACGGGGAAACAGCTGAGAGAGAAAAAAAAAAATGTTCATCGTGCTGAGTGAACAGAAAAAAATCTGCTCTGTATTCTGATCCCTGGAAATCAGGGGGAAGCTGTCACATACTGGAGAGCTGGAGATGTCCTGTCTGTCTCGTTCAAACATGATGGCAACTCAGGCACAATTGTCTGATTGTCTCCTTCTTCACTGGGAGCCAGTCTGGATGGATTTCAGATGCATCATCTTATTTCCATGAAGCACACTGGTTCAAGTGATCCTGTGGCTGAGGCTTCATGTCTGAACAACTGTATGATCCTGAAGTGCAAAATATCAAAAAACAATAAAATCTATATTACTTAAAGACAAGCGTAGCTCACAATATCTCAAATCCAAACTAAAATAAAACAGAAGGGACACGTTTGCTTCCAATCAAGAAGTAAATCAAAGCGTCTCATTGGATTTTGAAGTATTTCTTTAATTCACAGAAACAGAGCAGATGTTTCCCCCCTCAAAATAATACATACAAAATATATAATAATGTAATAGTGTTCAAAATGTTAATAAACAAGCGGAACCAGACACCCACTAACCTTCCTTAAAACATTGTTTAATTGGCTCACTAGTGTTAATGTTGTATTTTATTTAGATGTGACTTTTTCCATCTAATTCGTTGACAGTCTTAACACCTGGTTACCTGGCAACTACACTCAGCAAATAAATAGTCGAGAACACAGATTATTGTTCAGAAGCGTGTTGTGTTTAGTGTTTATACAGATGATATCTGATATTCCTTGGTGAGCTTCAGGGTGCTGGTAGTTTGACTATTGTTTACCCTTTGTTTCCAGTCTTTGTGCTCACATGCTACTCGGCTCTGGATTCATGTTGCATACATACAGGAAAGTGGTTCAATCTTTCCACCCAACTTTTCATCAAGATAACAAATGAGCTAAGCTCCCAAATTCCTCGAAGATGAACCTTGTAATGGAGATAACGGGAACGGTCCAAGCTTTGTTCAGAGACCAACACATCTCTCGCTCAGAGACATATTGTACAATAATCACATCAGCTTGGAGACAAAGCTCAGAGGCAGTTTATGAAGAAGTCAACGTAATCCTGTTTGGGGCTCCATCAGCCGAGCGCATAAAGGTGCACTGGAGCTGTGCAGGGTTCGCCATTTCCGGGCCAAAAACTTAACTGCTTAAGCCTCTCCTCTTTCCAGATGTGCTCTCCCCAGATGCTATTTTACCAAACTTTATTTTAAGCAGATATTCTTGGCAGCCGGTCATGTTTTACCTCAGTTTTAACAAGGCCGATCAAGCAGAGACCGAAAGAGGAGCAAAGAAGAAACACGGTCGACAGGCCAACACGAGATGAACCCGGAGGTCGATACAAGAATGTGTTTGACACAAATGTTATATTTGGGGTCCAGCTCTTGGGAACTCACATTGCAGACCTTTGCAACGTCAGCCAAGGAGACTGACGTAGTTACTGGGCAGTCTGTTATCTGAGGAATGAATGATGCCAAAGCCCTCATAACATTTTAGGATATTACATTTTATGGTAAAATATTATACAAGGTTATGTAGACTAAAAGCACACAGCTAGACTCGATAAAGCCTCTCATATGGATAAAAAGCTCAACATCTCTTTGTTTACACCTATTAAAAGGCAATAATAGGCCATACAATAAAAGATATGATGAGAAACATGATATAAACAAAAAGGTGTTTGTCCAGTCAGGCAAAATTTGCCACATCCGTCACAATCAAACACATAAATACGACATTAGGCTAATGTCCCCTTAAAGGGGAGCTTGTCTTTGTCTCTCCCCCATTACTGGAGCTTGAAGAATGTTTTGAACGGGTTGAAGGCGCTTGGTCTTTATGGAAGAGAAAGACAGGGGGTCCGAAATGCTGCCAAATCCAGACCCTTCAGTGGTCTCTGTGTAAGACAGAAAAGACAGAAAAAAAACACATTCTTCTTCAAATCCGGCTGTATAGAAATAATTGGACATTTGCAGAAGTACACCAAAGTTTTCCGCAGAGTTAGATGAGTCAACTAATACCACTCAGATGTCACATCCTCGAAGCTACAGCCAGCAAACTGGAGATAAGAGGAAACAGTTAACCCGGCTCTCTGTCTAAAAGTAACAAAATCCTCCTACCAGCAACTTTATGTCTCTACTTAACACAATAAATCTTGTGTGATCGATCCGTTGGAAAAAATAACGAGTAAAAGCAACATTTATGTGGCAAACTACATCTTGCCGGGGAGTGGTGACCTCCCAGTTGCCTGGCAACTGCTCAGAGCTAAGAAATAGTCCATCACACAACCTACAAAACAAACGCCAGGTTTGTCATTCATACGCTTAGATTGAACAACTCCACATCCGATCTTAGTAGATCAGGCTAGCTGTTTCTGTAAGCTAAGCTAGCCATGGCCATAGCTGCTGGCTGTAGCCTTAAACCTGAGCGTGGCATCAATGTTCTCATCTACTTCTTTGCCACGAAACGATTGAGCATACTTTCCCAAGATGAGACCTGAATAAACATTTTCCTCAATCCATGTTTTCCTGCTCACCATGAACGCCGATCATGT
Organism: Pungitius pungitius; assembly: GCF_949316345.1. Classification (NCBI taxonomy): domain Eukaryota; kingdom Metazoa; phylum Chordata; class Actinopteri; order Perciformes; family Gasterosteidae; genus Pungitius; species Pungitius pungitius. The sequence goes on along the minus strand of NC_084902.1, from coordinate 9,878,126 downwards.
GTTCCAGGATCAGGACCCTCTCGGCCAGGATCTTCAGGGCCTCCCTGAGCTGCTGCACAGCCTCACCCTGGATAACACCACCAGAGTTTCGGACAATATTTCAGATGAGTATAGAAAGAGAAAACAGATGGACGTCTCCTACCTCAATCAAGCCTTCTCCTGGCTCTCCTTTTGGCCCGGATGCTCCCTGTAAAAAAAAAACAGAGTGGAATAATCTGTGTGTAGAAATTTGCGGGATGCAAGGACCTCATACTTACAGGTAGGCCCCGTTCGCCCGCTACACCTGGTGTGCCCTGGTAGAAAAAGAACAGAGAGAAACAATTAGGACTGCGGCTCGCTCACACATTTCCCCGGCCTGCATTCTATGTCCCTCTGTGCTAATCCACCTCTTCAGCAGATCTCCAATCTTAAATCTCGATAGAGAGGAAGGGGATCAAGTTTAAAGACCCGGGGCCCTCTAGAGAAGCGGATAAAAGAGGGAACCCGACATGGCAGCCCTGATTAGCGAGGCCCGGCCTTGGACGGGAAGGGGAGGCCGAGAGAAGAGGATTAGTCACAGCTCGGAGTGAGTCTTTGAAGAAAAGCTTGTTCGCCTTTAATGTATTGGAGATTGCATTGCAGCTGAGACCATTTACAAAACATAGGACCAAAACTTTTTGGATGGTTTGTCAAACTAAAACACGTTCAGCCGACCTGCAAATCTAATAACACAAGACTCACCCTCTCTCCCGGATCTCCTTTGCGCCCGGGATCTCCAGGCGTGCCTCGGACGCCCTCCTCGCCCTTATGTTGTCAGAACAGATAGGTGTGTATTAAAAATTGCCAGTCATACATTCATATTGTTTATTCCTCAACAGATTCAGATACTCACATCTCGCCCTGGCAGGCCTGGTAATCCTGCGGGTCCTCTCAGTCCTGGAGGCCGTGCAGCGACATTCACAAAAACACGTGAAGAAGATCAGTGTCAAAAGTGTCACTGTTGTGAGATGTCTGCATTAAGTCCAGTACATTTAACACAGCTTCATTTAGTTTAATTGTAAGCTGCTTGGAGATAAATTTGTCAGGTTTTGCTAAATAAACAGTGAACCCCAGTGATTTCTTTACTTAATTTAAGTGGCTGTAACAATGTTTTTGCACAACAAAGTCACGTATTTATCTGCTTGTAACAGTGTTTTATTTAAAGATGCAAGGCACAGTTCAATTCATACAATTACCTCTTTGTTGCTATACACATTAATACCTGATCGAAATTATTGTCATTGTAACCAAAGAAGTCTTCTGCTGTATTCTCATATACATTAGCTTGTCAATATTGTCCTTTGGGGTTAAGGACACATTAAAACTAGTTTAACACTGAAGTCTTTATCTCCACAGACAAAGCCGATAGCATGAAGTAGATTGATTGAATATCAATATTGTGAACAGTTTCCTGGCAGATGTAGAAATAGGAATAGAAAGCGTGCAAAACCAAATGTTGTCACTCATGGATATAAGATCAGCCTCAGCTGCGGTTACAGATTTATTTTGTATCGATGTATATTTCCTGGCCATGACTGTTACCTCGCGGGTGGGATCCTTCAGACACCCAAGGGTCACAGGTCAAACTAAAGAGTTTCACCAACAGGATTAAATCCAGCGCGACAGTGATCGACAGGAACAGCTGGTAGATCTAAAGGAGCAGTAAAGCCACGGACATGATCTAGGTTGTGGAAGTTGTGCCTTGTTCTCAGCATGTAGGACGTTTTAAAGTGTGCTACCAGGTGTACGTTTAGTTTTCAACCACACCACACTTCCTCTCCACTTGAGCATATGCTGAGGGTCAGTCCCCCCCTCCTCCCCCCCCCGTGTTGAGACAGCGTTGTTACATTATGGCTGCAGCCCACAGAACGGGTCTAAGAAGGAGCAGATTTCCCTCTGGAACTAATTTTCTAATGTTACAGTCTTCTCGAGCCTGGCTGCCTCCCCGAGAAACTCCACATGAGTGGCAGACAATCTCCTCCTCCGTTCACAGCTAGCCCAGATTTTGGCTCTGGGCCGCGGCCTGTTCCCCCAAACGCAGACTGTTGTGCCGACAGCTAACAAATTAGGCCTGATTTACAGCCAGTTGGCCCCCCCTCGGCTTAGACAGTCCCACAGACCCAAATCGACATAGTTCCAGACCCGCAAACACAGTTCTGGGCTCGGGGAGGCAGACGCAGCCAAAGGCCTAATCGGAGCCAGGAGTCTCCATGAGGTAATGATTATAGCGCGGACTTCTGCTGCCTCCCTGTGGTGGGACCGAGGTTTGAAACGTGAGCGTTAGAACATTTGTTGTTTAATGGATATGACAAGTTAAAATTTCAAATGAGAAATCAATCATTTTCATCTTCAACACTGTATGTATTTCTGAGATGTAGACAGTGGAGGCAAAGCGGTATTAAAGTGAATGAAAAATGTCTTAATTTATACTTTCCCATTCATTTTGTCTTTAAAAAAAAAAAAAAACCTGAGCTGGTTCCGTGCAAATGATTTAGCTCACATTTGGTATTTGGCTCCATTGTCAGGGATGGTGTTAACTGGGGGTGCTGTAAACAGTGGCTCAGAGGAAGCAACACACACGGAAAGTATTAAACCAAATCTAAACCAGGTGTTGACAGCAGAGGAACAATACTCTCTCCATTATGCTGAAAGCTACAGACACGTATTGCTCACTTAAACACTTGGTTAAAACTACAATGTGCTCTGTGCGTCCACCTGTGCCCCTTTTTAAAACGATGTCCATACATGCCAACCCATCTGGCCTGGGTTTGTGTTCTGCCTGACACAGTGATTGCAAAGACAACAGAGTGAATAGAAAGCACGAGATAAACGTGAGTGTTTCAAAGCACATGATTCATCAAAATAGACCTGTGGTTTTGGCATCAACTCGGACCGAACCAAAAAACTGAATGCATGAATGGTTTTACAATTGTTTTTGTGTCAGAATTCCACCATGTGTGTAGGATCAACTTCTATTATGTTCTTATTCAAGGCCTTCTGGGAAAAGTCCACCCAAAGTTACTGTAAATGAGGGAATTGGAGTCTAAAATAGTCTGCTAACCTTGATTGTGAAAAACGTCACCGCGCTCTTGTACAGGAGAGGAGCCCGGTCCCGGAGGACCCGGTTGGCCAGGTGGGCCGGGGAGTCCTATTTCTCCTGCTAGACCCCTGTCCCCCTTTGGACCTGAGCACCAAGGCACAACACAAAACACAATCAATCAATCATGTTGAATCAGGGAAATGGATCAGACAGGTATTTTACCGGTGGGTCCTGGGAGGCCTTCTCTTCCAGCCGGACCCGGAGGTCCAGCAGAACCTGGAAGTCCTGGTGGTCCCATCGGCCCTGGAGGACCAAAAAAACAGAGACAGTCAGACAACAAGAGGAAAGCTCATAAAAAAATAAACTTTAGGTGTGGGGTTCGAAAGAAGACAAAAAAAGGCACTATTGACTTGAATGTTTGAAAATGTGTTTTTTTTAGAGTCAAGATATCTCAGCCTCATTTCATTAATCGGGGACCACTTTCACATCTCACCAAAATATTAGTTGCTAAAATAAATAGGAGGAAAATGAATAAAATGTGTAATCTATTTTAGAAAACAACCATCAAGCCACAGCAGCACAAGAAATGAACGTATCAACCCGTTTAATCTGTGTAACTGGGGGCCGGAAAAGACACATTTAGTCTCATAATCGTTGTGTCAAAGTAGCACCACTTTCCAGATAAATCACAGATCCCATATTTCCATCATTTAACATGATGAATGGGTGTAAATCGCCTTATGTGCAGCACTTCATTCCAAAATAGCAGAAAACTATTCCTATAATCCTATCCCAACACATCGACACTGCAATTACCGCAAGAACAATTCAGCTTTGTGCTGTTTTTTCTTGTTTTTTCTTGAAGCCATGAGAACGTTTCTTCAACATCTCCACCCCACGTCTTTTGGAAAGCGCGTCTCTCGTGGTTGATGGTCACCTGGTGGCGGGTGTGATGGCGGTCCAATCGGGGTGGGTTGGGGAGCGACCACCTCGTTGTCCGTTGAGCCTTCTGACAAACTGCCGGCTGTGGGGAGCGACGCGTGTCCCTCTCCTAAAAGCTTCATCTGGAACCACGGGGGAAGAGTTCAGGTGCATTAAAACTCGAGGGTGTACAAAGTCATTTGTGTCCAAATGTTATAATCTCTTCAGATAATTCGTAGGACTGGGGTGATCCTTGTTACCTTTGATTCGATGGCATTTATTCGGCTGTTCATGTCTGTGAAACTGGTGCAGTTCAAGCACTCTGTGAAAAGAAGGAGATGAGGATCAGTTTAGTTTCCTTTACATCCTTGATACTCTTTCTAGCCTTGTCTCCTTCATCCCTTCATTCTGGCAGCATCAGAAACCCAAAAGAACCAATCAAACTGGACGCAGAGATCTAATATGCCTTCCTCTTTGAATCATGTCACTCACTCACGCAATAAAGATTATCAGGCCGCACATGCAAGTCTCTTGGTCTCTGTCATAATCAAACCTGGTTAACACGTGCGTACGTATTGTGTGTATATATATATATATATTGTATATGCCTGATTGAAATTGGTGTTTCTCAGTTACACTTTCCGTATATTCTTTAGTCTGTTTTAAACACTTTTTTTCACACTGCGAAATTAATCCTTTCTAGCTACCACAAAGACCTAAACATTTCTCTCTTGGCTGCAAGTTTGTATCCTGTACTCGAGCTGTGATTTAAAATCCAAAACACATTTTGTGTTTATAGAAAAACACACTATTTGCTCTAAATGTGAGCCTTCCACTGGTCTAAGGCTCATAAGACGTCTGGAATGTCAGCTGTCAGTCCCACAGACAGGACCCACCCACATTGTGGCCATAGCAGGGAAACCCAGAACGAGGAACAACTGGTGCTCATAAATAACTTGCAACAAAAATGACCCGAACGGCTCCGGTTTGCCTTAATCAGAGTCTCTGACCGCGAAACACAGCACGCTAATGGCAGGAGCTTTCTGCTTCACTGAAGTAGGACAGAGGGAACGTCTGTACATTGGGTCTGTATGGATGTGTGTGTGTCTACATGTACATCCAGTCCAGTGGTGTATCAGTCTGCGAGGGTGTGTGTTCTCGCCTTGTTTCAAACACAATCTCCAATCTTGCCCTGGAGCGCAGCAACGAAAGGAAACAACAGCTTCACCCCAAAACACATTCCTTAGGATGTATCAACACAAATAGCGAAAGCCCTTGAGTACAAAATGAGTTTGTTGTGACTGACTGTACTGAGGTTTCTCCAGCGACTACACCAAAGGGCACAAAAGCCGCACACAACACAAGAGCATGATTGAGGGCAATCGTGTGCACCACAACGTGAGAGGAGCGATGAGTTGATAGGCCTCCAGTTGTTCGTCATCAGCCCAGAAGAAGTCTCCACCCTCTGACACACGCGTTCTCTGATATAGAATATAAATACAAATATATTTATATATATATGTATGTCTGTGAGATCCAGCATTGTGATTCAGGCTGAAATATCTCAACAACTATTCAGTGAATTTTGCACAAACTTGTCATAGTTACCAGAGGATGAATCCTGAAGATTTTGGTTCTATATATACTTTTATTGGCGCTTTTATTTGGTTGACATGTGAGTTAATCCATTAAATACCTAAACAATTCTTTCAGGGAAATTGGAGCAGCTATTCATGGTACCCAGAAGATGAATCACCCTGACACACAGGTTCTCCGTGCCTACTATATATCAGCGTGTTAGCATTGTAAATGTTAGCGTACTGATGCTTAAGTTGCGCCTCACAGGACCACTGGCATAGCTGTGCACTCTTAGTCTTCTTTTTGTTTGTACTCACTTAACCTTTCAGCAAACTTCAGAGAACCATTTAAATGTATTTGGAAAGAGTGATTGTGAAAATGTAGCTTTTTTTCACGTGCAATACATCCTGTCTGGTAGCTTTTTCACAATGTGTTTATGCTTTGTGAGGCTACGCTACGTTCACTGGTAATGAGCTAACATGGTTGATCCTCAAGTGCCAGAAATAAAACCAGCCTTCACACGATATTTCATACAAACACACAACAAGAAAACACCATAACTGAGTCACTCTACCAAAAATATGAAACAGAGCAAAACAACTGTGTTTTCCTTTCTTTTTGTCTTGGTTTTGGGTAGCGGACGGGATTCCTGAGTCCGCAGTTGAAGTTTAATTAGGGTTACGAAAACCAAACTTCAGCTAAGCTTGGGCTGCTGTTTATAACGATACTGCAGCTATAATCTGTTTGGATCCACAATTATACCATGGCGACATAAGACGGGCTTATTTTTCTTGAATTGCTCTCAGCTCATGGGAAAGATTGTGAATTGTGTTGTCTTTAGTGAAGCCAAATAAACAGAGATAATTGGCAACTTTTTCTGCTGAAGAGATTGGAAGGAAGGATTTGTAAGTTTGAGCAGGTTGAACTTGTGACATCTTGCCTGATGCTATTGGAAAATCACTGAATATTATGCCAAAACTTGAATTGTCAATTTAAATATTTTGTTTTTGACATAAAAGGCATAACTAATGTTATATCACAATAGAAGTGAAAATTATTAGAGTGACCACAGACACAAAATAAAATGGAATGTTTTCAACAAAAGTCAGATTAGATGAGATTTTTTGGTAACTACACCATGTAAAATGTAAAAGTAATAATGGATAACATGATACAGAAAGAAAGCTGACATTATTCTTGTGAGATAATCGTTAAATATGGCAATGAAAAAAGAGAGATTATAGCAGACCTCCAGGCAAAGCTCAAGAGTGTCAAATAGATTAAAATCTCTTGGAACATTGATCTTAATACAAAGATCAAACTAAAACAAAGAGCATAATTCATCTCAGCAAACTGTAAAAACATTGACTTGTTTGATGAATGATCTACAGTACAAGACAGCACAGGATCATTTGGCAGGAGTGTAAGTCAGACTGGGGGCATCATCTGTTGAGACAGCTACATTTCCTACATTAGGCCTGGATGAGGATCAAAGAAATCTCACAAAGTTTCTCACAGTTTTCTCTCCAAAGAAACACACACACCCACACACACACACTCACACACACGTATACTGACAGTAAATCACAAAATAAACCATGACGCACACAGCTGTGAACAGTCTTTTTCATTGGAACTAAACACTCTGTCTGCATTAGTGAGCAGCACAGAAGGGTAATGTATTGAAACATCTTCTGGACCATCTGAAGAGTTGCTGTCACGTCCCCAATATACACAGACAAATGTGTGCCCGGTCTGTGAGCTGTGTCTGTGTGTGTGTGTGTGTGTGTGTGTGTGTGTGTGTCTGTGGACCACAGTCAGCCTCCAAGAACTGGCTGTGTCCCAGAAGCCTGTTGTTTGTCGGCCCCAGCCAACAAATGGTCAGCTATTGCTGTCACAGAACACACACACACACACACACACACACACACACACACACACACACACACACACACACACACACACATGGCACAGACAGCCACACACTCCTACAATCATACATTCTCTCACTCACTAAATCACTCACTCACTTTGACCGCCGTGGACGGCAGAGGACAGTTTCACCATGAGGCCAGCTGACAGGTCACGCAGCATTTCTTAAAACTGAAGCATCGGAGAATTCAGAGACTAAGAAGTATTTGGAAACAAATGGAATTACCCGTTCAATTTGACGCATGGCGCCATTGTCTTGTGCACAAACAAGATACAGTCAATCACTAAATAATGGAACCACTGGCTACACATCAGTCACAGATGGAGATGGACGGCCATGGCGGTGCACAGACATACAGTCATCATCATGCGATGAGACCATGCTGTGGGAATCTGGTGAAGGAAGGCGGTGATCGGCTGATATAAGGGAAACACACTTCAGATGCGGCGGTGTCTGATGAAATGGAAGAAATATTTGTGTCATGAAATCTGTTTTAAACATCGTTGATCCGAGGTTGATGAATCTCACGGACTTTGGAGATGTCCTGACTTTTCATATGGTTCCAATATCTAATGGATGAATTGTCATCAAATTGCACACTTTCCATCCAATGCATTTGTCAGGTCAAGAACTGATGACATTTCCTTAAGTCTCAGCTGGACTTTGTGTTTAGGGAGTAGGGAAATGTTCAATTGGTTTACCATGGTCATATACCTGCATAGTCATTAAGAGCATGTTACAGCGCTTAGACTCACACTCTTGTTTAAAAAAAAGAAGCAAATATGAGATCTAAACATCTTCATTCATTAACAGGCAGGGCTCCTGGCCTGTCTAGAGACAGCAAAGACCTGCAAATATACACATTAACCTTCATGGACACATGGTTTTGCTTAACCTTAGTAAAACTATTTCCAGAATCCAAGAACTTTACCTGCTTCACTTCAAATAAACAGATGCGTGGAGTTGCAGTCAGAAGGATAGGGGGACAAATGGATGAAGGAAAACCAAGGATAGGCCCATGACAGAAATGAGAAACTACAGAAGGAGCATGAACAAGGCGCCATCCATCAGGCATATCAGGGCAGAACTAGGAACAGCTGAGCTATCCCATAGCCCCCCCAGCGGGTCAAAGGGCAGCGTTTGACCTTCATCTGAGCTCAGTCGGGGATGTAACAGAGACATCAGTCATATCTTCACTCTGCAGAGGTTGCAGTGTGGAGGAGCACATGTGGGACACGGTTCTGTTTTATCACATCACTCAAAGGAGAGGAGAGCGGCAGATCTAAAGGACATAGGAAGTTAGATAAGTGGAAAGCAGCAGGGACTATAGGAGATAACGAGCCCAGCAATGGCAGGAAAAAGCAAGGGCAAATGAACAAAAGAGATGAGAGTAGACGGTAAAATGGAAAAGTGGAACAAATCACAAGGTTTCAAGCTAGTGTTGTAGATAATCCCGGCAATGGTGGGGTTTAACACAATCCCTCCTCGTCTCAGCTGCGACGGGAAAACAGTCACTCAAGCAACATTAAAGCTTCGGCATTTCAAAATGAGTATAATTTAACATCCCAACCTTCAGCTACCTTTTCACTTCTTTAACTAAAGGCATGTCGAATCCCTCACATACGATTCTGCGATGTCACACACAGCATTGAACTTTAAAGCTCTTTTCCAGAGCTTTTGCATTGTCTCTAAAGCTGTACCGCTCTCATCCCAAGGAGGTCCCGGGTGAAGCTCCCTCACGCGCAGACGTTGCCCACAATCCCAATTGTTAATACGAACATGTGTGCAGATGGGTGCTGCTGTGATGGGAGCAGGGGGGGGGGGGGGGGGGGATTGTAAGGGGCCAACTGCAGGGAAATTATGAGCACATTTCTCCCAAATGTGTTCCATGCCGTCATGTGTTAGCACAACTCTGCTGAAAGCAGAATGTAAATCTTGAGATGCACTGCGCGCAGCCAGCACAAACACGACTGTCAACAACATTGACGGCTCCGGATGTCAACAAAATGTATTCTGAAAACAGCCACTTTCCATTAGCAAACACAGCTCGGCCTCAGCAGTCCGGCCGCGAGCTCTGTGATATCACAGAGTGTTTGGTGTATGGACAAAACAGGAGGCACATGCTAATGCAGTGGACACTTTTGAGGACCTGTGAAGGCAGCAGCGAAAATACTTGCCTTTTTACGTCAAATGCCAGCATTGCTTTAAAATATTCATGCATGCTTAAAGGTTAAAGGGTTATTGTAATCATTATTTTCTCAGTTAATGGAGCAATTATTTTTCCGTTGAGTTTAATTGGATAATCATTTACACTCTTTACATTGTTAAAACTAGGAAGCCTCCATTTGGGGTTATTTTCAGGGAAGAGACAGGAAACTTGAATCCTAAACCCAACAAAACATGATAAGGTGTGAATGATACCAGTACAGATTTGGCCTTTAAATAATGCCCTTCTTACATCACAGCAAACTAAAACATGGCCTCCATCATAAAAGGACATTTTTAAAATGAATAATTGAAGGAACGAAAATACTAAGCGAGGCAGAAAATAACTCAGAGTTTTTGGAACCGGAGTGTGTGCAGAGGTGAGAGAAACAAGCTCCTCCTCAGCAGACTTCACTTTGACTCCACAGCCCTCTTCACGTGCCTTGTCTTTACGTCTCAGGGGGCCTCGGGGGCCTCTGAAGTGGAGCCAAAACCACATCCAACTAAGGCCAGAGGTGATGTCATCTTCATTGGTTAAGGCTGTCCTCTCTCACTCTGATAAAACAGCTGGCTCAAATCCCCCACTGCAGAAGCCTTTTGCAGAGCTGCATGTACAATTTAGTGAGTGACATAAAGACAACAGGGATGGATGTATAATGAAAAATTGTCCACTATTTAAGAAAAAAGTCAATATTTTAAACGAGAAGATTGATTCCACTTGAGTCTGTGCAGTTAATATGACTCAACCACAGATTAGCTTAGCTTAGCATGAAGGGGGAACCGCTAGCAGTCCAAAGGCAACAAAACCTGTTAACTGACATGTTATATCTTGTTATTGTGTTATTATTATTATTAACAACTTTTGAATGTATGAAGAGTTTCTACTACCATATTCTTTCTTCCCCAGGAGCAGGGACTTCTCATGAAACTCTCAACAAGAAAGAAACAAAGATTTTTTTGAAGACAGTTGAAATAAAAAACTGTGTTCGTCAGTAACAACTGTCCGGTAATCAAAGTCAAGAGGGTGAAATGTACTGAAAACGACCAACCTAGAAGCTCTTTGAACCATTGAATACAAAGCTGGGGCATCATTTTAAAAAGCTCACTCGGCGGTGTTATCAACCATTACTGCCAAGGTATCCCTGACCTTCATTAATTACTTTTTTGTTGTTGTGCAGAGGTTAATCTATGTGAGGAGGACCAGCCCCCCTCCCCTACCCCATTGGAGCTGTCGTCTGATCCGGGCACAGTCACGTACGTTACAGAGAGCTGGTGGAGGAGGGTCATGCTCATTTATCTCAGTGGGGCCACTTTCCCACAGAACCGGCCCTCTGCTTTGCCGCTGTCTGGGCAGCTTGAAGCAGCTGCAGCCTTGTGGGACAGAAACACTGCCCAATGCATTTCACTTTGCTTTTACTCTTCCCGTCTTATTCCCTTCTCCTGCTGCACAGCTGTTTCTGCACTGCCAATTCTAACACTTTGTTGTTTCTCGTGCACTGGTCCTAACTTTCTCCCCTCGGTGTCGTCTCTTTCCTGAACCCGGACCCACTGCCAGCTCTGCCTCCTCTCCTCAATGTGAAGCAGACTGTCTGTGACATCAGCCCCTCTCTTTCAGGTCTCCTCGTCGAGTCGAATGCGACCTTCTGTTCGGTCTCTCCATATGGAGGCAATTTCGCTCCTTCTCCATAGCCATTAGAACTTGCAAAACCATTTCAGCAAACGTTAAATAAACAGCGAGATTGCTGCTTCACACTACTGCAACCACTTTAGTCTCATCTGAACCATGATCTCTGGCAGTACATACTTGGTGGATGTAGGGTACGTGTTTATCTTTGTGTGGAATAATATCCACAGCCTATGTAGCATATAATGGTTTCCAAAGTCTTTGTCTGTGTTTTTTTTCCAGTTGTATTAATGTGTGTATTCTTTTCTTGTGGTAAATATTGGCCCTCCAAGAGAAACAAAGGGGCAAAATGGAAAAAGGTGTGGTAATAATGACAGAAAAAACTAAACTTTCTCATTGAGGTAACTGTTAATCTTGGACAAATGTGAACTGGCCAGGCCAGAGTTCTTCAACGGCACACAAATTGCTGCATTGCTTGACCGTTAAATCAAAACCGCTAAAATACCTCACCAGCATTTTCAATATCTCGAACAAAGCCCATGCAGCACCATGCATCTTTTTACTGCACCAAGCATCGTTTTACTGCACCATGCATCGTTTTACTGCACTCCACAAAGTTTCAAACACAATATGGGGAAACATGTTTTTCCGTGTGGTCGTGATAGCAGAAAACAACATTAGATCCTCCCTCCTTGTTGTTTCTCCAGACTGACTGGGGTGTCGTTGCTGGGCTGAGAATCTGCAGTCTGTGGCATCCAAGACCAGAGGTGCCCATCATGACATTAAGACCAGCTCCAAGTTTACAAGCTGCTCTGCTTGGACATTCCTCTGAGCTTTTGATATCATTGGCACGATGATATTCAGAGAGACAGAAAACGGCTTCTGTGCCGTCTACAGCAGATAGAACATACGCACATACAAAGAAAGAAGAGGTGCAGAATGAGACCATCCGGGTTTCTGAATCTCCTTTAAGACACAAAAGTGTCAAATTGCATGGCTGTAAAAGGACAAAAACAATAGGGCAGAGCATCCCTTTCAACTGTTTTACTGCACGTGCTCCCAAAAATAATCCAAATCAGGCTTTCAATCGTAATTCAGAACAACTTTACGAACGTATCAAAAGCCCAACCATATAGAGGCGTGATTAGCAAGCTGTACCCAATGACACCGCCAAACATAAAACAAGGCATTGGTGTGGGTAAAGATCTAAAAAGGCAGATGGGTTTGTGTAAAACACATGGCTTTCATTTAAGTTCTTGAAAGACTGAGCCTCCGACCACACTCGCCCTTATGTCATGCGAAAGAGGGGGAAAAGGCAGCGATCAGACACTCAGACACTCACCCTCTCGACACTCTTCTCCCACAAACCCTGGGCAGCATCTCCACTCCAGAGCAGTCACTTGCTTGTAGGTGAGCTTGAAGGACGGCCTGATCAGGGTCCTGTAACTGCACAACGGCACAGGCGTTGCAATGTAACGCATGGACACCATCAAATATCTAAATTTCTAGTTTTTACTTTTTTTTTTTAAAGAGTATCTGCACTCCGAGGGTACCTGATGACTTTGCCGCATGGTCCGGGCCATCGGCAGCCCTGAAACACTCTCTGCACGCTGGTTTCTGTCCCGTTGTGTACCTGACAGGACACGGTTCTGGAAACGGTATACTGACACCAGTTCCTATCGTACAAACACGAATAGAATCCATGCTCATTCATAATTCGGTTAGAGATATAACAAAAACATCATTGATTCAAGTGGTGTGAAAAAAAAACGTGACAATATAAAAAGACAGGCAGCATTTTTTTTGTTCTAAAGACACATAATCGTGGTTATACACAAACAGTCGCTCACCTGAGTTGGGTACGGGACCCGGTACCTGGCGGTCCAGTGCTGCCGCTCTGCTCCGATCCGATGCGCTGTCGCTGCAAAGTGATTCCTGGAAAGTGATAAACAAAGCCGGTTCCATGCGAAGGAAAGACGAAACTTATCCACGTGCATAGCACGTAGAGGAACGATACGACCACCATCTCTCTTTGATTTATCCCTGACGGAGATACCGACGATGCTCAAGTTAATCCTGAAGTTATAAATCCCTATACAAAAGTTTATGTTGAGAGGAAACCTAAAAAAAACCCGCCGAAACCATTGTTGAGCTTGTGATTTTGCCTGCACGCGGAGGAGAAACAAACTGCCCCCCGCGAGAGCCCAAAATGAATGACACCGAGCCTCACACTATAGAATAATGCGGTATTCTGACGTTTGACATCTTGCCGAGGAGTCAAATATCCAGTGTGCGTAAAAGGAGCGCAGAGTGAGGGCTGGAGATGGAGTGCGTAAAAGTGCATCTGTCGGACCGCAAACCACCATTCAGGGTTTATATCGGTCTTCCTGTGATGGTCAGAAGGAAACTCATGGTCATTGAACTCTTATTCTTGTGTCTTTTGTACGGTGGCCGAGAAGGTTCAGACAAATACAAAAGCAACAACACAACCGCAAACGCCACAACACAACACGAACGCCGCAACACGAAAATACAAAAGCCACATCACAACCGCAAATGCCACAACGCAACACGAACGCCGCAACGCAACGCGAAAGCGAAAACGGAAGTAGCTGCCCACGGGAGCGAGCGTATTTTGGAGGAACGCCCACGGGAGCGAGCGTATTTTGGAGGAACGGAGCTGGAGGATGGCAGATCGTTTAAGAAGTAAGTGAAACATGATTCCTTACTTTAACTGTAGCCGCAAGGAATCATGTTTCACTTACTTCTTAAACGATCTGGCATCCTCCAGCTCCGGTGTTACGTGCCGACTGGGTTTTTGAACCTACTGGTTTGGCTACGCGTGCGTGTTTGTTTTGCCCCGACAGCGGCAGATGTTGTCTGCCTCGGTCACCTGATCCGTCACACAGTCGCAAACATATTTCTGAAAATGTTCAAAATGTATCCCATATCCAATGCAGCGGTTATGATTGTATAAGTGAGCACTACATCACTGCCACGTATAAAGAAATAAATAAAAGAACATACGTTTATTAAAAGATCGCCACAACCTGGATTCGAACTCGCAGTCGAGCAAAATAGCAAAACTTTATAAGACGGCGGCGCTACGCCGTCGGCCAACCGAGCTGTCAAATGCCGCTACTGATTTCACTACTTATCATGAAATTGCAAATCGTCAGTGGCAAGAACATCTTTTGGTTCAGGGTGAGCCAAGACAACTGGTTTTTGGTGGCGTAGCGTGAAATACATAGTTCTGTCAGGTTTTCTAGCACATTGCCCAAGTAGGATTACTCTCTTAATAACATCTAAACGCGTAGCCAAACCAGTAGGTTCAAAAACCAGTAGGCACGTAACAACGGAGCTGGAGGATGCCAGATTGTTTAAGAAGTAAGTGAAACATGATTCCTTGCGGCTACAGTTAAAGTAAGGAATCATGTTTCACTTACTTCTTGAACGATCTGCCATCCTCCAGCTCCGTTCCTCCAAAATACGCTCGCTCCCGTGGGCGTTCCTCCAAAATACGCTCGCTCCCGTGGGCAGCTACTTCCGTTTTCGCTTTCGCGTTGCGTTGCGGCGTTCGTGTTGCGTTGTGGCATTTGCGGTTGTGATGTGGCTTTTGTATTTTCGTGTTGCGGCGTTCGTGTTGTGTTGTGGCATTTGCAGTTGTGATGTGCCTTTTGTATTTTGTGTTGTGGCGTTCGTGTTGCGTTGTGGCATTTGCGGTTGTGTTGTTGCTTTTGTATTTGTCTGAACCTTCTCGGCCACCGTACTTTTGTCTCTATTATCCTAACGTCCTGACAATAGAATGAAAAATAATGAACTAAGAAATAATAACGAATATGATTGATATTAGTTGGTTTTCATCACTAACATATAACGTTCTTCACTATAATATACTGTATATATGTATATATTATGTGAATACTACTTTAACTTGAATACTACTGATGCTTTGAGGGGCATGTCACTGTTACGAAAACTAGGCCTCATATTTCATAAATTGATCATAATGTTGGAGGGAAACTGATACATTGATTCCCTTTGAAATATAAGTAAACAAGAATTAAATTGAAATATTAGGTAGACTAAAGGCCAGTACCTGAGTAGATGTAGGCCTACTTTTCCTGTTTGGACTTCAGTATTTTCATTTTTCTCACTATTTGGTCGTGAAGAAAATCAGTCTAAATATTGAAAAGTGAAATCAAAGTTATTTATTTGGGGACCCACTGACTGGTCCTTCTTAACGTGGTGGGACTGAAGCGGTCTTCGCCAGGAGGTCTGCTGCGCCCCCTGCCGACCGCCCAGCAGCACTACAGGCCGCAGGGGGGGAAGGAGACGTGTCCCACTTTTACATTAGCCTCAGCGGATAGAGGGAGACACACAACACCGGTGGCGACATGGATGAAAAAGCAAACGTGGAAATGTCAGAAAACCCCTTCGCTCCGTACATTGAATCTCTGCGACAGCTGCTGGAGGAGCAAGACCCCGTTTTTCTCATCGCAGTCGTCGTCGCTCTGGCCGTTGTTGTCATCACCTGTGGTAAGTTAGCGTTAGCGTGCTAACATTAGCTCAGCGAGCTAGGCCCGGGGTCAGCGTTTATTTCCTATAGTTAGCCGGAGCGCGTGGATTTGCTGTAAAGCGTCTTTGTCCGCAAGACATTCCGCCTCAACCCGGTGTGTACGTTGAGTTTCATTAGCAACCTCGTGCCTCTTAAGAATCCGAATCGGCGAGCTAGGACGCTAGCTGCTAAAGCAAACATCTGTCAGCTGTGCATCGTATTAGCATATTACTATTAGCATAATTGAGCTACTGTATAACAGGGGAGAGTTCAAATAGACCGACGCTATTGACCGCACTCTCGCTTTGATCCCTTCAGTGTTCCTGAAGTACTTTCTCTCCAGCAAAACTGTCCGAAGTGCCGTCCTGCTGGTCGGGCTGTGTGACGCTGGGAAAACCCTCCTGTTCACTCGGGTGAGTTGATGTAACGAATCGTCGCCACGTTGTCCTTCACGGACTGCACGGGTAATCGCCTCTCTAAAAAGGATTGCCCATTTCATGTCTCGGCAGCTGTTGTCAGGAAAGTTCAAGCGGACACAGACCTCCATCACTGACAGCAGTGCTCCATACAAAGCCAAAAACGAAAGGGTGAGTTCAGGAGCGACTGGTCAGCCGTCATGGTTTTCATGGTGAACATGGCTTACAGGTGTTTGCCTTTGCCTTCCTGTACTCGCAGGGCAGCACCTGGACTCTGATCGACCTGCCTGGACATGACAGTCTTCGCTCTCAGTACCTGGAGAAGTTCAAGTCTTCGGCCAGGTGAGAAACAAAAAGCTGCCTGCCAGGTTAAAATGACGTCCATCGCGTCCTTCTCATCGTCTCTCTGTTCCTCTCTCGCCCGCCTGACCTCCCCTTCAGAGCGATTGTGTTCGTGGTGGACGGCGCTATTTTCCAGAAGGAGGTGAGGGACGTGGCCGAGTTCTTGTACATCCTACTGACGGACGCGGTGATCTCCAGGAATGCCCCGGCTCTCCTGGTAGCATGCAACAAACAAGGTTCATCAATCCATCTGCCGTGACACCTCATTTATCGGCACCTAATCCCTTGTTTTTCCTATTTAGCCTACCCCTAATGTTGCTTATTTGTTTACTGTTCTCTTCATTTCACAGATATCACCATGGCAAAATCAGCTAAACTGATACAGCAGCAGCTGGAAAAGGAATTGTAAGTGCAGAATTATTGGGTGTTTGTTTTCACTGTGACCATTCCCATTATATCTTTATTTTTGGTAAAGTTCTCTCGTATAATTTCCCTGTTTAAAAAAAATTTGTGGATACATCAGGTTTTGGCCATTCAGAGCAATTGGAATTCAGTCTCACTCATAGTCTGTGATTCATAGTAGACCCGTCCTGAGCTTTGGGTTTGATCAACAACCTCTCCCCCTCTGGTTTCTCTCAGGAACACCTTGCGAGTGACTCACTCGGCGGCCCTGAGCTCTCAGGACGGCTCTGTGGGCGGCAGTGTGTTTTTGGGGAAAAAAGGCAAAGACTTTGAGTTCAGCCAGCTGCCCCTGAAGGTGGAGTTCCTGGAGTGCAGCGCCCGCGGCAGCAAGGCCGAAGAAGGGGAGGCAGACATCGAGAGCCTGGAGAAAAGTCTGGCTAAGCTGTAAAGTCTGCAACTCGACAATCCTCAGGGCAGAATTTGACCCAGGCACAGACTTTGTATTCACAGGAGGGATGACATCTCAGTGGAGGACCTATTTGACCAAGGTTACCAGTCAAACACGGTCCTCTAGGCTGACTGTCAACGTAAAACTTAATTGCATCAAAGGCAGAAGAACTTTTGAGACCGAATAGATGAATAGAAGACTGAAAGTAATACCAAGGAAAATAAACTAGCATTTTATCAGGTCGCTCTGCAATGCTAAGAAATGATCATGTGCTCATTCGGTACACATGCTACTGTGAATATCTGCTTTACAAAGCTGTACTTGGCTTGTTTTGGTAGAGAAAAAATATTTAAAGAGGTTGAAATAATTTCTGTACTATATTTGCAGTGATTTAAGGGAAAAAAATGAATTTGGCTGTCAAAGAGTTTCACCATTTTTATCTTTTACCTTGTCTCAGCCAGTCTGACTGATGAGCTGCCTTGTCAAAACAGATGTAACGGACATAATTTTGAATTTATTGACTCAAACCGCAAGACTTGTGCATTTTTTATTTCTAGCATTATTATTGAATGGTTTTGCTTGTTTGCAATAGAATGGTGGTGTACTTGGGTGAAGTGTTGCGTGAATACAGTGAATTTGCAAAGAATGTCTGAATTTGAGATTTTGTGTTGTAAAATGTATGCTTTTCTGGCTCGATTGTGATGAACAGCAGAAGTTTACACGCCACATTTTTAGCAAAAGAGCCTATAAGGATTATTAAGCAGCAAATAATATTTAATCAACGAAGGAAAGAAATCATTTCATTGGGGTTTAGCTCCTTGTCAGATTGGGTGCTTCGTGTCATGTGTTTGAAACGTCACATTCTGCTTTCATTTGACTAGTTAGACATACAGATTTCTTATGTGGTTCTTTTACAGTCCACGAAGTTGATTTATCGCAAAATATATTCAAAAGGATACTTTTTCTTTATAGGATCACCGACAAATAAACCAAAAAGAGCAGTTAGTATCAATACATTTTTCATGGAACGAGTCCCTGAAAGATGATTAAACATATAGTTTGAATTTGTTTTAGAAACTAACTTTCAAGTTCTTTTCAAAAGATATTTGTTTTCCGCCCTTAAGTTCAAGCTTTATTAAAGGAAAACAAGATCATACCATCCAAATCCCCAGGAAGACCAGAAAACGTAATGATGCTGCAACTTCAAACAGGAGTGTATACACATAGTAACCTAATAACCAGTTGTACTGCAACCGTGAGAACTAAAAATGAAAAAGCCTGAATCTATAGTTGAGACAGAGGGTAAACCGTCAGACAGGAGCTCTGATCTGCCACCACCACACTGGCTTCTCCTTTCAGCAGAGCAGGGCACAACCAGTTCACCTTGTCCCCATGGCTGATGCTCAGCTTGGGCCCGGGCTTCTCCTCCGTCACCTCCTCTGCACTGGCAGCCACTTCCTCCTCCACGTCCTCCTTCTCTGTCTCAACCTTAGTCTTCGCCTTGCTCTTCAGCTTCCTGCGTGGGGCCGCTGTCACTTTAGTTTGGGCCTTTGCCTCCGGAGTCACCAACGGGTGCTTACTGAGGTCCCACAGTGCGACCTGGCCGTCGTTCCCCCCAGAGACGAGCCAGTGAGGGTGGGAGAGGAAACTGACAAAGTGGGCTTGTGAGGCTCCCTGACTGTGGGCCTTGACTGCTCCCTGCTGTTCCAGTTTGGAGCCGCTGCCGATCCGCATCAGGTGCACCCGCCCGTCCCCTGCTGCACAAGCCACGACGTTCCCACAACTCGCCACAGACACACAGTGGACCAGTGGCGGGTTGAAAAGCTGACCGGGACGCTGCTGATGGTCGTCTTCTTCCTCCGCCACGTCCTGCAGGTTGAGGGTCCAAAGAGGCCGTGTCTTCTGCAGACCCCACAGCATCACCTGAAGAGAAATGAGAAATTCCATCAAAAATGTATTCTTTGGATGTGACGCAGGTCGTCAATGCGTCGTCTCGCTTACCTGCATGTCGAGTCCAGCAGACACCAGATTATTCGGTCTGTGAGGTCGAAAAGCCACGGAGGAACAGATGTTTGTGTGCCTACGAAGGGTCCTGCATACTTTCCCCCCAGGAAGCTCCAGTACCCGGACTGCTCCGGAGTCATCAGCCACTGCCAGGGTTGAACCCGTGTCGTTCAGAGCCAAAGCGTTGATCTCCTCCTCGCCGGCACCCTGGAACTCCTCCACTGGGCCCTTGAGGTTCCGGGGGTCGAGCACGCTCACCAAGTCTCCATGGGACACGTACAGCTGGCTTGGAGCTGCTGGCGAAAACACGACACTCGTGCTGTCCTCTTCACCGGGCAGAGTGAGGCGGCCTATGACGTTCCCCTCCTGGCTCCACACTGTGACCTCTCCGCTCTCAGAGCCCGAAGCCAGGAGGCCCTCGGGGCCCGAAGACACGCCAACGCACAGGATGGACGTGGAGTGGCCCTCCGACCACCGCCTGGCCATACTGACCCTACCGAGCAGGAGATATACATTAACTTGTAACTAGTTTACACGGTTGGTTTCACACCACTGATGGTAACATATTCAACCAAATGTAGAACTACAGGGGGACATATCTTTATTTTGATCATAGTTTTAACAAAAACTGATCCAGAGCCGATTTTTTTCAGGCAATCATTACGAACATTTACTGGTCCCAGTTTCTTAAATAATCTATTTATTTTTAAATGCAAAGTTAATATGTTCAGTCCCGAAACTCCAGCTTTAAAGGCAATGTTAGCACACAAGCTAACATGTGACCCCCCCCCCCCCTCTTCAGACTGCGGTAAAAAACATGTAATGCTGTCAATCTGAATGTTTTAAATCGGTTACAACAGTGTCGTTATAAATGCTATTTATAACGTTAAGGCTGCAGCATTACGCTACCTTAGCGAGTTCCGTCAAAACTTCAGCTGTTTGCCATGTGGGGTCGGGTCGCTCACTGATGACATCACACACGGAGCTACCGGTTTTTGAATGGCTTTTGTTCAACGGGCCAGGTAGATCTCTGACAGCCTCTGACTTCCATCTTTTTCACTTGGAAATGCAGACAATAAACACCTTGGCCAAGGCCTTGCACTATTGTACTAAATCTCTTGATTTGGAACATGTAATCAGTGGTGGAAGAGGGGCAGAGATTCTGCATGAAAGGACAATTAGGGCAAATTATCCCCCTGTCAATGCATACAGATTTCTGTACAATATAAACGGAGCCTCTGAGAAGAACACAGTGATATGAACATGCATCAGTATAGGTTTGTAAACAGTAAAATTATATACATATATAATACACATTTTACAGAAAAGGAAAAAACAGGACACAGAGGGGGTAGATCAAAAAATCATTGTTCATTTCCACAATGGCTGCTTATGCTGATTCATCTAAAGCTGCACATAGATCTGATGAGTGTGGACCATTTCTGGGTCAGTGAACAACCTGCCATACTGCTGCCCTGAATGGGGAACAGAGAGAAGAGGCCATGGCTTTCAAACCCCCACAAACTAACACACACACACACACACACACACACACACACACACACACACACACATTCAAATGCTGACACATTCTGCATTTTCCTCACAGAAAACCAGCCGTTTGCACAGTGCACTTTGAATGTAAGTACTCTGTGGTCTTTACCCTGTTCTTCTCTTGATCTGCATGTCCATTAGATGCTACTTACACTTTTTGTTTGTTTAACCAAATTACACAGGAAGGTTTTACTAAGCCTCTGGATATGTATTTGGGTGATATAATGTAGTTGCTGAAGGCATCAATAGGAATTGGTCTGCAGTTTGTACAACAATGCCAGTGAGAGGATACTTTATGTGTATTTCACGTCAGTTAATAAGACGAACGTAAGTTAAGTGGCCTATCTTAAAGTTTCATTCGTATGCAGGTAATTCTGCTTGTATGACAATGTACTGAATAGTCTTACAAGTGTAAAGCATCACTGAAATGGAAATCATACAAAATGTTATAACACCTTGAACACAAGCGGCGATCACATGCAGAGGAAAGTCTTTACTTTGCTGTTGTTGATGAGACAGAAATAAGAAGCAGATAAAAACTCAAATGGCTTCAGCAAGCTGTAAGCATCACTCAAAGTCAAACTAGACATGCAAATAATCCATGTGCAATAACTGTTATACAGAAATATCTACTCTGCTTACATTTGCTAAATACAAAAATGTAATATTAAATTGCTCAATAATACGTGCATATAATCCGAGCTATATTTACAATACATACATGTATACAGGCATTTGTAACGCTGTTAAACATTTTCACCTGTAAAAAAAGATACCTATAGATCTTTTAATATTTCCTCTACCTGATAGACATGCGGTTGTGTTTTTCATCCTTGTTTAGCTCATTCTCAGAAGATTTGGAGATACCTTGAACTACACACACACACACACCAGAGTATGAAGTCGCCCTATTTCCCAGCGCGGTCGGTGCTTTTTCAGAAGGAGCCCAACGGGGTGACGTACAGAGTGCCGGCGCTGCTCTTCCTGTCCCGCTCCAAGTCCTTTCTGGCCTTCTGTGAGGAGAGACTCAGCCCCTCCGACTCTCAGGCTCACCTGCTGGTCATGAGGAGAGGCGCTTTCCACAGGAACTATGTGGAGGTCAGTGTTGAGTCACTGGTTCTGGACTATGTGCCTTGCTGATTTTAGTTAAGTCAAAGGAGAAGTTCCTTCAAAATGCACAGCTCCAAATTCATGTCACTGATTTAAAGGCAAGTATGTAAATACACAAATTACAGGTAGCCACTTTATATTTTGTTATGGAACAAATGTTGCCTGAACACTATCGCAAGTAACAGTAAATGGCAACTAAACTATATTCTTTAGATTTTCAGAAAGAACAGCGCTTTTGATTGTACGAATGCAATAAAACAACAATAAACAATGAAGTCACACCTTGGTGCTTGAGATTGATGAAGTAAAGAAAGATGGAATAAAAACCATAACAACACCAGTGAAGGTGGTAAAAGAAGAACATTTGAATGAGAAAATATGTAACCTGACACCTTAAATTCAATGCTACCTTATCGTTTATGTGCACTTTTTTTTGCATGATGACATCTTTCAGACTTGTGCTTTCCCATCTCATTTCCTTCTTCCTTCCCTCTCTGCAGTGGGAGGACATGCGTGTCCTGGGCACTGCCTTCCTGCCGGGCCACCGGTCCATGAACCCGTGCCCCGTGTTCGACGAGTTCACGGACACTCTCTTCTTGTTCTTCATCGCTGTCCTCGGCCAAACCTCAGAGTCCTATCAGCTGGCGACGGGCAAGAACCTGACCCGTCTCTGCTACATCTGCAGCACCGACGACGGAGTCACCTGGAGTCCTGTCACCGACCTAACCATCAGGGTCATAGGAGATACAATCAAAGGTCAGGGGAAATCTGCCCGGAGACAGACTTCCATGGTGTTATCGGGATTATCAAAAAACATAAGAGAGCATTCTTTTTAAAAGGGAGCTTCACTGACTTTACAGGTTTTCGGGAGGAAACCCTTGAGCGGGCTGTGTGATATTTAATGACGTACCTCGAATGATGTCATTTCAGTCGGTATGAGAGTTCAAAAGAAGTGAGTTTACAGGACCAATGTCTGCTCCTCATCTCTGCTTGAGGTTAGCAGCTAGACGCTAATTTGCAACTACAGCACACCTAACTGAACCAAAGGTAGATACGTTGCATTGTGGGTGACGTGGATACCAGATTTTAAGTTTTGGTTGTTTAATTCAAGTGAATACTATAAATCTGAAAATGCCCTGTTAAGAAAAGATAAGCTTTAGATATTTAACCATATAAAACATTGTGGCATCAATCAATTTTTCCATAACATAACTTTAGTACAGTTAGTTAAAGTTATGTAATAGAACATATCCTTTACGTGCTGTTGGAAGTCACCTCCTCCTCTGTCCCTGCAGAGTGGGCCACCTTCGCTCTGGGCCCGGGTCACGGCATCCAGCTGAAGTCTGGCCGTCTGTTGATTCCCGCCTACGCGTACCACATCGAGTGCAAAGAGTGCTTCGGGCGCCTCTGCCGGACCACTCCCCGCGCCTTCTGCTTTTACAGTGACACCCACGGGCGGACCTGGCGCTTTGGGGAGGCGGTGCCCGTGCCGGAGAGCGTGGAGTGTCAGATGGTGTCCGTGGACGAAGAGGCCGGCACTAATGTTCTGTACTGTAATGCGCGCAGCCCTCTGGGTTACAGGGTGCAGGCCCTCAGCCTGGACGACGGAGCCGTGTTTCGGGAGGGGCAGCTGGTGCAGCGGCTGGTGGAGCCTGGACATGGTTGCCACGGTAGCATTGTGGGATTTCCTGCCCCTTTGCATTTATGTCATTCTCTTGATGATCACTTAGACCAACCCATACATCCCTCCAGACACTGGACATCTGCCGTGACCGGCTCAGGTCCCTCCCCCTCTGTTCCCGACAGCTCCTTGGCACCCAATGATCCACATTTCCTCACCCCCACCTGGGTGGCGTACTCCCACCCAACGTGGACCACCGTACGCAGGGATCTGGGTGTGTTCCTCAGCCTGTTTCCCCGTGATCCAGACAGTTGGCGTGGCCCCTGGGTGATCTACGAGGGCCCCAGCGCCTACTCCGACCTCGCCTACCTAGAGCTGACCCCCTCGCCAGGTGCACCGCCCGCCGTGGCCTTCGCCTGCCTGTTTGAGTGTGGCACCAAAACAGCCTACGATGAAATCTGCTTCAGCATCTTCACCCTCTACGAGCTGATTGACAATCTGCCCCGGGACGTACAGCCGGGACAGAACAGCGGTGACTGTGAAGGACAGCAGGATGCCGCCTCGGAGACAGGCCGCACTAGTGGACAGGACGCCCAGAGGACGGCAGCTTCCCACGAGTCGCCTTGTGGGAAGAGGAGGAGGAAGAAGAGCAAGTTGACCGAGATGTGCTCGGTGTCTTGAAGTTAGTTTTTCCCCCCTTTTAATACGGAGTTATAGTCCGGGATCTGTTTAGTATTCACACTGGAAACTTAATTATATGCACATATTATTCTAATGGAACTGTTCTGCCGTAAAGTCTGTGATGTTTAATTCATGACGGAGCCGTTTTACTCAAACTTTATAGATTGTAGAGGTTTCATTAAGTATGTCCATTCATGACAGAACATTTTCACACTATATTGTTATTATTGTAGTTATGTAGCGTTATTCAGTTGATTTCTGTTACTTTCACTGCAGCACAGTGCGAAGCTGCAACAATGAAATTTGTTTTGATCACTTGTCACTTTTAAGAACACATTAAGCGTCATTAAAATATTCCTACATGACATGTTTCCTTTTCAAACTATTTTGGCAATTTAATGACAGACGTCAAAAGCAATGGTCTATTTAAGCTATTTTAAGAGAATCAGGATTCTATGGGAGTATTTTAGCAATGATTATGGTTTATGTTCCACAATCAGCTTCTGACAGGTTAACATAACGTTACAATATCCCACACAACGAATCTCTTTACCAAAATGCATCAATCGAAACATTTTTTTCAAACAAAACACAAAACCTAATATTGAGATACAGCCGAGCACAATGAGCCTCAGTTACGTATGTATCAGTCTGTGGTCCACGAGCTCTCAACAAAATAAGAAATGATTAAAATACAGAGGTGGTCATGTTTTCCTGTGATAAGCCCACTTTTCACAACGTTCCTTTATAATCTTGAATTGTGCAGATTTTGCATCTTAGCTATTCCAAATCGCCACAACATTTAATTTTGCTGACTGAGCATCCTCCTACTTACTTTTTGGCACACTGCGGACCAGTCAAGGCTGCAACCCATCAAGCTCACAGAGTAAACAACTCCTCTAATCGGGTAACTGTTCCTAAACTTATCAGGTCTTCTCATTAGGCTGTTGAAACACGCAGGGCCTGGCAGCTTGAGTAAGTTGCACGAGAGACAACAAAGTACAGAACAAGATATGGTGGAGCAGTTTGTTTAGATAAGAGGGGAAGAAATAAACAGAATGATCTGGACAGTCTCTACTTTCTGCTCCCACCTCCTGTTACATAAACGCCCCACTGACAGGAGGCACATTTCTCTTCCCGCAGTCGTTCACAGAAGTGGTTTTTTCCCCCTTTTCTCCAGCATTGTTGTGTTACGGCCTCCTGCAATGAGTCTGAGGATCATCATTGTTCTGGCTGTGTTAACTGGGGTAACTGGGAGCCCCAGTGGGACGACCTCGCCTGCAGCCGACGCTGCGGACGCGACGGCTCATCCCAACAGCGTAGTGGAGGAAACGGAGATCTCTGGATGGGTGAGGAGCTTGTTTTTTTTCCTGGAGTTCAGTCTTAAACTGCATTGTTAATGTGAAATATCCACAAATTGCTACACAGAATGCTGCTGAACAAGAAGAATCAGATGTTTGTTGTTGAGACATAAATGGTCTGCACGAACTACCCTTTAAAAGATGGTTGTGTGTATATATATATATAAATCTTTGTTGCTGTCATTATTACATCATGACCATTCTGTACATAGTACAAAAGCCATTATAAGCTCCAGTCAAAACACATTGTTGCTCCGTAACAAGATCAAATGCTGCTAAAATCAAAGTAATAAATAGTTTTTTTCTACAGGGGTCAGACAAAAGGGAGAACTACAAACTACAAAACTAGTTCTTCGTGGTTCCACAAATAAAAGCCTTATTGTTGCATCACCGATGATGATGATGATGATGATGATGATGATGATGGGCAGGGAGGATGAGGGACGTGGTCAAAGTCCAGAAGTATACATTTGGGTAAATCTAGCGGTTTTTAGGCCTTCCACTTGTTCTTCTTTGCAGGCAGCTGTCCTGTCGCCTCCAAGTATTTGTGGATGAGTTCCTCTTGTGAGGCTGGCAGACAGGGCTGGTATCTGCTGAACTCCATGGTGTACTCCCCTTTTCCCTGAACATGCAGTAGATGGAGGATGTTAGTTTTTGAAATTATAATATATTATGGCAGTTGTTTTGCATTTGAATGGAACCACTAACAATCAAAAAGGGCCAAATTCCTTGAATTGCCTTTAATTTAATTTAAAAGATGCTAGAATTAATAATCCAAGGTAGATATGCAAATACAAAATGTATAAGGTCTCTATTGAGGAAACTAAATGTGATTGTCAGCAGGGTTGATTTTATGAATACAGGAGTTTACTTTGCATTAATTTTTATTAGACCTGGATGTGGAGGTTTAACTTACTTCAGTACCAGAGCGTAGTTCTGTGGAGTAACCAAACATATCGTTCAGGGGAACCTGTTGGAAGAAACGGGCTGAAATGAGTTGAATACTAGTGATGCTGGGCCCAAGGCCGCGAGGCTGCAGGCGCATGCTGTGCGGGAATGATTCACCAGCTGGACTCACATCAGCGTACAGCGTGAAGAAATCCTCGGCGCCGTCCTGTCCTGTGATGACACCGTGCCGCCGGTTCACACCAGCAATGACGGTCCCCTGAAACTCCTGCGGTGCCACGATTTCCACGGACATGATTGGCTCCAGGATGGCCGTGTGGGCCTTTTCCATAGCTGAGAAGAGCGAATGGAAAGCGGTTGTGGACGCGTGCCGAGAACAACGGGTGTGCGGTCAGATCTGAATGGAGGACAGGAGGCTCACAGCGAAAGCCTCACCTTGTTTTAGAGCGCCCTCTCCTGCCCGGATGAAGGAGATCTCGTTGGAGTCCACCATGTGATTGGCGCCGTCTTCCAGGATGAACCTGACTCCCGAGATCTTGTGCCCGCTCAGGGGACCCTTCTCGCAGGCCTCCCTGAAGCCCTGCGGCAGGAAGGGAATAAACGAGCGTTGACAGAGCAATCAAGGCGTTCATGTCAAACATCACATTTCTAAGCTAAACATCCATGTAGCGCTTCTCTCATTGCGACATCATCACATTTAAGGGGCGACTTACCTTTTCAACAGCGGGTACAAACTGCTTCGGGACGTTGGTTCCAACAGTCTGGTCTTCAAACTCCAGCTTTGTGTGATGCTCTGGCTCAAGAGGCTCAAGGACGCCGATGACTTTACCGTACTGGCCCGAGCCGCCGCTCTGCTTCTTGTGCGTGAAGTCAAACCTGACGAAAGAAGTCAGTAAAAACACGGAACTTGGGTGGCTGCAAACAAAAACCCATAATTACAATTTTCACCAAGTACATGAGTCAAAATAAACACCATGCATGGAGGCATGACCATTACTAGGATAAAAAATATATATAAATATGACATGTGTAAGTGAAGAAGATCTCTGGCCAGGTCAGTCTACACTGACAATTTAGCAGAAGTCATAAAATCGTGTTCAAGTTGGCGTAACACTAATATGCAATAAATATGTCGTTTATATTGTGATTAAAATATCCGGTCAGTGCAGTCAGTGATTCTAATCGAAAGCACTTTGTGTCTAAATCAGCAAATATTTATAGCCAAGCAAACATTATATGCAATCAGCACACGGGAAAGGCCACGGGGGGGGGGGGGGGTGGAAAACCGAGGCGGCCTGCGCCCTCAAATCTGACTAATCCACATTTGTAAAGTCGATTCAAAAGGCAGCTAAAATCAGTCGCTGTCTCTTTAAGAAGGGGCTAGTCCTCCCTCACTCCTGGTGTAAGAGGAAGTGATCTTTCCACTTGCACGAGAGCAGCAGACGGGTACGTTTCCACCTACCGAAGTAACAGCTGCAGAAACTTCAGTCACAGGCAAGAGCAGACTTTTATTTGTTTATTTTGGCTTCATCCTGTACTTTAGACTTCTACTTCTTTGCTTTCCGTTTCTGACACAATGGATGTTCCCCTGGTGTCTGAATGCTTCCCTGTGTGGACATGAGCCGACCCGAGACGGAGAGCTCCACCCTGCTGAAACCTCAGGGTCAAAGTCCTTCAGGGGTTAGAGGCCTATCCCTGCAGCTTCACTTTGAACTCTCTCACCGTCTTTCCCTTTTCTTTGAAATAACAGCAGAAAGTGTCAGTGGAAGAGGATGTGATGGCGACTGGCGAGCTGAATCCCGATCACTACCCGGCTCAGAGGGCCGCCAAAGTGGTCCAACACTACCTCAACACCCAGTACGGCTCGCCCTTCAGGCTGTTCGGGCTGCACAGGGTCCACAGTGGCACCGCAGAGGTCGGCTGAACTGTTAACGGTTGTAGTCTGGTTAACGGTGACTTTTTCACTTCCGTCAACTGTGGTCATTTCTGACTTCTGTTAGGATGCGGCAGACTCCGGGAGAAAGTACCAGCTGGAGATCTCCGTGCAGGAGATCATCAACAATGTAAGCCACGATTATTCATCGCACAGTGAGTTACACATGTGTCGGATACAGGCATGTTTAACTTAATGCAATTCAAGATTCAATGGTAGATATTTACGGAAAGATATTTTAAGCAGCTCTCAGTAAAGTAAATAATCTGTCTTTTCAAAGGGCAGGTTTGACAAGTTTTAACTTTGCTGGTCCAGGCGAAACCCTGACTCACTAGTTAGCCTCTATGCTC